>NC_079503.1:63974936-64597203 GCF_030052815.1 Hevea brasiliensis | reverse complement strand
AACCAAGTTAAATGAGCTGGTGCCCAAGCGAAGGGTAACCAGAGGGAAGTTGCGGTTCTCGCAACGAGGAGCCTTAGACCCGGGAGAAAAATTTTAAAATAATTTTTGGGACTCCAGAGAAGGGTTATTGAGGTTCCTATGGCATTATAATACCAAGAAAATACCTAGAAAATTTTTTCAATCGGTACAGACAATTTTGACCCGTTAAGCCAAACGAAGAGCATTTTGGTCATTTCGCCTTCAGAGGTGATTTTTGGCCGACTTGTCCAGTTAAGTAAATAATTATAATAATCTAAAATATGAATAAATATTGCTAAAAATTGAATTGAAAATGAGTAGAGAAAAGAAGAAAAGAAAATGAAGGAAAATGCTTAATTATGACATATGGTGATGTCATTTAAAAGCCCCCCTCCAATCACCATTTGACAAACCAATAAAAAGAGATAAAAATGACTTAAAATGAGATAAAAGACAAAGGAAACCAGCAGTTTCCTTCTTCATACGGGCTGGAATAAGAGAGAAAGAGAGAGAAAAGGAAAAGAAAGAAAGAAAGGAAGAAGGAGAAGGAGATGAACAGTAGCAGAAAAAGGGGTTCAGCAGGGCAGCATGTTTCTCTTCCGTCCAGGTGAGTTTGACTCAACATCTATGGCTGATTTTTGGATATGTTTGAGTTATGTATGTGTGGAAGTTATGGTTAAAATTTGGTGATTGTTTAACGGTTGGATTTGGAGAAATATATTGTTGAACACAGGCTGTCTGTAGGTTGAATTCTGAATTTTGGCTACTGAAATTTGAGAAAAATAAATAGTTAGGATGCTTATGAAATTATGAAATTTGGTAAAAATGATATTTGGGATGTTGAGGCTGCTGGGTTAAAATTTGGTGAATTTTAGACTTGTGGTTTATGAGATATAAATTGTTTTGCATGAGTTGTCTGAGTAAGACTGATTTCTGCAACAATTCAGATTTTGAAGGGTTGAATGAATGTTTTGATATCTCATGATAGAGAGATTATTTGATGCTAAACTTTTTACTGATATTGTATAGGGATGTCTTGAATATATGGTTAAAATTTGGGATTTATCTAACGGTTAGATCATTATATATAAATTTGAATGCACAAGCTGCCAGATTGGGTATTAATGGGTGATTGTGGATTTAAGATTTATGATAGGAGTTTAGTCCAATTTAAGGGGAAATGCTGTTGAATTTTTATTGGATATTTAATTTAGGAAAGTGAAGTTATAATTGATTATGATTATTATGATTCTAGGGGAAATCTTGAAGAATAACAAGGTCAAGGTTGGTTTCAAAAAGGTTAGTGCCTATTATGCATACATCTTTCTCTTTCCATGATTAGAGACCTAAAATAAGCAAGAATTTGTGAATTAAATGAATGGAATTTATGTGTATGTATACAATGAATTTTGGCATCCCTAGGGAGGAACAAGATTAAGTGTTTTTGATGGACTTAGAGTGGACTAAAGATGATGTTTAAGGTATATATATATATATGTATGATGAATTGGTGTGCTAACTAAGGTAATTGGTGTAATCCTTGAAAATGAGCTAGGGTTTGGGAGTGAAACTTGGATTTAGCTTAGGAAATTGTTAGAGAACATTTTAATGGTCAATTAGTGACCATTTGAGGTATGTTGACCATAAATTGGACTGAAAAATTGCATGGCAAAGTGGAATGGAAGGCTGTCTAAAGACAGCAGCATATTGACTTAAATTTCAGTCCACTTGGACTGCCATATCTTGGGCTGTGTTGGTTCAATTGGTGTTTGGCCAATTGGACATGAAACTAGGCTTATAATGGCACATTTTTGCTGAAGAAACCATGCCCAAAAGACCAAAGCAAGAGGACCAAAAGTTGGCCCCAATCCGGATACCCTGCAAACAGCCCCTGCAGAAATGACCAAATGAACAGTAACTGTTCATTTAGCCATAACTCACTGTAGATATGGTCAATTGACCTGAAATTTTTACAGCAACAAGATAAGATATAAAAAAACAACTTTCATGAAGGACACCAATCTAAATTATGCCATTAACCTAATCAAATCATTGAGCAAAGTGAAGTTTACTGTACTGAGATTTCCAGAATTTTCATTTGAGCAGTAATGTTTGGAGGACTATAACTCTCTCTAGAAAACTCGGATTTAGGCGATTCTTGAACCGATGGAAACATAAGGTATGGTAGAACATTTCATAAGAAGAAAGTTAGACCAAATTATGAACTTAACTTGATCAAATTACTGACCAAAGTTGGACCAAAAATCTGCCAGACCCAAAATCTCAGCATGAACAGTGCACGTGAACAGTAAACTTATTTTGGCCATAACTTGAGCTACAAAACTCCAAATTGAGTGATTCAAAAAAAGAAATTCAACTAAACAAAATAAGGAACAACTTTCATGTTTACCATTTCCTCAAATTCCCACTGCAACAATGCTTAATGGAATAGTAAAGTTAAGTTTCAAAAACTGAAAATTTTGTTTCCCTTGGTTAAAGCTTAGAAATGGTATTAATGCTTAATGCCAACAACTTTTAAATGAAAAATGTGGTATGTTTGAAGTGCCAAAGTCAGTGTACATATTCTCTATGCAAAAGTCAACTTTCTTGTTGACCAATGAAATGAATAGTGACACCAAAAGTTAAAATTCAAAGATTGAAGAATTTTAAAGTATCAAATGCCCTAGTATACCTAACAAGATTGGTTTGGATAGTTTGGCATGCCAATAGGGTATTGTTTTAGCAGTACTGCGAAAGGCTTTATGCCCGTATTCATGGCTTTTATGCCCGTATTCATGGTTTTTATGCCCGTATGCGTGGCTTTTATGCCCGATTATGTGATATCATGGCTTTTTAGCCATACTGACTGCATACATGGTTGACGTTCTGCGTCCCATGGTATAACGGCCCGAGGCACCGCGGTGTCCAGTGCCAATGACCCGTTATCCAGTCCAGTCGTCTAGTATAGGTTACTTGGTCATGGAAAAGTATAACTGTGATTGAACTGATTATTAAAGAAAATATGAAAATTAAGTATCAGGAATGATTACAAAAATACAAAGAAGCTCAAGATCATGAAGAAAATAATTAACGAAATGCATGAAGAAGTTAATATCATAAAACAGGATTAGCCCTCGACTAAACAATAAGTTAGTAATTATTCATTTCTTATGAACACAATAGCAAGGAAATTATTATTTTTATTTGCATATTATATTTTCTTATATTATTGGCACCACTAAGCTTTATGCTTAGCGCGTCGCTTTTGCAACGCTGTAGGTATCAAGATTTGGACCGAGGCCCAGAGACCACAGATTGGGTAAGGCCGTTCACAGTTCTGCATAGTGTCCGTGTCACCTCACCATCCACAGTGCATTGGTAGGACACTAGGTCCCATTTTGTATTTTGAGATTTTTGTAAATTTTGTAATTAAACTCTTATTTTATCATGTATATTTGAAACAAATGTAATATAATTTTATATTAATGTAAGTACTTGTAATTTGTGATTATAAATCACATGTGAGAATTTATTTATGATTTGAGTCTAATGATGTTGTGAAATGAATGAATGACAAATAGAGGAATTGTTAAGAAAATCGTGTTTGTGAAAGGAAAAGTGAATACATAACTGTGACTTGTACATGATTATCACATGAGATAAATGATTGAGAAATGAATGGTGAAAAATGTTGAGATTTTGATATTGAAGTTTGAGAGTGATGAGATGATTGAATATGATCATAGGAAGTGTTTTTCACAGGTTCCGAAGAACGGTTTTCTCCATTTTTAGCCGGTATTCTGCCGGATTTTCTATAAAATTCTCGGAACCTTAAATAAATTATAATTTCGATAAATGGCTTAAATAAATTATATTTCACAAGTTATATTCAAAAGGAAGAATAAAAATGAATTAAGATAAAATAGAGTGCTCGGCACATTGAGTGGCATAACTTGCTCAGCTACACTGTAGTCGGGTAAGGGGTGTCTCAGCATCAGCTGAAAATCCAGCTGATCCATTCACGAAGCCTATGTCACAAGCTTAGTTAGACCGACATCTTGAGAAGATGGTTCTAAGATATTGCAATGAATGACTTTAATGCTAGTGGGAGATTGTTAGTAATATGCCCTAGAGCATATCATTTAGTATGTATCTAGTACATAATAAAAGGCAATTTCACTTTTCCATTTACATAATATATTTATGTATAATAGAAAAGGTCCATTGATATTTTGTAAGAAATTCTATTCTTAAGTTGTTAAGAATATGAGTGACGATATTTCTAGTACAAGTATCATAAATTGGTTCACAATCGAGGATACTTCACAAAGGACATGACTTATCCAGAAAGATTGTAATCATGTTTGTTCCCAAGGTATTTATATGAGATATAAATAAGATAGAGTGGTGAGTCTCATGCCACATAACAAACATGATAGGCACTTATACATGATAAGTGGGCCGAACCAGTGACGCTTATGACAAGCACATGGTGTAACACTCCTATGTTCGGTAGTGCGTTCTACTGTTCCGGTGACAGTGTCTGTTCGGACAGCTAGGATGCTTGGAATTATATTTAAATGTTAGTGAGAAGACATAAAATAATGAAATACAAGAAAGGAAAATACAAGAAAAATAAAGGAAAAATAATAGCAATGAAATGTAACCAAGTTAAATGAGCCAAAAATCGTAGCGATGGGTGACCCCATCGGGAAGTTGCGACGTGGACTGTTGACTAGCCTTGGAGTGCGGGGAACCCTGGAAAATATTTTTGGGACTTAAATAAACATCTATTGAAGTATAAATGACATTGGAAATGTCAAAGAAAAATTAATTAATTAGTACAAAGAAAAATAAAAAATCGAGAAACTGACAAAAATCGGTGTTACCGGAAAATAGGGAATATAACCCGAACAGGGGCATTGCGGTCAATTAACACTCCTAGTTAACTTTTGATCTAAATGTCCATTAAAAATTAATGATATTAAAGTTTGAAAATGTCATGAAAATTAAAATTGTGGTGCATAATGTAAATGGTGAAAGAAATGGTGGCAAAATGTGAATTATGGAAACCTTGGATTATAATATAATTACCCTATGTTAGTGGAGCACTAAGTAAATTATTATATACCATATAATACCCTAAGTGGACAGAAATATCCACCAACATTCTGCAATTCATCTTCTCCACTTGAAAAATTCATTTGGAAGAATGAAAGCTCTCAAAACCTCTCCCATGGCCACCCACCTTTCAAGCCTAAATTTCCATGATCAAGCCATTATTTCCCACACTTGTCTTCATTAAAGTTTATCCCCACCTTGCAAGGAAGAAGTTGATCATAATTTTAAGAGTTTTTGGTGAAGTTTGGGCAAGCTCACATGAGGTAAATGTCCATTTCTTCTTCTTTTCTTTGTTAAAGTTTGTGTGGGTGTTATGGTGAGTTGATTTATGAAGAAACTTTAAGGTTTTAATGAGTTATTGAAGTGTACCATTTTGGGCAGCCATGGAAGTGAAAGGTAAGTGGTTTGTTCTTATATGAATTTGATGCGTAATGAAGTTAATTAGAGTGCTTATATGTATAGGAGTGATTTACCATGTATAAAGTGTGATTGTAAGTTGAAAAATGAAAATGGAAGTTTGATATGTATGTGTATTATTTTGGCAGCCTCATGATGAAGATTGAAGCATTTAAATTCATGAAAAGGTTGTTAAATTATAGTACTAAAAGTCGCAGCTGATGTGTATGATTGTGTAGAGAAGAAATGTGTAATTTGATGATGAAAGTAATGTGTAATATTTAGGAGAGTTTATATGTATATATTGTATGGTTTGGACCTTGTGAATTATGGTTGCATTTGGTACATTGTGAAATTGTTATATTCTGTCCAAGTTGACTTATAATGTAAAAAATTGAATGGTTATGCTTAGTGCTAAATGCAGAATTGTTTTGGAGAAGTGAGGATATAGTTGGTGAATGTGTGTTTGGTTTGGTGTTTGAAAGGCTTGTGGAGGGCAGTGTGCAAATGAGCCTATAACCCTAAGTGTGTGGCTCCAATTGGTATGAGACCAATTGGAGGTGAAACTAGGCACAAAAAGTGCCAACTTTCAAGAAGGAAGCTTACCAAAATTCTGCTTGGAAAGTGACTTGAAAAATGACCAAATCCGGATTAGTGCTTTGAAAGCCTGAAAAATTACCATTTGGGCAGCAGTTAGTGTTTTGGCCATAACCCACTCAAAACAGGTCCAATTGACCTTAAATTGTTGCCATATATAGTTTAGACATATATCTACAATTATTATGAAGACACCAAAGCCCAAAAATGGCCAAAACAAAGCCAAATAGCTTACACAAGTTCAAGTATCAAAACTGGCCGAACCAAAAGTGACCTAAAAATGACCTAAGCCTACCATTTTAGTGCATTCTGTCCAGCATTGGTAAATTGATCATATCTTGGTCTACACAACTCAGAATGACCTGAAATTTTGCCCCGCGTGCAATAAGACATAGACCTACAAGTTTGTAGTTTTGACCAAAACCCGAAAATCGAGGAAACTAGGTCATCTGGCTAGGTCAAAATAGTATACCGAAATCCAGTAAATTGCAATACACTTGAAAATGAAATTGGTAACATATACCAACACTAAAGGGCTATAAAATGTGACATATTGGTAACATTAGAATTGACTCACTAAGAGTGCATCAAGGGTCAATATTATAGGTTGACTAATGAAATGAATTGAAGGGAATAGTACCAAGAAAATTTAAATATTGGATTTTATTGTTAGAAAAAAATTCATTGAGTATTGAAACACTTTAAATTGCGTGTTTCAGTTGAAAAGGATATTGAGAAGCATAAGAAACACTGAGTCAGGGCCAAGAGGCATTTATCAGAGGTTTGTGCACAATAATCATTTCTTTTGAATTTTTCAATTGAAATAAATTATGATTATTTTTATGTTATTGTTTTAAATTGTGTTTGTGCACAATAATTTTGATTTCTTATTTTCTACTTAAAATTTATTTGAACATTGTAGTTTTAATTTATGTCGGTGCACAATACTTTTTATATTCACTGCTTTTACTAGAAAATTTATTTGGAGAAATGAGTTATGAATAATTTTTTATTGTTTTGGTTTTGGGAATATTATTTGGAAATTATTGTGTTGCCAACTTTGCAAATGGAAATTTTGAGATAAAATGTGATTTGTGGTTTGTATGAAATATTGTGATTTGAAATTGTTTTGATTCACACTTGGCATGACACTGTTACTATTTTCCTCCTCCATTTATGGGATGAGTGTGATTATATTCCTCCCTCTTTGACTTATTAGTCTAGGGTGAGTGTGATTATGTTCCTCCCTCTTTGACTTACCAGTCTGAGGTGAGTGTGGATGAGTACTCATTATTCAGCTAGCTTCCTCCCTCATTGATTTCGATTATTGGGGTGAGTGTGTCTTGTCGTGGTGTACAACACGGCACGTGCGAAAAAATTGTGTCATGGCCTAAACTGTGTTATTCACTTATTTGATCAAATTGTGTTATTGATTGGCAACACTGTATTATTCAGTTATTTGATCAAATTGTGCTAGTGATTGCAAAACTGTATTATTCAGTTATTTGATCAAATTTGTGTTATATGAACTTTGTAAATTGCGAAATGGAATTGTGAATTATTTGATTTGTGAATTGTCAATAAAAGATTTATATATCGCATTTCAAATTGTTATTGTGCACCACTGAGTAAATTTTACTTAGCGATAGCTTTTCATTGCTGTCGCAGGTAGACAGACTGACAGGGCAGCAGACTAGGCTACCAATGCTATAATGAGAGATCATCGGGTATATTGAGTATACAATATTTTGCATTTTGTATTGTAATGTATGTTCACTGTATGTATATAGTGTTCTTGGTTTTGAGAAGTTGTAAATTAAAATTGTACATTGAAGTTGTAAATTATATTTGTAAATTATTTTGACTTGTAAATATTGTGATATATTTCTTTTATTTCAGCCTTTGAAAATACTGAAAAATTATTGTGGATTTGAGTTGAGAAACATATTGTGTTGATTAAAGGTTGGAGTTTGAGATTGAGAAATATATTTGAAGTGCTTTTTACAAGTTTTTGAAGAACTGCTTTATTCAAAATACAAATGGCACTCTGCCAAAATTTTTACAGAAATTATTATTTCTTCAAATGTGTTAGCTGTTTCACTTCAGTTCAAAAAAATTTTTTAACACCTGTAAATAGTGCTCACCATTGTAAAAAGAAGTAAGAAAAGTTTTAAAATCCCTTGTAGTGTATTTAATGGGTTATCAGTAGACGAAGTTGGTAATTCATTAGGTATACTACGGGATCATGTCATGCCTTATAGAGGGGTAGGGTGTGACACATGGAGTTTACTCTTGTCAATGCATTGTTATATATCATATCAGTGCATATAATCTTTAGACCTGAGATAACATAGTTATCTTGCATATAAGTGATTTGAGTTTGATACTGCTTTCATACTTGTACTGTGTATGGGTATATAGGCATGTATTGGCTCCTATTAGTTATATATAGAGATAGGTGTTGATCAAGATGGAATCCGTTACCCTAAGTAAATAGGGATAAATCCTATGTTCATTTAATTATTCTTGATGTTTCAAGTTCCTGGCCAGGATAGATAGATTTAGTCAGAAAAGAGTTTCTGACAAGAAAATCTAATTAATCAAGAACTGAAACTAAAAGAGAACATAATGTTCATAGCAAATGGGGTTTGACATTAACCATGACTCCAGCTCAAATTGGGATTTTGTAATGGAGAGATTCTAGTGCATGGTAACATATGATTAAAGGTTTATTTAAGGTATTCCTTGTTATTGATTGGGTGGCCATGGCATGCTATGCCAGGTGTCAACCATGGTCTATGAGATGCCTAAAATGATTTAAAGAAATCATTTATGGTAAGAAAGAGTTCTGATGATATTAAAAGTTAATATCATATCTCATTGCCAATTAGTGATGAGCCTAGTGAGTCACACATATACACAAGTTAATCACCAAGTAAAATGTGATTTAATTGATTAATTAAAGAGTTTAATTGATTAATTAAATAGGTTTGGTTTGCAATGAGATTGCAAAGTCCCTATCATGACTTGAAATCAAATCTAGGTTATTGGATGTATAGTATAAGTTAAATTTATATTTAAAGTGTTTAAATATGAATTTAATTGTGAGAAATTAATTAATAGAGATTAATTAGTTAATTTATATTTGATATAAATTGATTAGAAAAGGAGAAATAATGACTTTGGGTTGAGAACTCAAAATTACAATGAAAGGGTAATTTGATCATTTCACATGGTGATATATGGCACCATGAGATGGTGACATATGGCTCCATATAAGCTTGTCATTTGTCTTCCTATCATGTAAGATGACGAAAGTCAAGATTAAGTCTAGCTTTGACACTTAGCTTAATGTGATTAAGTCAATTAAAAATAAGATGCAATGTGGTGGTGACATGTGGCAAAGGGTTTAAGTGATTATTTGACCTAATTATAAAAGGGAAAGAAAGAAAAAACAAAACACTCTCTTTAGTCTCTCATGTGTGACAGCACAAAGGCTCTCTCCATCTCTTCTCTTCTCTTCTCACTTGATTCAAAGAAAAATCCCTTAGTTTCTTTAAATTAAAATTGCTAGAAATTATTTCTAGTGTCCTATACACACATATAACCTCTCTAAAAGCAAAACCCCAAATTATAATTGGTTGGCAAAGGCTTAAGAAGCAAAATTGGGGGCTGCCATTGGTGATCTTAGTGTGGACAAGCTAGGGGGACAACACTTAGGGTCCTAGGAGCTTCCTAAAGGTGTCAATTGCATCCATATTGCATCAAAGAGGTTAGTGCCCAAATTCCTCTTTCAAATTAGGGTTTAATTGAATTAATTTATTAATTCACAATCTTAAATGGCAAATGAAGATCCTAATACATATTAAAAGTATTTTAATATGCAATTGAGCATTGAAATTAATTAGGCACATAAGAGATGTGGCATGATGCATGAAACCCTACAAAAAAAAATTTTAAAATTCAATGCTCCAATTCACCAATTACCATGCTTCTGCTCCTTCACTTTTGGATTAAGAATAAGTGTTAGTTGAGTTATTTTGTAGGGTGGGTAGGTCCTAGGTACAGAGAAAACTCTGCTGAATTTTTATCATAAATTTAGAATGTCATTAACTCTTTAATTCCTTATTTTGATTTATTATTGATAAATCTCTTAAATATAACTGTTTAGGTGATCCAAGTTAACCTTCCTCTTTTTCTTAGCCACCCCAGTAACACTTGGATAATCTGTGAGTTTGATATTGATTTTATTTGTAATTTCAATATTATTAATTTATATTCAAGGTATGCTCATGCATTCACTTATATGTATATAATTAGTTAAATTCTAGGCATGCTCTTTTGTTGCATATGTTATTGAATTTGTTTGTGGATGTTGCCTTAAGATAACTTAGAGCTTCATGTGTTTGTATTGGCATGAGTATGGTGTGGATATGGATATGAGTAGGACAGGTAGTCGCGGCTAGAGCTTAACTTGCTAGGACCCGATCCTTATATATGGATAAGTTAGGGTGAGTATGGCTTTGAGTTGATCTTGCTAGCCCCCACACTTGGATTATTAAGCGAAAGTCTAGCAAGTATTAGATTAAGAGAGCTGTGTAGGAGATCAGCTGGCATATATGTATTAATGTGACACATGGATGCGTGTGTGCTCTGATTATTTTTTGTGCGAATATTGGTTGAATTGTTTGAATTATGTGAACGTGTTGCATTTCATACATAGGAATACATTAAATTTAGATAGTTACAGAAATTATATTTAAAATCAATATCTTATTCTCTGAGTCGAATGCTCACCCCTGTTCAACTATTTTTCCTCAAGTGACAAGTGGCTTTATTTGTGATTAACATGCTTTCTTTCTTGGCAGGTTTAAACAGGAAATATTTTGATTTGGTTTTATTGTCCTTTATTTAAATCCAGAACTCTGCATGGACCAATAGTTGTAAATTTATTCAAGTTGTAATAAAATAGTTCTAGAATTGTAAAATTAATTATGTTAGATTGCATGAATATATGAAATGTTTATTATTGATGGTGGAGGGAGCTGAGCTCCCAAATATTGATATATGTGATTTAAGAATTGTGAAGGTGACCTGAGTTCCCCATATTATTGATTTTATTGGTTTACAAGTCAGGTGAGTTAATACTCCCCATTGAATAGTCTAATTTATGGTTGGACTTTGTCCATTTGTTTTCTTGAAATTGGGTTACCTTATTGAGCTTATGAATGGATTAGAAATAGTTAGGCTTACTATGGGCTTCGAGGGCCTTATGTTGATCTAAGTCCTAATACCAGTCCGGCCCAAAAATCGGATTGTGACAAAGTTAGTATCAGAGCTTAAGATCCTAGAATCTTAAAAAGAGTCTTATTAGGAGGTCACATGTGGAATATAAGGTCCATACTTGTCCTTATTTTGTCATCCTTGCATTTAACATTTGCCTTACGTGCTTGTATATATTTATGGTTATATAGTTATGTATAGCATATTATTTTCATATTTGTGGGTTAATATAGATGAATTTCAAGAATTATGCGTAGAGGAAGGAGAACTACCATGGCATAGGAGCCAAAAATGCTGGATGAAGTATCAGTGCAGAATGAGGCACCAGCTCCTAGGAGGCATGGCAGGAGACCTAGAGCTTCTCAAGTGGAAGAGCAGTCACAACCAGAAGAGCAGCCATACATGGCCTAAAGTCCTATAGATCCTGTGGCAACTACCCTTGTAGGACTACAGAGGACCATTGAAATGATGGCACAATGCATGACAAACCCTCCATAGCAGCCTCTAGTACAGAGGGCAGAGCTTTACAAGCAGATAATCAATTTTAAAAAGCTAGTGGCTGAGGAATATGACGATACAGTTGATGCATACAATTTATGCATTCTTGCAAACAGGCTAGGGTAGAGTTGTAGTTGACAGATGGAAGATTAATTGAATGTGTGTAGCATATAATGGGGCCTATACATGGGTAGTGGATGACAGATTATGTACTTCCTTGGATTAAGGGGTTAACTTGAGCACAGTTTTTGGAGTTGTTCATAAATAGATTTAATCCAAAAAGCTTTAAGGATAAAAAATAATGGGCCTTCGAAGCTTTGAAGCAAAATGGAAAACAGTTGATGAGTATGCATCTGAGTTCTTAGAACTGAATAGATATGCCCCGACTACTCTAGCCACTGAGGCTATAAAGGTGAAGAGGTTTTTGAAGGGACTGGATAGAAGGTGTGCTAATTTGGCTTTGCTGGTAGACCAACCTTTTAATGCAGTCATGGATCGAGCTCAAATAGAGATAAGCTATATGGGTGATGATGGAAAGTAAACCTAAGAAGAGCAGAGTTGAAAGGTCATCTAGTGTGCCCCCATATGAGCATGATGGATGGAGGCAGCCAAAGCAATTATAGTGGGAGAATTAGAAGCAATAAGAAAAGAGGCCTTAGGCATAGACTTAGGCGGTTGAGATTAGGATACAGCTTTAATAGTGGGCAAAACCCTGGTTATAGCAGTTCAGGGTCTGGGTCAAGATCCTCTCTTGCACTATATACTCAATGTGAAAGAGTACACTCAGGACCCTACTTAGTGAGTACAGAAAGATGTTTCAAGTATGGCCAGCTAGGTCACCTTGCTACGGAATGCCCCATGTTCAATGAGCATCAAATGGGGTCCTAGAGTTTTGTAGCCAATGTACCCCACTAGCTACTTCCTGGTACTTCTAACATGTCGGGTAGCCAGTTTAGTGGCCAGCAAGGCCATATACAAGGGGGGCACAATTTTAGAGGCAGATTTAGTGGGAGAAACCAATTTTAGGGTTCTGCACCACATGGTAAGGGATAGGTTCAGATTTTTACCTTAACAGATCAGGATGCTCAAGCTTCAAATGTAGTAATAGCAGGAATTCTCATAATCTATACTTTTAAGGCACATGTTTTAGTAGACCTGGGTGCTATACATTCATTTGTTTCCCTTGTGTTTGTCTTAAGACTGGGTAGGAATCCTATGACTTTGGAGTGTCCTCTGTTAGTAGCCACCCCTCTTAGTGATACTATAGATGTGGCTATAGTTTTTCCTGGCAGTCTAGTGATAGCAAATGGAAAAAGCCTTTGGGCAGATTTGGTTCCCTTACTGGTGATGGACTTTGATGTGATTTTGGGCATGGATTGATTGTCAACCCATTAATGACACATTGGATTATAGAAATAAGGTATATTTCCATATTCCTAAAGTGGAAGAGTTTGGCTTTGATGGTGATAGGAGTGTAGCTCCATACAATTTAGTGTCATCCATAAGTGCCAGAAACATGTTAAGGTGTGGTTGTCGAGGTTATTTAACACTAGTGAATGACACATCTGTTGAAGGTATCTATTATTAGGGAATTTATGGATGTGTTTCTTGAGGAGGTTCCTATGCTACCACCTAATAGGGAATTGAATTCTGCATAGATATTATATTGGGTATAAACCCCATTTCTATGCTACCCAACGGGATGGCACCAGCAGAGTTAAAAGAATTGAAAGAACAGTTGCAGAAGCTTCTGGTGAAGGGTTTTATCTGGCCAAGCACATCACCTTTTCATACTCTGGTTTTGTTTATAAGGAAGAAGGATGGGTCATTGAGGTTGTGCATTGACTATAGACAGCTGAACAAAGTGACAGTTAAGAATAAGTATCTACTCCCTCGGATTGATGACTTGTTTAATCAGCTATAAGGAATAAGATACTTCTCTAAAATAGACCTATGGTCTGGCTATCATCAGTAGATAATAAGGAGTGAGAATGTGCCAAAAACAGCATCCAGGACTAAGTATGGTCATTATGAGTTCTTGATGATATCGTTTGGACTCACTAATGCACCAGCAGCCTTTATGGATCTAATGAACAGAGTGTCTAAACCATTCCTGGATCACTTTGTCATTATTTTCATAGATGAAATTATAGTATATTCCCAGATTGAGGAAGAACATACTTGGCATTTAAGGATGGTGTTACAGAACTTGAAGGAGCATCATCTATATGCTAAGTTTACAAAGTGTGAGTTCTAGCTGGAAAATATTTCATTCTTGAAACATTTGGTCTCTAGTGAATGCATTCAAGAGGATCCTAAGAAAATTGAAGTAATAACTTATTGGCTTAGGCCTACTACAGTCACCAAAGTGCAAAGTTTTCTAGGCTAGTAGGTTATTATAGGTGCTTTGTACAAAACTTCTCTAGGATAGTATCTCCTCTGATACAGTTGACTTGAAAGAATGTCCCAGTTTTTTAGTCAAATAAGTGTGAGGAAAGTTTCTAGAAGCTTAAGGACTATTTAACTATAGCTCTTGTATTGACTTTACCCGTGAGTGGAGAAGGGTATACGGTATACTGTGATGCTTCTAGAGTTGGGTTGGGGAATGTTTTGATGCAACATGGTAAAGTGATAGCTTATGCTTCTAGACAGTTAAAAAAGCACGAACAGAATTTTCCACTTATGATTTAAAAATGGCGACTGTTGTCTTTGTACTAAAAATTTAGAGACACTATTTGTATAGTGAAATGTGCGAGATATGTACTGACCATAAAAGCTTGAAGTATATCTTTCAGTAGAGGGATTTAAATTTGAGGTAGAGGAGATAGATGGAGCTTCTAAAAGACTATAACAGCACTATCTAGTATTACCTTGGTAAAGCAAATGTGGTAGCAGATGCTTTGAGCATGAAGTCTTCTAGTAGACTGGCTCATATAACAACAGAGAACATTTAAAAATAGCTTTTAGCAGACAAAAGAGTTATGTAAACCTGAGGCATAAAGATGTAGAATTTACAGTGAGTGATTATGTGTTTTTAAAGGTTTTGCCTATGAAGAGAGTTATGAGATTTGGAAAGAAAGGCAAGTTGGCACCTTTTGAGATAACAGACAGAGTGGGAGCAGTTGCCTACTGGTTGGAGTTGCCACCAAACCTTTCTCATATCCACCCAGTGTTTCATATTTCATGCTTAGAAAATATGCTATCGACCCTTCTTATATGCTGCAACCAAACACAGTAGAGCTAAATGAGAACTTAACCTTTGAGGAACAACCAGTGGGCATAGTGAATTATTAGATAAGACAGTTTCGATCAAAAAAGATCCTTATGGTTACAGTCCTATAGAGAAGTCAATTTGTAGAGGAGTGCACCTTAAAGTTAGAGTGGGATATGCGTAACATACTTGTTTAGTATGCAAAGCATCTCTCTTCAAGCTATGTAACTCAATTAATTTGTTCTACCTTTTATAAAAATTCAACGATAAATTTTCTGTAATGAGGAAAGAATGTAACGTCTTGAATTTTTAAATAATTATTTTATGTATAAATTTTGTTATTTTAATGTATTAAACATTGTGGTCTTTTAATTTGAATTTTCTGGGTTTTTAAAATTAGATTTTTATTTTTTAAGGTAATAATTTCAATGATTTTTTAAAATTAATTTAAAGATCACATGACAAGTTTGAAAATATTTTTGGACTCTAAAAATTTTTTTAAGTTTTTTATAATTTTTTTGAAATTTTCGGGCTTTGTTTTGGGTCTTAAGCCAGAGCAAAATTTAAATTTTAAGTATTTTAAATCGAATGATTGAATCAAATCGGTCTAAAATAGACCGACTGAATCAGACCGATCCTTTTTTTCTCTTCTTTCCTTCTCCTCTTCATGCTGCATGACCTCCCTCCCTTCTCTCCCTTTTTTCTCTCTCCTCCCCCCACCATCGTTGGCCACCACCTCCCCCGCCTTCCTCCCTCGCCAATGCACCCCTGGCGCCCTTTCACCACTGTCGGCAGTGTCACACCCTACCCCTCTGTAAGATGTAACATGATCCCGTAGTATACCTAATGAATTACCAACTCCGTCTACTAATAACCCATTAAATACACTACAAGGGATTTTAAAAACTTTTCTTACTTCTTTTACAGTGGTGAGCACTATTTACAGGTGTTAAAAACCTTTTTGAACTGAAGTGGTAGAACTAACACATTTGAATTATTTGGAATTTCTGTAAAAATTTTGGCAGAGTGCCATCTGTATTTTGGATAAATCAGTTCTTCAGAAAACCTGTAAAAAGCACTTCAATATATATTTCCAAATCTCAACTCCAACATTTTCTCAACACAACATGTTTCTCAACTCAAATCCATAGTAATTTTTCAAAGACTGAGATATAAGAAATATAATACAATTTTTACAAGTCAAAATAACTCATAATTATTTTACAACTTCAATGTACAATTTTAATTCACAATAATTTACATTTAATTACATACCAAAATATTTTACAAGAGTTTTTATACAACTGCTCAAATAATTTACATACATATTATTACATGCTTACATCAAAACCTATGTACATGGGTATACCTATGATATACCTGGAGCTGATCTGAATGTGTCTTCCAAGAAACTTACTCACTGCTCTATGCTTTTCTTACCTGTGACAGCATACAAAGCTATCACTGAGTGGTGAACTCAGTGGTGCACAACTATAAATTAAAACATAGTACAATATACATTGACAAAATTTACAGTAAATAATTTGGGAATCTGAATACTCATCAAATTCTAAAACTCAAAGTATTAATTGCCAATAATGTGAATCATTTGTATAAAATGACTTTGATCACGAAATTCAATTTATCAAATCATAACTAACCATTTAGGTAATTCCAACAAAATCAATTATACATAATTCATAATTGAAATCACAATTCTTTACCATTCAAAAACATTCTGTGTCTCAAAAACCATATTGTATCTCAAAAATCATGCTGTAACTCAAAAACCATTATTTATCTCAAAAACCATTCTTTATCTCACTAACTATGCAATACTAATCCGAAAGGGTCATCTTCGGGGTGATTCTAACTCCCTATGGTTGGGGAGGTCGAATCGGATTCTAACTCCCTATGGTCGGGGAGGTCGAATCGGATTCTAACTCCCTATGGTCGGGGAGGTCGAATCATCGTGCACAGTACCATCACAATAATGAATCTTTCGCAAGGGCCATAACGATAAAATAAACTTATATCCAAACTCAAATCAGAGGAAAATCTAAGCCTGTGCACGTACCATGGTAATCAAAACACAACTAACTCCATTGTCTTCTCAACAAATGAGAGAGACGGGTAATAACCTAGTCAAGCATCTATAGTGAGATATAAAACAATATCACAATCCTTTTAGTGAGCATAAATCACAATATAATTCGATTCAAAGTCAATTCTAATATCCAATAATTTTTATGCTCATCACAATTCAAATCATAAATTTTCATTTTTCCATGAAATTTACCATCACAATTCAAAACATGTTCTATCACAATTTTCCAAAACATAATTTATTCAATCCATAACAATGCTTAATACTTGTGGAAATACCATTTCACATAGCTAAATTCATACATACTATAACAATTTCAATAATCAATGAATTAAATCCAGTGTTTGTTAAATATAATACATAAGAAAAATATGTCATTTAATCATATGAAATATTTAGGACAAAATCAGTTAAAAACTAGTTGTGCACAAACCTCTAATAACTGTCTCCTAGTCTTGACTCAGTGTTTCCTTCCCTTTCCCTGAGTCTTTACTAACTGAGAAACACAATTTGAAGTGTTTCAGTACTAAATTAAACTGTCTCTATCGATAATGTTTGATAAGTAATTCACTGAAAGCTATTATTTGCTTAATCACCTAATATACCGATCCTTGATGCGTTCTAGGTAAATTAGGTTTTAGTGTCATTAATATGTCACATTCGATAGGGTTTTAGGGTTGGTACACGTTACCAATTTCATTTTCTTGTTTAGTGCATTTTCTTGCAATTTTCTGGATTCCGGGATACTAGTTTGACCTAGCCGGACGACCTAGTTCCCTCGGTTTTTGGGTTTCAGTCAAAACTAAAAACTTGTAGATCTATGTCTTATTGCATGCAAGACAAAATTTAAGGTCGTTCCGAGTTATGTAGACCAAGTTATGGTCATTTTACTATTTCTGGTCAAATGGCATCAAATTAGGTCATTTTAGGTCAATTTGGTCAACTTTGGTTCGGCCAGTTTTTGCAAGCTGTTTGACTTGCTTATCGTCATTTCTGGGCTTTGGTGTCTTCATAAGACTTGTAGGTATGGGTCTTAACTAATCATGGTTAAAATTTCAGGTCAATTGGACCTGTTTTGAGTGAGTTATGGCCTAAACACTAACTGCTGCCCAATTGGTCAATTTTCAGGCCTCATTTGCACTTAATCCGAATTGGTCATTTTTCAAGCTACCTTGCAAGCAGAATTTTGGTATGCTTTCTCAATGAAAGTTGGCATATTTTGTGCCTAGTTTCACCTCCAATTGGTCTCATACCAATTGGAGTTACACATTTAGTTTTATTGGTTAAAATGTACACTGCCCTTAATTACATTGCTTAAACATCATTTCATTACACATTTACCTTGCTACAAATTCACCTCTCAACCCCATTCTGTTTTGATACATTACCAAAACCATTTACCACCTTACCTTAAAGTCATTTTGGGCAGAATACAAACATCCTCAATACACCAAATAAAACTCTAATTCATAAAGTCCAATTACAACAATATATTCACATAAACACTATTCATTATTTCATACAATTTCCACAACTAATTTATATACATATCTATCAATCCTCAATGTCATAATTCTTCCAATATCTTCATGAATTCATACACTCATCATGGAGTCTCAAGGCTGCCGAATTGCTCCACCTTGCTAAAGTTTCACATAACTTCCTCAACTTCAATTTTAAATGCACAATCACCACATATACAAGGAAATAACTTACTAGGACATTAAATCACCCTATTCAACATGAATTCCCATCAACCATATATAAGAATAAATCATTAAACATACAACTCCATGGCTGTCCAAACTGGATATATCAATAACTCCTCAAACTTGAAAATTTTCTTCACAAATCAAACACCCATAACATGTATACAAAATTTATCAAAGAAATATTCAAAAACTCAAACTTACCTATTGTTGGGACTTGCTTAATCTTCACTAAAACTTCTTAGTATTGGTATCTACTTCTTCCTTGTGATGTGGAGGTGATCTTTAATGAAGAAACCTAGATGATTGGAGGTAAATTGAAGGAGTGGATCAAGCTTCATGCAAAACGGCAATGGAGGGTTCTTCACTTCTTCATTTCGGCATAGTTGAGAGAAATGGGAGAAGATGAAATTTCAGAATGTATAATGGGTGTACACCTGCCATTTATTTCTTAGTTTATTCCTATAGTAGTCCACTTACACCAATTAAATCATATAATAAGTTTAACTTTCATTTATCCCACATTAACCCATAATTTTTGCTATTTACTTTAGGTACCACCAAATTAATTTTTCATTATATTTTCCAAGTGTAATATTATTTATTTTTAATGGACATTTAGGTCAAAAGACAATTCGGGATGTCGATTGACCATAATGCCCCTGTTCGGGTTGCATTCCCGATTTTTCGGTAACACCGGGTTTTGTCCGTTTTTCGATTTCTCACTTTTCTTTGTACTAATTAATTAATTTTTCTTGGATATTTCTAATGATATTTATACTTCAATTGATGTCTCTTTAACTGCTAAAAATATTTTCCAGGGTTCCATGCAGTCTAGGGCTCGTCAACGGTCCACGCCGTGACTTCCCAGTGCGGTCACCCATCGCTAGGGTTCTCGGCTCGCTTAACTTGATTGCATTTCTTTACTATTATTTTTCCTTTATTTTTCTTGTATTTTCTTTTCTTGTATTTCATTATTTTATGTCTCCTCACTCATATCGAAGTGTAGTTCTAGGCATCCTAGCTGTCCGGACAACACTGATCACTAGAACAGTAGAACGCACTACCGAACATAGGGGTGTTACAATTCTCCCCCCTTAAATAAATTTCATCTCGAAATTTTACCTGGCATTAGTCTCTGAACAGTTGTGGGTGCTGTCTCCTCATATCCTCTTCACGTTCCCAAGTAGCTTCCTGGCTTGAATGATGGTTCCACAGCACTTTAACCAGGTGTATCTGTTTATTCCTCAGCTGCTTCACCTCATATGCCAGAATTTCTATGGGTTCTTCATCATATGAGAGGTCTATACCTCAATCTCTTCAACTGATAGTACATGAGATGGGTTTGATCTGTACCTCCTTAATATGGACACATGGAAGACACTGTGTATCCTTGCTAACTCTGGAGGTAATGCTAACCGATATGCCAAAGGACCCACTCTTTCCAGAACCTCATATGGTCCGATGAAACGAGGACTCAGTTTCCCCTTTTTGCCAAATCTCATAATCCTCTTCTAAGGAGAAACTTTGAGGAATACTTTATCACCCACTGCATATTCAATATCTCTTCTCTTCAGATCAATATAGGACTTCTGACGGTCTGATGCAGCCTTGAGTCTATCTCTGATCAATCTGATCTTTTCCTCTGTCTGCTGAACAATTTCTGGCCCAATCATATTCCTTTCACCTACTTCATCCCAACATAAGGGAGTTCTGCACTTTCTGCCATACAAAGCTTCATATGGAGGCATTCCAATGCTTGATTGGTAGCTGTTGTTATAAGCAAACTCAATCAAAGGCAAGTGTATATCCCAACTACCTTCAAATTCAATCACACATGCCCGTAGCATATCCTCCAATATCTGAATAACCCTCTTAGACTGGCCATCTGTCTGTGGGTGGAATGCTGTGCTGAAGTTCAATCTAGTTCCTAGGGCTCTCTGAAGACTACCCCAGAATTTAGAAGTGAACCTAGGATCTCTGTCAGATACAATCGATACTGGCACTCCATGCAATTTTACAATTTCATATATGTACAACCTGGCCAATCTTGCCAGGCTATAGTCCATCCGAACTGGCAAAAAGTGAGCAGACTTGGTTAGTCTATCAACTATAACCTATACTACATCATGACTATTCTGTGTCCTCGGAAATCTCATCACAAAACCCATAGTTATCTGTTCCCTTACAATGTTTCATAGGGTGCCACTTATATGCTAGCTTGACACTTATTAATGTATACAAATTCTGTTAGTGGGATGTATCTGTCCCATCTCCCCTCGGATTCAGTGACACAAGTTCTCAATATATTCTTGAGGGCTTATCACATAGTACAGGTTATTATTATCATTTCATTTCATTATTTACAGGAACTCAATGAGTTTCTGAATTTACCTGAATTACTTGTTTCAATTGTCCATCTGTCTGAGGATGATACGTTGTACTGATATCTCTAAGCTTATAGCAATTACTGTGGTACAGGTAGTTCACATTATTGTAACCGAGTTACTGACTCTTGCTACCTTACAAGTGTAGCCTTTCGACAGGCTAGTTCTGAAGTTTTAAATTTCTGACTAAAATTTTCACATTTATTTCCAGTAATAGTACCCGATTCGGGTGTAACTGTATCAGTTTATAGATTACTTACAAATATTCTTAATTTATTGTATCACGAGGAAGCACGTAGCTCTACACAATAATCCCGTGTCGGTATTGTAAGCTGCAGCTTACAATACAAACATCGAGAACATTACATAGTTACTACGTTATAACCTCATGGGCTAGGTTTTCTAACATCTTATCTTTCTCGAATCCACTAATATCCTAAACCGATTCTGATTACAATTTCCTTTGATAATTACTAACAGTAACATCTTTGTCCTCGTCTAGAGCAATTCTATTACTATAACTTACTTTTAAGTCCTCTTGCCTTACATTAAGTAGGCTCATTAATTAGCTTTATAATTTATGGTATGTTAGAAAATACTTTTAGCTAACAATTCTTCCAAAATTAATGTCAATCATACTTGTTATTGTAGTTTTAATCCTAAAAGACTAGTCACTAACGCATCAAAATTTATTCCCCTATAAAGGAATAGCAACAAAACATAGAATTCTAACACTAACATATAAATAAGTAGTGCTGGGATCAAATAATAACTCATTGTTTCCTTCAAAAATTAAGAACTTACCAGCAGCTATATCCGAAGTTTCTGCTCTTTCTCCTTGGTGCATAGTGGACGCTCTGACTGGTGCGCTACTATATTCGGGTTGATTCACTATGTTATAGTGGTGAGGAGTTGCAACTCTATTTCTATCTCGGCCCTGACTGACGGTCTGTGAACTTCGGAAAGCAGATCGAGGTGCTCTAGTACAATCTTTAACAAAGTGTCCAAGTTTTTCACAATTGTAGCAGGCTCCAGAGGCCTTACAACAAATACCTCCATGTAGCTTACCACAAACATGGCAGAAACGGGCAGAATAGGAACTTCTGGTTGTTCGATTACTAGATTTTGGTGGTCTCTGCCCTGATAATCCGCCTCTATCATATTTCTGAGTTCGGGGCTCCTCAAATTCTTTTCTCTTCCCCAAATTACTGTTCGAGCTCTGACCCATAGGTTTCTCCCTTTTCTCCATTTCATGTTGCCCTTGTGGGGGTTGGGTTTGTACTTGAGTTTGAGCTGACAGAGTATCAGCCATTTGTTAAAAGAAAGTGGCCATTTGCTGGGCCATTTGTACAGTAATTTGTACTGGTAAAGCTGGTACAGTCGGGCCTTCGACACTTTGTGGAGTTGGGGCCTCAACTTGTACTTCTGCCATCACGAATTGTTCTATTGTCTCATTCTTCTCTTCCATTCTTTTCATAGAATTTTCTATTCCTGTACAACCAACACAAGGAGATTCCTCTCCATTAGTTCACATTTATGATGTAAATGTACTATATGTATCAAACATTTGAGCAGTTGTAGTTCTGACAAAAAGATTTCAAATTCACAGTTCGAAATTCACTTTAACACCATTGCTCTGATACCACAAAACATGTCACACCCTACCCCTCTGTAAGATGTAACATGATCCCGTAGTATACCTAATGAATTACCAACTCCGTCTACTGATAACCCATTAAATACACTACAAGGGATTTTAAAAACTTTTCTTACTTTTTTTACAGTGGTGAGCACTATTTACAGGTGTTAAAAACCTTTTTGAACTGAAGTGGTAGAACTAGCACATTTGAATTATTTGGAATTTCTGTAAAAATTTTGGCAGAGTGCCATCTGTATTTTGGATAAATCAGTTCTTCAGAAAACCTGTAAAAAGCACTTCAATATATATTTCCAAATCTCAACTCCAACATTTTCTCAACACAACATGTTTCTCAACTCAAATCCATAGTAATTTTTCAAAGACTGAGATACAAGAAATATAATACAATTTTTACAAGTCAAAATAACTCATAATTATTTTACAACTTCAATGTACAATTTTAATTCACAATAATTTACATTTAATTACATACCAAAATATTTTACAAGAGTTTTTATACAACTGCTCAAATAATTTACATACATATTATTACATGCTTACATCAAAACCTATGTACATGGGTATACCTATGATATACCTGGAGCTGATCTGAATGTGTCTTCCAAGAAACTTACTCACTGCTCTATGCTCTTCTTACCTGCGACAGCATACAAAGCTATCACTGAGTGGTGAACTCAGTGGTGCACAACTATAATTTAAAACATAGTACAATATACATTGACAAAATTTACAGTAAATAATTTGGGAATCTGAATACTCATCAAATTCTAAAACTCAAAGTATTAATTGCCAATAATGTGAATCATTTGTATAAAATGACTTTGATCACGAAATTCAATTTATCAAATCATAACTAACCATTTAGGTAATTCCAACAAAATCAATTATACATAATTCATAATTGAAATCACAATTCTTTACCATTCAAAAACATTATGTGTCTCAAAAACCATGTTGTATCTCAAAAACCATGCTGTATCTCAAAAACCATTCTTTATCTCAAAAACCATTCTTTATCTCACTAACTGTAACACCCTCACTGTAGCAATTCCATACATTCTACTGTTCCGATGACTAGTGTCGGTCCAGACAGCTAGAACGTCTGGAAAAATAATTAGACTAGAGTGAGGAGTCATAAATAACTCAAATATTAATAAGAAAAATTTAGGAAAAATTTTAGAAATAAAATACAACCAAGTTAAATGAGCCAGTGCCCTAGTGATGGGTAACCCAGTGGGAAGTTGCGGTTCTCGCAACTAGGAGCCCTAGAACCAGGGGAAAAATTCATAAAATAATTTTTGAGACTCCAAAGAAGAGTCATTGAGGGTTCTATGGCATTAGAATGCCAAGAAAAGGTTTAGAAAAATTTTTCAATCGGTACAGATGATTTTGGCTCAATAAGCGAAACGGAGGGCATTTTGGTCCTTTCGTCTTCAGAGATGATTTTTGACCGACTTGTCCAGTTAATTAAATAATTATTATGACATAAAATGTGAATAAATATTATTAAAAATTGAATTGAAAATAAGTAGAAAAGAAAAGAAAAGAAAAATGAAAGAAATTGGGAATTATGACATCACATGATGTCATTAACATGCCTCCACCCAATCATTATTTGACAAGCAAATTAAAAGGGATTAAAATGACATAAAAATGAGATAAAGAATGAAATAATTCCAGCAGCCCCTTCTTCCTATTCTCGCACCAAAGAGAAAAAAAAAAAAGGAAGACCACCATTAAAGCTCCAAATGAGCTTGATTCCCTAGCCAACTACACCATAAAACCTCACCCTCTCTTCACAAAAAATTTCCCTTACCACTAGAGCTAAATTTGGGCAGCCATTAGAAGAGGAGAAAGTGAAGGAAAGTGAAGGGTAAAAATTCATCCAAGAGGTTAGTGCCCTAAACAATTTCTTTTCTTTCTTTAATCTTGTAAGCATGCTAAATCAAGTAGAAATTGTGTGAAATTAAAAGAAAAACTTGAGTAAATGAAATCTATAAATTTGGCAGTCATGAGAAAGTTTAAGGATTGTTGGTTTTTGATGAAATTAAGTGGCTTAATTATGTTATTGATGAGTATAGATGATGGATAAAGTGATTTGGTATGAGTTTGGTGTGTGTATGCCATGAATTGGAAATTGGAGTTAGGGTTTGAGCATGAAATTGAGACTTTGATCATATAATGATGAAAGTGAGTTTTAATAGTCAATTAGTGACCATTTGGTTATTGGTAAACAAGAAATGAAGTGTGTTTAGGGAAGGGATTTAGGTTTAGTGTGGCTGCCCTAGGTGACCTGTAGAATTGGACATGAGTCCAGCAGGTTTGCGCAGCCATAACTTGAATTGTAGAGGTTCAATTGGTGTTTGGCCAATTGGAAATGAAACTAGACACATAATGGCACAACTTTGGTGAAGAAACCATGCCCATAAGACCAAACCAAGTGGACCAAAAGCTTGCCCCAATCCGGGTGACCTGCAGTCTGTTTCTGCAAAATGACTAAATGAACAGTGTTTGGTCATTTGGCCATAACTCAGTGTAAAATGGTCCAATTGACCTGAAATTTTACCCACAACAAACTGAGATATAGACCAACAACTTTCATGAAGAAACCTAACCCAAATTATGACCAGAACCTATCCAACAAGTGAGTTGAAGTTACTGTTCACTGCACTGTAGATATGGTCAGTCCAGAAATATTTTAATCCGACCAATTGTGGTTTTTGGACCATAACTTGAGCTAAAAAACTCCAAATGGAGTGATTCAAAAAAAGAAATTCAACTTGACAAAATAAGGAACAACTTCATGTTGATCATTTTGCCAAATTCCCACTGCAAGATTGACCAATGGAACAGTAAACATAAGGCATGAAAACTGAAAATTCTGCCCAATTAACATTAAGCTTGGAAATGGTATTGGCAACCAATACCAACAAATTTTGAATGCAAAATGTGGTATCTTTGAGAACTTAGGTTCAATAAATTTATCATGTAATAAAAAGTCAACAATTTGAGTGAATAGTAATATGAATAGTAATACAAAGACACAAAGTATAATAACTAAATTAGTAGAGGAAATTAAGGTATGAATTTTAGAATCCATGAAACATTCATGGATTACTTGGAATAGAAATAGTAATTGACCTAAATGGCTTAATGAACATTTAAGTTATGTGAGTATATAGTTAAGATTTATTTCCATTACTAGTAGGTCTAATAAAACATAAGATATACCATTTGAATATGAAATGACATTAACCTAGATGGATTGTTGAGTATAAATGGGATGAGGTTTACATTAGGATTTATGTTTCCATTACAAATAAGATAATAACACCTTGTATGAGTTATGAATTCATATAAATATTGTAATGAATAAATGAATCACATGAAAATATGAATGGAACATTAGTTTTCTTTATAAGAGAAAGGAAAATATATTTTGAGTACAATGGTATATGAACACCATTGTTGTGAATTGTGATCAATATGAATGATGTAAGGAATGTATGAATATTATGATGAATGTATAAATTATGAAATTTATCATGAAATAATAAAGTCATAAAACACAATATATTAATATTTAATGATATTATGTGCCCTTGTATTGCCTAGACATGTGTGTCAGATTGGATAGTTTAGCATGCCAATAGGGTATTGTTTTAGCAGTACTGCAAAAGGCTTTATGCGTGTATTCACGGCTTTATGCCCGCACTCATGGGTTTATGCCCGCACTCATGGCTTAATGCTCGATTATGTGTTCTCATGGCTTTTTAGCTATACTGACTGCATACGTGGTTGACGTTCTACGTTCCATGGTATGACAGCCCGAGACACCGCGGTGTCCAGTGCCAACGACCCGTTATCCAGTTTAGTCAGCCTGTCATAGGTTACTTGGGCAGTGAAACTTATTAAAATAAGTTAAGAATATTAGTAATAAAAAAATATTAGAAATTAAATAAAATAAATGAGTAAGATGACCTAAAATAAATTAGAATAGTTATTTATTAGAAAGAATCGAAATGAACTGGACCGATATTAAAATTTACTTATTATGAGATAATCTGAGACAACCTAGCAAGTATAGAGAAAATGCTAAAAGATTAGCAAAGAAAACTATAACATAAATAAATATTGCAAATGTGACTTATATAATAATATAAGCATAAATTTATTATTTTTAGATTATTTTTCTTTGTACATTATTACTGTACATTGGCGAAATAAACACTTTCAAAGAAGACTAAATTAGGATAAAACATATTAAATTTTAGAAACTGTATGTGAAGTATAAATAAATCTTAATTATTTGAATTATATTTTATTTCTATCTTTATTTGTATATTATTTCCTTGTTATATTATTGCACCACTAAGCAGTAATGCTTAGCGCGATGGAATTGTTTCCTTCGCGCAGGTACTGAAGCTAGAACCCAATGGACGTTTGACTGGGAATTTTGGGAGTTCTGATTTGCAAAAGTGTCTGAAGTATTCAAGGCTGTCACCTCCTCAGCAATGCATGTAGATAGGGCCCATGTAGATCATATTTTATATTTTGTATAAAATGCTTAGATATTGTATTGTAATGTATATTATGAACAGGTAATTAATAGGAATGCGATGTAAATTAATAAATTAGCTTTTTTATATGTAATTAATTTATATATCATGTAAATTATGAAATTTTGTAATTATTATGTAAATTAAGGAAATTTAAAAATGTTGCTTATGTAATTTGAGAATGTTTACATATGAATTGAATATAGATGGAAATGTATGGAAATGATTATGAAATTGAAATGTATGGATGAGATTTGAAATATGAGAAAATTATGAGAATGATTGATGAGATAATTATGATTAGCATGGATAAGATTTTATTTTGAAAATATTGTTGAATTTCAAATAGGTGAATATTGAAATACACCAAACGATAATAAAATAGGGGAAACTCCGCTGGTTTCTCTGTTAAAAAAATAATTGATATTAAATTAAACGAATTCAAAATTATATAAAAAAAATAAAGTAAGATAAGTTACGGTGCTCCAGCACCGATTGTAGCACGCTTTGCTCGGCTACACTATAGTCGGGTGAGGGGTGTTACACTAACTATGCAAGACTAATCCGAAAGGGCCATTTTCGGGGTGATTCTAACTCCCTATGGTCGGGGAGGTCGAATCGGATTCTAACTCCCTATGGTCGGGGAGGTCGAATCATCGTGCACAGTACCATCACAATAATGAATCTTCCGCAAGGGCCATAACAATAAAATAAACTTAGATCCAACATCAAATCAGAGGAAAATCTAAGCCTGTGCACGTACCATGGTAATCAAAACACAACTAACTCCATTGTCTTCTCAACAAATGAGAGAGACGGGTAATAACCTAGTCAAGCATCTATAGTGAGATATAAAATAATATCACAATCCTTTTAGTGAGCATAAATCACAATATAATTCGATTCAAAGTCAATTCCTATATCCAATAATTTTTATGCTCATCACAATTCGAATCATAAATTTGCATTTTTCCATGAAATTTACCATCACAATTCAAAACATGTTCTATCACAATTTTCCAAAACATAATTTATTCAATCCATAACAATGCTTAATACTTGTGGAAATACCATTTCACATAGCTAAATTCATACATACTATAACAATTTCAATAATCAATGAATTAAATCCAGTGTTTGTTAAATATAATACATAAGAAAAATATGTCATTTAATCATATGAAATATTCAGGACAAAATCAGTTAAAAACTAGTTGTGCACAAACCTCTGATAACTGTCTCCTGGTCTTGACTCATTGTTTTCTTCCCTTTCCCTGAGTCTTTACTAACTGAGAAACACAATTTGAAGTGTTTCAGTACTAAATTAAACTGTCTCTATCGATAATGTTTGATAAGTAATTCACTGAAAGCTATTATTTGCTTAATCACCTAATATACCGATCCTTGATGCGTTCTAGGTAAATTAGGTTTTAGTGTCATTAATATGTCACATTCGATAGGGTTTTAGGGTTGGTACACGTTACCAATTTCATTTTCTTGTTTAGTGCATTTTCTTGCAATTTACTGGATTCCGGGATATTAGTTTGACCTAGCCGGACGACCTAGTTCCCTCGGTTTTCGGGTTTCGGTCAAAACTATAAACTTGTAGATCTATGTCTTATTGCACGCAGGACAAAATTTCAGGTCGTTCTGAGTTATGTAGACCAAGTTATGGTCATTTTACTATTGCTAGTCAAATGGCATCAAATTAGGTCATTTTAGGTCAGTTTGGTCAACTTTGGTTCGGCCAGTTTTTGGACCCGAACTTGTGCAAGCTGTTTGACTTGCTTATGGTCATTTCTAAGCTTTGGTGTCTTCATAAGACTTGTAGGTATGGGTCTTAACTATTCATGGTTAAAATTTCAGGTCAATTGGACCTGTTTTGAGTGAGTTATGGCCTAAACACTAACTGCTGCCCAATTGGTCAATTTTCAGGCCTCATTTGCACTTAATCCGAATTGGTCATTTTTCAAGCTACCTTGCAAGCAGAATTTTGGTATGCTTTCCCACTAAAAGTTGGCACATTTTGTGCCTAGTTTCACCTCCAATTGGTCTCATACCAATTGGAGTTACACATTTAGGTTTATAGGTTAAAATGCACACTGCCCTTAATTACATTTCTTAAACATCATTTCATTACACATTTACCTTACTACAAATTCACCTCTCAACCCCATTCTGTTTTGATACATTACCAAAACCATTTACCACCTTACCTTAAAGTCATTTTTGGCAGAATACAAACATTCTCAATACACCAAATAAAACTCTAATTCATAAAGTCCAATTACAACAATATATTCACATAAACACTACTCATTATTTCATACAATTTCCACAACTAATTTATATACATATCCATCAATCCTCAATGTCATAATTCTTCCAATATCTTCATGAATTCATACACTCATCATGGAGTCTCAAGGATGCCGAATTGCTCCACCTTGCCAAAGTTTCACATAACTTCCTCAACTTCAATTTTAAATGCACAATCACCACATATACAAGGAAATAACTTACTAGGACATTAAATCACCCTATTCAACATGAATTCCCATCAACCATATATAAGAATAAATCATTAAACATACAACTCCATGGCTATCCAAACTGGATATATCAATAACTCCTCAAACTTGAAAATTTTCTTCACAAATCAAATGCCCATAACATGTATACAAAGTTTATCAAAGAAATATTCAAAAACTCAAACTTACCTATTGTTGGGACTTGCTTAATCTTCACTAAAACTTCTTAATATTGGTATCTACTTCTTCCTTGTGATGTGGAGGTGATCTTTAATGAAGAAACCTAGATGATTGGAGGTAAATTGAAGGAGTGGATCAAGCTTCATGCAAAACGGCAATGGAGGGTTCTTCACTTCTTCATTTCGGCATAGTTGAGAGAAATGGGAGAAGATGAAATTTCAGAATGTATAATGGGTGTACACCTGCCATTTAGTTCTTAGTTTATTCCTATAGTGGTCCACTTACACCAATTAAATTATATAATAAGTTTAACTTTCATTTATCCCACATTAACCCATAATTTTTGCTATTTACTTTAGGTACCACCAAATTAATTTTTCATTATATTTTCCGAGTGTAATATTATTTATTTTTAATGGAAATTTAGGTCGAAAGACAATTCGAGATGTTGATTGACCATAATGCCCCTGTTCGGGTTGCATTCCCGATTTTTCGGTAACACCGGGTTTTGTCTGTTTTTCGATTTCTCACTTTTCTTTGTACTAATTAATTAATTTTTCTTGGATATTTCTAATGATATTTATACTTCAATTGATGTCTCTTTAAGTGCTAAAAATATTTTCCAGGGTTCCCCGCAGTCTAGGGCTAGTCAACAGTCCACGCCGTGACTTCCCGGTGTGGTCACCCATCGCTAGGGTTCTCAGCTCGCTTAACTTGATTGCATTTCTTTACTATTATTTTTCCTTCTTTTTTTCTTGTATTTTCTTTTCTTGTATTTCATTATTTTATGTCTCCTCACGCATATCGAAGTGTAGTTATAGGCATCCTAGCTGTCCGGACAACACTGGTCACCGGAACAGTAGAACGCACTACCGAACATAGGGGTGTTACAGGCAGCCTCCTTTCAGGTAAGAAACATGCTCCAAACTTCCCTAGCTCACACACGCAACTTTTCATCTTCCCTCGCAGTATCCGGTGATTCTAGCCATCTATCAGACCAAGTCTTATTCTGTTTTTATTCTACACCTTACAAGCTTTTCATAGACATTAATTTGCGCGAATTGAGTCGCAGAAGTTTTAGCCCTTTTTGACTTCTAGGCTAGATTTTCCCCAAATTATAAATCCTCCTAAAAATCTGAGACTACCAGTGCATTCTATACGTCGAGAGCCTTGTAATAACACTAATTTGGAATTTTTTCAACACTAAAAATTTGATAGGTCCCACGAACTTGCCAGTGATTTTTAGGTCTTTAATAATTCTTTTTAATTAAATAAAAATTATATTCTAACTTCTAGTGTTGTGAGCTTCGAGTAGGTGTTTTCGTTTTGAAGAAATTTCATTAAAGACCGGGACTATAATTTCAATTCGGACGCATGGGCTATTGCACCCACTTTGGAAGTGGGTCAATATTATAATGTTTTCCACCATTTTTAGATGCCCCAGACGCATTTCAAGTGTCAGAATTGGTATAGGTAAACCCAAAATCCAAATTCCCTTTTTTTTTTTTACTTAATGTTAAGTTTATAATAAAATCCATAAATTATTCATGGGTAGCTAGAAAATTATAATTCCAATTGCAATAGTAGAATGACATTGTTAAGGACTGTAGGGAATAATTATAGAATTTTTGGGGTTAAATTGGATAGTTTTTGCAAAATACTTGTTTTAAGCTAAATAGCTAAATTGTGTATTTATATAAGAATTGATTACTTTGGCAGGCCCAGGAGTGACATTGTGTTATTATTGTGTCGTGGGCCTGAGGTCTTTTGGATTAAGAAGAAGTGTTAATTGAGTTGTTTTGCAAGTTGCGTATATCCTAGGTATAGGAAAATTTAGCTGGATTTTTAGCATAAATTTAAGATGTCTTTGACTTTTTAGTTCCTTGTTTTGATTTATTATTGATAAATCTCTTGAACATAATTGTTTAGGTGATCCAAGTCAACCTTCCTATTCTTCTCTGCTGCCCCAGTGACACTTAGATCATCTGTGGGTTTGATATTGATTTTATTTGTAATTTCAATATTATTAATTTATATTCAAGGCATGCTTATGCATTCACTTATATATGTGTATATTATTAGTTAAATGCTAAGCACGCTCCTTTACTGCATATGTTATTGAATTTGTTTGTGGATGTCACCTTAAAATAACTTGAAACTACATGTGTGTGTTAGCATGAGTATGTTGTGGATATGGATATGAGTAGGACGAGTAGTCATGGCTAGAGCTTGACTCACTGGGACCCGATTCTTATATATGGATAAGTCGGGGTGCGCACGGTTTTGAGTTGATTTCGCTGGCCCTCGCAGTTGGATTATTAAGCGAAAGTCCAGCTTGAGTTGACATTGCTGGTAGGTATTAGATTAAGAGAGCTGTATAGGGGATCAACTCCTATATATGTATTGATGTGATACATGGGTGCGTGTGTGCTCTAAATTATCTTTTGTGCAAATATTGGTTGAATTATTTGAACTATGTGAATGTGTCGCATTTCATAGATAGGAATGCATTAGATTTAAATAGTTATAGAAATTATATTTAAAATCAATATCTTACTCTCTGAGTCGAACGCTCACCCCTGTTCAACTATTTTTCCTCAGGTGATAGGTGGCTTTTTTGTGATTAATCTGTTTTCTTTCCCCATAGGTTTAAACAAAAAATATTTTGATTTGCTTTTATTGTCATTTATTTAAATCTAGAACTCTGCATGGACTAACAGTTGTAATTTTATTTGGGTTGTAATAACTTAGTTCTAGAATTATAAAATTAATTATGTGAGATTACCTGGATGTATGAGATATTTATTGTTGATGATGGAGAGAGCTGAGCTCCCAAATGTTAATATATGTGATTTGAGGATTGTGAGGGTAAGCTGAGCTCCCCGTATTATTGATTTTATTGGTTTATAGGTCGGGTGAGTTAATGCTCTTCGTTGGATAGTCTAATTTATAGCTAGACTCTTTCCGTTTGTTTTCTTAAAATTGGGCTACCTTATTGTGTAACACCCCTAAGTTCGATAGTGCGTTCTGCTGCTCCAGTGACCAGTGTTGTCCGGACAGCTAGGATGCCTAGAACTACACTTCAATATGAGTGAGGAGACATAAAATAATGAAATACAAGAAAAGAAAATACAAGAAAAACAAAGAAAAAATAATAGCAAAGAAATGTGATCAAGTTAAACGAGTCGGGAAACCTAACGATGGGTGACCGCATTGGGAAGTCACGGCGTGGACCGTTGACTAACCCTGGACTGCGGGGAACCTTGGAAAACATTTTTAGGACATAAATAGACCCTTATTGAAGTATAAATCTCATTAGAAAGATTAAAGAAAAATTAAATAATTAGTACAAAGAAAAGTGAGAAATCGAAAAACAGACAAAATACGGTGTTACCGAAAAATCGGGAATGCCACCCGAATAGGGGCATTATGGTCATTTGACATCCCGAAGTGTCTTTTGACCTAAATGTCCATTAAAAATAAATAATATTACACTTAGAAAATGAAATGAAAAATTAAAAGAGGGGTACCTAATACAAATAGCCAAAAGTGGGGTGAAAAATGTGTAAATAACACATTTAAACTTATTTTCTGATATAATTTAAATGAGTGGACCACTAAGGGAATAAAATAAAACAAAGAGGGGCAGCTGTACTTCCATTAAACCAACAGAAACTTCATCTTCCTCATTTGGATTAAAAGTTGCTGAATTGAAGAAAATGGAAACCACCATGGCCATTTTTCATGCAAGCTCTCTTAACTCTCCATTTTCAACTCCAATCTCTTAGGTTCCTTCATGAAACTTTGTCTACTCATCACAAGGAAGAGTTTGATACTAAATTTGAGAAGTTTAAGCAAGGTTTAACAAGTTCCAAGCATAAGGTAAGTTCATAATTTTGAAGATAGCTTTGTTAAGTTTTGTGTGCATGTTATGGGTGTTGGTTTTGTGAAGGAAAATTTTGAGTTTGAAGAGTTATTATTGTTTTCATTTTGGACAGCCATGGAGTCACGTTTTTGATGAGATATTTGTGCATATAATTGGTGAGAAATGGTGTTGATCATGATGATTTAATAACCTAGTGAATTACTTTATGTTTATATGGTGATTTTGGCACTTGGATGAGAATTGATGAATTGTAGGGCAATGTGGTGTTGAAGAAGGTTTTCGGCAGCTTGGGGACCCTTGAATAATTGTATGTATTGATGGAAGTGTTGGCAGAATGTTGACATAGAAGAATTGATGAATGTATATGTAAATTAGTAGTGGAGATTATATGTAATGATTAGGTGTATTTATGTACATATATTGCTACTTTGTGGTTTAGGGTTGTATTTTATGTATTGAGAATGTTTGTATTCTGTCCAAATTGACCATAGTAAGAAGTGATAAATGAATATGGAATGGTATAAAATCAGAATTAGGTATGGGGATTTAAAGTAGAGCAAGTTAAATGTGTGTTTGAATTGGGGTTTGAAAGACATATAGAGGGTAGTGTGCAAATAGACCTATAACTTTAAATGTGTAACCTCAATTGGTATGAGACCAATTGGAGGTGGAACTAGGCACAAAATTTGCCAACTTTCATTGAGAAAACATACCAAAATTCTGCTTGCAAGGTGACCTAAGAAAATGACCAATTCGGATTAGGTGCAATTAGGACCTGAAAAATGACCAATTGGGCAGCAGTGAGTGTTTAGGCCATAACTCACTCAAAACAGGTCCAATTGACCTGAAATTTTAACCATGAATAGTTAAGACCCATACCTACAAGTCTTATGAAGACACCAAAACCCAGAAATGACCAGAAGCAAGTCAAAAAGCTTGCACAAGTTCGGGTCCAAAAACTGGCCAAACCAAAGTTGACCAAATTGACCAAAAAATTGACCTAATTTGATGCCATTTGACCAGCAATAGTGTAATGACCATAACTTGGTCTACTTAACTCGGATTGACCTGAAATTTTGCCCCGCGTGCAATAAGACATAGATCTACAAGTTTGTAGTTTTGACCAAAACCCGAAAATCGAGGAAACTAGGCCGTCCGGCTAGGTCAAACCAGTATCCCGGAATCCAGCAATTTGCATTAAAATGCACTAAACAAGGAAACGAGTTTGGCAAAACGTACCAAACCTAAAACCTTATCGAGTGTGACATATTAATGACACTAAAACCTAATTTACCTAAAACGCATCGAGGGTCGGTATATTAGGTGATTAAGCAAATAAAGGTATTCAGTGAATTACTTATCGAACATTATTGTCAGAAACAATATAATTTAGCACTGAAACACTTCAAATTGTGTTTCTCAGTTAACAAGGACTCAGCAAAAGGGAAAGAAATACTGAGTCAGGACCAGGAGACAAATATCAGAGGTTTGTGCACAACAACTATTTCTTTTGAATTATTTTCAATTGAAATAAATATTGACTATTTGTATATTATTGTTTTAAATTGTGGAAATGTATTTGAATGAATATTTATTGCTTGAAAAGCATTGTAAATGATTTGAAACTGTGAAAAATTGTTTGAATGACATTGATGGATACTTATTGATTTAAAAGCATTGGAAATGGTTTGAAACCACAGCTATCATGTATATTGATTGTATTCCTCATTAGCTTGTCTAGTGGGACGAATTGAATTCCCTCTCTGGCTGAAGTGTTGAGGTGTGTGCCTGTTGAGGACGAATTGGATGAGTACTCATATTTTTGCTAGCTAGCTATGTTATTCCTCATTAGTCATCGACTTTTGGGACGAATTGAATACCTCATTAGCCATTGGCTTTTGGGACGAATTGAACTATGGATCATGATTAAGCTGTGTGTGATTTATTGATATGTATTGTGAGATTGTGAAATGGATTTAAACTCTCATTGACATATACTGTCTTTTGAATTCAAACATGATCTAACTTATGAAAATTATTGTGATATTGACAAATGGAGTTTAAATTCTTGTTGACAATTATTGTCTTGAATTTAACTATGATTTTAAGTATCCACTATTTACATGACTTATGAATTGTGATTTAAATTGTATTTGGTTAATGTTGTGCACCACTGAGACATTGTCTCAGCGATAGCTTTTTATTGCTGTCGCAGGTAGAGAGACAGACAGGGCAGCAGACTAGGCTGCATATACATCCAGCGAGGGATTACCTGGTATAATGAGTATACCAATATTTTGCATTTTGTCTCAGAATGTATGACACTGTATGTACATTTTGTTTTTGGTTTTGAGCAGTTGTAAATTCAACTTGTACCTTGAAGTTGTAAATTAATTATGAGTTATTTGACTTGTAAAAATTGTATTATATTTCCGTATCTCAGACTTTGAAAAATTTCTATGGAATTGAGTTGATAAATTGTTGTGTTGAGAAATGTATTGGAGTTGAGATTTGGAAAATTATTGAAGTGCTTTTTACAGGTTTTTCTGAAGAACTGTTTTGTCCAAAATACAGATGGCACTCTGCCAAAATTTTTACAGGAATTCCAAATAATACAAATGAGTCAGTTATTTCACTTCAGTTCACCAAAGTCTTAAATACCTGTAATTAGTGCTCACCACTGTAAAAGAAGTAAGAAAAGTTTTTTTAAAATCCCTTGTAGTGTATTTAATGGGTTATCAGTAGACGGAGTTGGTAATTCATTAGGTATACTGCGGGATCATGTTATGCCTTACAGAGGGGTAGGGTCTGACATATTGGGCTTATAAATGGATTAGAAATAGTTAGGTTTGCTACGGGTTTCGGGAGTGTTTTGCTAACTGAAGTCCCAGTGCCGGTCTGGTCTAGAAATCGAGTCGTGACATGTATATACCGGTGAGTCTCAAAAATTTATAATTACCTTACATTTTTTTTAAAATAATAATCATATATTTATTTATGTATTTAATTATCATTTGTTTGTCATTTCATATCAAACACTGACATAAAATCATGGTGATAGTATATAATTTCTCAGTTGATGCCAAATAAAAAGTCCATTTTTCCAAATTCCTCGTTGTTCTCCTAAAATTAGCTAGTAATCTATTGTTGAAAATGAGAAAAGTCGTTGCCCATAGAAAGCTAAGCATGTGAGGATGATGGTGGTCCGATTCGCCATTTTGCCAAAATATGCCTCGCAAGGTGGTGGTGGGTTTGGCAATGAACTGAAGATTCTGGCTATCTAATGTCGTGCTACTGGTGAAATAAGAAGCTCCAGGTGACAAGGAGTTAATGCCATGATCTCACATTGTTATGATATTACGATAAGGGGTGGATTCAAAAATTTAATTTTGGGAGCGAAACATAAATATTAAAAAAATAAAATAAAAAATATATAAAGACTAAAATAAAATATTAAAAGTTTGAAATTAAATAATATAAAAAATATAAATTAATTTACAAAAAATAAAAAATATTGAAAGTGTTAATTGTAATTACTGTTAAAAATAAATTTTATAAGTAAAATTATAATTTTAAAAATTTTAGGAGGCAAACAATAATTTTCCTCCAAGGTGTGTGTAGTTGCACCTCTAATTATGATCATTGGGAAAATGGCGACAACTCTTTATATCTCTTTGATTCTTGGTGCTTTATGCTGTTTGCTAGTCTTTTGGGTTTTGTGGTTGTGAGCTGCTGGTGCCACTGGAGGTATTGTCGATGGTGGTGGTAGGGGTGTGGCGGCAGCAGAAGGGGGATGGAAGGGTTTCCTATCTCTTTTTTCTCTCTTTTGTTGGGAGAAATAGAAATTAAAATTTGCCTAATAAAATAATAGTTTAGTTAAGTTAAAAACTAAAAAATTATAAGATGTCTGTAAAATATTTAATAATCCAAAAAATAAATAAAAACTCCTATCATGCTTAATCAAATATAAAAATAATATAAAATAAAAATTCAAAGCCATAATTTAAATTCGAAAAAATATTACATAATCTAAAAAAAAACATATTAAATTGGTGAAATTTAAATACACTCAAAAATAAAAATTTGGGTGTTACATCTTTGGATTTCTTAATAAACAAATTGAAAGCCGCTTCTTCATTTCTCTCTCGCATGCACATGGTAATATTGACCATGCTTGAGCTTTAACCTTTCTAGCGCACAGCTTTTGCCTTGGTTTTAGTTATTGGAGGGTTTTACTGAAGATGGGTGGTGGTGCATATTTTAGCAAAGGGAGACAATTAATGGCTTTTTTTTTTTATTATGATAGTTATGGTTTTATTGACTTATGCTGCTTGATTAAATGTGGAAAGCCGCGAGCTTGAGATGTAAAAACTGATGATCAATAGTTTCAAAATGCTTTTTGTTGAGAGCATTGAATCCAAAAAATAAGAATTGATTGAACTTGGTTGTCTCCATGTGTTGAAATTAGGAATATTTTTTTTTAATTTATTATTTTTATAGTAGAAATTTAATTGCTTTTGTATTATTTTTATAACATTGTGAATTAATTTATTAAATGTGTTAAAAAGTATAATGTATTTGAAAAAAAATATTCGATAATGAATGAGTTTTTTAGTTGAATATTATTAGAATTTAAAATCATTCTAAGAATTGTAAGGTTTTAAATTTTAATTTTAATTTAAATTATATATATATATATATATTGAAAAGTTTAGTTAAAAATAATAACTCAAAAGGATTTAAATAGTCAAAAAATAAAACATTCTAAGGATTAAAAATAGAATTTTCCAAACATAAAAGGAGAGTTAGATGGACACAGTGTGGGTCCATCATCCATGAGAGATTTCTCAACTTCTCCAGTTTTTTTCTTTTATCCTTGAGAGAAAAAGCACACTTTCTCATAAAACAGTTGATAACTTGAAGTGGGGCCCATCACCAACAGAACAAATCTACCTGGCACACCGTCACCCTCTACTTTTTCTTTTTGTTATTTTTTACTCTCCTATTCTTTTTTCCTGCCATCCAAACTACTTTTCCTTTACTTTTTTTTTTTTTTAGTTTCCATTCTTTTTCCCTTTAATTCCTTTCCTTAAAATATCATTTTCGTATGGGCAATGGCAAAACTAACAACTTTAATGATTGCCAACCCAAAATCTTTGACTGCTCTCTCTTTCTGTACCAAAACGACAAATGGAAAATGTTGATGAGTTCTCTTCTCAGGCTTAACATGTTTGCACTTGCCCTTAGTTACAAGGGTTTGGCATGTATAATAGGGAAGTAAAGAGTGGGTGGCTTTATATAGAGGTAAAATTATTCCATTTATATATTTTAAAATGAATTCGAGCAATGAAAATAGTTTTCTATAAAATAAAAATAAAAATAAAAATAAAATTATATATATTAATTTTTTTTAGAGTTTATAAGTATCAAATAATTGAAAAATTATAATATAAAACTGAAATATGAATAATGATGTTATCGTAATTATTAATTATGATACATTTTACATAGATTTTATAAAGATTAATAGTTATAATGAAACTGTTATAGGTATATTAATTTCATCAAATAAAAATTAGGAAAGTATTGTCTTTCTAGTGTCAAAGCTCATGTACTGCCAAAAAAACAGCATATTTCAAACGTAAGCCCCACCATCTTTAATTGTGTTCCTGCTTCCCATCTTTGGATGGCTTTACAATTTCATTTTACTCATCAAAATTTCTTTTTAGCAGCATTGGACTATCCATCTACATTGAGAGAGAAAGAGAGAGAGAGATGTATCTTTTGCCGAAAGATACCATTTTTTTTCACTTAGAGAGGAATACTCAACTTAAATTCATCAACCTCATCAATCTTTTTATATATACGTGTATTATGCATGAAGGAGTAGCCAGCAACCTTTATTTGCATATAGAAAGCCACCTCATCAAATGCCTCTTTTTCACTAGTAGATTTGTAGAAATGGGGTTCTTATTCCACACGCACACAATTTTTGAGACACGATGCATTAAATAGGAATTCTTTATTTTTTTTTAATCTGTAAATAATGTTTTTCATGGCAAAAGGTACAAAAATTAAATTTGATATCTATATATATCTATATACACATATAATATGTGTGTGTGCTAAATTTATTGATTGATGATGAATAACGTATAAATGGTTATAAATAAAAGATACATAAATATTAAAATTACTAACTTAATTTAGATTAAAATCAATTAATTTAAAATCATTGTTCTTCTTCTAAAAAAAAATCATTGTTCTAACAGTTTAGCGAAATCCAATATACTCAGAAAAAAATTTTTGTTTACTCATTTGGTTATAACTATATATGGATGTTGAAGGCATAAATACCCATGATAGGCTCTATTTAAGTAAGCACAAAATATAAAGCTTAGAACTTTATTGTTATAAGAGCTTATTATGAGTAAATTTTCTATTGAAATGAAAATTACATGGAGCAATTCTCTACTTCTACTACATGAAGTATTACAATAGAGTAATATAAGTTGACAATAAATAGGAGAATAGAGCCATATATAAACCAAAGAAAAAGATATATATATATATATATATATATATAAAACACCCCTATATGCATAGCTTGGTATATTTTACTGTTTCGGTGACTGGTGTCGGTCCGGACAATTGAGAGGAATAGAATCATGTTTAAGTCACCTAGAAAAAGCTCTGAATAAAAATTAATAGTAATCACCAGAAGGTCAAGTCTAAATAAGAAAAACAAAACATAAAAGGTTAAATGAGCGGGGAGTCACAACGATGGGTGACCTTACCGGGAAGTGACTGCGAGGTCAGTTTCAACCTTAATTTTGAACGGAAAATTGTGACACTGTGATCCTAAGGACTATTTCGAAGCTAGTGAAAAAAGAGAAAATTGCAGAAAAGAGTTGATAAGTAGGTCAAATAATTAGGTCAGGGATTCGAAAGAAATACCAAAATATTTACAAACCAGATCAGACTGGCGAGGGACAAATTGGTCAATTCACCCCTAGAGGTGACTCATAACCTAATTGTCCAATAAAATCTGAGAAATGAAAATTTTGGAATATAGAATTAAATAAAAGAATTGTGGAAAAATAAAAGAAAAAGAAAAAAGAAAAGAAAATGACTTATGACATCATCAAGGTGACCTAACAAATGACATCATAAATAATTTTTACTTAATTTAAAGTTTGACTAAGTAAATTAGGACATAAATACACAAAAATTAAAAGAAGAAAATTCATTCTTCTTCCTTCCCTAAAATGGCCGAATGCCTTCTCTCTCTCACCTCCATGTGTGACCACCATTGAAGAGTTAATCAAGCTTGCATAACATGATTTTCTCCCACCAATTTTAAACCTAAACCCTAAAAAGCTTCTAAATTACCCTAGACAAGAAGATTGAAGGAGAAAAGAAAGGAGAAAAGATAGGGAATTGAAGAATTGGACTTCAAAGAAAAGGTTAGTGTTCTAACTCTTCACTTCCTTGTTAAATTCATGTGCATGTAGTGAAATAACTTAGAAATTATGGAAAATTTTAAACAAATTAAATATGTGAGACCAATTGGAGATTTTGGCTAACCATAGTAGGAATAGGGATTGAGTGAGTTTGATGAATTTAAAAGAGTAATTGAGTTGAATTAAGTGTATTGAACATGATTGTGCACTTTAATTGCACTAATTGAGGCAATTACAAAAATTAGGGTTCTTGAGTTGTGACAGCCTACCCCTCTGTAAGGCATAACATGATCCCGTAGTATACCTAATGAATTACCAACTCCGTCTACTGATAACCCATTAAATACACTACAAGGGATTTTCAAAACTTTTCTTACTTCTTTTACAGTGGTGAGCACTATTTACAGGTGTTAAAACCTTTTTGAACTGAAGTGATAGAATTGACACATTTGAATTATTTGGAATTTCTGTAAAAATTTTGGCAGAGTGCCCTCTGTATTTTGGATAAAACAGTTCTTCAGAAAACCTGTAAAAAGCACTTCAATATGTATTTGCAAATCTCAACTCCAACATTTTTCTCAACACAACATTTTTCTCAACTCAATTCCATAGTGATTTTTCAAAGACTGAGATACAAGAAATATAATATAAAACTATTCAAGTAAATGAAATCTCAAATTTACATTTACAATAATTTACATTTAATTACAAACCAAAATATTTTACAAGAGTTTCTATACAACTGCTCAAATAATTTACATACATATTATTACATGCATACATCAAAACCTATGTACATGGGTATACCTATGATATACCTGGAGCTGATCTGAATATATCTTCAAGGAAATTTACTTACTGCTCTATGCTCTTCTTACCTGCGACAGCATACAAAGCTATCGCTGAGTGGTGAACTCAGTGGTGCACAACTATAATTTAAAACATAGTACAATATACATTGAAAAAATTTACAGTAAATAATTTGGAAATCTGAATACTCATCAAATTCCACAACTCAAAATATTCATTGCCAATAATGTAAATCATTTGTATAAATGACTTTGATCACAAAATTCAATTTATCAAATCATGACTATCCATTTAAATAATGCTAACGAAATCAATTATACATAAACCATAATTGAAATCAAAATTCCTTACCATTCAAAAGCCATTCTGTATCTCAAAAATCATTATGTATTTCAAAAATCATACTGTGTCTCAAAAATCATACTGTATCTCAAAAATCATACTGTATCTCAAAACTCATTCTTTATCTCAAAAATCATTCTTTATCTCAAAAATCATTCTTTATCTCACTAACTATGCAAGACTAATCCGAAAGGGCCATATTCGATGTGATTCTAACTCCCTATGGTCGGGGAGGTCGAATCAGATTCTAACTCCCTGTGGTCGGGGAGGTCGAATCATCGTGCACAGTACCATCACAATAATGAATCTTCCGCAAGGGCCATAACGATAAAATAAACTTAGATCTAACCTCACATCAGAGGAAAATCTAAGCCTGTGCACGTACCATGGTAATCAAAACACAACTAACTCCATTGTCTTCTCAACAAATGAGAGAGACGGGTAATAACCTAGTCAAGCATCTATAGTGAGATATAAAACAATATCACAACCCATTTAGTGAGCATAAATCACAATACAATTCGATTCAAAGTCAATTTCAATATCCAATAAAGTTTTATGCTCATCACAATTCAAATCATACAATTGCATTTTTCCATGAAAATTGCCATCACAATTCAAAACATGTTCTATCACAATTTTCCAAAACATATTTTGTTCAATCCATAACAATGCTTAATACTTGTGGAAATACCATTTCACAAAGCTAAAATTATACATACTATAGCAATTTCAATAATAATTGAATTAAGTCCAATGCCTGTTAAACATAGTTCATAAGAAAATATGTCATTTAATCATATAAAATATTCAGAACAAAATCAGTTAAAAACTAGTTGTGCACAAACCTCTGATAATTGTCTCCTGGTCTTGACTCAGTATTTCTGTCCCTTTTGCTGAGTCCTTGTTAACTGAGAAACACAATTTGAAGTGTTTCAGTACTAAATTAATTTGCCTCTAACGGTAATGTTCGATAAACAATTCACTGAATACCTTTATTTGCTTAATTACCTAATATACCGACCCTCGATGCGTTTTAGGTAAATTAGGTCTTAGTGTCATTAATATGTCATATTCGATAGGGTTTTAGGGTTGGTACGTGTTACCAAACTCAATTCTATGTATATTGTGTTTTCTTGCATTTCATTGTAAATTGCTGGATTTCGGGATACTAGTTTGACCTAGCCGGACGATCTAGTTTCCTCGGTTTTTGGGTTTCGGTCAAAACTACAAACTTGTAGATCTATGTCTTATTGCACGCGAGGCAAAATTTCAGGTCAATCCGAGTTAAGTAGACCAAGTTATGGTCATTATACTATTGCTGGTCAAATGGCATCAAATTAGGTCAATTTTAGGTCAATTTGGTCAACTTTGGTTTGGCCAGTTTTTGGACCCAAACTTGTGCAAGCAAAAGCTTTTTGACTTGCTTATGTTCATTTCTGGGCTTTAGTGTCTTCATAATACTTGTAGGTATGGGTCTTAACTATTCATGGTTAAAATTTCAGGTCAATTGGACCTGTTTTGAGTGAGTTATGGCCTAAACACTCACTGCTGCCCAATTGGTCATTTTTTCAGGTCCTAATTGCACCTAATCCGAATTGGTCATTTTCTTAGGTCACCTTGCAAGCAGAATTTTGGTATGTTTTCTCAATGAAAGTTGGCACATTTTGTGCCTAGTTCCACCTCCAATTGGTCTCATACCAATTGAGGTTACACATTTAAACTTATTGGCTAAAATGTACACTGCCCTTGGTTACTTTGCTTAACACACATCAATTACAGTACCTTGCAATATGTTTACTTCCCTACCAAATCTGTTTTGGTACATTACCAAAAATATATATTACTTTACATTAAAATCACTTTGGGTAGATTACAATTATCTTCAATACACCAAATATAACTCTAATTCCCAAAGTCCAAACACAATTACACATACACATAACATTACTAGTTTTTACATACTCTTTACACAACAAGTTCATATACATATCCATCAATCCTTCTATGTCAATATTCTGCCAACACTTCCATGAATACATACATTTATTCAAGTGTCCCCAAGCTGCCAAAAATCTTCTTCAACACCAAATTGTCCTACAATTCATCAATTCCCATCCAAGTGCCAAAAATCACCATATAAATATGAAGTAATTCACTAGGTTATTAAATCATCACAACCAACATAATTCTCATCAATTATATGTACAAATACTCCATCAATACATGATTATATGGCTTCCCAAAAATGGATATCTCAATACTCTTCAAACTTAAAAATTTCCTTCACAAAACCAACACCCATAACATGTATACAAAGTTTATCAAAGAAATATTCAAAAATGCTAACTTACCTTATGGTTGAAACTTGCCAAACCTTGATTAAACTTCTTAAAATTGGTATCAAACTCTTTCTTGTGATGTGAGGATAAAACTTAATGAAGAAACCTAAGTGATTAGAGGTGAAATAAAGGAGTTAATGGAGCTTTCTCAAATTTTGGCTATGGAGTCTTTAATGGAGTTCACTTCGGCATGGGAGAAGAAATGAAGATGATGAAGTATTTGGTGGGTTTAAATCTGCCCATTAGTGAATATTATAATCCCTTAGTGGTCCACTCACATAAGAAATTGATTTTATATGTTTAATTTTCATTTATTCCACATTAAACCCATAGTTTTTGCTATTTTCTTTAAGTACCACCAAATTAATTTTTCATTTTATTTTCTAAGTGTAATATTATTTATTTTTAATGGACATTTAGGTCAAAAGACAATTCGGGAAGTCAAATGACCATAATGTCCCTGTTCGGGTTGCATTCCCGATTTTTCGGTATCACCGGGTTTTGTCCGTTTTTCGATTTCTCACTTTTCTTTGTACTAATTATTTAATTTTTCTTTGATCTTTCTAATGATATTTATTCTTCAATAAGGGTCTATTTAAGTCCTAAAAATGTTTTCCAGGGTTCCCCGCAGTCCAGGGCAAGTCAACGGTCCACGCCGTGACTTCCCGGTGCGGTCACCCATCGCTAGGTTTCCCGGCTAGCTTAACTTGATCACATTTCTTTGCTATTATTTTTCCTTTGTTTTTCTTGTATTTTCTTTTCTTGTATTTCATTATTTTATGTCTCCTCACTCATATTGAAGTGTAGTTCTAGGCATCCTAGCTGTCCGGACAGCACTGGTCACCGGAACAGCAGAACGCACTACCGAACTTAGGGGTGTTACATGAGTTCCTGAAATTAGGAGAAAAATTAGAGGAAATAGTCAATTGATGCAATTGACCCTAATTGAGGTTAGAAATGGTCAATTAGGACCAATTGAGATGTGTTGGAGTGATTAGAATGACATTGCAATTTGAATTGGATAAGGCTCACCTTTGGGTAGTATGACCTAGGTCCTTTTTAGGGACCCAAACAGTAATTATGTCATCCCAATTGGTGTGAGGTCAATAGGATATGAAAGTAGACACATAATGACACAATTTTCATGCGGAGACTATGCCCAGAAAATGACATTAAGGTAGTGAACAATTAGATCAAATCCAGGTAATGTGCACTACCACTGTATAGAAATGACCAAATGAACAATATTTGTTCATTTGGCCATAACTTGGTGTAGGAAGGTCCAAATGACCTGAATTTTATACCGATGGAAAGCTGAGACATAGCACTACAACTTTTATGGAGAACATAAACTCAAATTCTGACCATAACCCATCTAAAAAGTGAGCTGCAATCAGCACACCAAAACTGCCAGAACCAAGAAAGTGCCCAGTATTCTGGGTTTGAACTAATTCGGCCAGCCTTAGAAAAATAGGCATATCTTGGGCTAAAAAACTCCAAATAGAGTGATTCAAAAAGGGAATTAAAGTTAAGAGAATAAAGAACAACTTTGATGAAGAATACTTTGTCAAATTTCCACAATAATTAGACCAATGGAATAGTGCAACATAGGAGACCAAAACTGAAAAATTGAGAATTCTCTTAGGAGACCTAGAAATTGAAATGGCAACTAAGACCAACAAATTAGGCACTCAAAATGTGGTATGTGGGTGTAATTAGAATTCACATACCTATTAAGCATGAGAAAATCAATATTTTAACTTGAATAGTGCCATGAATAGTAACCCTAAAATACAAAGTTTAAGGAGTGCTATTTTAAGCAATTTTATGGGTGCAATTAAGTAGACATAAAATTTAGTATGGGAATTATTATAAGTTGTGATACTGAAACACTATGATTTGTGTATTTCAGTTGGAAAGGATACTGTAAAAGAAAAGGTAACACCGAGTCAAGGCCAAGAGGCGACTCATGAGAGGTTTGTGCACAACATATAATCTCTTTTTAAATTTTCTTTTGCAAATTGTGTTGAATAAATTATGAAAATTAAATTGTGACTTTATTTGTACTGAAAATGTGAGTGAAAGGAAAAATGTGTTATTAACCCAAAATGTTGAGAAAATAAATTATATGTGAATAGTTGGCATTTGAATGTTTAGAAAATTGTTAAAATAGTTTGAAACGACAGTGTCATGACCAAATGTCTGAATGCCTTACTAGCTTGACTAGTGGGAGGAATTAGTTTTGTATTCTCTCTCTGGCTGAAGTGTTGAGGTGTGTGCCAGTAGAGGAAGAAATTTGAATGGGTACCCATAGATTTGAGCTAGCTAGCCTTGGTATTCCTCATAAGCCTTTAGCTATTGAGATGAAAAATATATTGATGGCATGATATGACTGTGTGATTTTATAAAAATTGTTTTATGGCTTTTGAAGTGAAAAATTCTTTGATTAAAATTTTACAATTATGTTTTGTATCTGTTTACCAATTTCAGTACTGTATTGGGGCTAATTGTGATTTAATTTGATATAAAGTGGTATTTTTATTATGTTGTGCACCACTGAGTATTTGTACTTAGCGATGGCTTTTCGTTGCTATCGCAGGTAGAGAGACTGGTAAAGCAGCCGAGTAAGCTACTAAGGATCAACAGTACTACATTTTGAATTTTTGTCGGGTATTAATTTATACCCTTTTATACATATTTATTTTGATGTATATGACTATATGTATGTTTTGTAATTGGACTTGAGTAGTTGTACAGTAACTTTGTAATAATATTTTTTTTGAATTTTTTGTCTGTAAATTAAACTTGTGTATGTATAATTAAGTATTTTAATGCAATAAGTATGAGTTTTTGTAATTTTTTTGAAAATATTGTGAATTGTGGATTTTGAGTTGAATTGTGTTTGATTGTGTTGGTTTGAAATTATTTGGAGGTTGGGAGTTGTAAAATGATGGAAAATCATTTGGAAGTGCTTTTTACAAGTTTGAAAATTTTTGGTTTTTCTTAAATATAAACGGCACTTTGCCTAAATTTTTTTAAAATTTGCGAAAAAATAAAAATGGTCAAAAATTTTACCTAGCTTTTATACTTCAAATAAAGGTTTTTAATACTTCTTAAAAGTACTCACCACCTTTAAAGAAGATAAAATTGTTTTAAAAATCCTTTGTAGTGTATTTAATGGGTTATCGGTAGGCGAAGTTCGGTGATTCATTAAGCATACTACGGGATCATGTTATGCCTTTACAGGGGGTAAGGTGTAACATGTTTTAGTGGTATCAGAGCAAGTTTTTAAAGTATGTTTTGACTTGTGAATTTGCATAGTTTCTTTGACAAGTACAACTGCTCGATGTCCTTATTTGATACATACAGTGCATTACATTATAAATATGAACTAACGTAGGGAAATCTCCTTATGTTATTTGTTCAGGAGATATAATATCCTCGAATTGAAATGGAAGAAGGGGACCGCTCGGTAGAACAATCAGTAGAGGCTGAGGCACAAGGGGAAGCCCCAGCTCTTCAGAATGTGAGTGGATCAGCCACTTCGGCCCCACCAATGTTGCAGTTCCCTGCACAATTTGCCCAACAGATGGGTTGGAAGCATGCCTACTCAAGCTCCACTTTAGACACCTGTAGTGCAACCTCAGCCTCCAGCCAGGCAGTATGACAAGCTGATTAAGTATGGGGCTACAGAGTTTAAGGGTACAGTAGAGGCAGAGCAGTGGTTGGAGAGAATGGATAGAGTGTTTAAGAAACTACACTGCACAGACTAGTTAAAATTTGAGTATTCAGTGTCACTTCTGCAGGGGGATGTGTATGATTGGTAGAAAACCATCCCCCATAGTTTGGTGGAACCTCCAGTGCTGACCTGGGATGATATCCTTCGAGAGTTCAGACAAAAATACGTCCTAGATGCTTATATGGACATGAAACTGCAGGATTCCTTAAGCCTGAAACAAGGAAATAGATCAGTGGCAGAATATGAAAGGGAGTTCTCCCGCCTGAGCCACTATGCGGAGAGTCTACTTTCTACCAGTAGAGAAAGATGTAAGAGGTTAGAGACCGGTTTGAAGCCCAGTTTAAGGATGCAAGTGGTTAGATTCAGACATAATAACTTCTCTGAACTTATGTTTCACTGGTTTTACAACCCCACAAGTGCACGGATCACTAACAAGTAATAAAGTGATGAGTAGAGTATCGTTCCCACGAGAAATTTGATTAGTAAGTACCAATCTACACAATAATTTTGACTGTCTAGGCTATCGAATACTTAGGGAATGAAGTTTGTTAACTTTAAACACTATAATGGTAAACTTAAAATGAAATAATTTATTTGAAACAATTCTGGAATTAAGATTTCATACTTGAATCTTACTAGGGATGTTATCTCATTTATTTACTGGAAATCAGTCCTAAGTTATCCTAAATCCTCTCTCAAGGCACCTAGGGTGTATTCTAATTAACTCAAACCCGACTTTCGTGGTGATCAAATTAATTAAAATTCTTTAAGATCTTTGACCAATTTTGGAGTTCCACAAAGGTATCAGCCTATGTCTAGGTTAGAATTCCTAGGTTCAAGATCTTGATTTTCTAATATTAATCTTCACCTTTCAGTCCTTCAATTAATATCTACAATCAATACTAAGTGGGTACCAGCACATAGCATGCATTAAGATCACAAGAAATTAAATCAAGGAACGAATCTCAAATCCAATAAATAAAACTTAGTGTTCATCCATAATAATAATTACAAGCATTACTCTCCCAATTTCATAATAAGAAAACTACTCACTTATGGTGAGTTTAGCAAACATCATGATAAAAGGTAAAAACAGTAAAAAGAAAATCATGTCGAAAAAATAAAATAATAAAAATCTGTCTAAGGAGATGAAATGAAGGAACCGAAGAGAGTTTGCAGCTTTGATCTTGTGGAGCTTCAGCTGAAAAACTCCTTTTGATACTGATGTTCCTCTCCTCGAGACAGCTGGAGAGAGTGCAGAGTGTGGGTTTTTCTCTTTCAAAACTCCTTAAAAGTGCTGTCAAAAGATAAAAGAGAGCGCCCCTTTTTCTGATGTTTTCTCTTTTATTTATAATGGTTGCTCTAGGGTTAGGTCATTTTGAGTCCAAAAGGCTTTAGGAGTCTCATTTGAATCAGAAAACAAGAGCGGGAATTTGAGTTATAAAATTGGCTGCCACATAGTACACGGCCCGTGTGTCACTGGGCTGTGTAACTTGCTGGAGTGGAACTGTGGAGTCTTGCATTGGCACAGAGACTTACATGGGTCTACACCAATTACACAGGCCTGGTTATATGGGCCGTGTACTTTTGTTCCCATAAGGTTCTTCAAGCTTGTGCCCGGCAGAGACTTACACTGGTCCCTACAAAATACTAGGGTCCAATTACATGACCCGTGTATTTTTATTTCTACATTGGCTCTCTGGCTTTCTTCAGGCAGAAGGTTACAAACTGCTTGGCTTACACGACCCGTGTACTTTGTGTCAGCAGCAATACTCAGTCTCTTAACCTCTCCAAGCTTCCTTTTGCACTCCTATATTGTGGGGCTTCACCCAAACACCTGAAATGATGCAGAAAACATGGAATTAAGGGCTTGACGATAGAAATTACAAAAACTAATGAAATCAACTACTATGCATGTCACACCTTATCCCTGGTAAGGCATGACATGTTCCCATAGCATACCTAATGAATTACCGAACTCCACCTACCGATAACCCATTAGTTATGCTACAAAGGATTTTAAAACAAATCATAACTTTTTATCTTATCAATTCTTTTGCGGAAAACTGCATGAGAATAGTTAAAATTCCATATAAATATTCATTGGAAATAATGATAGATTAAATATTGCAAAAGTTACATTCTCATAAGTCTCAAAGTAAAATACAAAATAGTTACAAACTCAGAATGTGATAGCAATGCAATGCTTTTAAATACAAACTACTCAATGTCCGTACATCCATACATATAGGTACAAAATACATCAAAAGGAAATTACAGGGGTATACCAACGATAGATACCCACAATCAAAACCAAAATGCTTCTTCCAAGTCTCTCACTCAGCAACCTTCTCCTTTCCCTTTTCTGCGATAGCATAAATAAGCTATCGCTGAGTATATCACTCAGTGGTACACAACTAATAACTATAAAACTTAAAATAAAGTAAAACTTGTCAAGGCATAATAAATCACATCCTTCTTAAGCATGAAAACATCATAATAGTTCTAAGTTCATAAGAGCCATTTATTGGAATAACATTTCAAATGAGAAATCACACTTCATAAATCACAATTGACAAAGCATTAGTGTTGCTAACATTAACACACAGTTCAGGCTATGACACAAAATTTCATTATCAGTGCCGTGTTGTACACCACGACAAAGCAATCTCAACCTCACTAACCGTTATTAATGGGGGAAGGGCTAGCTAGCTAATGAGTACTCATGTATCTTATCCCATTAACTGTTATTAATGGAAGACATAATCATATCAAAGATTAAACCCCAAGTAGCCATTATTACTGGGGAGTTCCGAAGGGACTATCATGCTAACTGTGGTTTCAAAACAACTTTCAAGAGTTTATAAATCAATAATCACGTTTGCAAAACAATAACATATTCAAATCATCTTAAAACCCATAAAAGGGGTGGCAACACACAAATTTCTCAAATGCAAGAGAAAAACCATACCTCATTCAAAATAAACTCATTTCAAATCAAACTCATTCAAATAAACTCATTCAAGTCAATTTACGAAGCTAAAACAAAGGAAAAGGTTAGTTGTGCACAAACCTTCAATGCTCTCCTTTCTCTTTACTCACTATTCCTTGTCTATTCTAACTTCTTTTTTCTACTAAAAATACAGAAATAGAATACCTCAATACCAATCTCAATTGCTCCCAAAAACTCATTACATGTATGTCTAATGCATCTCAAGTTAGCTTTACAAATTTTAGAAAATTTTAGTTTTGGACAGCTTGGTGCCCCAATCTTTGAACCCAACTTTTTCTTAGTTTCGATCAAAATTTGATGATGTGTTATTCATGAAAATTGTTCATCTGGGTCTTAACTTTATTTTCCTTTTTAAATCGCCTAATTCGGAGCTGTGTAGCTCAAGTTATGGTCAACACACGTTTACTGTTTACGTCAGTGTTCATCCTGCAGTTTATGTTCTGGCAGATTTATCGATCCAACTTCGTTCAGCAATTTGATCAAGTGAAGTCCATAATTAGGTCTAATGTTCTTCATATGAAATGTTCTACTATGTCTTCATCGGTTTAAGAATCGCCTAAATTGGAGTTTTCTACAGAGAGTTATGGCCATGCAAACTTTACTGTTCATATGGTAAATCTGTAGATTTCCAGATTTCTGCAGATTCGGTGATTCAACTTTGCTAAGCAATTTGATTGGGTTAATCCATAATTTGGCCTCAAGTTCTTCATATGAAATGTTCTATTATATTTTAAGTTTCTATCGGTTCAAGAATCACCTAAATCGGAGTTTTATAGAGAGAGTTATGGCCATGCAAAGTTTACTGTTCATATGGTCAAATTCTGCAGGTTCTAGAATTTTGTCTCTAAGTTCAAGCCAGGTTTTAGGCAATTTCTGGGCAGTTTTTGGGTTGGGTCTCTTCATGAAAATTCTAGGCCTATGTCTTAAGTTTCATTCTCAATTAGTTTCACACCAATTGAATTTGTGTAGCTCAATTTATGGGCTGTCAAACACACTGAACTCAGTGTGCAAATTCTGCCCTAGGTTCAAATTTTCATTTCTTCAATTATTCCCACTAACCAACCTCAATTCACATTTAATTCACCTAAAATGACAATAATTTAGCATTGACACATCAATGGCACTTCCTAGCACAAACCCTATAATTTTCAAACACCAAAGTATGTAATTTTTCTTAATCCTACCATTTCATTACTTTTGTTCATCAACCCAATGTCAATTCAAACTAAATAAACCTCAAATGACCATAATTTAACACTACACACACCAATTTCACTCTCTAACACCAAAACCCAATTTCCCCATGAACCCTAATCTTCCATAATTCAATTTATGCAATCCCAGGAAATCTTACTACTCCCAATCATGCATACTACTTCAATTTAACTTAGATTTATCATCAATTTAATTAAAATACATTAAAACCCTAATTTGTTCCAAATTAGCCAAAAGCCTAGTTTAGGTTCCATGCATGTTTCCTTTCAATTTCTCATGAAATTTCATCATAAATTAACTTCATTCAAAGCTTATACAAGTAATCTAACATGAAAAGAAACTTACCTCAAGTGACCACTTCTAATCTTCAATTTCTTCTAACTCTTTTGTTCTCTTAGCTTATAATCTCTCAATGAAAGATAAATTTGATGTTTTCTACCAATTAGATAAAAAACACATGAACAAAAAGTGGGGAAAATCAAGGGTTGAGAGAGGTTGTAAGTGGAAGAATGAAGAGAGAAGAAAGAAAAGAGAGGGAAAGGAGGTGTGTGTGTGTGTGTGTGGGGGGGGGGGGGTGGCGTAACTAAATGAGGGTGGGAAGAAGATAGCTTCCTTTTATACTTGTCCCAATTTTTTTTATTTATTTAATTAATTTTAATTGCGTTGTTCAAAGCCCATTGGTCCTAAAATTTTAATTGGGTCAAAATAGACCTAAAATTCTAGATTTTTGTTTCTTTTATTTTCCTTTCACTTTATACTTGAATTCTTTTCCTAAAAAAAATTATTCCATAATTCAATTCATTAATTTAACTTAAATTAATTAACATTTTGATGAAAAGTCAACTCTTGAGGTGAATTGACCAAAATATCCCTCATCGGGTTATAATCCCTCTTTTTAATATACCCGGTGTGTTCTTATATTTTTGGGTCATTTGAATTTTTATTGTGTCTATCTCAATAAATTTTCATTTTATTTTTGGTTCTCAAGGTGTCTTTGAATAGTACTAGTTACGGATCAAAAATGGTACTATTCATCACTCGAAGGTTTGAGGTGCTAGAATTCTCCCCTCCTTAACAATAAAATTTCGTCCTCGAAATTTACTTGGTCTCATTCTCTGAATAGCTGTGGGTGCTGCCTTCTCATGTCCTCTTCACACTCCCATGTAGCCTCCTTGCCTGAATGATGGTTCCACAGCACTTTCACCAAAGGTATTTGCTTGTTTCTCAGCTGCTTCAACTCATATGCCATTATCTTTATGGGCTCTTCATCATATGTCAGGTCTAGATTCACCTCAATTTCCTCTACTGGAAAAATGTGAGAGGGATCTGATCTGTACGTCCTCAACATGGAGACATGGAAGACATTGTGAATCTTTTCTAACTCCGGAGGCAATGCAAGTCTATATGCCAATGGACCACTCTTTTCAGAACCTCATATGGCCCAATGAAGCGAGGAGTTAGTTTTCCCTTTCTACTAAACCTCATGATCCTCTTCCATGAGGAAACTTTTAGGAACACCTTGTCACCCACACTGTACCGAATATCTCTTCTCTTTATGTCAATGTAGGACTTCTGTCTATCCGTTACAACTTTGAGTCTGTCTCTAATGAGCTTAACCTTTTCTTCCGTCTACTGCACTAATTCTAGGCCAATCAACTTCCTCTTGCCCACTTCATCCCAACACAAGGGAGTTCTACACTTTCTACCATAAAGTGCTTCGTATGGAGGCATCTCGATGTTTGACTGATAACTATTGTTGTAGGCAAATTCAATTAAAGGCAAGTGTGTGTCCCAACTCCCTTCAAACTCAATCACACAAGCCCAAAGCATATCCTCCAAAATTTGAATGATCCTTTCAGATTGGCTGTCTGTCTGTGGATGGAATGCTATACTGAAGTTCAATCTAGTTCCTAGGGCTTTTTGGAGACTACCCCAGAATCTAGAGGTGAACCTTGGGTCTCTGTCTGACACAATAGATACTGGCACTCCTTGTAACCTCACCACATCATCAATGTACAGTTTGGCTAATCTTTCCAGGCTGTAATCCATCCTCACTTGCAAAAAGTGTGCAGACTTGGTCAATCTATCAACAATAACCCAAACTACATCATGATTCTTTTGTGTACGTGGAAGTCCTGTCACGAAATCCATAGTGATTCTTTCCCATTTCCACTCAGGAATTGGCAATGGCTGTAGCAACCCTGCACGCACTTGGTATTCTGCCTTTTCTTGCTGACAAGTTAGGCATTTGGCAACATTTTTGCAATGTCTTTCTTCATTCCTCTCCACCAATAGTGCTCTTTCATACTTCTGTACATTTTGGTTCCACCAGGGTGCATTGTAAAAGGTGAATCATGTGCTTCCTTTAAAATGGTCTGCCTTAGTTCAACATTCTCAGGAATGCACATTTTGCCCTTATATAACAACAAGCCCTTATCATTTATTGATAATTCTAGTTTCTTACCATCTCGAGCCTCTTCCATTAACTTCACATACTTATCATCCTTCTGTGCAACTGCTTTAATTTGTTATGCCAGCATTGGCTTCACTTGCCAAGTAGCTACCATCTGCCCATCTTCATTAATCTCCAAATTAGCATGCAATGCCCTTAACTCATGCACCATGGACAATGGAGAAACCCTCAAACCAGCCATAGTCTTACGACTTAAAGCATCATCTACAATATTAGCTTTTCCAGGCTAATAGTCTATCAAATAATCATAATCTTTTATTAGCTCTAACCATCTCCTCTACCTCAAATTTAACTCCTTTTGTGTGCCCAAGTACTTCAAACTTTTATAATCTGTGTATATATAACATCTCTCCCCATACAAGTAATGTTTCCAGATCTTCGAGGCAAAGACAATGGCTACCAGCTCCAAGTCATGCGTAGGATAATTCCTCTCATGCGGTTTAAGCTGGCGTGAAGCATAGGCAATGACATTCCTATCTTGCATCAACACACAACCTAATCCGTTATGAGAAGCATCACTGTATATGGTATACTCCTTACCCAAAGTGGGCAAGGTTAAGACTGGAGCTTCAGTTAAACGCCTCTTTAACTCATCAAAACTTTCTTGGCACCGATCAGTCCACTGAAATTTTACATCCTTCCTAAGTAGCTTGGTCAGTGGAGATGCTATCATGGAGAATCCCTTCACAAACCTTCGGTAATACCCGGCTAAACCAAGGAAACTCCGAACTTCCATGACATTTCTAGGTGGCTTCCAATTAAGAATGGCTTCTACTTTGCTAGGATCCACCTGGATACCCTCTGTAGATACAATATGCCCAAAAAATGTAATCTCCTTTAGCCAAAACTCACATTTCGACAGTTTGGCATTCAATTGCTTCTCCCTCAAAGTCTGCAATACTATCCTTAAGTGCTGCTCGTGTTCCTCTGTATTCTTTGAGTACACCAAAATATCATTAATGAACACCACAACAAACTAGTCCAAATATGGCCTAAAGATAGTGTTCATCAGGCCCATAAAAGCAGCTGGAGCATTAGTCAACCCGAATGGCATTACCAAGAACTCATAGTGGCCATACCAAGTCATAAAGGTAGTTTTAGGAATACTTTGCTCCTGCACCCTCAACTGGTAGTAGCTCGATCTCAAGTTAATTTTGGAGAATACAGTTGCATCCTTCAACTGATCAAATAAATCATCGATCCGTGGCAGAGGATATCTATTTTTTATGGTCATTTTATTCAACTGTCTATAATCTATGCATAGGCAGAGAGTACCATCATTCTTCTTCCCAAATAATACTGGTGCTCTCCAAGGTGACACGCTAGGGTGGATGAAACCCTTATCTAACAATTCCTGCAATTGCACCTTCAACTCTTTCAACTCAGCAGGTGCCATCCTATAAGGAGTGATGGAGATTGGCTCCACACCAGCCATAGCCTCAATTTCAAATTGCACCTCTCTTTCCGGAGGCAATCTTGGCAATTCTTCTGGAAAGACATCCGGAAAATCCCATACTGTAGGAATATCTTTAAGATCTAGGCTCCCCACCTGGGTGTCTATCACATGAGCTAGATAAGCTTCACATCCCTTTCTAATCATCTTTCTAGTAAGTGCAGCTGAAATGATGTTGGATAGTAATAACTGCTTCTCCCCATGTATCACTGTGTCTGCATACTCGAGAAGACCAAAAGTGACTGTCTTCAGTCTACAGTCAATCATGGCGTGATGCCTGGCTAACCAATCCATGCCCAAGATGATATCATAATCTCGGAAGGGCATGTCAATTAAGTCTGACAGGAATGTATGTCCTTGGATCACCAAAGGACAATCCTTATACAATTTATTCACCCTAATCTCTTGCCCTAAGAGACTAGTTACTAGCACATCATAATCCATTTTCACGCAAGGAATGGCAACAGAACATGCAATACTGGCACTAGCATAAGAATGTGTAGAACCAGGGTCAAATAACACATATACATCTCTATCAGAGATGGAGAAAGTACCAGCCACAACATTTGATGTCTCAGCTTCCTCCCTCTAACGCATGGTGTGCACCCTAGCTAATGCACCACTCTACTCTGGTTGGCTCGCTGTGCCCTGGCTGCCAAAAGTGTTACCTCTACCCCTGCCTCGGCCTCTATTAGTTGTTTGTTGTCCTCTGGAAGCAGAACCTTGAACAAATCCCTCAGTGGTGGTAGGCAGCCCAGACCTGCGAGCACTAGTGCAATCTCTAGCAAAATGCCCACTTCCACCACAGTTGTAATAGGCTCCTATGGCCTTATAACATACTCCTCCATGATTCCTGTTAGTAGTATGTCCTAGAGCATATCATTTTAGTATGTATCTTGTACATGTTTTATTAATTAAAAGGCATTTTCACTTTTTCATTTACATAATATATTTATGTGTAATAGAAAAGGTCCATTGATATTTTGTTAGAAATTCTATTCTTAAGTTGTTAAGAATATGAGTGATAGTATTTCTATCACAAAGCATCATAAATAGGTTCACAATCGAGGATACTTCACAATAAGGACATGACTTATCTAAAAAGATTGTAATCATGTTTGTTCCCAAGTTATTTACATGAGATGTAAATAAGATGGAATGGTGAGTCTCATGCCATATAACAAACATGATAGGCACTTATAAATGATAAGTAGGTTGAACCAGTGACACTTATGACAAGCACATGGAGTTTACTCTTGTCAATGCATTGTTATAAATCATATCAGTGCATATAATCTTTAGACCAGATATAGCACAATTATCTTATATATAGGTGGTTTGAGTTTGATACTGCTTTCATACTTGTACTGTGTATGGGTATATGGGCATGTGTTGGCTCCTACTAGTTATATATGGAGGCAGGTGTTGATCAAGATGGAATCTATTCCTCTAAGTAAATAGGGATAAAATCCTATATTCATTTAATTGTTCTTGATGTTTCAAGTTCCTGGCCAGGACAGATAAATTTAATCAGAAAAGAGTTTCTGATGAGAAAATCTTTTTAATCAAGAACTGGAATTAAAAGACAACATAATATTCATAGCAAATGGGGTTTGACATAAACCATGACTCCAACTCGAATTGAGATTTTGTAACAGAGAGATTCAAGTGCATGGTAACATATGATTATAGGTTCATTTAAGGTAAACCTTATTACTGATTGGGTGGCCATGGCATGCTATGCTAGGTGTTAACCATGGTCTCTAAGGTGCATAAAATGATTTAGAGAAATCATTTATGGTAAGAAAGAGTTCTGATGATATTAAGAGTTGATATCATGTCTCATTGCCAATTAGTGATGAGCCTAGTAAGTCACAAACATACACAAGTAATCACCAAATTAAATATGATTTAATTAATTAATTAAAGAGTTTAATTGATTAATTAAATAGGTTTGGTTTGCAATTAAATTGCAAAGTCCCTAGCATGGCTTGAAACCAAATCAAGGTTATTGGATGTATAATATAAGTTAAATTTATATTTAAAGTGTTTAAATATGAATTTAATTAATGAGAAATTAATTAATGATATAAATTGATTAGAAGAAGAGAAATAATTATTTTGGGTTGAGAACTCAAAATTAAGACACAGGGGTATTTTGGTCATTTCACAGGGTGACATGTGGCACCATGAGATGGTGACACATGGCACTACACATAAGCTTGCCAAATGTCTTTTAATCATGTAAGATGATCAAAGTCAAGATTAAATATAGGTTTGACACTTGGCACAATGTGATTGGGTTAATTAAACCTAGAACCAATCAGAAGGTGACATGTGGCAAGGGTTTTAAGTGGTGACCTAGCTATATAATGTGTTGTTATGAAAGAAAATCATAACAAGGCTGGTACTCTCTTTGGTGCCACCACCCAAGAAGCCTCCCCCTTCTCTTCTTCTTCATCATTCATCTTTTCAAACAGATTAGCAAACAATCTCTTGAATTAAAAATACTAGAAATTGTTTCTAGTGTCTTGTTTACATCTGTAATCTCTCAAAAGGTAAAACTTGATTTTCTAATTCATAGAAAAAGCTTTAGAAGCTGTTCAAGGGCTGCTATAGGTGATCTTGGTGTGGACAAGCTAGAGGGATAACATCTGGTGTCCTAAGACGCATCCCAAAGGTGCCAAACACACTGCAGTGCATCAAAAGGTTAGTGCACTTGCTCTTGATCTAATCTAGGGTTCTAATAAATTAATCTGATTAATTCTAAAATCTTAAATGGCAAATCTAGATCCAAAACATATTAAAAGAGTTTTAATATGCTGTTTATCATTGAAATTAAATAGATAAAAATTAATATTGCATGATGCATGTGACCCTAGATGAAAAATTTTGAATTTCAATTATCTAAACTTGTGTTTTTGATGCTTCTGCTCCTTCAATTGGTATCAGAGACACTATATTTGCCATTTAGATTATTGATTACATGATTTAATTGTGCGGTTTGATCATGAGATGATAGATCCATTGCTGGATGCAAAGGAAAAGTGGCGGCTTGGTGATGAACACCATTGGTGCGCGCACTTTGTGGTCACCAATGGTGTGCGCAAGGTTTGGGTTTTTAATTTACAATTGTTGTATGATATAAAAGCTCATCCTATGTCTAATTAAATTGTTTAATTAGAATTTTAATCACACAATTAAATTTTGCTTCAGATCTAAATTTTAAAAGTTGTTTGAATATGATTCAAATCTGAATTTTTAAAGTTGTTTGAATGTGATTCAAATCTGAATTTTAAAAGTTGTTTGAATATGATTCAAATATGAATTTTTAAAGTTGTTTGAATATGATTCAAATCTGAATTTTTTAAATTTGTTTGAATGTTATTCAAATATGAATTTTTAAATTTGTTTGAATGCGATTCAAATCTATATTTTTAAATTTGTTTGAATGAAATTCAAATCTGAATTTTTAAATTTGTTTGAATCATATTCAAATCTGGATTTTTAAGTTGAATATAAGATATTCAATTTTATTTAAGTATGTATGTTTTATTTAATTGTCAAATAGTGATATGCATGATGGATGATCATGGACTATAAAAGATCAATGTGATTGGATTTATTTCTTTTATGTTTCTTTGGGTTGTAAATTAATTAATTTATTTTAATTTATTTTTGGGCATGTATTATTAAGGTTGTAATAATTTTGGGTTGTAATTTCATTTATTTAGTTCTTGTAAATTCGCCTTGGTATGCCAAGGATTACTATGTAATTGGATTGCAAGAAGATCAAGGAGGTCAAGAGCATTGGTGGGACCAGTGGGAGGAATTCAAGATCAAGTGTTGATTATGTACTCCTTCAGCAACTCTTGTAAAATGAATGAATAAAATGCACCTAGAAATGCCCTGATTCAATTCTTGGTGGCTCAGAATTGAATCCCTTAGAAAGTCCATGATCATACCATATTTACTGTTTATCCATGAATGCATGAGATGTATGGGAATGTATGCAAGTATGTGATATATGCATGCTAAATGGATAATGTGCAAAGTAAGACCATAATAGTAATTAGGATGACCGCAAAATCTTCCAAACAAATGATTAAGTTGGATATGCTATAATTAAAGTAATTATAACATGGGCCCTCCATTGGGACAATTATTTTAAAAAATTTTAAATAGTTGCATATGATGCAATTAATTTAAGAGATTTTCTTTAGAATAATTGTTAAGCATGAGATGTTGTAAATATGTAAATGGTTTGGTGGCCAATATTGGATGTGCCTGAGGACATTAAAATTATTTGCATGTTTACTGGCTCAATGGGATTAACTTAACTAATGCAAGATAAGTCAATAATGGATGTGCCAGAGATTTTGAGCATTAGGGGCTAGGTAATGGATTGAACCTCACATGAGTTGCTATGGGCAAGGAGTTGGTCACTTAAAATTTATTGTAATTCCAATAATGGATGTGCCTGAGGATGACCAATAGGATTATAAGAATTCAATCACCCACTAGAAATCCATCCAATTAGGATTTTCGTTTTCTACTTTGAAAGTGTATGATTCGCTAAGTTAGTGGGAGGACCAATTTGATTAAAAGACCATAATCATTTTGGTTAATTACATGGTACATTTACTAATTAATCTGGTTATTTTCTGCAGTTAATTTTCTGATAATAATGAGCACAGAACAACCACCACCATCCAATATCCTTGCAAGCATACTTGATCGTAATAGGTTGACAGGACCTAATCGATCTGATTGGCTAAGAAATTTGAAACTTGTCCTAAACCTTGAACACATAGGATATGTTCTTGACTCAAATGTTCCTGATCCCTTACCTCCAGAGGCCACTCAAGAGGAACATGAAACTTTGGACAAGTGGAAGGAGCATGATATGAGGGCTAAGTGTTACATGCTTGCTTCCATGAGTATGAGTTACAGAAGTAGCATGAGAACATGTAGAGTGCGAATGTGATCCTCCTTCACCTACAAGAGTTATATGGTGAGCACAGCAGGAATGCTAGGTATGAGATATCTAGACAACTATTCCGCATGAGGATGTCTAAGGGATAGAATGTTAGGGATCATGTCCACAAGATGATTCGGCTGATTGAGCAGCTGGAACATCTTGACTTTAACATGGAATTCCAATTGCAGATGGATTTGATCCTTCAATCCCTTCTTGAGTCTTTTGGGAATTTTGTAACAAATTTCTATATGACTAAACAGGAATGCACTTTGGCTGGTTTAGTTAACATGCTAGTTATTGCCCAAAAGAATATGCCGGGCAATAAAGGAAAAGAGGTAGCTTTGATTGCATCTTCTTCTTCTGGAAAGTCCAACAAGAAGAAGGGCAATAAGGAAAAGAAACCTCAGATTCCTGGTCCTTCTAAGAAAATAACTAAATAGAAAGAGTAGACTAAAGCTGATGGAGGCAAAGGAAAGTGTTTCCACTGCCAGAAGGATGGGCACTGGAAAAAGAACTGCCCAGAGTATCTTGCTTCTCTGAAGGACAAGAAGGATACACCTTTGGAAGGTACGTCCATATCTTGTTATTTAGATTCTGATGATACTCATAGTTCATCTACAGCTTAGGTTTTAGATACTGGTACCAGTTCTCACATTTCTTATGATATGCAAGAACTAGCAAATAGTAGCAGTTTGCGTTCTCGAGATGTTAGACTCCGGATTAGCGATGGCTCAACTATTGAAGCTTTAGCCATAGGATCTACATCTTTTTACATGTCTGGACATGTTTTGTGTTTGGATAATATTTTATATGCACCTGATGCCTTTAAGAACATCATTTCTATATCTAGTTTGACTAGAAATGGCTATGAATTTCAGTTCACAAATGATGTTGGTAATATTTATTTTAGAAATAAATATGTTGGTTCGGGTTATATGAATGGTGGTCTTTATTATTTGGATAATGATGACAAACACAAAATGAATGCAAGTGATCTAAATGAATACAATGCCACGGTGAAAATCAACTCAAGTTCAAAATATATTTGGCACTTAAGGTTAGGTCATGTTGCAGAAGATAAGATTACAAAATTGGAGAAAATGGAGATTTTATCCTCTTTGGGCTTTGAGCCTACTCCAACTTGTGAATCTTGTCTTCAGGGCAAAATGACTAGATCACCCTTTGTAGGATAAGGGCTAAGAGCTGAAAATATTTTGGAGCTAATACATAGTGATGTATGTGGTCCATTTAAAGAAATGGCTAGAGGTGGTTTTCATTACTTTATTACCTTTACTGATGATAAATCAAGGTTTGGGTATTTGTATTTGATGAAATACAAACATGAATCCTTTGAAAAGTTCAATGAATTTAAATCTGAAGTAGAAAATCAAACAGGAAAGACTATTAAATCTCTTCGATCAGATCGTGGAGGTGAATACTTGAGTACTGAATTTGATGAATACTTGAGAGAGCATGGCATTGTTTCCTAGCTGACTCCTCCAGGAACACCACAGCTGAATGGTGTATCTGAAAGGAGAAATTGTACCTTATTGGATATGGTACGTAGTATGATGAGCTATACTGATGTGCCAATCTCCTTTTGGGGATTTGCATTAGAATTAGCTTTATATATTTTGAATAGGATTCCATCAAAATCAGTTTCTTCCACAACTTATGAGATATGGCATGGAAGAAAACCAAGTCTTAAGGATGTTAAGATTTGGGGTTGTCCAGCTTATATCAAAATGTTGAACACTGATAAATTGGAAACCAGATTAGAAAAGGGTTGATTTATTGGATATCCAAAAGATAGTTTTGGATACTATTTTTATTTGCCCACATCACAAAAGGTTGTGACAAGTAGAGATGTCACATTTCTTGAACAATAGTTTGTTCAAGAAGGAGGCAAAGGAAGGCAAATAGAGTTAGAATTGGAGAATTCTGACCAACCAACAGATCAGATGGATATAGATCCATCTAGTCAACCTACACCTATTGATGGAACATCTACAGCTATTCCTTGTAGAACAACCAGGGTATCTCACCCACCAGTGAGATATGGTTTCCTTCATGAAGAAGAACAAGAGTTGTCTACTCATGAAGAAGTTGATCATGGAAATGATTCGCTTACCTATGAAGAAGCTATATCAGATATAAACTCTTCAAAGTGGATTGATGTTATGAAATCCGAGATTAATTCCATGTATAAGAATCAAGTTTGGGATCTTGTTGACTCACCTGAAGGTATTGTACCTATAGGGAACAAATGGGTTTTCAAGAAGAAAATTGGTTCTTATGGAAAGGTAGAGACTTATAAGGCAAGGCTAGTAGCGAAAGGGTTTTGCTAAAGGTAAGGAATCGACTATGAGGAGACTTTCTCACCTGTTGCCATGCTTAAATCAATTAGGATTCTATTAGCAGTAGCTGCATACTATGATTATGAGATTTGGTAAATGGATGTCAAAACAGCTTTTCTGAATGGATACATTGAAGAAAACATTTTCATGGAAAAATCTAGGGGTTTTGAATCCCAAGATGGTTCCAAAGTATGCAAGTTAAAGCGATCCATTTTTGGGTTGAAACAAGCTTCGAGGAGTTGGAACAAGCTTTGAGGAGTTGGAACATCCACTTTGATGAAGCCATTAAGTCATTTGGCTTTATAAAAAATGAGGATGAGCCATGTGTATATAAGAAGGTTAGTGACAGTGCTATCACTTTCCTTGTCTTATATGTGGATGACATTTTGTTGATGGGTAATGACACAGGTATGTTGACAACTGTAAAGGTATGGTTGTTAAATACATTCTCCATGAAAGACTATTCTTGGGATTCGCATCTATAGAGATAGAACAAAAAGAATAATTGGTTTATCCCAAAGTCTATACTTGGAAAAGGTGTTAAAGAGGTTTAACATGCTTGATTCCAAGAGAGGATTGTTACCAGTGAGACATGGTATCCACCTTTCTAAAGAGATGTCTCCTAAGACACCTAAAGAAAGAGATAAAATGGCCAAAATTCCATATGCTTCGGCTATTGGAAGTTTGATGTATGCAATGTTGTGTACTAGGCCGAATATCTCATATGCTATTAGTTTGACTAGCAGGTATCAATCCAATCCAGGTTTAGAACACTGGATAGCTGTCAAGAATATCCTTAAGTACTTGAGAAGAACTAAGGATTTATTCTTGATTTATGGAGGTGGAGACTTGTAATTGGATGGTTATACTGATTCTGATTTCCAATCAGATATCGATGATAGAAAGTCTACCTCTGGGTATGTGTTCATTTGTAATGGAGGTGCAGTCAGTTGGAAGAGTTCCAAACAGAGTACGACTGCAGATTCCACTACAGAGGCTGAGTATATTACTGCATCAGATGCTGCAAAAGAAGCTGTTTGGATATAAGGAACTCCGGTCTCACTAGAAATCCAAACACAAAGAAAGGCGCTACCACATTATCAGAGAGATAGTTGGGCAATGCGATGTAGTCATGCAGAAAATAGCATCAGCTGAAAATCCAGCTGATCCATTAACTAAGCCTTTGTCACAAGCATAGCTAGACCGATATCTTGAGAAGATGGGTCTAAGGTATTGTAATGAATGGCTCTAGTGCTAGTGGGAGAATCTTAGTAGTATGCCCCAGAGCATATCATTTTAGTATGTATCTTGTACATGTTTAAGTAATTAAAAAGCATTTTCACTTTTCCGTTTACATAATATATTTATGTGTAATAGAAAAGGTCCATTGATATTTTGTTAGAAATTCTATTCTTAAGTTGTTAAGAATATGAGTGACAGTATTTTTAGCACAAAGTATCATAAATAGGTTCACAATTGAGGATACTTCACAATAAGGGCATGACTTATCCAGAAAGATGGTAATCATGTTTGTTCTCAAGTTATTTATATGAGATGTAAATAAGATGGAATGGTGAGTCTCATGCCATCTAACAAACATGATAGGCACTTATACACGATAAGTAGGTCGAACCAATGACACTTATGACGAGCACATAGAGTTTACTCTTGTCAATGCATTGTCATAAATCATATTAGTGCATATAATCTTTAGACCTGAGATAGCACAGTTATCTTGTATATAGGTAGTTTGAGTTTAGTACTGCTTTCATACTTGTACTGTGTATGGGTATATGGGCATGTGTTGGCTCCTACTAGTTATATATGGATGTAGGTGTTGATCAAGATGGAATCTGTTCCTCTAAGTAAATAGGGATAAAATCCTATATTCATTTAATTTTTTTGATGTTTCAAGTTCCTGGCCAGGACAGATACATTTAATTAGCAAAGAGTTTCTGATGAGAAAATCTTTTTAATCAAGAACTAGAATTAAAAGAGAACATAATATTCATAGCAAATGGGGTTTGACATAAACCATGACTCCAGCTCGAATTGGGATTTTGTAACAGAGAGATTCAAGTGCATGGTAACATATGATTATAGGTTCATTTAAGGTAAACCTTATTACTGATTGGGTGGCCATAGGATGCTATGCTAGGTGTTAACTATGGTCTATGAGGTGCATAAAATGATTTACAGAAATCATTTATGGTAAGAAAGAGTTCTGATGATATTAAGAGTTAATATCATGTCTCATTGCCAATTAGTGATGAGCCTAGTAAGTCACAAACATACACAAGTAATCACCAAATTAAATATGATTTAATTAATTAATTAAAGAGTTTAATTGATTAATTAAATAGATTTGGTTTGCAATTAGATTGCAAAGTCCCTAGAATGGCTTGAAACCAAATCTAGGTTATTGGATGTATAATATAAGTTAAATTTATATTTAAAGTGTTTAAATATGAATTTAATTAATGAGAAATTAATTAATGATATAAATTGATTAGAAGAAGAGAAATAATTATTTTGGGTTGAGAACTCAAAATTAAGACACAGGGGTATTTTGGTCATTTCACAGGGTGACATGTGGCACCATAAGATGGTGACACATGGCACTACACATAAGCTTGCAAAATGTCTTTTAATCATGTAAGATGATCAAAGTCAAGATTAAATATAGGTTTGACACTTGGCACAATGTGATTGGGTCAATTAAACCTAGAACCAATCAGAGGGTGACATGTGGCAAGGGTTTTAAGTGGTGACCTAGCTATATAATGTGTTATTATGAAAGAAAGTCATAACAAGGCTGCTGCTTTCTTTGGTGCTGCCACCCAAGAAGCCTCCCCCTTCTCTTCTTCTCCATCTCTCATCTTTTCAAAGAGATTAGCAAACAATCTCTTGAATTAAAAATACTAGAAATTGTTTCTAGTGTCCTGTTTACATCTGTAATCTCTCAAAAGGCAAAACTTGATTTTCTAATTCATAGAAAAAGCTTTAGAAGCTGTTCAAGGGCTGCCATAGGTGATCTTGGTATGGAAAAGCTAGAGGGACAACATCTGGTGTCCTAAGACGTATCCCAAAGGTGCCAAACACACTGCAGTGCATCAAAAGGTTAGTGCACTTTTTCTTGATCTAATCTAGGGTTCTAATGAATTAATCTGATTAATTCTAAAATCTTAAATGGCAAATCTAGAGCCAAAACATAGTAAAAGAGTTTTAATATGCTGTTTATCATTAAAATCAAATAGATAAAATTAATCTTGCATGATGCATGTGACCTTAGATGAAAAATTTTTAATTTCAATGATCTAAACTTGTGTTTTTCATGCTTCTGCTCCTTCAATTCTTGCCACAGGTTTCACAGGTATGAGCAGGAAAGGAATCCCTAGATGTCTGCTGTCCGGATCTAGGTGGTCTCTACCCTGAGAATCTTCCCCTACTAGATCCTCTGTTACTTGGTCCCCGAAGCTCTTTCTCTTACCCGGATTGCTACTTGAACTCTAAACTGAAGTCTTCCCACTTTTCTCTTTTTCTTCTGTTCCCTTTTTAATAGCCCCTTCTAACTCAATCCTCTCTAATTCCAGGGCTTGGGATATCAGCTCTGAGAAGTTCTCATGTCGAAACCCAACCACTTGCATTTGTAAGCTAGGCCTCAACCCAGCCTCAAACCGTTTGCATCTGTCTCTATTGGTAGTGAGTAGGCTTCTAGCATAGTGGCTGAGGCAAGAAATGTCTCTCTCATACTCGGCTACAGTCCTATTCCCTTGCTTCAAACTGAGAAACTCCTGTAGTTTCATATCTACATATGTGTCGGGAACATACTTCAGTCTAAATTCTCTGAGAAAGTCATCCCATGTTAACACAGGGGGCTCAACCAAACTGTGAGGAATGGTCTTCCACCACTCATATGCATCTCTATGCAGTAGAGAGACTGAGTATTCGAACTTTAAATCATCGGTGCAGTGTAGTTTCTTGAATACCCTCTCCATCCGTTCTAACCATTGTTCAGCTTCTAATGGGTCCACTGTACCCTTGAACTCTGTTGCCCCATACTTCATTAACTTGTCATATTGTCTGGTTGGGGATGGTGGTTGCACTGGAGGTGGTTGCACAGGAGCTTGGACTGGTATATTGCCAGCCACTTGCTGAAATAGTGCAGCCATCTACTGAGCGAACTGAGCAGGAAACTGCATTCTGAGGAGCTGATAATGGGGCCTCCCCCTATACCTCAGCTACTACTGATTTCTCTACTGTGTGATCCCTCTCTTCCATACTGAATCACAAAGAATTCTACTCCCTGGATAACCAACACAAGGAGATTTCCCTTAATTAGTCCATATTTATGATGTAATGCACTATATGTATCCATTAATGACAGTTGAGCAGTTGCACTAATAAAAAATTTTCAAACATGCTATTTCAAAACTTGTATAAAAACCAAAGCTTTAATACCACTAAAACATGTCACACCTTATCCCTGGTAAGGCATGACATGTTCCCGTAGCATACTTAATGAATTACCGAACTCTACCTACCGATAACCCATTAGTTATGCTACAAAGGATTTTAAAACAAATCATAGCTTTTTATCTTATCAATTATTTTGCGGAAAACTACACGAGAATAGTTAAAATTCCATATAAACATTCATTAGAAATAATGATAAACTAAATATTGCAAAAGTTACATTCTCATAAGTCTCAAAGTAAAATACAAAATAGTTACAAACTCAGAATGTGATAGCAATGCAATGCTTTTAAATACAAACCGCTCAATGTCTGTACATCCATACATATAGGTACAAAATACATTAAAAGGAAATTACAGGGGTATACTTACGATATATACCCATAATCAAAACCAAAATGCTGCTTCCATGTCTCTCACTCAGCTGCCTTCTCCTTTCCCTTTCCTACGACAGCATAAATAAGCTATCGTTGAGTATATCACTCAGTGGTGCACAACTAGTAACCTTAAAACTTAAGATAAAGTAAAACTTATCAAGGCATAATAAATCATATCCTTCTTAAGCATGAAAACATCACAATAGTTCTAAGTTCATAAGAGCCATTTATTGGAATAACATTTCAAATGAGAAATCACACTTTATAAATCACAATTCACAAAGCATTAGTGTTGCCAACATTAAAACACAGTTCAAGCCATGACACAAAATTTCACGATCAGTGCCGTGTTGTACACCACAACAAAGCAATCTCAACCTCACTAACCATTATTAATGAGGGAAGGGCTAGCTAGCTAATGAGTACTCATGTAGTCTTACCCCACTAACCATTATTAATGGGAGACATAATCATATCAAAGATCAAACCCCAAGTAGCCATTACTACTGGGGAGTTCCGAAGGGACTGTCATGCTAACTGTGTTTTCAAAACAACTTTTAAGAGTTTCTAAAACAATAATCATGTTTGCAAAACAATAACATATTCAAATTATCATAAAACCCATAAAAGGGGTGGCAACACACAAATTTCTCAAATGCAAGAGAAAAACCATACCTCATTCAAAATAAACTCATTTCAAATCAAACTCATTCAAATAAACTCATTCAAATCAATTTACGAAGCTAAAACAAAGGAAAAGGTTAGTTGTGCACAAACCTTCAATGCTCTCCTTTCTCTTTACTCACTATTCCTTGTCCGTTCCAACTTCCTTTTCTACGAAAAATACACAAATAGAATACCTCAATACCAATCTCAATTGCTACCAAAAACTCATTACATGCATGTCTAATGCATCCCAAGTTAGCTTTGCAAATTTTAGAAAATTTTGGTTTTGGATAGCTTGGTGCCCCAATTTTTGAACCCAACTTTTACCTAGTTTCGATTAAACTTTGGTGAGGTGTTCTTCATGAAAATTGTTCATATGGGTCTTAGCTTTATTTTCCTTTTTGAATCGCCTAATTCAGAGCTATGTAGCTTAAGTTATGGCCAACACATGGTTACTGTTTACGTCACTGTTCATCTTGCAGTTTCTATTCTGGCAGATTTATCGATCCATTTTCATTTAGTAATTTGATCAAGTTAAGTCCATAATTTGGTCTAATGTTCTTCATATGAAATGTTCTACTATGTCTTAGGTTTCCATCGGTTCAAGAATTGCCTAAATCGGAGTTTTCAACAGAGAGTTATGGCCATGCAAAGTTTATTGTTCATATGATAAATCTGCAGATTTCCAGATTTCTGCAGATTCAATGATTCAATTTTACTTAGCAATTTGATTGGGTTAAGTTTATAATTTGGCCTCAAGTTCTTCATATGAAATGTTCTACTATATTTTAAGTTTCTATCGGTTCAAGAATTACTTAAATCGGAGTTTTCTAGAGAGAGTTATGGCCATGCAAATTTTACTGTTCATATGGTCAAATTCTACAGGTTCCAGAATTTTGTCTCTAAGTTCAAGCCAAGTTTTTGGCAATTTCTGGGCAGTTTCTGGGTTGGGTCTCTTCATGAAAATTCTAGCCCTATGTCTTAAATTTCATTCTCAATTGGTTTTACACCAATTAGAGTTGTGTAGCTCAATTTATGGGCTGTCAAACACACTAAACTCAATGTGCAAATTCTATCCTAGGTTCAAATTTTCATTTCTTCAATTATTCCCACTAGCAAACCTCAATTCACATTTAATTCATCTAAAATGACTATAATTTAAAATTGACACATCAATAGCACTTCCTAGCACAAACTCCACAATTTTCAAATACCAAAGTTTACAATTTTCCCTAATCCTACCATTTCATTACTTCCATTCATCAACCCAATGTCAATTCAAACTAAATAAACCTCAAATGACCATAATTTAATACTACACAAACCAATTTCACTCTCTAGCACCAAAACCCAATTTTCCCATGAACCTTAATGTAATACCCTCACTGTATCCATTCCGTACATTCTACTGTTCTGGTGACAGGTGTCGGTCCGGACAGTTAGAACGTTTAGAAAAATATTTAGACTAAAGTGAGGAGCCATAATTAACACAAATATTAATAATAAAAATTTAGAAAAAAATTTAGAAATAAAATACAACCAAGATAAGTGAGCCGGTGCCCTAGCGATGGGTAATCTGGTGGGAAGTTACGGTCCTCGCAACTAGGAGCCCTAGACCCGGGAGAAAATTTATAAAATAATTTTTGGGACTCCAGAGAAGAGTCATTGAGGTTTCTATGGCATTAGAATGCCAAGAAAATGCTTCGAAAAATTTTTCAATCGGTACAGACAATTTTAGTTTGCTAAGCCAAACGGAGGGCATTTTGGTCATTTCGCCTTCAGAGGTGATTTTTGGCTGACTTGTCCAGTTAAGTAAATAATTATTATGACATAAAATGTGAATAAATATTGTTAAAAATTGAATTGAAAATGAGTAGAAAAGAAAAGAAAAAGAAAAATGAATTAAATGGGAAATATGACATCACATGATGTCATTAAGAAGGCCTCCACTAATCACAACTCAACAAGCCAAGTAAAAAGAGATAAAATGGGAAAAAAATGAAAACAAATTCTGCCATTCATCTTCTTCTTCAGCTTTTTCTCCCTTTTCTCTCCTTTCACCATTGTTATTCCAAACTTCTCACTAGAAATGCTCTTGAAAAATCACCATAAAATCTCTCACACTCTTCACAAAAAATTTCCCTTACCACCAGAGCAAGCCTTGGACAGCAATTTGAAGAGGAAAAAGAAACGTTTTGGCAAGCTTGGGAGTAGCTCCAACAAGGTTAGTGTCCAATCTCTTAGCACTTTTACTTGATTCATGCTTAATGCCATGAGATAAGTAGAAAATGTAAGAAAAACAAAACAAAAATTATGTGTATCCATCCCTATAAATTTCAGCAGCCTAGGGGTGGTTAGGGTTTGATGAATTTACTTGAAGTAAAGTGTTTATGAGCTGCCCATAGCATGAGATGAGTGCTTGAACATGATTGTGTAAGTAAAATGCAAGTATAGTGCATGAATGCACTTGAGAACTTGGACATTTGAATAACATTAGGGTTTGCTCATGTAATGGTATGTTAACCTTGTAATGGTCAATTAGTGACCATTTGAATGTGTGTGAGGAGGAATTGAAGTGAGTAAGGATGTTGGAGTGGAACTTAGGCATGCTGCCCTTGGTGACCTCCAGGACTGGTTGTGAGTCCAGCAGGTTTGGGTGGCTATAAATGGAGTTGTAGAGGTTCAATTGGTGCAAGGCCAATTGAAAATGAAACTAGACACATAATGACACAACTTTGGTGAAGAAACCCTACCTAGAAAACCAAACCAAGTTGACCTAAAAATTGCCCTACTTCGGGTGACTTACATTCTGCCTAGGCAAAATGACCAAATGAACAGTATTCATTCATTTGGTCATAACTCAATGTAGAAAGGTCCAATTGACCTAAAATTTTACCAGCAGTAAGCTGAGACATAGTTCTACAACTTTTATGAAGAAAACAAACCCAAATTTTGACCATAACATGTCCAAAGACTGACTTGCAGTCAGTGTTCAAAACCTGCAGAATTGGTTCTGCCTAGAAAAATCTGGAAAATTGCAATCCGGCCAGTTATGGTGTTTAGGCCATAACTTGAGCTACAAAACTCCAAATGGAGTGATTAAAAAAAAGAAATTAACTAGACACAATAAGGAACAACTTTCATGAAGATAATTTTGCCAAATTCCTACTGTACAAATGACCAATGGAACAGTAAACTTAGTGCTTGAAATCTGAAAATTGTGAATAACTAACACTAAGCTTTGAAATGGAATTGGCAACCAATGCTAACAACTTTGGAATGCAAAATGTGGTATGTTGGTGATATTTGAACCAATATACCTATTATCTATTAAAAAGTCAACATTTTAGTTGACTAATGAAATAAATAGTAACCTTACATATAAAGTACAAATATTCAAGAAATGACTTTGTGATATGCCCTAGTAGGCCTAATGTGATTGGTTTGGATAGGTTGGCATGCCAATAGGGTTCTGATAGCAGTACTGCGTATGATGTATGGCTTCATGCCATTATGTGATGTGATAGCCTATGGCTATACTGATTATGATGTTAACTTGGCTTTATGCCTTATTGCTTTTATGGCTTATTAGCTATTCTGTTTTCACACCGGGAGACACATTGTGACCGATGGTGTGACAGCCTGAGGTACCTAGTACCCAGTGCTTGTTTACCCGTTTATCCAATCCGGTCAATTTGTGTAGGTTACTTGGGCATGAAAAAGTATAACTGTAATTGAACTGATTATTAAAGAAAATAAGGAAATGAAATATCAAGATAAAGATCAAGAATGATTACAATAAAATATAAAGAAGCTCAAAATCATTAAGAAAACAATTAACAAAATGCATGAAGAAGTTAATATCATAAAATGTAATTAGCCCTTGACTAAACAATAAGTTAGTAATTATTCATTTCTTATGAACACAATAACTAGGAAATTATTACTTTTATTTGCATTTTATATTTTCTTGTATTATTGGCACCACTAAGCTTTATGCTTAGCGCGTCGCTTTTGCAACGCGTAGGTACTGAAGATTTGGACAGAGAGCCCAGTAGACCACAGATTGGGTAAGGCCATTCATAGTTCTGCATAGTGTCTATGTCACCTCATAGACTACAGTGTATTGGTAGGACACTAGGTCCCATTTTGTATTTTTTTATTTTTGTAAGCTTTGTAATTAAACTCTTATTTTATCATGTATATTTGAAACCTATGTAATATAATTTTGTATTAATGTAAGTATTTATAACTTTGTGTTTATAAATAACATATGAGAATTTATTTATGATTTGAGCCTGATGATGATGTGAAATGAATGAATGATAAATGGATGAATTGTTAAGAAATTGTTGTAAATTGATGTGATACAAATGGAGTTTGAGAATGATTGGAAATTATTAGAAGTGTTTTTCACAGGTTCCGAAGAACTGTTTTCTCCATTTTTAGTCGCTACTCTATTGGATTTTCTATAAAATTTTCGGAGCTGCAAATTAATTTATAATTTCAACAAATGATCTAAATGAGATCAATTTCATAATTTTCACTTAATAACTATAATAAATAAATTAAGAACTGATAAATATCAATGAGATAAGTTATGATGTTCCGGTACACTGTGTGGCATATCATGCTCGACTACAGTGTAGACGGGTAAGAGGTGTCACACTTAATCTTCCATAATTCAATTTATGCAATCCCATGAAATCTTACTACTCCCAATCATGCATACTACTTCAATTTAACTTAGATTTATCATCAATTTAACTAAAATACATCAAAACTCTAATTTTTCCCAAATTAGCCAAAACCCTAGTTTAGGTTCTATGCATGTTTCCTTTCAGTTTCTCACGAAATTTCATCATAAATTAACTTCATTCAAAGCTTATACAACTAATCTAACATGAAAAGAAACTTAGCTTAAGTGACCCCTTCTAATCTTCAATTTCTTCTAACTCTTTTATTCTCTTAACTTCTAATCTCTCAATGAAAGATAAATTTGATGTTTTCTACCAATTAGATAGAAAAGCCATGGAGAAAAAGTGGGGAAAATCAAGGGTTGAGAGAGGTTGTAAGTGGAAGAATGAAGAGAGAAGAAAGAAAAGAGAGGGAGAGTGTGACACCCCATACCCGTCTACAGTGTAGCTGAGCAAGATATGACACACAGTGTGCCGGAGCAATAAATCATATTTCAGTTCAATTTACCATTTTTACTTATTTTGATAAATCTGAATTTTTTCGCAAATTTTATAGAAAATCCGGCAGAGTACTACTGACTGTAAATTGGAAAAACAGTTCTTCTGAATCTGTTAAAAACACTTCCAATATAATCATAATTTCAATCTCAGCCAACCACCAACATATTTTCAACAATTTCTCAAAACACTTCAGTATCTCAAAATTCAATTCATTTCATATCACACTTAATTCAATGAGAAATGCTCATATTTATTACTGAACATAACTCATAAATAATTACATCAAAAGCATAATTACATGAGTTTATAATATACATTACAGAAGTTTACAAAATATAAAATACCAAATATCAAAAGTGGCCTAATGTCCTACCAAATGCACTGCAATGTGAGGTGACTCTGGATTCCGTGTGCAGATCTGAAAGCTCACCCTGTATGAGGTCTGCTGGACTCCCCAGCTATGTCTCCAGTACTTGCGCGTGGCAAAAGCGACGCGCTAAGCAATTCTGCTTAGTGGTGACTATATAAAATAAAATAACTAAAATGAAGTAAATATGCAGAATGTATGTTTACATTTTTAGTAGACTTAATTTCTGATATTTATTGCAGTATTATTCGATTAAAATTTGGTAAGATTTATTATCATTGCCCGAGTAACCCATACTAGTCGACTAGACTGGATAAATGGGTAAACTGGCACTGGGTACTAAGTACCTCGGACCATCACACCATCGGTCACATTGTGTCTCCTGGTGTGCAATAGAATAGCTAATAAGCTATAATAATTATCAGGGATAAAACCTGAATATAACAACTCAATCAAGATAGCCAATGGCTATTATGTCACAGAATGGCACGTGAGGCCATAAAACATAGAATGGCATGAAGCCATATGTAGTACTGCTAACAGAACCCTATTGGCATGCCAACCTATCCAAACCAATCTTACTAGCTGTACTAGGGCATGTTACACTCTTAAATTATACAATTCTTGAAATTCAAGTTTAGGTGGTACTATTCAATTCATTAGTCAACAAAAATGTTGACTTTTACATGGACAATAGGTACATTGTTTTTAATACTCCCAACATACCACATTTTACATTTTAAAATTGTTGGTATTGATTGCCAATACCATTTATAAGCTTAATGTTAATTGTTCAAAATTTTTAGATTTCAAGCTTTGTGTTTACTGTTCCATTAGTCATTTTTGCAGTGGGAATTTGGCAAAATGGTCAACATGAAAGTTGTTCCTTATTTTGTCTAGTTACATTTCTTTTTTTGAATCACTCCATTTGGAGTTTTTTTTAGCTCAAGTTATAGCCCAAAAACCATAACTTGCTAGATTACAAATTTTTCAGATTTTCTGGACTGACCAAATCTACAGTATTTTGAGCAGTGACTGCAAGTCACTTTTTGAATATGTTATGGTCATAATTTGGGTTAGTTTTCTTCATAAAAGTTGTAGGTCTATATCTCAGCTTGTTTTTGGTAAAATTTCAGGTCAATTGGACCTTCCTACACTGAGTTATGACCAAATGACTAAACACTATTCATTTGGTCATTTTGCCCATGCAGAATGGAGGTTACCCGGATTAGGGCAATCTTTAGGCCAACTTGGTTTGGTTTTATGGGCATGGTTTCTTCACCAAAGTTGTGCCATTATGTGTCTAATTTCAGGCCCAATTGGGCTTACACAAATTGAACCTCTACAACTCCAGTTATTGTTGCCCAAACTTGCTAGACTCATGCCCAGTCCTGCAGGTCACCAAGGGCAGCCACACTAACCTCAATTCCCGCTACACAAACCACTTCATTTCTGATTCACACACAGCCAAATGGTTAATAATTGACCATTAAAACCTACTTTCACCATTACATGATCAAAGTCTCAATTTCATCCAAAACCCTAACTCAACTATCTCAAACCATGCATTTTAATTTGCATTTCATTACTCCACTTAAGAGATGTATACTAAGGGCAGCCATACTACCATTTTAGTTTCATGAAAATCATCAAAACATTACCACATCCAAGGCTGCCGAAAATATGGGATGGGCATACACATGGTATTTATTAAATTTCTTTGTAATTTTGCACTCAATCATACTCCTTCAACATGAATTTAAAGAGAAAATCAAGTTTAAGTCACTAACCTCTAATGGAGTGAAATTCAAACTTGCTAGGGTTCTTCTTTTTCACTTCTTTTTGCTCCCAAAAGATTTACCAAGATGAAAGAAAAAGTTTTTGTGTTGGAAAACTTAGGTTTTAATGGGTAAGAACCAAGAAAATCAAGCTTTGGTTAGCTTGAAAATGGTGGACAATGGGAGAGGAGTGAGATGGCAAGAAGAAGGGATAAGGCTTTCTGATTTTTTTTTCCTTTCTTTTCTACCCATTAAGTCTTTTAACTAAATTAATGCCATGTGTCAACATTGGATTGGGTGGGTGAATTTTAATGACATCATTATGATGTCATAATTTTAATTTCTTTCATTTTTCTATCCTTTTCTTGTCTATTTAATTTCAATTAAATTTTTAACAATATTTATTCACATTTTATGTCATATGATTTATTTACATAAATGGAAAAGTTGGTCAAAAATCATCTCTGAAGATGAAATGACCAAAATGCCCTCCGTTTGGTTTAACGATCCAAAATTATCTATACCGATTGAAAAATTTTTCTAAGCATTTTCTTGGCATTCTAATGCCATAAGAACCTCAATGACCCTTCTCTGGAGTCCCAAAAATTATTTTATAAATTTTCCCCCGGGTCTAGGGTTGCTAACGGCCTTCACTGTCACTTCCCTTTTGGGTTACTCATCCTTGGGGTTTCGGCTCGTTTAACCTTAGTGTATTTCATTCCTATAAATTTTCCTTGATTTTTATGAGCATTATTTGGTTTATTTATAACTCGTCACTCTAGTCTATTTATAATTTCAAACATTCTAGCTGCCCAGACTGACATTGGTTGCCTGAACAGTAGACTGTACGAACTGGCTAAAGTGAGGATGTTACAACTCTTGCCCTCTAATAAAAATTTCGTCCTCGAAATTTACCTGATGCAAACAATTGAGGAAACTGTTGTCTCATCGTCTCTTCACTTTCCCAAGTTGCCTCTTCAGTGTTGTGGTGCCTCCAAAGCACTTTCACCAGTGGAATTTGTTTTTTTTTCAGTTCCTTCACTTCCTGAGCTAGGATCCGTATAGGTTCTTCTGTATATGTTAAATCCGGTTGGATTTCAATCTCTTCCATGGAGATGACATGTGAAAGGTCTGAGCGATATCTTCTTAACATAGAAACATGGAATACATTATGAATTTTGTCCAGTTCTGGTGATAAAGCTGCCGATAGGCCACTGGTCCCACATGTTCAATGACTTCATATGGGCCAATGAACCTAGGGCTTAACTTACCCTTTCTCCCAAATTTTAGTACTTTCTTCCATGGTGAGACTTTGAGAAACACTTTATCGCCAATTGCATATTCTATCTCTTTCCTCTTCAAGTCGGCATAAGACTTCTGTCTATCTGAGGCAACCTTCAAATTTGCTTTGATTATTTTCACTTTCTCCTCAGTCTGTTTTACCAAGTCTGGTCCTACCAGCTTATCTTTACCCAATTCAGTCCAACATACGTGTCACACCCTACCCCTCTGTAAGGCATAACATGATCCCGTAGTATACCTAATGAATTACCAACTCCGTCTACTGATAACCCATTCAATACACTACAAGGGATTTTCAAAACTTTTCTTACTTCTTTTACAGTGGTGAGCACTATTTACAGGTGTTAAAAACCTTTTTGAACTGAAGTGATAGAACTAACACATTTAAATTATTTGGAATTTCTGTAAAAATTTTGGCATAGTGCCATCTGTATTTTGGATAAAACAGTTCTTCAGAAAACTCAGTAAAAGCACTTCAATATGTATTTGCAAATCTTAACTCCAACATATTTCTCAACACAACATTTTTTTCAACTCAAATCCACAGTGATTTTTCAAAGACTGAGATAAAGGAAATATAATACAAAACTATTCAAGTAAATGAAATCTCAAATTTACATTTACAATAATTTACATTTAATTACATACCAAAATAATTTACAAGAGTTTTTATACAACTGCTCAAATAATTTACATACATATTATTACATGCATACATCAAAACCTATGTACATGGGTATATCTATGATATACCTGGAGCTGATCTGAATGTATCTTCAAAGAAATTTACTCACTGCTCTATGCTCTTCTTACCTGCGACAGCATACAAAGCTATCGCTGAGTGGTGAACTTCGATGGTGCACAACTATAATTTAAAACATAGTACAATATACATTGACAAAATTCTGATAAATAATTTGGAAATCTGAATATTCATCAAATTCCACAACTTAAAATATTCATTGCCAATAATGTAAATCAATTGTATAAATGACTTTGATCACAAAATTCAATTTATCAAATCATGACTATCCCTTTAAGTAATTCCAACAAAATCAATTATACATAAACCATAATTGAAATCACAATTTCTTACCATTCAAAAGCCATTCTGTATCTCAAAAATCAATCTTTATCTCACTAATATGCAAGACTAATCCGAAGGGCCATATTCGATGTGATTCTAACTCCCTATGGTCGGGGAGGTCGAATCAGATTCTAACTCCCTATGGTCGGGGAGGTCGAATCATCGTGCACAGTACCATCACAATAATGAATCTTCCGCAAGGGCCATAACGATAAAATAAACTTAGATGTAACCTCAAATCAGAGGAAAATCTAAGCCTGTGCACGTACCATGGTAATCAAAACACAACTAACTCCATTGTCTTCTCAACAGATGAGAGAGACGGGTAATAACCTAGTCAAGCATCTATAGTGAGATATAAAACAATATTACAATCCTTTTAGTGAGCATAAATCACAATATAATTCGATTCAAAGTCAATTCCAATATCCAATAATTTTTTTATGCTCATCACAATTCAAATCATAAATTTGCATTTTCCATGAAAATTACCATCACAATTCAAAACATGTTATATCACAATTTTCCGAAACATAATTTATTCAATCCATAACAATGCTTAATACTTATGGAAATACCATTTCACAAAGCCAAATTCATACATACAATAACAATTTTCAATAATCATGGAATTAAATCCAATGCTTGTTAAACATAATTCATAAGAAAAATATATCATTTAATCATATGAAATATTCAAAACAAAATCAGTTAAAAACTAGTTGTGCACAAACCTCGATGGTATCTCACGATCCGGACTCGAGTGTTTCCTTCCCTTTTCTTTGAGTCCTTGTTAACTGAGAAACACAATTTGAAGTGTTTCAGTACTAAATTAAACTGTCTCTATCGATGGTGTTTGGTAAATAATGCACTGAACTCAATTATTCACTTAATCACCTAATATACCGACCCTCATTGCGTTTTAGGTAAATTAGGTTTTAGTGTCGTTAATATGTCACATTCGATAGGGTTTTAGGTTTGGTACGTTTTACCAAAGTCATTTCCTTGTTTAGTGCATTTTAATGCAAATTGCTGGATTCCGGAACACTGGTTTGACCTAACCGGACGATCTAGTTCCCTCGGTTTTCGGGTCTCGGTCGAAACTACAAACTTGTAGATCTAGGTCTTATTGCACGCGGTGCAAAATTTCAGGTCAATCCGAGTTAAGTAGACCAAGTTATGGTCATTACACTATTGCTGGTCAAGTGGTACCATTTTAGGTCAATTTTAGGTCAAATTGGTCAATTCTGGTTCGGCCAGTTTTTGGACCCGAACTTGTGCAAGTTTTTTGACTTGCTTATGGTCATTTCTGGGCTTTGGTGTCTTCATAAGACTTGTAGGTATGGGTCTTAACTATTCTTGGTCAAAATTTCAGGTCAATTGGACCTGGTTTGAGTGCGTTATGGCCTAAACACTCACTGCTGCCCAATTGGTCATTTTTCAGGTCCTAATTGCACCTAATCCGAATTGGTCATTTTTCATGTCACCTTGCAAGCAGAATTTTGGTATGCTTTCTCAATGAAAGTTGGCACATTTTGTGCCTAGTTTCACCTCCAATTGGTCTCATACCAATTGGAGTCACACAATTCCATTTAGAGCCTAAAATACACACTGTTTTTACTAACACACTTTGCATTGCAAATTTTTGCAATTCTAATAGACATTATGCACTTTATACTTAGGTCAATTGTCCAATATCAATATACTACAACCAATATCCAGCCACAATATATGTGATCAAATATCCAGCAATTAAATCAATGTCCAAATACAAATTCAACTCAAGTAATTCTCCATCACACTCAATTGATCAAATCCATGTCTAACAACAATTTAATTGCTCAAACTTAATCCAACTAACCAAGATCAATAACATACATCTCATTGTTCTTAAATCAACATTAAATATACATGAATTTAAGGCCTTCCTAAGCACATCAAGGCTGCCCAATTTACACATATACTTCAATCTCCCATATTGACTTCCTAACCTCATTTTCAATGCACAATTTACACATACACATGGTAATTAAGCTCTTATACATTTAAGCACTTTAATCCCCACTAATTCTCATCAATTAACATCAATTACAAGTGAGAATAATCTGCTCACCTTTCCTTTCCATGGCTGCCAAAAGTTACACCCAATAATTAATCAAGTAATTCTTTCAATTTTTCAACCAAAATACTACCCACAACCTCAACACAAGTTTTAATTAAGCAAGGGAAGAAAATGGACACTTACCTCTTGTTGGAGTTTGCTAAAACCTCACCAACCATGCTTCTTTTTGCTGCCATAACACTTCCCAAGCTGTGTAGATTAAATTTAATGAAGGAAATCATGTGGAAAATGGCTTGAAAATGGATGCATGGAGCTTGGTTTAGGGACATCAATGGAGGTTTCTATGGGAGAGCAATACGGCAATTGAAAAAAATGAAGAAGAAGATGAAATATTCTGCCCATTTTAGCTCTTAAGTGTCCCACATAATATTTATTTAATCCCCATAGTGCTCCACTTACATAAAATCAATTATTTTATATGTTTAATTATGTTAATTACCTAATTTGAACTCCATTTTTGCTATTTATATTAGGTACCCCTAAATTAATTTTTCATTATATTTTCCAAGTGTAATATTATTTATTTTTAATGGACATTTAGGTCAAAAGACAACTCGGGGTGTCAAATGACCACAATGCCCCTGTTCGGGTTGCATTCCGATTTTTACGTAACAATCGGTTTTGTCTGTTTTTCGATTTCTCACTTTTCTTTGTACTAATTATTTAAATTTTCTTTGATATTTCTAATGATATTTATACTTCAATAAGGGTCTATTTAAGTCCAAAAAATATTTTCCAGGGTTCCCCGCAGTCCAGGGCTAGTCAACGGTCCACGCCGTGACTTCCCGGTGCGGTCACCCATCGCTAGGATTCCCGGCTCGCTTAACTTGGCTACATTTCTTTGCTATCATTTTTCCTTTGTTTTTCTTGTACTTTCTTTTCTTGTATTTCATTATTTTATGTCTCCTCACTCATATCGAAGTACGGTTCTAGGCATCCTAGCTGTCCGGACAGCACTGGTCACCGGAGCAGTAGAACGCACTACCGAACTTAGGGGTGTTACAATACGGGGGTTCTACACTTCCTCCCATACAGTGCTTCATATGGGGCCATTTGAATGCTAGCTTGGTAGCTATTGTTTTATGCAAATTCTGCCAGTGGGAGGTATCTATCCCAACTCCCTTCAAACTCAATGACATAACTCAGCATATCCTCCAGGATCTATCACATAATTCACATTGTTACTATCATTTCAATTTATTAATTGTGAAAATTCAATTAGTTTTTAGGTTTACCTGGATTACTCATTCCGACTGTCCATCTGTCTGAGGATGAAAAGCCGTGCTAAAATGGAGTTGTGTGCCCAAGGCTTCTTACAACTTTTTCCAGAATCTCGATGTAAACCTTGGGTCTCGATCAGATATGATGGAAACTGGGATTCCATGCAGTCTAACTATCTCACTGATATACAATTCTGCTAGCTTCTCCAGTGAGTAGTCAGTCCTAACTGGCAGAAAATGTGCTGACTTCGTCAATCTATCCACTATGACCCACACTGCATAATGCTTCTTTTAGGTGAGAGGTAGACCACTAACAAAATCCATAGTGACCCGGTCCCATTTCCACTCAGGTATGCTTATAGGCTTTAGCAATCCTGATGGAACTTGATGTTCTGCTTTAACTTACTGACATGTCAAACACTTAGTCACATAGTCAGCTATATCCCTCTTCATACCAGGCCACCAATAATGAGGCTTCAAATCATTATACATTTTTGTGCTTTCCGTGTGCATAGCATAAACACTAGTGTGTGCTTCTTTCAGAATACTAGTCTACAGTTCCCCATCATCTGGTACACACACTCTTCCTCTGTAGTACAGACACCCATCCGCTTTCACCTCATAATCAGTTTCTTTCCCTTCTGGAATTTTACCCACAATAGCCATTAATTTGTCATTGGCCTTCTGCCTATCTTGTATTTACTGTAGCAGATATGGCCTTACTTGTAACTCAGCCAAAATAGCTCCATCTTGAGCTAAGGACAGATGGGCATTTAGTGATTTTAAAGCTGTGATGGATTTTCTGCTCAAGGCATTAGCAACTACATTTGCCTTCCCAGGATGATAATCTATCACACAATTATAGTCTTTTAGGAACTCAATCCATTGCCTCTGTCTAAGATTGAGCTCCTTCTGGGTTGGCAAATATTTTAGACTCTTGTGGTTTGTATAGATGTAACATTTTTTGCCATATAAATAATGCCTCCATGTCTTCAGTGCGAAGATAATTACTGCTAACTCTAGGTCATGAGTAGGGTAGTTCTGTTCATGTGGCCTTAATTGCCTGGAAGCATAGGCGACCACTTTCCCCTCTTGCATCAATACACACCCTAGCCCATTATGCGAGGCATCACTGTAGACCACAAAGTCTTTTCCCGACACTGGCTGTGTTAACACTAGTGCTTCTATCAACATAGCCTTCAGCCTCTCAAAATTGGCTTGGCACTTGTCATTCTAGCCAAATTTCACATTCTTGTGCAACAACTTGGTCATTGGTGCAGCTATAAGAGAGAACCCCTTCACAAATCTTCTATAATACCCAGCTAGCCCCAAGAAACTTCTAACCTCAGTTGTATTTCTGGGAGGCTTCCATTCCATCACTGCTTCTATCTTTTTGGGATCCACTCTAATCCCCTTTGCTGATACTATGTGTCCAAGGGAAAAGATTTCACTCATCCAGAAGTCACACTTGGACAACTTAGCATACAACTTCTTTTCTCGCAGGATTTGCAGAACAATCCTCAAATGTTCATCATGTTCTTCCCTGGTCTTGGAATACACTAGAATATCATCAATAAAGACCACTATAAACCGATCTAAGTATGGATGGATGATACGGTTCATAAGGTCCATAAATGCTGCTGGTGCATTTGTTAACCCAAACGGCACCACTAGAAATTCATAATGCCCATACCGAGTTCTGAATGCAATTTTTGACACATCTGCATCCTTTACCCTTAACTGATGATACCTTGATCTGAGATTAATTTTTGAAAATACACCGGCTCCCTTCAACTGATCAAACAGATGGTCAATTTTTTGGCAACGGATATTTATTCTTCATAGTTACTTTTTTCAATTGCCGGTAATCAATACACAATCTCAAGGTTCCATCCTTCTTCTTCACAAACAGCACCGGAGCTCCCCATGGTGACACACTGGGGCGTATGAACCCCTTATAAAGCAACTCCTGTAACTGAATTTTAAACTCTCTCAATTCAGTGGGTGCCATCCTATAAGGAGTAATAGAAATTGGTGCTGCACCCGGCATTACCTCAATAGCGAACTCAACTTCCCCTTCTGGTAGTAAACCAGGCAATTCTTTAGGAAACACATATGGGAAGTCTCTTACTATGGGTATATCACACAAATTCGGCTTAGCCTGCCTAGTATCAACCATATGTGCTAGGTAAGCTTCACAGCCTTTTCTCATCAATCTTCTTGCAACTGTGGCTGAGATAACATTGGATAGGAAATCTGTCCTTTCACCCACAATAGTAATCTCATTACCCTTAGAAGTTTTCAGAGAAATCGTCTTCAATTTGCAATCAACTATTGCCTGATAACGTGATAACCAGTCCATTCCCAAAATCATGTCAAACTCATGAAAGAGTAATTCTATTAGGTCTGCCGAGAATTCATACCCTTGAATCCTCAACGGGCAACCTTTATACACCTTATTCACTAACACACTATGGCCTAGTGGATTTGTGACCAGAATGTCTTGATCACTCTCCTTTACTTGAACTCCCCTCTCTACGGGTAATTTGATGCAGATGTATGAATGAGTGGATCCTGGATCCACCAATGCATGCATAGAAGTGTTGTAGAGAGAAAATGTACCCGTGATGACGTACGGGGTATCTTGCTCCTCCTGAGCTCTGATGGCATAGGCTCTGGCAGGTAGTCTAGCCTCTAGCCTCTCAGCTGACTCGGATGCAGGCCTCAATGATGGACCAGCTGCCTCAGATTTATCGGGCTTCTTACCCCTTTGTGGTGTAGGAGCAGGTCTGTCTGCTTGTGTTGGAGTAGCTGTAGTAGTCCTCTTCGGACAATTCCTAATCTGATGTTCTGTAGATCCACACCATAGGCATGCACCAGTCACTCGCCAACAGTCCCCCTTGTGCCACTTCTGGCAGTATGGATAGGCAGAAGATGCTAGGGCTGGTCCCCTGAACACCGTCCCTGGAGAGCTGCCCACTGATGGTGTGGACTGGCCTCTCCTAGGTGTGAACTATGGTCTAGGCCTCTGGGACTAACCCTAACCTTGTGGTTGTTCTGAACCCTGAGCAGGAGGACCCTTACTCATCTTACTGGGAGTAGAAAATGAGCTGGACTGACCCGGACCCCTCTTCTGCTGTCTTTCCCTTTTATTTTGCTCATTTATTTTGACCCTTTCTACTTTTGATGTAGCATCTACTAATTTGGCAAAATCTGTGATCTCCAATGCTGTTATCATGACTTTGATATTGTCATTGAGCCCTTCTTCGAATCTTCTGCACCTCTCTGCCTCTGTAGGGACTATCTCCCTCCCATACCGGTTCAGTCTGACGAATTCTCGCTCATACTCTACCACTGATAGTTGCCTCTGTCTCAGACTGATAAATTCTCTTCTTCTCTCTTCTAAATACACTTTACTGACATATTTCTTCCTGAACTCTATCATGAAGAATTCCCAGGTGATCAATTCTGGTTGCACCTCACTGGTTACTGTGTCCCACCACTGATATGCATCATCCTGAAGTAGGGACACAGCACCCTCCAGGTCCTGCTCGGGGGTGTAATTAAGCTGTTTCAGCACTCTGATTGTTCTATCCAACCAGTTTTCTGTTGTCATGGGATCATCCTCCCTCTTCCCAAAGAAATCCACAGCCCCATATTTTCAGATTTCTCGGATGGGACTTACGTGGTCTTTGGTGGAGGTTGTGGCTGTGGTTGTGGTGGTGGAATTGCCTCCATCATTTGCCAGTAAAACTCGGTCATTTTTTGAAATAGTGCAAATTAAATTGACCAAAATGCCTCTCATCGGGTCATAATCCCTCTTTTTCAATATACCCGGTGAGTCCTTATATTTTTGGGTCATTTGAATTTTTATTGTGTCTATCTCAATAAATTTTCATTTTATTTTTGGTCCTCAATGTGTCTTTGAATAGTACTAGTCACGGACCAAAAATGGTATTATTCATAGCTCGGAGGTTCGGGGTGTTACAATGCATGAAAATACTTGCCTAAATGTTATGAGGTAGTATACAAATGTGATTAAAAACATCTATACAATTCAAGTATATCAAATACCCCCAAACTCAAACTTTTGCTTATCCTCAAACAAAGCAAAACTCTGTTTTAAAACACATTTCAGGGGATACTTAGGAATATAACCAACAATTTAATAAACATAGAATTGAACTCCTCCAACCTTCATACCAATTTCCCTCTTTCAAGGCATAAGGGTTCTATTAGTTTCCTGTTTGGAACTTCACCTCATTTCATAGTGTTTCAACTAATTATTCCTCTATACAAGACCATTAATAAGCCACAAATAACCTATTTTATTGGGATAGATTTGAGAAACACTAACTCTCCCAAACTTACCCCTATTGTGAGTAATTGTGATGAAGGGACTCAATTCCAACTCCACAGGCATATCTCAATTTTCTATCTCCACTAATGTAGCATGCACTTTTCAAAAGATCAAAAGGTCTTTAAAAAGGGTTGTAATGGGGCTAAGGGAATAATGACTTGGTTTCCAATGAAAGGTTTTTAGGGAATGCAAATATAAGGATAGCATGTATGCATAAAATACAAAGTATACTAAGTTTGTTTCTACATATTTTGTATGGAGAAGAGGGACTTTTATAGTGCCAAGCATGCTTCCATGATACTTATCTTGGGACTTCTTCTTCATTTCTCTCTCTCTCTCTCTTTTTTTTAATGTCCCTTTTGTCCTCTCCCTCAAACTCATTGCTTTTGCTGGGTTCTAAAGGCAAATTTTTCTTTGATTTTAATTGCACACTTGCACTTTTTCTTAAGTTCTACATTCTCTCTTCATTTTTTTTTTACTCTTAATATACTATTTACTTATGCATTTCTCTTCCTCAAAAGGGTATGGTAGGTGTTTAGGCTAGGGGCTAGGTAAATAACATGGGTAAGCAATAAATCTAAGGGATAAATATAGGCTTCAAGTTGGCTACAAGGGATATACATTTTATTTAGGGGTGGCTAAGGCTTAGTGAGGCTATATCAAAGAATGCTTTAATCATCTCTTCATCAAGCATATGCTAGGATTTCGCTTCGATCGGTCTAAGAGATATGTTCTAGAGCTATTGAGGCATTTTTTAGGTTTACTTGTATTTCAAAAATGTTCTCCTAATTTTACAAGTTCAATGTGATAAATTAATAGTTATGAAGAGGTTTAACTAGTCTAGTTCCATTAAAGAGATTAGTTTCTTCTCAAACAACATGTTAGAATCCCTTTTTGCCTATCCAGATACGTTCATTCCTCTTTCCCAGATAGTCCAATTATTAGCTTACTAGAAATTGGTTATAGTGCTAAGTTTCACAATTTAAAGTCCAAAATTTTCAAACATTTTCAAAAATTTTAATACACAAGAATAATGTAGCTGAATTTAAATAATGTAATGATGTGCATGTAATGATATGCAAATGTAATGATATGCAATGCATTTGTATCTCCCCCCCCCCCCCCCAAAACCAAACTAGACATTGTCCTCAATGTTAAAATAATATGCAAAATCAGAGAAAATGTACAAAGATTATAAGGAAGCATATTATTTATTAGGTACTGAAAAGTTTGGACATTAAGCATATAAAAAAGACCTATGATTGCAACCGAGGACTAAGGCATGTAAGATATTACAATAAAGATCCTATCCTATAGTCCTAGCTCTAAAAGGTCTCTGATGGTGATGATGGTGATGCTGGCTCCTCCTCCTCCTCATCTAGCTTCTCCATTAACACGTCCAATTTGTTATGGACTTCCTAAAGGCTGTCCTCGATTGCTCGCATTCTGCTGTATATGGTGGTCTCCATGCATTGTAGGTATGCGAGGACCAGATGTGTTGGTGGTGGTGTGTATGGGGGCACTCGAATGGGGGACTCCTGGAACATATGCTCTTGGCCTTCTTCTTGAGGCTGCGAAGTCTCGCCAGGTTCTTCTCATGCTTCGTCTCTCCGAGGGATGGCGTTCCCTTCGATATCCAATAGGTAGCAGGTGTTGCCCACCTTCTTACATATCCCCATGGTTATGCAGATGGTTTGATCTATTCTTAACATTCCAGTGACAGAGCGCAGCCTGTGATGTCCTGGAACGAAGCCGAAGTGGAGGGCAATGGTTGTGATAAGGTCACCAAGCACGATGTGCCCGGTAGATTGATGATAGAGGCGGCGGAGATGGTTGCACAAAAAGAAGTCGATGCTGCAGCGTTGTCCAGTGACCATACACCACAAGAAGAATAGCTCGCTGGCGTTTACAATGCCAAGGCTATTGCCAGGGCCCATGATGGTGTGGGCGGCGAACCGATGCATGTAGCGCAGGGCTGGACTTGTGATACCTTTGGATTTGGACTTGTTGGAGTTATACGGCTCTGTGTTCAGGGCAATGGAACTTCAGAAATTGATATTATTGTAGAGCATGCAGTTCCTAGGGATCTCTTGGTGGCCGGCGCTATCAAAGCCGAAGATGGCATTGAACTCATCTATGTTTATCACCTGATCGACACCAAGGAGGCGAAATTCAATCTTGTCCCTATCCTCCCTGTCTGTAAGCCATAAGGTGGCTTTCAAACTGCCCAAAAACTCTAGTGTGGTGTTTCGGTATGCTAGAAATTGGAGTTGGGCGAACCTTGTCCACCTGATGCTATCGAGTAGCCCATTAATTTCATTCTACAGCCCGATTTGCTCCAGCAGCGGAAAATCCATGTATTTTGTGGAGCTTATTTTCCGAGTGTGAAGCTGGGTGCACATTGCCTTGCAAGCATCATCACGAAATCCCCAAGGAATGGAGATTTTGGGTTATAGAGCGGCTTGTGGTTGGGGTTGGGTGGAAGATGGGCTGGTTGAGATGGCTGGGGAGAGGCTACCTTGTTCTTGGGCGTTGGGGCAGCGGCTGAGGTGGAGAAGGTGAGGATTCTCCTCTTTGCCTCGAGGAAGAGCCGATTATTCTCACAGATCGCTTTGCAGGAGCCATTGATGAGTTTTTGGGAATGAGAAGAGTAGGGTTTGGTGAAGGGAGATGAGATTTGAGGGGCTTTTATAGGCTAGGAGGGGTGGAGATGAAGGGTTTTACCTTTATGAATGGTTTTGCCTTTATGAATGGTTTTAATGCGAGGGGTGCATTTAAAGAGCCGTTTGGACTCTTCATTTCGCGCATTTTGCACCCTAGGAGTCACGTGTGCGATATGATACATGGGTCATGTATCACTACACGGGTCCCAACATGTAGGGCCATGTAAATTTCTACCTAAAAGTTTCAAATTCTGTTGTAGTACACGACCTGTGTAAATGAGCTCTGGGACATGTGTAACTTTCTGTCTCCAGAGTTGCTTTATTGGATATGTTACACGGCCCGTGTCAAATACAAGGAGGCTTGTGTAACTCCCTGGCTTTAAGTTATTCTGCTAGAGACATTACACAGTCCGTGTAAATTGGGTTATGGACCCGTGTAACTTTCTATCTCCCTCAGAGTTAAAAATTGCAAGAAATTTACGGACTTCTAGAAAGTTACACAGGGCGTGTAAAACCAGCACACGACCCGTGTAATTTTCTGATTTTCTAAATTTTTCTCAAATGAAAAATTTTTATCATCACAACACATGAAATAGATGTAAAGTTTAGCAACAGAGCTACTTCCCTGGTTTTGTCCAATTTTCCCTTTTGTGGTTTTGACTTGTTGATTCCTCTCCTCTCTTGTCCTCTACTCCCCTTTCCAAAAAATCCTATAAAATGAAATGCTAATGAGTACGAAACAAAATTCAATTATGAAAAAGGGGAAAAAAGAAAAGTTAAAAAAAAAAATTTTGGGTTGCCGCCCAAAAAGCGCTTGTTTATAGTCTTTAGCTTGACTTTGCTTGTTTATGGTCTATCTGTAACACCCCTATTTGTATAGCCTAGTATATTTCACTATTCTGGTGACCGGTGTCGGTCCGGATAATTAAGGAGATTAGAACCACACTTAAGACAACTAGATAAGCCATAAATACAAATAATTAGTAATTGTCAATTAGTTAAGTATAAATAAGAAAAATAGAACATAAGAAGTTAAACGAGCCGAGAGTCACAACGATGGGTGACCTTCTCGGGAAGGACTGCGAAGTCAATTTAAACTCAAATTTCGAACCGTAAAATGTGATGCTACGGTCCTTAGGACTATTGCGAACACAGTGGAAAAGAGAAAATCACAAAAAAGAATTGTTAAGCCAGTCAAATAATTAGGTCAGGGAGCCGAAAGAAATATTGAATTATTTACAAACCGGATCGAACCGGCGAGGGTCAATTTGGTCAATTGACCCCGAGAGCTGACTCCTGATGTAACTGTCAAATGAAATTGGAAAAAAGAAAAATTCGGAATCTAGAATTAAATTAAAGAACTAATGAAAAAATAAATAGAAAAAAAAGAAAAAGGAAAAGTGGAAATTGGTGACATCATGCATGACATCATGCATGATGTAATAAACACTAATTAAAAAGAAATAAATTTTGGATAATTTTGGTCTTCCAAGAGGATAAAAATTCATAAAAGAAAAGAAAAAAAAAAGAAAACAAAAAGTCATCTTCCTCATCAAGGTGCCGCCCAACTTCTCTCTCAACTCTCCCTTACCAAATCACCATTAAAGCTCATCTTTGAGCTTGAGAAATTAAAAGCCTCACCATAGAAAAATTACTCACCATAATTAAAACTTGTTTTGGCAACTAAAAGAGGAGATTGAGCAAGAAAGAAAGACGAAAAGAAAGAAGAAATTGGGTTATTGAACTTCAAAAGTTGAGTTAAGCTATTTACTTTGGAATTTTGAGTTTAATACATGTGTTTTTAGTTGAATAAACTTTAAATGAAAAGAAAAATTTTGTTGTGGGACCATATGTGAATTTCGGCGAGCTAGGGTTTGATGGGTGTATACATGTGTTTTGATTGAATTAGTAGAGTAGGTAAGCTTGAATAAGTTAAAGAAGCATGTGTATAGGTGTTTAATTAGTTAAATGCAACAAATGGCATGAACTAGGGTTTTGGCATCTAGGGTTTTGACAAAAATGTGAGAAATTGTTAAATGATGTGTTTGATCTAGTTTGAGCTGAGAAACAGTCATTTGTGACCAATTGGAGTATGTTAGAAGTGTTGGAACCAAATGCAAATTCGGATTGCTTAGGGTCATGCTGTAGGCAGCAGGACCAAGGTCCCTTTCAGGGATCAAAACTGAAAATTTACAAGTCCAATTGGTGTGAGGTCAATTGGGAATGAAAATAGACACAAAATGGAACATTTTTCATTGAGGAATCATGCCCAAAAAGTGACCAAAACCTAGTGAACAAATTGACCAAATCCGAAATTGGCAATCTGACTTGTACCAAAAATGACTAAATGAATAGTATTTGTTCATTTAGCCGTAACTTGGGCTAAGCAGATCTAAATGACCTGAAATTTTACCAGTGGAAAGTTGAGATATAGACCTAAAACTTTCATGAAGAACACAAAACCAAATTATGCCCTTAACCAAGTCATTTGGCCACCCAAATTTGGTAACCTAAAACTGCCAGAACCAGTTTGGTGCCCAAAAATCTGGGTTAAGTCCAATCCGGCAGCCATGATTCAAATGGCTAGAACTTGAGCTACAAAACTCCAATTGGAGTGATTAAAAAAGGAGAATAAATTTAAGACAATAGGGAACATTTTCTATGAAGAAAATTTTGCCAAATTCTAACAATAAAATGACCAATAGAATAGTGCAACTTAAGACACCAAAACTGAAAATTTGCAAATTTACCTAAAAGACTTAGAATTTGAGTAAACAACCAAAACCAATAAATTTAGTAACCAAAATGTGGTATGTGGGTGAAGTTGGAATTCCCATACCTATTAAGCCTTAGAAAGTCAACAAATTGACTTGAATAGTGTCGTGAATAGTAACCCCAAAACACAAATTTTAAAGAACGTCAAGTTTAGCATATTAGAGCTAGGTAAAAGTGAATTTAAATTTATTTTTAGATTTATGCTAGGTTATGATACTGAAACACTGTAAAACTGTTTGTTTCAGTGGAAAAGAATACCGGGAAGGAACCCGAGGTGTCGAGTCAAGGCCAAAAGGTGACTCATATAAGGTTTGTGCACAACGTAGAATTTCTGTAAATTTTCTTCTGCTTATTGTTTTGAATAATTTGAAATATTGAATTGTGACATCATTGTGATGAAATATTTATTATGCTTTTGATTTAAATTGTTGAAAGTTATTTGTGTATATTTGAGATGGCATAAATGTTTAGTAAATTGTTAAGATAAGTTTTGAAACCACAGTGTCATGACCATATATTTGAACACCTCACTATCATGACTAGTGGGGGTAATCAGTTTCGAATTTTAATTCCTTCTCTGGCTGAAGTGTTGAGTTGTGTGCCTGTAGAAGAAGAAATTGAATGGATATTCATATATTTGAGCTAGCTAGCCTTGTGATGTGACTTTTCCTTGGCCTCTGGCTATTGAGATTATATTTGTTTCGAATGGCATGATATAACTGTGGGTTTTATGAAATTGGTTTTGACAATTCGAAATGACATTGTTTGGATTAAAATCTCATAATTCATGTTTTGTATTTAATTCTCATGTTGAGTCCAATTTTTGAATAAATATGATTTAAATTCTGTATAAAGATTATTTTAGTATGTTGTGCACCACTGAGTCCTAGTACTCAGCGATGGCTGTTATTGCTGTCGCAGATATAGAGAATAGAAGAGCAGCAGAGTAAGCTGCTGAGGACAGAGGAGCTACTAACTCTGAAGTCTATCGGATATATTTTATACCCTGACTATAAAAATTTATTTTGATGTATGTAATGTATGTAAAGGTATGGACATATAAAACTGGTCTTGAGCAGTTTGTATAAAGTTGTAATAAATTTTAGTTTGAATTTTCCTAATGTAAATTTTTAGTATGATGTATATAAATTGTTTTATATTTAATTACATATGAATGGAAGTATTTTATTTTAATTTGAATGAAAGTAAATAGTTATATTTTGGATGATATTTGAATTAGAAATTGTGGATTTGAATTTGTGGAAATTGATAAGTGATGTTGAAATTAATTGGGATGGTTGTGAAATTGAAGAAGTTGTTGAGACAAATTATTGGAAGTGCTTTTTAAAGGAATTTGAAGAACTGTTTCTCAAAATACAGATGACACTCTGCCGAAATTTCTATAAAATTTGCGAAAAAATAAAATGGGACAAAAATTTTACTAGTTTTAAAACTTTGAATAAATGATTTTAATATCTATTTAGAAATTCTCACCACTTATAAAAGTAAGAAAATTATTTTAAAATCCCTTATAGGGTACTTAATGAGTTATCGGTAGGTGAAGTTCGGTAGTTCATTAGGTATTCTACGGGATCATGTTATGCCTTACAGAGGGGTAAAGTGTGACATATTTTAGTGGTATCAGAGCAAAATTTTTGAAGTATGTTTTAACTTGAGAATTTGTGTCTTTTCTTTGCTACATACAACTGCTCAATGTCCTTATTTGTTACATACAGTGCATTACATCATAAATATGAACTAACGGAGGGAAATCTCCTTGTGTTATTTGTTCAGGAGATATCCTACTCCAGATTGAAATGGAAGAAGGGGATCGCTTAGTTGAGCAATCTGTTGAAGCTGAGGCACAAGAGGAAGCCCCATCTCTACAAAATGTCAGTGGGTCAGTGACACTAGCCCCACAAATACCGTAGTTTCCTGCATAGTTTGCACCGCAGATGGCGGCAATGTTTGAACAAATGGCTGGGGGTATGCCTATTCAAGCTCCACCCCAGACTACTATGGTGCAACCTCAAGCTCCAGTTAGATAGTATAACAAGCTGTTGAAGTATGGGGTTATAGAGTTTAAGGGTATAGTAGACCCTTTAGAGGCAGAGCAATGGCTTGAAAGGATGGATAGAGTGTTTAAGAAGCTGCACTGCCAGATGAGTTGAAATTTGAATACTATGTGTCACTACTGCAAGGGGATGCGTATGATTAGTGGAAGACCATCCCCCACAGCTTGGCTGAACCCCCAGTACTGACCTGGGATGACTTCATCAGAGAGTTCAGATAGAAATACATCCCAGATGCATATGTTTATCAGAAACTACAAGAATTTCTGAGTTTGAAGCAAGTTAACAGAACAGTGGCAGAATATGAGAGGGAGTTCTCTCACTTAAGCCAATATGCTGGGAGTCTCCTTTCTACCAGCAAGGAAAGGTGCAAGAGATTTGAGACGGGTTTGAAGCCCAGTTTGAAGATGCAAGTAGTGAGATTCAGACACAGTAATTTTTCAGAACTTATTTCTCAAGCACTTGAGTTGGAGAGAATAGAAACAGAAGCGACCCTAGGAAAGGAAAAATCAAAGAAAGCTAAGAAATCAAAAAAAGATAAAGGGGAAAAGTCAGTAGAGCCAAGTTCTGGTGGTACCTCTGAAAAGAAGAAGAAATTTGGGGGACTTAGTAGAGGTCGAGGTGGAAGGTTTGGAAGGGACAGATTCTCTGTACAGAGACCCCCTAGGTCTGGTCAGCAGTCGAGCAGGGGTTCATATCCTGCCCGCCCCTGTGAGACTTGTGGCAAGATTCATGAGGGAGAATGCTATTGGGCAATAGGAGCCTACTTTAACTGTGGAGGCAAGGGCCATTTAGATAAAGACTACACTAGTGCTCCTAGATTCGGTCCAGCTCCTACGGCTATAGAAGGATCTATTCAGAGTCCTGCTCCCAGAGGTTCACAATCGGTTGGCAGAGGAAGAGGCAGAGGTAGAGGCACCGCTACGGCAATCAGTCTTGTTGGTCGATCGGCACTGAGAAGTGCTTCAGCCAGAGTTTACACGATGAGACAGCGAGAAGAGGCTGAGACATTTGATGTTGTAGCTGGTACATTCTCTATCTCTAATCAAGATGTATTTATGCTGTTTGATCTGGGTTCAACCCACTCATATATTAGTGCTAGCATAGTCAGTTCACTTGCTGTTCCATGTGTCAAAATGGGTTTTGAGGTGCTAGTAACTAGTTCGTTAGGACAAGAGGTTCGGGTCAACAAAATCTATAGAGACTGTCCTTTGGTGATCCAAGGACATGTTTTTCTGTCAGATTTGATTGAAATGCCCTTCAGAGATTATGATATTATCTTGGGCATGGATTGGCTAGCCAGGCATCACGCCATGATTGACTGTAGACTGAAGACAGTAACTTTTGTTCTCCCTCTGTATGGTGATGTGGTAATATATGGGGAGAGGCATTTACTGCCATCAAACATCATTTCGGCTGCACTAGCCAAAAGGATGATCAGAAAGGGGTGTGAAGCATACTTGGCACATGTGATAGACACCCAAGCGAGGAGCCCAGCACTGAGGGACATCCCTACAGTATGTGACTTTCAGGATGTGTTTCCTGATGAACTGCCAGGATTACCTCTAGAAAGAGAGGTGCAGTTTGAGATTGATGTTATGCTTGGTGTGGACGTAATCTCCATAACACCATATAGAATGGCACCAGCAGAATTGAAAGAGTTGAAAGTGTAGTTGCAAGAGCTGCTTGACAAGGGCTTTATCTGCCCTAGTGTGTCACCTTGGGGAGCGCCAGTGTTATTTGTAAAGAAGAAGGATGGCACTCTCCGGTTATGCATTGACTATCGGCAGTTGAATAAGGTGACAATAAAGAATAGATATCCATTACCCCGCATTGATAACTTATTTGATCAGTTGACGAGTGCAGCTGTGTTCTCCAAAATTGATCTAAGATCAGATTATTATCAGCTGAAAGTACAAGAGCAGAGTATTCCTAAAACTACCTTCAGAACCCGCTATGGCCATTATGAGTTCTTAGTCATGCCATTCGGGCTAACTAATGCTCTGGATGCTTTTATGGATTTGATGAACACTATCTTCAGACCATACCTCGATCAGTTTGTTGTGGCATTCATAGATGATATATTGGTCTATTCGAGGACTGCAGAAGAGCATGATAGACATCTGCAGATTGTACTGCAGACTTTGAGAGAGAAACAACTATATGCAAAACTATCAAAATGTGAATTTTGGCTGAAAGAAATATCTTTCTTAGGGCATGTAGTATCAGTAGAGGGCATTAAGGTAGATCCAAGTAAGCTAGAAGCTGTCCTTAATTAGAGACCACCCAGAAATATCACGGAGATTCGTAGTTTTCTGGGTTTAGCTGGATACTACCGTTGATTTATGAAAGGGTTCTCCATGTTGGCATCTCCATTGACTAAGATACTTCGAAAATATGTGAAATTTCAGTGGACGGATAAATGCCAACAGAGTTTTGATGAATTGACGATGTTTGACTAAAGCTCCAGTCCTGACTTTACCTACTCTGGGTAAAGAATACACAGTTTACAGTGATGCTTCTCATAATGGGTTAGGCTGTGTATTGATGCAAGATCGAAATGTCATTGCCTATGCATCACGCTAGCTGAAACCACATGAGAGGAACTATCCGACACATGATTTGGAGCTTACAGCTTTAGTGTTTGCCCTTAAGATCTGGAGACACTATTTGTATGGCGAGAAGTGCTACATCTACACAGATCATAAGAGTTTGAAGTACTTGGGCACTCAAAAAGAGTTGAATTTGAGACAGAAGAGATGGTTAGAGTTGATAAAAGACTATGATTATATGATAGACTATCAGCTAGGGAAAGCTAATGTAAGTCGCAAGACTATGGCAAGTTTACAGGCTACTCCTTTGTCTATGGTACATGAGTTGAGATTATTACATGCCAGCTTAGAGATTAATGATGAGGGTAGACAGTAGTTGCATGGAATGTACAACAAGTGTTGATTGTTCAGATTAGAATGGCTGCTCAGAATGATCAGAAGTATCAGAAGCTGTTGGAAGAAGTCCGGCAGGGTAAGAAACCAGAATTCTCAATTAGAGATAATGGTCTATTGCTACACCAGGGCAGAATGTGTGTTCCTAATGATGTTGAGTTGAGGCAGATCATTTTGAAGGAAGCACATGAGTCTCCTTTTGCCATACACCCTAGTGGCACAAAAATATATAGGGGGCTAAAGGAGCATTACTGGTGGATGGGTATGAAAAGAGATGTGGCAGAATTTGTTTCCAAATGCCTAACTTGTCAGCAAGTGAAGGCAGAGCACCAAGTACCCACCGGGTTGTTACATCCACTACCAGTACCAGAATGGAAATGGGAGAGAATAATCATGGATTTTGTGATGGAACTTCCGAGGACAAAGAAGAGTCATGATGCAGTTTGGGTCATTATTGACAGACTAAGCAAGCCTGCTCATTTTCTACCAGTTCGTATGGATTACAGTATAGAAAGATTGGCCAAGTTATACATTGATGAGATTGTGAGACTACATGGAGTGCCAGTATCCATCGTATCTGACAGAGATCCTAGGTTCACTTTAGATTCTGGGGTAGTCTTCAGAGAGCCCTAGGAACTAGATTGAACTTCAGTACTGCATTCCACCCATAGACAGATGGCCAGTCTGAGAGAGTAATTTAGATCTTGGAGGACATGCTGCGGGCTTGTGTGATTGAATTTGAGGGCAGTTGGGATACACACTTGCTTTTGATTGAGTTTGCTTACAATAATAGCTACCAATTAAGCATTGGAATGCCTCCATATGAAGCTTTGTATGGTAGAAAATGCAAAACTCCCATGTGTTCGGATGAAGTAGGTGAAAGAAAGATGATTGGATCCAAAATTGTTTAGCAAACTAAAGAGAAAATTAGGGTGATCAGAGATCGACTTAAGACTACATCAGACCGTCAGAAGTCCTACATTGATTTAAAGAGAAGGGATATTGAGTATGCAGTGGGTGAGAAAGTATTTCTCAAGGTTTCTCCTTGGAAGAAAATTATGAGATTCGGCAGAAAGGGGAAACTGAGTCCTCATTTCATTGGGCCATATGAGGTTCTGGAGAGAGTGGGTCCTTTGGCATATCGTTTAGCGCTACCTCCAGAGTTGGAGAAGATACATAACATCTTCCATGTGTCTATATTGAGGAGGTATCGATTAGACCCATCTCATGTACTATCAGTAGAGGAAATTGAAGTGAATCCAGACCTCACATATGAGGAAGAACCCATAGAGATTCTGGCTTATGAGGTAAAGCAGCTACGAAACAAGCAAATACCGTTAGTGAATGTGACACCCCTTACCCGTGTACAGTATATCCGAGTAAGCAATGTCACGGTGTATCGGCACACTCTATTTTACCTTAATCAATTTTTGTCATAATTTTTGAATATAATTTATGAAATATAATTTATTTAAGCCATTTATCGAAATTATAATTTATTTGAGGTTCTGAAAATTTTAAAGAAAATCCGGCAGAGTACCGGCTAAAAATGGAGAAAACAGTTCTTCGGAACCTGTTAAAAACACTTCCAATAAACAAATTCATTCATTCTCAACTCCAAAATTCCAAAATCTTAACAATATTTCTCATATACAAGCGATAAATACATGCTCAAATTTTTGCATTCATAGTCATAACTTTCATTATTTACATGAACATCAAAATATATTACATGAGTTCAAATACATATGAGAAAGTAAAAATCTGCTACAAAATATCAAAATGACACCTAGTGCCCTACCAATGCACTGCAGGTAGTGAGGTGACACGGACACTGCGCAGAACTGCAGGATGGACTCACCCAGTCTGTGGTCTACTGGGCTCACGATCAGGATCTCCAGTACCTACGCGTGGCAAAAGCAACGCGCTAAGCAATAATGCTTAGTGGTGCAATAATAAAATAACAAGAAATAACAGATATAAATATGTATTGCATGTACATGTTTTGTTTGTCATGTATTTGTATATCCATTCATTTATTTCTTCTACATTGCTCATTTTCATTCATTTGGTTGCCCAAGTAACCTACACTAAACGACTGGACTGGATAACGGGTAACCGGCCTTTGGGTATCTAGTACCTCGGGCCATCACACCATCGGTCGCATATGCATCACCCGGTGTGCAACAGAACAGCTACCAAGCTGTAAATAATCTCAGGCACAAGGCCAAAGCTCAATACAAGGTCAGAATGGCTAAAAGCCATGAAATCACGGAATGGCATATTGCCATGTGCGATCGCTAATCGAACCCTATTGGCATGCCAAACTATCCAAACCAATCTTGTTAGGTATACTAGGGCATTTGAAACTTTTAAATTCTTCAATTTGTGAATTTCAACTTTTTTGGTGTCACTATTCATCATTGGTCAACAAAAATGTTGACTTTTAGAATAAAAATGTGTACATTGACTTTGGCACTCCCAACATACCACATTTGGTGTTTAAAACTTGTTGGCATTAAGTGTTAATACCATTTCAAAGTGTAAACCCACACAAGCAAAATTTTCAGTTTTGGTGAGTCAAGTTCACTGTTCCATTGGACACTGTTACTGTTAGAATTTGAAGAAATGTAAAACATAAAAGTTGTTCCTTATTTTGTCTAGTTGAATTTCCTTTTTTGAATCACTCCATTTGGAGTTTTGTAGCTCCAGATATGACCCAAAAACCCAGGCTGGCCGGATTTGCATTCTGCAGAAAATACCATATCTACAGTAGCATGAACAGTAACTAGAGTCACTTGGTTGGATGGGTTCTGGCCATAATTTTGGGTAGGTTCCTTCATGAAAGTTGTTTGTCTATGTCTTAACTTGTTTCTGTAAAACGTTCAGGCCAATTGACCAAATCTACAGTGAGTTATGGCCAAATGAACAGTTACTGTTCATTTGGTCAATTCTGCAGAGGCAGTTTCAGGGTTCCAGATTGGGGCCAAGTTTTGGTCCTCTTACTTTGGTCTTTTGGGCATGGTTTCTTCAGCAAAAATGTGCCATTATAAGCCTAGTTTCATTTCCAATTGGCCAAACATCAATTGGACTAACACAGCCCAAGTTATGGTAGTGCAAAGGGACTGAATTTTCAGTCCCTATACTGTTGTCTTAGGGCAGTTTATACCTTGACTTTGCCATACCATTTTTCAGTCCAAATTGTATTCAACATACCTCAAATGGTCACTTATTGACCATTAGATTGTTCTTTAACAGTTTAGTAAGTCAAGTCAATTTTTCATGCCTCAAAACCCTAATATCCAATGCAATTTAGACATAAACCTCAACTAGCACCCTAGTTCAACATCTATATAGGTATATAGCTCAAACATAACCTCCAATTCATGCTAAGTCTATTAAAAACATCCAAAACCATTCCTCTATTAGGGCTGCCGAAATTCAAGTGTTCATACCCATAGGTTTTTTGTTCATTTAAACTACAAATCTTACTAAGTTCAAGTCCAAAATCATGGAAATAAAGAGTTTAATGGGTATAAGTGCACTAACCTTGTTTGGGTAGAATTTCCAAAGCCCTAAACTTCAATTTCCTTCCTCTTGTTGGCTGCCAAGAGCTTTAGCAAGGTGCTAGGGCAAATTTTTGTGAAGATAACTTAAGGTTTTAAGGTTGGATGTTGGAAGATTTAAAGCTAAACTTGAGCATCAATGGAGGAAAGGGGTATAGGGATTTCGGCTGGTCTTTTGGGGAAGGATGGCTCCTGGTTTTTCTTTCTTATTTAGTCTTCATTTTATCTCTTTATTAGTTAGTCAAATGGTAGATTAATTGTGATTGGTTGAACATTTTAAATGACATCACTTTGATGTCATAAATAGCCATTTTTCCTCAATTTCTTTTCTTTCCTCCACTACTCATTTTCAATTTAATTTCTAGCAATATTTCTTCATATTTTATGTCATATTAATTATTTACTCAACTGGACAAGTCGGCCAAAAATCACCTCGGAAGGCGAAATGACCAAAATGCCCTCCGTTTGGCTTAACGGGTCAAAATCGTCTGTACCGATTGAAAAATTTTTCTAGGTATTTTCTTGGCATTCTAATGCCATGGGAACCTCAATTACCATTATCTGCATTTCAAAAAATGATTTTATAATTTTTAAACCGGGTCTAGGGCTCCTCGTTGCAGAACCGCAACTTCCCTCCGGTTACCCATCGCTTGGGCACCGGCTCGTTTTGCTTGGTTGTATTTTATTTCTAAAATTTTTACTAAGTGTTTCTTATTAATATTTGAGTTAATTATGGTTCCTGACTTTAGTTTAAATATTTTTCCGGACGTTCTAGCTGTCCGGACCGACACCGGTCACCGGAACAGTAGGATGTACGGAGTGGTTACCGGGAGGGTGTTACAACTCTTCCCCTCTAATTTAAATTTCGTCCTCGAAATTTACCTGATGCAAACAGTTGAGGGAACTGTTGCCTCATCGACTCTTCACTTTCCCAAGTTGCCTCCTCGGTGTTGTGGTGCCTCCAAAGCACTTTCACCAATGGAATTTGCTTGTTTCTCAACTCTTTCACTTCCCGAGCCAAGATCCGTAGAGGTTCTTCTTCGTATGTCAAATCCGGCTGTATTTCAATTTCTTCTCTGGAGATGACATGTGAAGGATCTGAGCGGTATCTTCTGAGCATGGATACATGGAATGTTGTAGATCTTGTCCAGCTCTGGTGGTAAAGCTAGCCTATAGGCCACTGGACCCACACGTTCAATGACTTCATATGGGCCAATGAACCTAGGGCTTAACTTACCTTTTCTTCCAAACCTCAACACTTTCTTCCACGGTGACACCTTGAGGAACACTTTGTCGCCAACCACATATTCTATTTCTTTTCTCTTCAGGTCGGCATAAGATTTACATGCATGTCTGAGGCAACTTTGAGATTGGCTTTGATTGATTTTACCTTCTCCTCGGCTGTTTCACTGTGTCAGCCCTACCGATTGTCTTCGCCCAATTCAGTCCAGCACACTGGAGTTCTACATTTTCTCCCATATAGTGCTTCATATGGGGCCATTTGAATACTAGCTTGGTAGCTATTGTTGTATGCAAATTCTGCCAGTGGGAGGTATCTATCCCAACTTCCCTCAAACTCAATGATACAACTCCTCAGCATATCCTCAAGGACCTGACAAATATTTCATGTTATTATTATCATTTCAGTTCTATATTTGTATCAATTTCATGGGTTTCAATTGTTTACCTGGATTACTCTTTACGATTGCCCATCCGTCTCGAGGATGGAAAGTCATCTTTGAAATGGAGTTGTGTACCCAAGGACTCATGTAACTTCTTCCAAAATCTCGATGTAAACCTTGGGTCTCGATCAGATATGATGGAAAGTGGAATTCTATGCAGTCTAACTATCTCACTGATATACAATTCTGCTAACTTCTCCAGTGAGTAGTCAGTCCTAACTGGCAGAAAGTGTGCTGACTTTATCAATCTATCAACTATCACCCATGCTGCATCATGTTTCTTCCAGGTGAGAGGTAGCCCACTTACAAAATCCATGGTGACCCGATCCCATTTCCATTCAGGTATGCGTATAGGCTGTAGCAAACCCGATGGAACTTGATGTTCTGCCTTGATTTGCTGACATGTCAAGCATTTAGTCACATAGTCAGCTATGTCTTTCTTCAAACCAGGCCACCAATACTGAAGCTGTTAGTAGTATGCCCTAGAGCATATCATTTAGTATGTATCTTGTACATATTTTTATTAATAAAAGGCATTTTCACTTTTCCGTTTACATAATATATTTATGTGTAATAGAAAAGGTCCATTGATATTTTGTTAGAAATATTATTCTTAAGTTGTTAAGAATATGAGTGACAATATTTCTAGCACGAAGTATCATAAATAGGTTCACAATCGAGGATACTTCATAATAAGGACATGACTTATCCAGAAAGATTGTATTCATGTTTGTTCCCAAGTTATTTATATGAGATATAAATAAGATGGAATGGTGAGTCTCATGCCATATAACAAACATGATAGGCACTTATAAATGATAAGTAGGTCGAACCAGTGACACTTATGACAAGCACATAGAGTTTACTCTTGTCAATGTTTTGTCATAAATCATATCAGTGCATATAATCTTTAGACCTGAGATAGCACAGTTATCTTGTATATAGGTAGTTTGAGTTTGATACTGCTTTCATACTTGTACTGTGTATGGGTATATGGGCATGTGTTGGCTCCTACTAGTTATATATGGAGGTAGGTGTTGATCAAGATGGAATCTGTTCCTCTAAGTAAATAGAGATAAAATCCTATGTTCATTTAATTGTTCTTGATGTTTCAAGTTCCTGCCAGACAGATAGATTTATTCGTAAAAGAGTTTTTGATGAGAAAATCTTTTAATCAAGAACTAGAATTAAAAGAGAACATAATATTCATAGCAAATGGAGTTTGACATAAACCATGACTCCAGCTTGAGTTGGGATTTTGTAACAGAGAGATTCTAGTGCATGGTAACATATGATTATAGGTTCATTTAAGGTAAACCTTATTACTAATTGGGTGGCCATGGCATGCTATGCTAGGTGTTAACCATGGTCTATGAGGTTCATAAAATGATTTAGAGAAATCATTTATGGTAAGAAAGAGTTCTGATGATATTAAGAGTTGATATCATGTCTCATTGCCAATTAGTGATGAGCCTAGTAAGTCACACACATACACAAGTTATCACCTATTTAAATATGATTTAATTAATTAATTAAAGAGTTTAATTGATTAATTAAATAGGTTTGGTTTGCAATTAGATTGCAAAGTCCCTAGCATGACTTGAAACCAAATCTAGATTATTGGATGTATAATATAAGTTAAATTTATATTTAAAGTGTTTAAATATGAATTTAATTGAGGAAAAATTAATTAATAGAGATTAATTAATTAATTTATATTTGATATAAATTAATTAGAAGAAGAAAATAATTATTTTGGGTTAAGAACTCAAAATTAAGACACAGGGGCATTTTGGTCATTTTGCAGTGTGACACGTAGCACCATGAGATGGTGACACATGGCATAACACATAAGCTTGCCATATGTTTTTTAATCATGTAAGATGATTAAAATCAAGATTAAATATAGGTTTGACACTTGGCACAATGTGATTGAGTCACTTAAACCTAGAGCTAATAAAAGGGTGACATGTGGCAAGGGTTTAATGTGTTAACCTAGCTATTTAAGTGTTGTTATGAGAAAATAAAACACAACCAGCAGCCTCTCCTCTCATTTGTCACGCCACTTTGAGCCTCTCCAGCTATTTCTCTTCATCTCTCATCAATTCAAAGAGATTAGCCATCAATCTCTTGAATTAAGAACACTAGAAATTGTTTCTAGTGTCCTGTTTACATCTCTAATCTCTTAAAAGGCAGAACTTGAATTTCTAATTAATAGAAAAAGCTTTAGAGGCTGTTCAAGGGCTGCCATAGGTGTTCTTGGTGTGGACAAGCTAGAGGGACAACATTTGGTGTCCTGAAGATGAATCTCAAAGGCGCAGACACGCTGCAGTGCATCAAGAGGTTAGTGTAATCGTTCTTGATTTAATCTAGGGTTCTAAAATTAATCTGATTAATTTTAAAATCTTAAATGGCAAATACAGATCCAAAAACATATTAAAAGAGTTTTAATATATTGTTTATCATTGAAATCAAATAGATAAAAATAAATCTTGCATGATGCATGTGACCCTAGGTGAAAATTTTTGAATTCAATGGTATAAACTTGTGTTTTTCACGCTTCCGTTCCTTCAATTGGTATCAGAGCCACTATATTTGCCATTTAGATTGATGTTTATATGATTTAATTGTGTGTTTGATCATGAGATCAAGAGTTTATTGCTGGTTGCAAAGTCAAAGTGGCGGCACAAATGATGAACACCATGGTGTGCATGGTTGATGCATCACAATGGTGTGCAAAGGTAAATGGATGGTGAATGTGCAATTGTTGTATGATTTAAGATCCATTTTATGTCTAATTAAATTGTTTAATTAGAATTTTTATCACACAATTAAATTATGATTCAAATCAGAATTTTAAAAATTGTTTGAATGTGATTCAAATTTGAATTTTAAAAGTTGTTTGAATGTGATTCAAATCTGAATTTTTAAAGTTGTTTGAATCATATTTAAATCTGATTTTTTAAAATTGATAGAATAAAATTCAGATCTGATTTTTTAAAAAATATTTGAATGTGATTCAAATATGATTTTTTAAAAAATATTTGAATGTGATTCAAATCTGAATTTTTAAAGTTGTTTGAATGTGATTCAAATCTGAATTTTTAAATTTGTTTGAATGAGATTCAAATCTGAATTTTTAAATTTATTTGAATCATATTCAAATCTGAATTTTTAAGTTGAATATGAGATATTCAATTTAATTTAAATATGTATGTTTTATTTAATTGTTAAATAGTGATATGCATGATGGATGATCATGGACTATAAAAGACCAATGTGATTGGATTTATTTCTTTTATGTTTCTTTGGGATTGTAAATTAATTAATTTATTTTAATTTATTTTGGGCATGTATTATTAAGTTTGTAATAATTTTTGGGTTGTAATTTTATTTATTTAAGTTCTTGTAAATTCGCCTTGGTATGCCAAGGATTACTATGTAATATTGGATTGCAAGAAGTTCAAGGAGGTCAAGAGCATTGGTGGGACCAGTGGGAGGAATTCAAGATCAAGTGTTGATTATGTACTCCTTCAGCAACTCTTGTAAAATGAATGAATGAAATGCACCTAGGAATGCCCTGATTCAATTCTTGGTGGCTCAGAATTGAATCCCTTAGAAAATCCATGATCATACCATATTTACTGCTTATCCATGAATGCATGATGTAACACCCCTAAGTTCGGTAGTGCGTTCTACTGCTCCAGTGACCAGTGTTGTCCGGACAGCTAGGATGCCTAGAACCGTACCTTGATATGAGAGAGAAGACATAAATATTGAAATACAAGAAAAGAAAATACAAGAAAAACAAATGAAAAATCATAGCAAAGAAATGTAACCGAGTAAGTGAGCCAGGAAACCTAGCGATGGGTGACCGCACCGGGAAGTCACGGCGTGGACCGTTGACTGGCCCTGGACTGCGGGGAACCCTGGAAAACATTTTTAGGACATAAATAGACCCTTATTGAAGTATAAATCTCATTAGAAAGATTAAAGAAAAATTAAATAATTAGTATAAAGAAAAGTGAGAAATCGAAAAACAGACAAAATACGGTGTTACCGAAAAATCGGAACGAATCTAACAGGGCATTATGGTCATTTGACATCCCGAAGTGTCTTTTGACCTAAATGTCCATTAAAAATAAATAATATTACACTTAGAAAATAAAATGAAAAATTAATTTGGTGGTACCTAAAGTAAATAGCTAAAATCAAGGGTTTAATGTGGGATTAAATGAAAGTTTAGCTTAAAATATGATTAAAATTGTGAGTGGACCACTAATGCATAAAATAAAAATATAATAGGGCAGCTGTAACTCCACTAAATCAGCTGAACTTCATCTTCCTCAAAGTGATCTCAACATTGCCGTGAATGAAGGTGAGAGGAAAAACCATGGCCATTTCTCATGCAAGCTCTCTTAACTCTCCATTTTCAACTCCAATCTCTTAAGTTCCTTCATGAAACTTTGTCTACTCATCACAAGGAAGAGTTTGATACTAAATTTGAGAAGTTTAAGCAAGGTTTAACAAACTCCAAGCATAAGGTAAGTTCATAATTTTGAAGATAGCTTTGTTAAGTTTTGTGTGCATGTTATGGGTGTTGGTTTTGTGAAGGAAATTTTGAAGTTAAATAGTTATTGAGATAGCCATTTTTGGACAGCCATGGGGTCACACATTTGATGATTTATTATGCATATAATTGATGAGAAATAATGTTGATCATGGTAAATTAATAACCTAGTGAATTATTTCATGTTTATATGGTGATTTATGCACTTGGATGGGAATTGGTAACTTGGACAGCACTTTGATGTTGAAGGACAAATTTGGGCAGCCTTGGGGACACTTGAATAAATGTGTATATTCATGGGAGTGTTGGCAGAATTGTGGCATTAAGGAATGAAGGATATGTGTATGAAATTATTGTGTAAAGTGTATGTGAGAATTAGTGGTGTTTAGGTGTGTATGTAATGGTATTGAGATATTGTAAATGTGAATTATATTTGGTGTGTTGAGGGTAATGTTAATCTGCCCAAAATAATGTTAATGTAAAGTAGATTATACTGTGGTTAATGTACCAAAACAGATTGGTAGGGAAGTGAACCAAATTGCAAGGTATATGTGTGTTTGAAGTGGGGTGTGAAATGCATATTGAGGGCAGTGTACATTTTAGCCCATAACCTGAAATGTGTAACCTCAATTGGTATGAGACCAATTTGAGGTGAAACTAGGCACAAAATGTGCCAACTTTCATTGAGAAACCATACCAAAATTATGCTTGCAAGTTGATGTGAAAATGACCAATTCGGATTAGGTACACTTGAGACCTAAAAACTGACCATTTGGGCAGCAGTGAGTATTTAGGCCATAACTCACTCAAAACAGGTCCAATTGACCTGAAATTTTAACCATGAATAGTTAAGACCCATACCTACAAGTCTTATGAAGACACCAAAACCCAGAAATGACCAGAAGCAAGTCAAAAAGCTTGCACAAGTTCGGGTCCAAAAACTGGCCGAACCAAAGTTGACCAAATTGACCAAAAAAATGACCTAATTGATGCCATTTGACCAGCAATAGTATAATGACCATAACTTGGTCTACTTAACTCGGATTGACCTGAAATTTTGCCCCGCGTGCAATAAGACCTAGATCTACAAGTTTGTAGTTTTGACCGAAACCTGAAAACCGAGGGAACTAGGCCGTCCGGCTAGGTCAAACCAGTATCCCGGAATCCAGCAATTTGCATTAAAATGCACTAAACAAGGAAATGACTTTGGTAAAACATACCAAACCTAAAACCCTATCGAATGTGACATATTAACGACACTAAAACCTAATTTACCTAAAACGCAACGAGGGTCGGTATATTAGGTGATTAAGTGAATAATTGAGTTCAGTGCATTATTTACCAAACACCATCGATAGAGACAGTTTAATTTGGTACTGAAACACTTCAAATTGTGTTTCTCAGTTAACAAGGACTCAGCAAAAGGGAAAGAAATACTGAGTCAGGACCAGGAGACAAATATCAGAGGTTTGTGCACAACGGCTATTTCTTTTGGAATTTTCAATTGAAATAAATATTGACTATTTGTATATTATTGTTTTAAATTGTGTTTGTGCACAACAACTATTTCTCTTGAATTTTTCAATTGAAATAAATATTGACTATTTGTATATTATTGTTTTAAATTGTGGAAATGTGTTTGATGAACACTTATTGATTGAAAAACATGGTGAATGGTTTGAAACTGTGAAAAATTGTTTGAATGATATTGATGGATACTTATTGATTGAAAAGCACTGTAAATGGTTTTTGTGGAAATTGAAGTGAATTACGAATTGTGTTGCCATTTTGTGAATGAAATTATAACTTTGGAAATTTATTGGATTCTTACGGATCATTTGAATAAAATGTTTGGAATTGTTTTGACTCGCAATTGGCATGACACTGATACTATGTTCCTCCTCCTTTAATGGGGTGAGTGTGATTATTCCTCCCTCTTCGACTTATCAGTCTGGGGTGAGTATGATTATGTTCCTCCCTCTTTGACTTCCCACCGAGGTGAGTGCGGATGAGTACTCATTAGATAGCTAGCTTCTTCCCTCATTGATTTCGATTATTGGGGTGAGTATGTCTTGTCGTGGTGTACAACACGGCATATATGGAAAAATTGTGTCATGACTTAAATTGTGATATTGATTGGCAACACTGTATTCTTCAGTTATTTGATCAATTGTGTTATTGATTTGCAAAAAGGTATTATTCAGTTATTTGATCAAATTGTGTCATTGATTGGAAAAACTGTGTTATTCAATAATTTGATCAAATTGTGTATGAATTGGCAATACGGTATTCTTAAGCTATTTGACTAAATTGTGTTATTATGAATTTTGATAATTTGTGAATTGGAGTTTAAATTCCTTATGACATTCATTGTCTTGAAATCAACTATGGTTTTAAGTATCCACTAATGATATGATTTATGAATTGTGATTTAAAATTGTATTTGGTTAATGTTGTGCACCACTGAGACATTGTCTCGTGATAGCTTTATTCTTTGGTAGAGAGAGATAGACAGGCAGACTAGGTCGCTAGTACCGCCAAATGAGAGATTTTGGGTATAGTGAGTAAAACATATGTGGCATTTTGTACTGTAATGTATATTCACTGTATGTATATTTTGTTCTTGGTTTTGAGCAGTTGTAAATTTAAGTTGTACAGTAAAGTTGTAAAATAATTATGAGTTATTTGGCTTGTAAAAATTGTGTTATATTTTTGTATCTTAGTCTTTGAAAATCACTGTGGATTTGAAGTGCTTTTTACAGGTTTTCTGAAGAACTGTTTTGTCCAAAATACAAATGGCACCTTGCCAAAAATTTTACAGATATTCCAAATAAATCAAATGAGTTAGTTGTTTCACTTCAGTTCACCAAAGTCTTTCACACCTGTAAATAGTGCTCACCACTGTAAAAGAAGTAAGAAATGTTTTTAAAATCCCTTGTAGTGTATTTAATGGGTTATCAGTAGACGGAGTTGGTAATTCATTAGGTATACTACGGGATCATGTTATGCCTTACAGAGGGGTAGGGTGTGACATGTTTTAGTGGTATCAGAGCAATGGTTTTAAAGTGAATTTCGAACTGTGAATTTGAAATCTTTTTGTCGGTAACTACAACTGCTCAAATGTTTGATACATACAGTACATTACATTATAAATATGCACTAACGGGAGGAAATCTCCTTGTATTATTGTACAGGAGGTCAGGGAAATAAATTTTGATGCATTAGTGACTAGTCCTTTAGGATAAGGATTGTGATAACAAGTGAAATTAGTTTTGGAAGAGTTTATAGGCGAAAAGTATTTGCTGACACACCATAAAATTATAAGCTAATTGGCGAGCCTACTTAATGTAAGGCAAGAGGACGTAAAAGTAAGATGCAGTAATGGAATTGCTCTAGATGAGGGCAAGGAGGTTACTGTTAGAAATTGCTAATGGATATTGTAATCAGAATAAGATTCGAATATCAGTGAATTCAAAAAGAATAAAAGATAACAAAGTTTGATCTATTGGGATGTATCGTAGTAACTATGCAATGTTCTTGATGTTTATCTTGTAGTCAGACATTCTGATCTTGACTTGAGATTATTGTGTAGAGCTACGTACTACCCGATAGTACACCTAGATAAGAATAGTTGCCAACGGCATACTGCTTTGGTATAGTTATGCCATGACAGAATTTAATTGTTAGAAATAAGTTTGAAAATCCTACTTAGGATCTAAAACTCAAAAGTTAGAATATCGAAAGGTTACTGATTCGACAAAAGGAAGTAAGTTATAGAATATTGTGAGATAAAAAGAGTTACTAAGTAGAGATTTGAGCAGTTGATTCATATGTAACAAAGAAATATTACGAATGTGAGGAAGACTATGGATTAGAATGGTCGAGGACCAATGATCGATGAATGATTCTAACATGACCTCAAGGGTCATTCAAGAAGCAACGTGAACCAAATATTAGACAAAGATAATAGTAAGAGGAGATTGGGGCTATCCAAGCAAATCAAACATTGTATTAGATTGTTAAAAGACTTATACAAATTTGAGGAAAAGAAGATTATACGATCATATAGAAAGGAGTAAATAAACGTATGACTATTGTAAGATGACTACTGGGTAAAATTTCGTGGACTAAATTTATTTAATGGGGTTAGAATTGTAAAACCCCTAAGTTCTAGAGTGCGTTCTCTTTGCTCCGGTGACCGGTGTTGTCCTGGACAGCTAGGATGCCTAGAACCGTACCTTGATATGAGAGAGGAGACATAAATATTGAAATACAAGAAAAGAAAATACAAGAAAACAAATGAAAAATCATAGCAAAGAAATGTAACCGAGTAAGTGAGCCAGAAACCTAGCGATGGGTGATCATGACCGAAGTCACGGCGTGGACCGTTGACTGCCCCGGATCATGGGAACCACGGAAAACATTTTTAGGACATAAATAGACCCTTATTGAAGTATAAATCTCATTAGAAAGATTAAAGAAAAATTAAATAATTAGTACAAAGAAAAGTGAGAAATCGAAAAACAGACAAAATACGGTGTTACCGAAAAATCGGGAACGTAACCCGAACAGGGGCATTATGGTCATTTGACATCCCGAAGTGTCTTTTGACCTAAATGTCCATTAAAAATAAATAATATTACACTTAGAAAATAAAATGAAAAATTAATTTGGTGGTACCTAAAGTAAATAGCTAAAATCAAGGGTTTAATGTGGGATTAAATGAAAGTTTAGCTTAAAATATGATTAAAATTGTGAGTGGACCACTAATGCATAAAATAAAAATATAATAGGGCAGCTGTAACTCCACTAAATCAGCTGAACTTCATCTTCCTCAAAGTGATCTCAACATTGCCGTGAATGAAGGTGAGAGGAAAAACCATGGCCATTTCTCATGCAAGCTCTCTTAACTCTCCATTTTCAACTCCAATCTCTTAAGTTCCTTCATGAAACTTTGTCTACTCATCACAAGGAAGAGTTTGATACTAAATTTGAGAAGTTTAAGCAAGGTTTAACAAACTCCAAGCATAAGGTAAGTTCATAATTTTGAAGATAGCTTTGTTAAGTTTTGTGTGCATGTTATGGGTGTTGGTTTTGTGAAGGAAATTTTGAAGTTAAATAGTTATTGAGATAGCCATTTTTGGACAGCCATGGGGTCACACATTTGATGATTTATTATGCATATAATTGATGAGAAATAATGTTGATCATGGTAAATTAATAACCTAGTGAATTATTTCATGTTTATATGGTGATTTATGCACTTGGATGGGAATTGGTAACTTGGACAGCACTTTGATGTTGAAGGACAAATTTGGGCAGCCTTGGGGACACTTGAATAAATGTGTATATTCATGGGAGTGTTGGCAGAATTGTGGCATTAAGGAATGAAGGATATGTGTATGAAATTATTGTGTAAAGTGTATGTGAGAATTAGTGGTGTTTAGGTGTGTATGTAATGGTATTGAGATATTGTAAATGTGAATTATATTTGGTGTGTTGAGGGTAATGTTAATCTGCCCAAAATAATGTTAATGTAAAGTAGATTATACTGTGGTTAATGTACCAAAACAGATTGGTAGGGAAGTGAACCAAATTGCAAGGTATATGTGTGTTTGAAGTGGGGTGTGAAATGCATATTGAGGGCAGTGTACATTTTAGCCCATAACCTGAAATGTGTAACCTCAATTGGTATGAGACCAATTTGAGGTGAAACTAGGCACAAAATGTGCCAACTTTCATTGAGAAACCATACCAAAATTATGCTTGCAAGTTGATGTGAAAAATGACCAATTCGGATTAGGTACACTTGAGACCTAAAAACTGACCATTTGGGCAGCAGTGAGTATTTAGGCCATAACTCACTCAAAACAGGTCCAATTGACCTGAAATTTTAACCATGAATAGTTAAGACCCATACCTACAAGTCTTATGAAGACACCAAAACCCAGAAATGACCAGAAGCAAGTCAAAAAGCTTGCACAAGTTCGGGTCCAAAAACTGGCCGAACCAAAGTTGACCAAATTGACCAAAAAAATGACCTAATTGATGCCATTTGACCAGCAATAGTATAATGACCATAACTTGGTCTACTTAACTCGGATTGACCTGAAATTTTGCCCCGCGTGCAATAAGACCTAGATCTACAAGTTTGTAGTTTTGACCGAAACCTGAAAACCGAGGGAACTAGGCCGTCCGGCTAGGTCAAACCAGTATCCCGGAATCCAGCAATTTGCATTAAAATGCACTAAACAAGGAAATGACTTTGGTAAAACATACCAAACCTAAAACCCTATCGAATGTGACATATTAACGACACTAAAACCTAATTTACCTAAAAGCATAGCGAGGGTCGGTATATTAGGTGATTAAGTGAATAATTGAGTTGATGCATTATTTACCAAACACCATCGATAGAGACAGTTTAATTTGGTACTGAAACACTTCAAATTGTGTTTCTCAGTTAACAAGGACTCAGCAAAAGGGAAAGAAATACTGAGTCAGGACCAGGAGACAAATATCAGAGGTTTGTGCACAACGGCTATTTCTTTTGGAATTTTCAATTGAAATAAATATTGACTATTTGTATATTATTATTTTAAATTGTGTTTGTGCACAACAACTATTTCTCTTGAATTTTTCAATTGAAATAAATATTGACTATTTGTATATTATTGTTTTAAATTGTGGAAATGTGTTTGATGAACACTTATTGATTGAAAAACATGGTGAATGGTTTGAAACTGTGAAAAATTGTTTGAATGATATTGATGGATACTTATTGATTGAAAAGCACTGTAAATGGTTTTTGTGGAAATTGAAGTGAATTACGAATTGTGTTGCCATTTTGTGAATGAAATTATAACTTTGGAAATTTATTGGATTCTTACGGATCATTTGAATAAAATGTTTGGAATTGTTTTGACTCGCAATTGGCATGACACTGATACTATGTTCCTCCTCCTTTAATGGGGTGAGTGTGATTATTCCTCCCTCTTCGACTTATCAGTCTGGGGTGAGTATGATTATGTTCCTCCCTCTTTGACTTCACATTCTGAGGTGAGTCTGGATGAGTACTCATTAGATAGCTAGCTTCCTCCCTCATTGATTTCGATTATTGGGGTGAGTATGTCTTGTCGTGGTGTACAACACGGCATATATGGAAAAATTGTGTCATGACTTAAATTGTGATATTGATTGGCAACACTGTATTCTTCAGTTATTTGATCAATTGTGTTATTGATTTGCAAAAAGGTATTATTCAGTTATTTGATCAAATTGTGTCATTGATTGGAAAAACTGTGTTATTCAATAATTTGATCAAATTGTGTATGAATTGGCAATACGGTATTCTTAAGCTATTTGACTAAATTGTGTTATTATGAATTTTGATAATTTGTGAATTGGAGTTTAAATTCCTTATGACATTCATTGTCTTGAAATCAACTATGGTTTTAAGTATCCACTAATGATATGATTTATGAATTGTGATTTAAAATTGTATTTGGTTAATGTTGTGCACCACTGAGACATTGTCTCAGCGATAGCTTTTTATTGCTGTCGCAGGTAGAGAGATAGACAGGGCAGCAGACTAGGCTGCTAGTACCGCCAGCGAGAGATTTTGGGTATAGTGAGTATACCATATGTGGCATTTTGTACTGTAATGTATATTCACTGTATGTATATTTTGTTCTTGGTTTTGAGCAGTTGTAAATTTAAGTTGTACAGTAAAGTTGTAAAATAATTATGAGTTATTTGGCTTGTAAAAATTGTGTTATATTTTTGTATCTTAGTCTTTGAAAATCACTGTGGATTTGAAGTGCTTTTCTGAGTTTTCAAGAAGCTTTGTCCAAAATACAAATGGCACCTTGCCAAAAATTTCTGAATATTCCAAATAAATCAAATGAGTTAGTTGTTTCACTTCAGTTCACCAAAGTCTTTCACACCTGTAAAAAGTGCTCACCACTGTAAAAGAAGTAAGAAATGTTTTTAAAATCCCTTGTAGTGTATTTAATGGGTTATCAGTAGACGGAGTTGGTAATTCATTAGGTATACTACGGGATCATGTTATGCCTTACAGAGGGGTAGGGTGTGACACATGAGATGTATGGGAATATATGCAATTATATGATATATGCATGCTAAATAGATAATGTGCAAAGTGAGACCTTAATAGTAAATAGAATGACCATAAAATCCTCCAAACAAATGATTAAGTTGGAAATGCTATAATTAAAGTAATTATAATAGAGGCCCTCCATTGGGGCAATTATTTTAAGAAATTTTAAATAGTTGCATAAGATGCAATTTATTTAAGAGATTTTCTTAAGAATAATTGTTAAGCATGAGATGTTGTAAATATGTAAATGGTTTAGTGGCCAATATTGGATGTACCTGAGGACATTAAAATTATTTGCATAATTACTGGCTCAATGGGATCAACTTAACTAATGCAAGATAAGTCAATAATGGATGTACCTGAGATTTTGAGCATTAGGGGCTAGGTAAAGGATTGAACCTCACATGAGATGTTGCTCACTTATAGTTTATTGTAATTCCAATAATGGATGTACCTGAGGATGATCAATAGAATTATAAGAATTCAATCACCCACTAGAAATCTATCCAACTAGGATTTCCGTTTTCTACTTTGGAAGTGTAGGATTCGCTAAGTTAGTGGGAGGACCAATTTGATTAAAAGACCATAATCATTTTGGTTAATTACATGACACATTTACTAATTAATCTGGTTATTTTCTGATTAATTTTACGATAAAAATGAGCACAAAACAACCACCACCATCCAATATCCTTGCAAGCATACTTGATCACAACAGTTGAGGACCTAATCATGCGATTGGCTAAGAAATTTGAAACTTGTCCTGAACCTTGAACATATAGGATATGTTCTAGATTCAAATGTTCCTGGTCCCTTACCTCCAGAGGCCACACAAGAGGAACATGAAACTTTGGACAAGTGGAAGGAGCATGATATGAGAGCTAAGTGTTACATGCTTGCTTCCATGAGTAATGAGTTACAGAAGCAACATGAGAACATGCAGAGTGCGAGTGAGATCCTCCTTCACCTACAAGAGTTGTATGGTGAGCACAAAGAGGAATGCTAGGTATGAGATATCTAGACAGCTATTCCGTATGAGGATGTCCGAGGGACGAATGTTGGGGATCATGTCCACAAGATGATTCGGTGATTGAGCGGTTGGAACATCTTGACTTCAACATGGATTTCCAACTACAGACGGATTTGATCCTTGATCCCTTCACGAGTATTTTGGGAATTTTGTGACAAATTTCCATATGACTAAACAGGAATGCACCTTAGCTGGTTTACTCAACATGCTGGTTATTGCCCAAAAGAATATGCCAGGCAATAAAGGAAAAGAGGTAGCTTTGGTTGCATCTTCTTTTGCTGGAAAGGCCAACAAGAAGAAGGGCAATAAGAAAAAGAAACCTCAGATTCCTGGTCCTTCCAAGAAAATAGCTAAACAGAAAGGGAAGCCCAAAGCTGACAAAGGCAAAAAAAAGTGTTTCCACTACCAACAGGAAAGTGTTTCCATTGCCAACAGGAAAGTGTTTCCATTGCCAGTAAGAAAATGTTTCCACTGGCCAGAGTATAGCAATCTAAATAAATGCAATGCCATGGTGAAAACCAACTCAAGTTCAAAATATATTTGGCACTTAAGGTTATGTCATGTTGCAGAAGATAGGATTACAAAATTGGAGAAAATGGGGATTTTATCCTCATTGGGCTCTGAGCCTACTCCAACTTGTGAATCTTGCCTTCAGGGTAAAATGACTAGATCACCCTTTGTTGGACAAGGGCTAAGAGCTGAAAATATTTTGGAATTAATACATAGTGATGTATGTGGTCCGTTTAAAGAAATGGCTAGAGGGGGCTTTCATTATTTTATTACCTTTACTGATGATAAATGAAGGTTTGGGTATTTGTATTTGATGAAATACAAACATGAATCTTTTGAAAAGTTCAAAGAATTTAAATCTGAAGTAGAAAATCAAACAGGAAAGAATATTAAAGCTCTTCGATCAGATCGTGGAGGTGAATATTTGAAATCTTGAATTTGATGAATACTTGAGAGAGCATGGCATTGTTTCTCAGCTGACTCCTCCAGGAACGCCACAGCTGAATGGTGTATCTGAAAGGAGAAATCGTACCCTATTGGATATGGTACGTAGTATGATGAGCTATACTGATATGCCAATCTCCTTTTGGGGATTTGCATTAGAATCAGCATTGTATATTCTGAATAGGATTCCATCAAAATCAGTTTCTTCCACACCTTATGAGATATGGCATGGAAGAAAACCAAGTCTTAAGCATGTTAAGATTTGGGGTTGTCCAGCTTATATCAAAAAGCTGAACACTGATAAATTAGAGACCAGATCAGAAAAGGGTCGATTTGTTGGATATCCAAAAAATAGTTTTGGATATTATTTTTATTTGCCTACTTCATAAAAGGTTGTGATAAGTAGAGATGCCACATTTCTTGAACAACAGTTTGTTCAAGAAGGAGGCAAAGGAAGGCAAATAGAGTTAGAATTAGAGAATTCTGACCAACCAACATATCAGATGGATATAGATCCATCTAGTCAACCTATACCCGTTGATGAAATATCTACAGCTGTTCCTCGTAGAACAACTAGGGTATCTCACCCACTAGTGAGATATGGTTTTCTTCATGAAGAAGAACAAGAGTTGTCTACTCATGAAGAAGTAGATCATGGAGATGATCCACTTACCTATGAAGAAGCTATATCAGATATAGACTCTTCAAAATGGATTGATGCTATGAAATCCGAGATTGATTCCATGTATAAGAATCAAGTTTGGGATCTTGTTGACCCACCTGAAGGTATTGTACCTATAGGGAACAAATGGGTTTTCAAGAAGAAAAGTGGTTCTGATGGAAAGGTAGAGACCTATAAGGCAAGGCTAGTAGCAAAAGGGTTTCGCCAAAGGCAAGGAATAGACTATGAGGAGACTTTCTCGCCTGTTGCCATGCTTAAATCAATTAGGATTTTATTAGCAATAGCTGCATACTATGATTATGAGATTTGGCAGATGGATGTCAAAACAGCTTTTCTCAATGGATACATTGAAGAAAACATTTTCATGGAACAACCTAGGGGATTTGAATCCCAAGATGGTTCCAAGGTATGCAAGCTAAAGAGATCCATTTATGGGTTGAAACAAGCTTCGAGGAGTTGGAACATCCATTTTGATGAAGCCATTAAAACCTTTGGTTTTATCAAAAATGAGGATGAGCCATGTGTATAAAAGAAGGTTAGTGACAGTGCTATCACTTTCCTTGTCTTATATGTGGATGACATACTGTTGATGGGTAATGACACAGGTATGTTAACGACTATAAAGGTATGGTTGTCAAATACATTCTCCATGAAAGACTTAGGGGAGGCAACCTATATTCTTGGGATTCACATCTATAGAGATAGAGCGAAAAGAATAATTGGTTTATCCCAAAGTCTATACTTGGAAAAGGTGTTAAAGAGGTTTAACATGCTTGATTCCAAGAGAGGATTGTTACCAGTGAGACATGGTATCCATCTTTCTAAAGAGATGTCTCCAAAGACACCCGAAGAAAGAGATAAGATGGCCAGGATTCCATATGCTTCGGCTATTGGAAGTTTAATGTATGCAATGTTGTGTACTAGGCCAGATATCGCATATGCTGTTAGTTTGACTAGCAGGTATCAATCCAATCCAGGTTTAGAACACTGGATAGCAGTCAAGAATATCCTTAAGTACTTGAGAAGAACTAAGGATTTATTCTTGATTTATGTAGGTGGAGACTTGCAATTAGATGGTTATACTGATTCTGACTTCCAATCAGATATCGATGATAGAAAGTCTACCTCTGGATATGTGTTCATTTGTAATGGAGGTGCAGTCAGTTGGAAGAGTTCCAAACAGAGCACGATTGCAGATTCCACTACAGAGGCTGAGTATATTGCTGCATCAGATGCTGCAAAGGAAGCTGTTTGGATAAAGAAGTTCATGACAGAACTTACAGTAGTTCCTTCCATTGAGTCAGCAGTTCCACTACACTGTGACAATAATGGAGCAGTCATACAGGCTAAGGAACTAAGGTCTCACCAAAATCCAAACACATAGAAAGGCACTACCACATTATCAGAGATATAGTTGGGCAAGGCGATATAGCCATGCAGAAAAATAACATCAGCTGAAAAATCCAGCTGATCCATTCACTAAGCTTTTGTCACAAGTTCAGTTAGACCGACATCTTGAGAAGATGGGTCTAAGGTATTGTAATGAATGGCTCTAGTGCTAGTGGGAGATTGTTAGTAGTATGCCCTAGAGCATATCATTTAGTATGTATCTTGTACATATTTTTATTAATAAAAGGCATTTTCACTTTTCCGTTTACATAATATATTTATGTGTAATAGAAAAGGTCCATTGATATTTTGTTAGAAATATTATTCTTAAGTTGTTAAGAATATGAGTGACAATATTTCTAGCACGAAGTATCATAAATAGGTTCACAATCGAGGATACTTCATAATAAGGACATGACTTATCCAGAAAGATTGTATTCATGTTTGTTCCCAAGTTATTTATATGAGATATAAATAAGATGGAATGGTGAGTCTCATGCCATATAACAAACATGATAGGCACTTATAAATGATAAGTAGGCCGAACCAGTGACACTTATGACAAGCACATGGAGTTTACTCTTGTCAATGTTTTGTCATAAATCATATCAATGCATATAATCTTTAGACTGAGATAGCACAGTTATCTTGTATATAGGTAGTTTGAGTTTGATCTCGCTTTCATACTTGTACTGGGTATGGGTATATGGGCATGTGTTGGCTCCTACAAGTTATATATGGAGGTAGGTGTTGATCAAGATGGAATCTGTTCCTCTAAGTAAATAGAGATAAAATCCTATGTTCATTTAATTGTTCTTGATGTTTCAAGTTCTGGCAGACAGATAGATTTATTCGAAAAGAGTTTTTGATGAGAAAATCTTTTAATCAAGAACTGGAATTAAAAGAGAACATAATATTCATAGCAAATGGAGTTTGACATAAACCATGACTCGGCTTGAGTTGGGATTTTGTAATGAGAGAGATTCTAGTGCATGGTAACATATGATTATAGGTTCATTTAAGGTAAACCTTATTACTAATTGGGTGGCCATGGCATGCTATGCTAGGTGTTAACCATGGTCTATGAGGTTCATAAAATGATTTAGAGAAATCATTTATGGTAAGAAAGAGTTCTGATGATATTAAGAGTTGATATCATGTCTCATTGCCAATTAGTGATGAGCCTAGTAAGTCACACACATACACAAGTTATCACCTATTTAAATATGATTTAATTAATTAACTAAAGAGTTTAATTGATTAATTAAATAGGTTTGGTTTGCAATTAGATTGCAAAGTCCCTAGCATGACTTGAAACCAAATCTAGATTATTGGATGTATAGTATAAGTTAAATTTATATTTAAAGTGTTTAAATATGAATTTAATTGATGAGAAATTAATTAATAGAGATTAATTAATTAATTTATATTTGATATAAATTAATTAGAAGAAGAAAATAATTATTTTGGGTTAAGAACTCAAAATTAAGACACAGGGGCATTTTGGTCATTTTGCAGTGTGACACGTGGCACCTGAAGGAACGGAAGCGTGAAAAACACAAGATTATACCATTGAATTCAAAAATTTTCACCTAGGGTCACATGCACCATGCAAGATTTATTTTTATCTATTTGATTTCAATGATAAACAACATATTAAAACTCTTTAATATGTTTTTGGATCTGTATTTGCCATTTAAGATTTTAAAATTAATCAGATTAATTTTAGAACCCTAGATTAAATCAAGAATGATTACACTAACCTCTTGATGTGCTGCAGCGTGTCTGCGCCTTTGAGATTCGTCTTCAGGACACCAAATGTTGTCCCTCTAGCTTGTCCACACCAAGAACACCTATGGCAGCCCCTTGAACAGCTTCTAAAGCTATTTCTATTAATTAGAAATTCAAGTTCTGCCTTTTAAGAGATTAGAGATGTAAACAGGACACTAGAAACAATTTCTAGTGTTCTTAATTCAAGAGATTGATGGCTAATCTCTTTGAATTGATGAGAGATGAAGAGAAATAGCTGGAGAGGCTCAAAGTGGCGTGACAAATGAGAGGAGAGGCTGCTGGTTATGTTTTCTTTTCATAACCACACTTAAATAGCTAGGTTAACACATTAAACCCTAGCCACATGTCACCTTTTGATTAGCTCTAGGTTTAAGTGACCCAATCACATTGTGCCAAGTGTCAAACCTATATTTAATCTTGATTTTAATCATCTTACATGATTAAAAAACATTTGGCAAGCTTATGTGTAATCCCATGTGTCACCATCTCATGGTGCCACGTGTCACACTGTGAAATGACCAAAATGCCCCTGTGTCTTAATTTTGAGTTCTCAACCCAAAATAATTATTTTCTTCTTCTAATTAATTTATATCAAATATAAATTAATTAATTAATCTCTATTAATTAATTTCTCATCAATTAAATTCATATTTAAACACTTTAAATATAAATTTAATTTATACTACACATCCAATAATCTAGATTTGGTTTCAAGTCATGCTAGGGACTTCGCAATTTAATTGCAAACCAAACCTATTTAATTAATCAATTAAACTATTTAATTAATTAATTAAATCATATTTAAATAGGTGATAACTTGTGTATGTGTGTGACTTACTAGGCTCATCACTAATTGGCAATGAGACATGATATCAACTCTTAATATCATCATAACTCTTTCTTACCATAAATGATTTCTCTAAATCATTTTATGAACCTCATAGACCATGGTTAACACCTAGCATAGCATGCCATGGCCACCCAATTAGTAATAAGAATTACCTTAAATGAACCTATAATCATATGTTACCATGCACTAGAATCTCTCTGTTACAAAATCCCAACTAAAACTGTAGTCATGGTTTATGTCAAAATAAATTTTCTATGAATATTATGTTATATTTTAATTACAGTTATTGATTAAAATATTTTTCTCATCGTAAACTCTTTCTCAATAAATCTATCTATCTGGCCAGAACTTGAAACATCAAGAACAATTAAATGAACATAGGATTTTATCTCTATTTACTTAGAGGAACAGATTCCATCTTGATCAACACCTACCTCCATATATAACTAGTAGGAGCCAACAGATGCCCATATACCCATACACAAGACAAGTATGAAAGCAGATCAAACTCAAACTACCTATATACAAGATAACTGTGCTATCTCAGTCTAAAGATTATATGCAATCGATATGATTTATGACAAAAAATTGAAAAGAGTAATCTCCATGTGCTTGTCATAAGTGTCAATGGTTCGGCATACTTATCATGTATAAGTGCCTATCATGTTTGTTATATTGCATGAGACTCACCATTCCATCTTATTTATATCTCATATAAATAACTTGTGAACAAACATGAATACAATCTTTCCGATAAGTCATGTCCTTATTATGAAGTATCCTCGATTGTGAACCTATTTATGATACTTTATGCTAGAAATATTGTCACTCATATTCTTAACAACTTAAGAATAATATTTCTAACAAAATATCAATGGACCTTTTCTATTACACATAAATATATTATGTAAACTAAAAGTGGAAATGCCTTTTATTAATAAAATTATGCACAAGATACATACTAAATGATATGCTCTAGGCATACTACTAACAATCTCCCACTAGCACTAGAGCCATTCATTACAATACCTTAGACCCATCTTCTCAAGATGTCGGTCTAATCGAGCTTGTGACAAAGGCTTAGTGAATGGATCACCTGAATTTTTCACCGATGTTATTTTTCTGCATGGCTATATCGCTTTGCCCAACTATATGTCCGATAATGTGGTAGTGCCTTTCTATGTGTTTGGATTTTGGTGAGACCTTAGTTCCTTAGCTCAGATGATCGCTCCATTATTGTCACAGGTAGTGGAACCGCCGACTCAATGGAAGGAACTACTGTAAGTTCATCACGAACTTCTTTATCCAAATAGCCTTCCTTTGCAAAGATCCGATGCAAAGAATATACTCACTCAGTAGTGGAATCTGCAATGTGCTCGCTTGGAACTCTTCCAACCGATCGCACCTCCATTACAAATGAACACATATCCAGAGGTAAACTTTCTATCATTGATATCCGATTGGAAATCGTAATCAAGATAACCATCCAATTGCAAGTCTCCACCTCCATAAATCAAGAATAAATCCTTAGTTCTTCTCAAGTACTTAAGAATATTCTTGACAGCTTATCCATGTTCCAAACTCGATTGGATTGATACCGCTAGTCAAACTAACAAAGATATGCGATATCCGCCTAGTACACAACATTGCATACATTAAACTTCCAATAGCCAAGCATATGGAATCCTCGCCATCTTATCTCTTTCTTGGTGTCTTTGGAGACATCTCTTTAGAAAGATGGATACCATGTCTCATCATAACAATCCTCTTGGAATCAAGCATGTTAAACCTCTTTAACACCTTTTCCAAGTATAGACTTTGGGATAAACCTATTATTCTTTTCGCTCTATCTCTATAGATGCGAATCCCAATAATATAGGTTGCCTCCCCTAAGTCTTTCATGGAGAATGTATTTGATAACCATACCTTTATAGTCATCAACATACCTGTGTCATTACCCATTAACAATATGTTATCCACATATAAGTCAAGGAAAGTGATAGCATTGTCACTAACCTTCTTATATACACATGGCTCATCCTCATTTTTGATAAAACCAAAGGATTTAATGGCTTCATCAAAACGGATGTTTCAACTCCTCGAAGCTTGTTTCAACCCATAAATGGATCGCTTTAGCTTGCATACCTTGGAACCATCTTGGGATTCAAATCCCCTAGGTTGTTCCATGAAAATGTTTTCTTCAATGTATCCATTGAGAAAAGTCGCTTTGACATCCATCCGCCAAATCTCATAATCATAGTATGCAGCTATTGCTAATAAAATCCTAATTGATTTAAGCATGGCAACAAAGCAGAAAGTCTCCTCATAGTCTATTCCTTGCCTTTGGCGAAACCCTTCGCTACTAGCCTTGCCTTATAGGTCTCTACCTTTCCATCGTAACCAATTTTCTTCTTGAAAACCCATTTGTTCCCTATAGGTACAATACCTTCTGTGGGTCAACAAGATCCCTAACTTGATTCTTATACATGGAATCAATCTATGATTTCATAGCATCAATACATTTTTAAGAGTCTATATCTGATATAGCTTCTTCATAGGTAAGTGGATCATCTCCATGATCTACTTCTTTATGAGTAGACAACTCTTGTTCTTCTTCATGAAGAAAACCATATCTCACCGGTGGGTGAGATACCCGGTTGTTCTACGAGGAACACTGTAGATGTTTCATCAATGGGTATAGGTTGACTAGACGGATCTATATCCATTTGATCTCTGGTTGGTCGAATTCTCCAATTCTAATTCTATTTGCCTTCCTTGCCTCCTTCTTGAACAAACCGTTGTTCAAGAAATGTGGCATCTCTACTTATCACAACCTTTGTGAAGTAGGCAAATAAAAATAATATCCAAAACTATCTTTTGGATATCCAACAAATCGACCTTTTCTCGATCCGTTTCCAATTTATCAGTGTTCAGCTTTTTGATATAAGCTGGACAACCCCAAATCTTAACATGCTTAAGACTTGGTTTTCTTCCATGCCATATCTCATAAGGTGTGGAAGAAACTGATTTTGATGGAATCCTATTCAGAATATACAAAGCTGATTCTAATGCAAATCCCCAAAAGAAGATTGGCATATCAGTATAGCTCATCATACTACGTACCATATCCAATAGGGTACGATTTCTCCTGTCAGATACACCATTCACCGTATGCGTTCTGGAGGAGTCACCGAGAAACAATGCCATGCTCTCTCAAGTATTCATCAAATTCAGTACTCAAATATTCACCTCCGCGATCTGATCGAAGAGCTTTAATACTTTTTCCTGTTTGATTTTCTACTTGAGATTTAAATTCCTTAAACTTTTCAAAGGATTCATGTTTGTATTTCATCAAATACAAATACCCAAACCTTGATTTATCATCAGTAAAGGTAATAAAATAATGAAAGCCCCCTCTAGCCATTTCTTTAAATGGACCACATACATCACTATGTATTAGCTCCAAAATATTTTCAGCTCTTAGCCCTTGTCCAACAAAGGGTGATCTAGTCATTTTGCCCTGAAGGCAAGATTCACAAGTTGGAGTAGGCTCAGAGCCCAATGAGGATAAAATCCCCATTTTCTCCAGTTTTGCAATCCTATCTTCTGCAACATGACATAACCTTAAGTGCCAAATATATTTTGAACTTGAGTTGGTTTTCACCATGGCATTGCATTCATTTAGATTGCTATACTCTGGCCAGTGGAAACACTTTCTTATTGGCAATGGAAACACTTTCCTGTTGGCAGTGGAAACACTTTCCTTTGCCTTTGTCAGCTTTGGTCTTCCTTTTCTGTTTAGCTATTTTCTTGGAAGGACCAGGAATCCGAGGTTTCTTTTTCTTATTGCCCTTCTTCTTGTTGGACTTTCCAGCAGAAGAAGATGCAACCAAAGCTACCTCTTTTCCTTTATTGCCTGGCATATTCTTTTGGGCAATAACCAGCATGTTGAGTAAACCAGCTAAGGTGCATTCCTGTTTAGTCATATGGAAATTTGTCACAAAATTCCCAAAAGACTCGTGAAGGGATCAAGGATCAAATCCGTCAGTAGTTGGAAATCCATGTTGAAGTCAAGATGTTCCAACCGCTCAATCACCGAATCATCTTGTGGACATGATCCCCAACATTCTCCCTTAGACATCCTCATACGGAATAGCCGTCTAGATATCTCATACCTAGCATTCTGTTGTGCTCACCATATAACTCTTGTAGGTGAAGGAGGATCTCACTCGCACTGCATGTTCTCATGTTGCTTCAGAATCATTACTCATGGAAGCAAGCATGTAACACTTAGCTCTCATATCATGCTCCTTCCACTTATCCAAAGTTTCATGTTCCTCTTGTGTGGCCTCCGGAGGTAAGGGACCAGAACATTTGAATCTAGAACATATCCTATATGTTCAAGGTTCAGGACAAGTTTCAAATTTCTTAGCCAATCGCATGATTAGGTCCTGTCAACTCACATGATCAAGTATGCTTGCAAGGATATTGGATGGTGGTGGTTGTTTTGTGCTCATTTTTATCATAAAATTAACCGCAGAAAATAACCAGATTAATTAGTAAATGTATCATGTAATTAACCAAAATGATTATGGTCTTTTAATCAAATTGGTCCTCCCACTAACTTAGCGAATCCTACACTTCCAAAGTAGAAAACGGAAATCCTAGTTGGATGGATTTCTAGTAGGTGATTGAATTCTTATAATTCTATTGATCATCCTCAGGTACATCCATTATTGGAATTACAATAAACTATAAGTGAGCAACTCCTTGCCCATCACATCTCATGTGAGGTTCAATCCTTTACCTAGCCCCTAATGCTCAAAATCTCAGGTACATCCATTATTGACTTATCTTGCATTAGTTAAGTTGATCCCATTGAGCCAGTAATTATGCAAATAATTTTAATGTCCTCAGGTACATCCAATATTGGCCACTAAACCATTTACATATTTACAACATCTCATGCTTAACAATTATTCTTAAGAAAATCTCTTAAATTAATTGCATCTTATGCAACTATTTAAAATTTCTTAAAATAATTGCCCCAATGGAAGGCCTATGTTATAATTACTTTAATTATAGCATTTCCAACTTAATCATTTGTTTGGAAGATTTTATGGTCATCCTAATTACTATTAAGGTCTCACTTTGCACATTATCCATTTAGCATGCATATATCATATAATTGCATACATTCCCATACATCTCATGCATTCATGGATAAGCAGTAAATATGGTATGATCATGGACTCTCTAAGGGATTCAATTCTGAGCCACCAAGAATTGAATCAGGGCATTCCTAGGTGCATTTCATTCATTCATTTTACAAGAGTTGTTGAAGGAGTACATAATCAACACTTGATATTGAATTCCTCTCACTGGTCCCACCAATGCTCTTGACCTCCTTGAACTTCTTGCAATCCAATATTACATAGTAATCCTTGGCATACCAAGGCGAATTTACAAGAACTTAAATAAATGAAATTACAACCCAAAATATTATTACAAACTTAATAATACATGCCCAAAATAAATTAAAATAAATTAATTAATTTACAATCCCAAAGAAACATAAAAGAAATAAATCCAATCACATTGGTCTTTTATAGTCCATGATCATCCATCATGCATATCACTATTTAACAATTAAATAAAACATACATACTTAAATTAAATTGAATATCTCATATTCAACTTAAAATCCAGATTTGAATATGATTCAAATAAATTTAAAAATTCAGATTTGAATCTCATTCAAACAAATTTAAAAATTCAGATTTGAATCACATTCAAACAACTTCAAAAAATTCAGATTTGAATCACATTCAAACATTTTTTTAAAAAATCATATTTGAATCACATTCAAATATTTTTTAAAAAATCAGATCTGAATTTTATTGAATCAATTTTAAAAAATCAGATTTAAATATGATTCAAACAACTTTAAAAATTCAGATTTGAATCACATTCAGACAACTTTTAAAATTCAGATTTGAATCACATTCAAACAATTTTTAAAATTCTGATTTGAATCATAATTTAATTGTGTGATTAAAACAAGTAATTAAACACTTTAATTAGTCAAAGAATAGGCCTTAGATCATACAACAATTGCAGAATTAAAAGCCAAACCTTGAACCACCTAAGGAACCATTGTTGCCGCCACCAATGGTGGCTTCACCATGTGTGCCGCCACACCTCTTGATCCAACTAGCAATGAATCAATCATCTCATGATCAAATCACACAATTAAATCATATAATCAACAATCTAAATGGCAAATATAGTGGCTCTGATACCAATTGAAGGAACGGAAGCGTGAAAAACACAAGATTATACCATTGAATTCAAAAATTTTCACCTAGGGTCACATGCACCATGCAAGATTTATTTTTATCTATTTGATTTCAATGATAAACAACATATTAAAACTCTTTTAATATGTTTTTGGATCTGTATTTGCCATTTAAGATTTTAAAATTAATCAGATTAATTTTAGAACCCTAGATTAAATCAAGAATGATTACACTAACCTCTTGATGTCTTTGCGCATGTCTGCGCCTTTGAGATTCGTCTTCAGGACACCAAATGTTGTCCCTCTAGCTTGTCCACACCAAGAACACCTATGGCAGCCCCTTGAACAGCTTCTAAAGCCATTTCTATTAATTAGAAATTCAAGTTCTGCCTTTTAAGAGATTAGAGATGTAAACAGGACACTAGAAACAATTTCTAGTGTTCTTAATTCAAGAGATTGATGGCTAATCTCTTTGAATTGATGAGAGATGAAGAGAAATAGCTGGAGAGGCTCAAAGTGGCGTGACAAATGAGAGGAGAGGCTGCTGGTTATGTTTTCTTTTCATAACCACACTTAAATAGCTAGGTTAACACATTAAACCCTAGCCACATGTCACCTTTTGATTAGCTCTAGGTTTAAGTGACCCAATCACATTGTGCCAAGTGTCAAACCTATATTTAATCTTGATTTTAATCATCTTACATGATTAAAAACATTTGGAAAGCTTATGTGTAATCCAATGTGTCACCATCTCATGGTGCCACGTGTCACAATCGTGAAATGACCAAAATGCCTCGTGTCTTAATTTAGAGTTCTCAACCCAAAATAATTATTTTCTTCTTCTAATTAATTTATATCAAATATAAATTAATTAATTAATCTCTATTAATTAATTTCTCATCAATTAAATTCATATTTAAACACTTTAAATATAAATTTAATTTATACTACACATCCAATAATCTAGATTTGGTTTCAAGTCATGCTAGGGACTTTGCAATTTAATTGCAAACCAAACCTATTTAATTAATCAATTAAACTATTTAATTAATTAATTAAATCATATTTAAATAGGTGATAACTTGTGTATGTGTGTGACTTACTAGGCTCATCACTAATTGGCAATGAGACATGATATCAACTCTTAATATCATCATAACTCTTTCTTACCATAAATGATTTCTCTAAATCATTTTATGAACCTCATAGACCATGGTTAACACCTAGCATAGCATGCCATGGCCACCCAATTAATAATAAGAATTACCTTAAATGAACCTATAATCATATGTTACCATGCACTAGAATCTCTCTGTTACAAAATCCCAACTCAAGCTGGAGTCATGGTTTATGTCAAACTCCATTTGCTATGAATATTATGTTCTCTTTTAATTCCAGTTCTTGATTAAAAGATTTTTCTCATCAGAAACTCTTTTCTGAATAAATCTATCTGTCCTGGCCAGGAACTTGAAACATCAAGAACAATTAAATGAACATAGGATTTTATCTCTATTTACTTAGAGGAACAGATTCCATCTTGATCAACACCTACCTCCATATATAACTAGTAGGAGCCAACAGATGCCCATATACCCATACACAGTACAAGTATGAAAGCAGAATCAAACTCAAACATCAAATATAAAAGATAACTGCTATCTCAGGTCTAAAGATTATATGCACTGATATGATTTATGACAAAACATTGACAAGAGTAAACTCCATGTGCTTGTTATAAGTGTCACTGGTTCGGCCTACTTATCATGTATAAGTGCCTATCATGTTTGTTATATGGCATGAGACTCACCATTCCATCTTATTTATATCTCATATAAATAACTTGGGAACAAACATGAATACAATCTTTCTGGATAAGTCATGTCCTTATTATGAAGTATCCTCGATTGTGAACCTATTTATGATACTTTGTGCTAGAAATATTGTCACTCATATTCTTAACAACTTAAGAATAATATTTCTAACAAAATATCAATGGACCTTTTCTATTACACATAAATATATTATGTAAACGGAAAAGTGGAAATGCCTTTTATTAATAAAATTATGTACAAGATACATACTAAATGATATGCTCTAGGGCATACTACTAACAGCACCATGAGATGGTGACACATGGCATAACACATAAGCTTGCCAAATGTTTTTTAATCATGTAAGATGATTAAAATCAAGATTAAATATAGGTTTGACACTTGGCACAATGTGATTGGGTCACTTAAACCTAGAGCTAATAAAAGGGTGACATGTGGCAAGGGTTTAATGTGTTAACCTAGCTATTTAAGTGTTGTTATGAGAAAATAAAACACAACCAGCAGCCTCTCCTCTCATTTGTCATGCCACTTTGAGCCTCTCCAACTATTTCTCTTCATCTCTCATCAATTCAAAGAGATTAGCCATCAATCTCTTGAATTAAGAACACTAGAAATTGTTTCTAGTGTCCTGTTTACATCTCTAATCTCTTAAAAGGCAGAACTTGAATTTCTAATTAATAGAAAAAGCTTTAGAGGCTGTTCAAGGGCTGCCATAGGTGTTCTTGGTGTGGACAAGCTAGAGGGACAACATTTGGTGTCCTGAAGATGAATCTCAAAGGCGCAGACACGCTGTAGTGCATCAAGAGGTTAGTGTAATCGTTCTTGATTTAATCTAGGGTTCTAAAATTAATCTGATTAATTTTTAAAATCTTAAATGGCAAATACAGATCCAAAAACATATTAAAAGAGTTTTAATATATTGTTTATCATTGAAATCAAATAGATAAAAATAAATCTTGCATGATGCATGTGACCCTAGGTGAAAATTTTTGAATTCAATGGTATAAACTTGTGTTTTTCATGCTTCCGTTCCTTCAGAAGCTTCAGGTCATGATACATCTTTGTACTTCCTGGGTGCATAGCATATACACTAGTGTGTGCCTCTTTTAGAATATTGGCTTTCAATTCCCTATCATCTGGTACACACAGTCTTTCTTTGTAGTACAGACACCCATCAGCTTTCACCCCATAGTCAGTTGCTTTTCCCTCTGGGATTTTGCTCATAATAGCCATTAGCTTCTCATCTACCTTCTGCCCATCTAAAATCTGCTGTAGCAGGTTTGGCCTCACTTGCAACTCAGCCAAGATAGCTCCATCACGAACCAAAGATAGACGGGCATTCAATGATCTCAAGGTTGTCATGGATTTTCTGCTCAAAGCATCAGCAACTACATTTGCCTTTCTAGGATGGTAATCAATTACACAGTCATAGTCCTTCAGGAACTCAATCCATCGCCTTTGTCTAAGGTTGAGCTCCTTCTGAGTTGGCAAATATTTTAGACTCTTGTGGTCTGTGTAAATGTAACACTTTTCACCATACAAGTAATGCCTCCATATCTTCAGTGCGAAGATAATTGCTGCAAGCTCTAGATCATGGGTAGGGTAGTTTTGTTCATGTGGCCTTAACTGCCTGGAGGCATAGGCGACCACCTTCCCCTCTTGCATCAATACACACCCTAACCCATTATGTGAGGCATCACTGTAAACCACGAAGTCCTTTCCTGACACCGGCTGTGTTAACACTGGTGCCTCTGTCAACATAGCCTTCAACTTCTCAAAACTGGTCTGACACTTGTCATTCCAGTCAAATTTGACATTCTTGTGTAACAACTTGGTCATTGGAGCAGCTATTAAGGAAAATCCCTTCACAAATCTCCTGTAATACCCAGCTAGCCCCAAGAAGCTTCTGACCTCAGTTGTATTCCTGGGAGGCTTCCATTCCATCACTGCTTCTATTTTCTTGGGATCCACTCTAATCCCATCAGCTGACACTATGTGTCCAAGGAATGCAATCTCATTTAACCAAAAGTCACACTTGGACAACTTAGCATACAGCTTCTTTTCCCGCAGGGTTTGTAGAACAATCCTCAAATGTTCATCATGTTCTTCCCTGGTCTTGGAGTACACCAGAATATCATCAATAAAAACCACTACGAACCGATCCAGGTATGGATGGAAGATACGGTTCATAAGGTCCATGAATGCCACTGGTGCATTTGTTAGGCCAAAGGGCATCACCAGAAACTCATAATGCCCATACCGGGTCCTGAATACAGTCTTGGGCACATCTACATCCTTCACTCTCAACTGATGATACCCTGATCTGAGATCAATCTTAGAAAATACTCCTGCTCCCTTCAACTGATCAAACAGATCATCAATTCTAGGCAACGGATATTTGTTCTTCACAGTCACTTTATTCAACTGCTTGTAATCGATGCATAGCCTCAAAGTCCCATCCTTCTTTTTCACAAAGCGACCGAGCTCCCCATGGTGACACACTGGGGCGTATGAACCCCTTATCAAGCAACTCTTGCAACTGAGTTTTCAACTCCCTCAATTCAGTGGGTGCCATCCTATAAGGAGCAATGGAAATGGGTGCTGTACCCGACAGTGTCTCAATAGCAAACTCGACTTCCCTTTCTAGTGGAAAACCAGGCAACTCTTCAGGAAATACCTCCGGGAAGTCACTCACTGTGGGTATATCACTCAGGTTTGGCTTAGCCTGCCTAGTATCCACCACATGTGCTAGGTAGGCTTCACAGCCTTTTCTCATCATTCTTCTTGCAACGGTGGCTGAGATGACATTGGACAAGAAATCTGTCCTTTCACCCACAACTGTAATCTCATTACCCTCTGAAGTTTTTAGAGAAATTCTCTTCAATTTGCAATCAACTATTGCCTGATGACGTGACAACCAGTCCATTCCCAATATCACGTCAAACTCATGGAAGGGTAACTCAATTAGGTCTGCCGAGAATTCATACCCTTGAATCCTTAACGGGCAACCCTTGTATACTTTATTCACCACTACACTGTGGCCCAATGGATTAGTGACCAGAATGTCTTGGTCACTCTCCCCTACCAGTATCCCCCTTTCTACGGGTAGATTGATGCAGATGTATGAATGAGTGGATCCTGGATCCACCAATGCATGCACAGGTGTAGTGTAGAGGAAGAACGTACCCCTGATGACGTCCGGGGCATCTTGCTCCTCCTGAGCTCTCAGGGCATAATTTCTGGCAGGTGGTCTGTTATCTGGCCTCTCTGCTGGCTCAGATGTAGGCCTTTGAGATGGTCCCACAGCTTCGAATTTACCAGACCTTCTACCCCTTGGTGGTGCAGGAGCAGGTCTGTCTGCTTGTGTTGGAGCAGCAGTAGTAGTTCTGCGTGGACAGTTCTTCAACTGATTCTCTGTTGACCCACACCTCAAGCAGGCACCAGTTACTCTCCAACACTCCCCCTTGTGCCATTTAAGGTAGTGTGGACATGCAGAAGATGTTGGGGCTGGTCCCCTGAACCCCATCCCTGGAGAGCTGCCCACTGATGGTGTGGACTGACCTCTCCTAGGGGTGAGCGTGGCTGGGCCTCGAGACCGACCACCTTGTGGCTGACCCGAACTCTGTGCAGGAGGACCCTTAAACTTCTTCCCAAATCCAGGAGCTGAACTCGACTGACCCGGTCCCCTCTTCTGCTGTCTCTCTCTTCTAGTCCACTCACTAATTCTTACTTTTTCAACCTTTATTGCCGCTTCCACTAACTTGGTAAATTCTGTGATTCCCAAGGCAGTGAGTTGGATCTTGATGTTATCATTTAGTCCCTCTTCAAATCTCTTGCACCTTTCAGCTTCATTAGGGACTATCTCCCTTCCATAACGGCTTAATCTTACGAATTCCTTCTCATATTCAGCCACTGACAACTGTCTCTGCCTCAGGTTAATGAATTCCCTTCTTCTCTCTTCCAAATATACAGTACCCACATACTTCTTCTTGAATTCAGAGAGAAAGAAATCCCAAGTTGTAGTTTTTGGCTGCACTTCACTGGACACGGTGTCCCACCACTCATATGCATCATCTTGCAGTAAAGAGATGGCAGCTTCCAGGTTTTGCTCTGGAGTGCAGTGAAGTTGTTTTAGGACTCTGCCTGTTCTGTTCAACCAATTCTCGGCTGCAACAGAGTCATCTTCTCTCTTACCATAGAAGTCCACAGCTCCAAACTTTCTTAGCCTCTCCAAGTGTGATTTCTGCTGTGGAGCTGGTGGTGGTGGTGGTGCTGGCATTACCCCGGCCATTTGTCTAAAGAAGTCGGCCATTTGTTGGAACATGGCCTGTGGAGGCTGAGCAGGCTCTGCTTGAGCTGGCGGAGCATATTCTCTCATGCCCCCAGTCTCAGCTGCTGCAGGTGGAGCATGACTCTCCACTTCCTCCTCAACGGCTCTCTGAGATGAAGGGTCCATATCCTATTCAAAATAAGAAAGATAAACAGATCTGCGTTAGTGTCACCTCGACTCTTACAAATGCAATGCATGGTATGGACTCAATCTAGGCCCAGAAACACCTAAACCGTGCTCTGATACCACTAAATGTGACACCCCTTACCCGTGTACAGTATATCCGAGTAAGCAATGTCACGGTGTATCGGCACACTCTATTTTACCTTAATCAATTTTTGTCATAATTTTTGAATATAATTTATGAAATATAATTTATTTAAGCCATTTATCGAAATTATAATTTATTTGAGGTTCTGAAAATTTTAAAGAAAATCCGGCAGAGTACCGGCTAAAAATGGAGAAAACAGTTCTTCGGAACCTGTTAAAAACACTTCCAATAAACAAATTCATTCATTCTGAACTCCAAAATTCCAAAATCTCAACAATATTTCTCATATACAAGCGATAAATACATGCTCAAATTTTAGCATTCATAGTCATAACTTTCATTATTTACATGAACATCAAAATATATTACATGAGTTCAAATACATATGAGAAAGTAAAAATCTGCTACAAAATATCAAAATGACAAAATGACACCTAGTGCCCTACCAATGCACTGCAGGTAGTGAGGTGACACGGACACTGCGCAGAACTGCTGGATGGACTCACCCAGTCTGTGGTCTACTGGGCTCACGATCAGGATCTCCAGTACTTACGCGTGGCAAAAGCAATGCGCTAAGCAATAATGCTTAGTGGTGCAATAATAAAATAACAAGAAATAACAGATATAAATATGTATTGCATGTACATGTAGACGGGTGAGGGGTGTTACATGAGCGATGGTGGGGCAAACCTCAACGAGGACGCTGAGTCTCGAAAGGGGGGGAGAAAGGTCCCTTAGGCAAATCCCACATTGGCAAAGCACAGAGATGGTCTTGGGTTCAAAAAGTAATGATATATAAAATGAATGAACTAATCATTAGAGGCGCCTTTTAGTGGAATGGCTTGGAGAGTTGGAAGAACTCCAGGGTTAAGTGTGCTCGCTTGAGAGAAATCCTAGGATGGGTAACCTTCTGGGAAGTTCTCCATTCCACCTATGGGACAAAACCGTGAGGCTTATGGCCAAAACGGATAATTCCTCTAGTGGTTGGAGCCTAATCGTTATACAAATGTTCCATAGGGACAAGTGAATGTTGTCTTTTCTTGGTCTTTTGGCTAAATAGGAATTTGAAAGAATCCTGAATACCCATCTAAATAACAGAAATCAGAGTGTTTCGCTAACCTTTCTAACATTTGGTCGATGAAGGGGAGAGGAAAATGGTCTTTTCTGGTAGCACTATTTAATTTCCTATAATCTATGCACATTCGCCAACCAGTGACTACTCTAGTAGGGATTAGTTCATTGTTTGCATTTTGGATAATAGTTGTCCCACTTTTCTTAGGAACTACATGTACTGGACTAACCCATTTACTATCAGAAATTGAGTGTATGATACCTGCATCTAATAGTTTTAAAATTTCTCTCTTAACTACTTCTTTCATGTTTGGGTTAACTAACTTAGACAGGCTAGCATTGATTATAACAAGATATTTAGAATTTGAGTCCAGAAATGCGTACCTTAGTGAGGAGGGGAAAGGTTTAAGCTCTACCTGTTTGGCATTTTCCTGGAGCTTACCTTTGGTTTGTTCCTCCTTCAACTTCTCCATCTCGAAAGCCTTAGCTAAGGGTAGGGGTGAATGAGCTGCTATCTGTTGTGCACAGGCTGCTATTTCTGTATTTTCATTATCCACTATGTGGCTGTGCACAATACATGCTTCAAGAGGATCTTTAGGATGTGTCTTATGAAATTCCTCTTCAACTTGTTTGTCAATTATGTCAACCTTGAAGCATTCATCAGGTTCAAATTTGTGTTTCATTGTGTCGAACAAGTTGAACTCCACTTCTTTTTTTCCTACCTTGAGGGTTAGTCACCCATTTTTTACGTTTATGATGGCTCCGGCGGTTGCCAAGAATGGTCTTCCCAAGATAATAGGGATTTAAACATTTTCTTCCATCTCAAGGACAATAAAGTCTACTGGAATAAAGAATTTGCCCACTTTGATAGGGATATTCTCAAGTATGCCCACAGGATATTTAACAGATCGATCAACCAATTGCAATGAGATTGTCATGGGCCTCAATTCTCCGATTTCCAATTTTTGTATATTGATAGAGGCATTAAACTAACACTTGCCCCAAGATCGCAAAGGGCCTTGTCTATTTTCTTGTTACCAATGAGGCAGGGTATGGAGAAGCTTCCTAGATCTTTCAACTTTGGAGGCAGTTTATTTTGCAGTATGGCACTGCATTCCTCTGTTAGAGCTACTGTTCCATAGTCTTCCAGCTTTCTTTTCTTTGACAGAATTTTCTTAAGAAATTTAGCATAGGATGGCATCTGAGAAAGTGCTTCAGTGAAGGGGATGTTGATATAAAGTTTCTATAAAACTTCCAAAAACTTCTCAAACTGCTTATCCAATTTGGCTTTCTGAAATCTTTGAGGAAAAGGTAGGGGAGGCTGATATGGCTCTGGTAATTTCTTTGTCTTACCTGCTTCCTCTTCCTGATCTTTCTTAGCTTCTTCCTCCTTTTTCTTTGCTTGGCCTTTAGATTTTTCTATAGTTTTCTCTGTCAGTTCTACCTCTGGTTGTACTAGAGTTCTCCCACTCCTCAATGTAACTGCCTTACAATGCTCCCTTGGGTTCATTTTTGGTTGGCTAGGCAGTTTGCCAGCAGCCTTACTTGAAGAACTTGCTTACTGAGTGATTTGATTCTCTAGCATCTTGTTATGAGTAGCAAGTTGGTCCATTCTGGAAGTTAGCTGTTTAATCAATTCATTTTGTTGTTGTTGAGCTGCTAGGAATCCTTCCATCATGGATTCCATGGTCATCTTCAGTTCAGGTTGTTGAGGTTGAAGAGGTAGTGATGACTGTGCAAAGTTTTGACCTCTGTTCTGAAATCTAGGGGGTGCTAGTGGTTTATACCCTTGTTGTTTGTTTATTGGCTAGTTCTGCTAATTGGACCATGAGAAATTTGGGTAGTTCCTCCATCTAGGGTTGTAAGTATTTGAATATGGATTGTTGGGCCGCCTCTGGTTGAAGTTTCCTCCATTATTCACATAGTTCATCTTCTCTATGGAGGGTTCATTAAAATTGCTGTATTCTGAATTCATGTATCCTCCTCCATAGCTGTCCTCATGTTAACTGTTTATACCAACTGTGGTGGCTTGCATTCTTTCGAGTCTCTTTGTGAGCTGATCAAATTAAGCATTTATCATGCTTAGGGCGTCTACTTCCAGGACCCCTGTAGTTCTCCTTGCATTTCCTCTTGCATTTGATCGCTCATAATTATGGTATGCAACCCTTTCTAGAAGTTCAAGTGCTTGTGTCATTGTTTTCTCCATTAGATCACCTTCTGCAACTGAATCAACTATGCTCCTTGTAGAGGGCAATAACCCATTATAGAAATTTTGCACTAATAGCCAATCCTCTATTCCATGGTGTGGACATTCCCTCTGTTGGTCTTTATATCTTTCCCATGCATCATAGAGTGATTCTCCTTCCTTTTGTTAGAAGGTTTTGAGCTCAAGCCTCAGTTTTTCAGTCTTTGCAGGTGGAAAATACCTTGCTAGAAAAGCTTGAGAGAGATTTTCCCAAGTGGTGAACGTTCCAGCCGATTGAGAAAGTAACCACTTCCTTGCTCTGTCCCGAAGGGAGAATGGGAATGTTCTGAGTCTTATTGCTTGATCAGACACTCCATTCATCTTGAATGTGTCACATAGGGGAAGAAAGCACTGGAGGTGATAGTGTGGGTCTTCTGTTGGTGAACCTGCAAACTAGGTTTATTGAATCATTTGGAGCCATGCTGGTTTTAATTCAAAGTTGTTGGCTTCCACTGTGGGTCTAGTGACACTAGGCTGAAATCCTTGGACAGATGGAGCTCTGTAATCTCTCAAGAGTCTTGGTCTGTCATTATTATCGGCCATGGTTGGGATTTCAGGATCTTCTTGACCGTGGTCTTGATATTTCCTTTCCCTCCTGATGGCTCTCAGAGTTCTGTCTATCTCCAGATCACAGTCCAAAATTTCTTATTCTGGCCTTATTCTGGTCATATACCAGATCGGGCACCAGAGAGAAAAGAAGAGAAATACAATCAGTAAAATAAAATTAGATAATAAATATAATTGCATAAATCAGCTAAATTTCCTATCGCTTAACATTACTAAAGCTAAAAATTCCCCGGCAATGGTGCCAAAAACTTATTTCGCTGGTTTTACAACCCTGCAAGTGCACGGATCGCTAACAAGTAATAAAGTGATGAGTAAAGTATTGTTTCCATGAGGAATTTGATTAGTAAGTACCAATGTGCACAGTAATTTTGACTGTCTAGGCTATCGAATACTTAGGGAATGAAGTTTGTTAACCTTAAATACTAGAATGGTAAACTTAAAACGAAACAATTTATTTGAAACAATTCTGGAATTAAGATTTCACACTTGAATCTTACTAGGGATGTTATCTCGTTTATTTACTGGATTGAGGATCGTTTTCTTGATGGAAATTAGTCCTAAGTTATCCTAAATCCTCTCTCAGGGCACCTAGAGTGTATTCTAATTAACTCAAACCTAACTTTCATGGTGATCAAATTAATTAAAATCCTTTAAGATCTTTAACCAATTTTGAGTTCCACAAAGGTATTAGCCTATGTCTAGGTTAGAATTCCTAGGTTTAAGATCTTGATTTTCTAATATTAATCTTCACCTTTCAGTCCTTCAATTAATATCTACAATTAATACTAAGTGGGTACCAGCATATAGCATGCATTAAGATTACAAGAAATTAAATAAAGGAACGAATTTCAAATCCAATAAATAAAACATAGTGTTTATCCATAATAATAATTACCAGCATTACTCTCCCAATTCCAGAATAAGAAAACTACTCACTCATGGTGAGTTCAGCAAACATCATGATAAAAGGTAAAAACAGTAAAAAGAAAATTATGTAGAAAAAATAAAACAATAAAAATCTGTTTGAGGAGATGAAATGAAGGAACCGAAGAGAGTTTGTAGCTTTGATCTTATGGAGCTTCAACTGGAAAACTCCTTTTGGTACTGATGTTCCTTTCCTCGAGATGACTGGAGAGAGTGCAGAGTGTGGGTTTTTCTCCTTCAAAAGTCCTCAAAAGTGTTGTCAAAAGATAAAAGAAAGCCCCCATTTTATGATGTTTTCTCTTCTATTTATAATGGTTGCTCTAGGGTTAGGTCATTTTGAGTCCAAAAGGCTTTAAGAGTCTCATTTGAATCAGAAAACAAGAGCGGGAATTCGAGTTATAAAACTGGTTGCCGCATAGTACATGGCCCGTGTGTCACTACATGGCCCAGGGCCGTGTAACTTGCTGTAGTGGAACTGCGGAGTCTTGCATTGGCACAGAGACTTACATGGGTCTGCGCCAACTACACGGGCCTGGTTACATGGGCCGTGTACTTGTGTTCCCATAAGGTTCTTCAAGCTTGTGCCTGGCAGAGAGTTTCATGGGTCTCTGCAGATTTCCCGGGTCCAATTACACGACCCATGTACTTTTATTTCTACATTGGCTCTCTGGCTTTCTTTTGGCAGAAGGTTACACGGGTCTGGGGCTTGGCTTACATGACCCGTGTACTTTGTGTCAGTAGTAATACTCAGTCTCTTAACCTCTCCAAGCTTCCTTTTGCACTCCTATACTATGGGGCTTCACCTAAACACCTGAAATGATGCAGAAAACATGGAATTAAGGGCTTGATAATAGAAATTACAGAAACTAATGAAATCAACTATTATGCATGAAAATATTTGACTAAATGCTATGAGATAGTATACAAATGTGCTTAAAAACATCTATACAATTCAAGTGTATCAACTTATTTCTTAAGCACTTGAGTTAGAAAGAATCAAGTCAGAAGGGAAACCAGTGAAATAGAAAATAGAGAAAACAGAAAAACAAAAAAGTGAAAAGTCACATATCAAAGTTCCAGCGGCAATACTGGAAAAAGAAAGAACATTGGGGCACCAAACAGAGGTAAAAGTCTGGAAGGGAAAGATTTTTTAGGCAGAGACCCCCTTGATCTGGTTAGCAGACAACCAGAAGTTCTCACCCTCACTGCCTTTATAAGACATGTGGCAAGACCTATGCTGGGATATGTTACTGGGCTTTAGGAGCCTATGTTACTGGGCATCTAGCTAAAGATTGTACCAGTGCCCGTAGATTTGGGCCACCTCCTACTACTGCAGAAGGGTCTGTACAGAGTTCTGCCACTAGAGGTTCACAACCATTTAGCAGAGGCAGAGGCAGAGGCAAAGGTAGGGACAAAACCTTAGGCAGTCATGGTATAGTAAATCAATCAGAACAAGGTAGTGCTCCGGCCAGAGTCTACATGATGAGACAGAGAGAAGAGGCTGAGACTTCTGACATTGTGGCGGTACCTTCTCTATCTCTAATCAAGATGTATTTGTACTGTTTGATCCAGGTTCTACCCATTCCTATGTTAGTGCTAGCATCATCAGTTCTCTTGTTGTTCCATGTGTCAAAATGGGTTTTGAGGTGCTAGTAACAAGTCTATTAGGACAAGAGGTCAGAGTCAACAGACTATATAGGGATTTTCCTTTGGTGATCCAAGGACATATTTTTCTGTCCGATTTTATTGAAATGCCCTTCAGAGATTATGATATCATCTTGGGCATGGATTGGTTAGCCAGGCATCACACCATGATTGACTGTAGACTGAAGATAGTCACTTTTGGTCTTCCTTAGTACGGTAATGTGGTGATACATGGGGAGAGGCAGCTATTGCCATCAAACATCATTTCGGCTGCACTAGCCAGAAAAATGATCAAAAAAGGGTGTGAAGCATACTTGGCACATGTGATAGACACCCAAGTAGGGAGTCCAGCATGGAGGGACATCCCTACAGTATGTGACTTTCCGGATGTGTTCCCTGATGAGTTGCAAGGACTACCTTCGGAAAGAGAGGTGCAGTTTGAGATTAATGTTATGCCTGGTGTTGATCCAATCTCCATAACACCATACAGAATGGCACTAGTAGAATTGAAAGAGTTGAAGGTGTAGTTGCAAGAACTACTTGACAAGGGCTTCATTCGCCCTAGTGTGTCACCCTGGGGAGCACCACTGTTGTTTGTTAAGAAGAAAGATGGCACTCTCCGCTTGTGTATTGATTACTGGCAGTTGAATAAGGTGACAATAAAGAACATATATCCATTACCCTACATTGATGACCTGTTTGATCAATTAAAGGGTGCAGTTGTGTTCTCCAAAATTGACCTGAGATCGGATTATTATCAGTTGAAGGTGCAAGAGTAGAGTATCCCTAAAACTGCTTTTAGAACCCGATAAGGCCATTATGAGTTTCTAGTCATGCCATTCGGGTTAACCAATGCTCCAGGTGCATTTATGGATCTGATGAACACTATTTTCAAACCATACTCAGATCAGTTTGTGGTGGTGTTTATTGATGGCATCTTGGTGTATTCGAGGAGTGCAGAGGAGCATGATAGACATCTGTGGATTGTACTACAGACATTGAGGGAGAAACAGCTATACACCAAATTGTCAAAATGTGAATTTTGGCTAAAAGAAATTTCTTTCGCGGGGCACATAGTATCGGCAGAGGGCATTAAGGTTGATCCTAGTAAAATTGAAGCTATCCTTAATTGGAAGCCACCTAGAAATGTCACAGAAATTCACAGTTTTCTGGGTTTAGCTGGATACTACCTCTGATTTGTGAAGGGGTTCTCTATGTTGGCTTCTCCACTGACCAACTTGCTTTGGAAAGATGTGAAATTTCAATGGAAGAATAAATGCCAGCAGAGTTTTGATGAGTTGAAGAGGTGTTTGACTGAAGCTCTAGTCCTTACCTTACCTACCCTGGGTAAAAAGTATACTGTTTACAGTGATGCTTCTCACAATGGGTTAGGTTGTGTATTAATGCAAGATTAAAATGTCATTGCACATGCATCACGCCAGCTGAAACCGCATGAGAGGAATAATCCGACACATGACTTGGAGCTTGCAGCTATTGTATTTGCTCTTAAGATCTGGAGACACTACTTATATGGGGAGAAGTATTACATCTACACAGATCATAAGAGTTTAAAGTATCTGGGCACTCAGAAAGAGTTGAATTTGAGACAGAGGAGATGGTTAGAACTGATTAAAGGCTATGATTATCTAATAGACTATCAGCTAGGGAAAGCAAATGTTGTGGCTGATGCCTTAAGTCGTAAGATTATGGCAAGTCTAAGAATTTCTCCCTTGTCTATGGTACATGAGTTGAAAGCACTGCATGCCAATTTGGAGATTAATGAAGAGGGTCTGACAGTAGTTGCATGGCATGTACAACCAGTGTTGATTGATCAGATCAAAATGGCTGCTCAAAATGATGAAAAATATCAGAAGCTACTGGAAGAAGTTTGGCAGGGCAAGAAACCTGATTTCTCAGTGAAAGATGATGGTCTACTGCTACACCAAGGCAAAATGTGGGTTCCTAATGATGTTGACTTGAGACAGATCATTATGAAGGAAATACACGAGTCTCCTTTTACTATGCAACTTGGTGGCACTAAGAAGTATAAAGGGCTAAAAGAGCATAACTGGTGGATGGGCATGAAAAGGGATATAGCTAATTTTGTCTCTAAATGCCTAACTTGTCAGCAAGTGAAGGCAGAACATCAAGTACCAGTTGGTTTGCTACATCTATTGCCAATACCTGAATGGAAGTGGGAATGAATAACTATGGATTTTGTAATGGGACTTCCAAGAACACAGAAGAGCCATGATGTATTATGGGTTATAGTGGATAGATTGACCAAGTCTGCTCATTTTTTGCTAGTCCGGATGGACTATAGCTTAGAGAGATTGGCCAAATTGTACATAGATGAGATAGTGAGACTGCATGGATTGCCAGTATCGATTGTATCAAACAGAGATCCTAGGTTCACTTTTAGATTCTGGAGTAGTCTTCAGAGAGCCCTAGGAACTAGATTAAACTTCAGTATGTCATTCCACTCACAGACAGATGGCTAGTCTGAAAGGGTAATACATATATTGGAGGATATACTATAGGCTTGTGTAATTGTGTTTGAAGGTAGTTGGGACACACACTTGCCTCTGATTAAGTTTGCTTAAAACAACAGCTACCAATCAAGCATTGGGATGCCTCCATATGAAGCTCTGTATGGCAGAAAGTGCAGAACTCCTTTGTGTTGGGATGAAGTAGGCGAAAGAAAAATGATTGGCCCAGAGATTGTACAGCAGACAGAGGAAAAGATCAGACTGATCACAGATCAACTCAAGGCTGCATCAGATCGTTAGAAGTCCTACATTGATCTGAAGAGGAGAGATATTGAATATACAATGGGTGAGAAAGTATTCCTCAAGGTTTCCCCTTGGAAGAAAATTATGAGATTTAGCAGAAAGGGGAAACTGAGTCCTCATTTCATTGGACCATATGAGGTTCTGGAAAGAGTGGGTCCTTTGGCATATCGATTGGCACTACCTCTCGAGCTAGAGAAGATAATAATGTCTTTTATGTGTCCATATTGAGGAGGTATAGATCCGACCCATCTCATGTATTACCAGTAGAAGAAATTGAGGTGAATCCAGACCTTTCATATAAGGAAGAACCCATAGAGATTCTAGCATATGAGGTGAAGCAGCTGAGAAATAAGCAGATACCATTAGTGAAAGTGTTATGGAACCATCACTCAGGCTAGGAGGCTACTTGGGAACGAGAAGAGGACAGGAGGAAACAGCACCCACAACTGTTCAGAAACTGATACTAAGTAAAATTTTGAGACGAAATTTATTTTAAAGGGGGAGGGGGGGGGGGCGGCAGAATTGTAACACCCTTATATGGATAGCCTGGTATATTTTACTGTTTCGGTGACCGGTGTCGATTCGGACAATTAAGAGGAATATAATCATGTTTAAGTCACCTAGAAAAGCCCTGAATAAAAATTAATAGTAATTACCAGAAGGTCAAGTCTAAATAAGAAAAACAAAACATAAAAGGTTAAATGAGCCAGGAGTCATAGCGATGAGTGACCTTAATGGGAAGTGACTGCGAGATCAGTTCCAACGCTAATTTTGAACGGGAAATTGTGACACCGCGGTCCTAAAGACTATTGCGAAGCTAGTGGAAAAAGAGAAAATTGTAGAAAAGAGTTGATAAGTAGGTCAAATAATTAGGTCAAGGATCCGAAAGAAATACCAAATTATTTGCAAATCGGATCAGACCGGTGAGGGGCAAATTGGTCAATTCACCCCTAGAGGTGACTCACGACCTAACTTTCCAATAAAATCTGAGAAATAAAATTTTGGAATATAGAATTAAATTAAAGAACTATAGAAAAATAAAGGAAAAAGGAAAAAGAAAAGAAAATGACTTATGACATCATCAAGGTGACCTAACGAATGACATCATAAATAATTTTTACTTAATTTAAAGTTTGACTAAGTTAATTAGGACATAAATACAAAAAAATTAAAAGAACAAAATTCATTCTTCTTCCTTCCCTAAAATGGCCAAATGCCTTCTCTCTCTCACCTCCTTATGTGACCACCATTGAAGAGTTAATCAAGCTTGCATAACTTGATTTTCTCCCACCAATTTTAACCCTAAACCCTAAAAAGCTTCTAAATTACCCTAGACAAGAAGATTGAAGGAGAAAAGAAAGGAGAAAAGATAGGGAATTGAAGAATTGAACTTCAAAGAAAAGGTTAGTGTTCTAACTCTTCACTTTCTTGTTAAATTCATGTGTATGTAGTGACATAACTTAGAAATTATGGAAAATTTTAAACAAATTAAATATGTTAGACCAATTGGAGATTTCAGCTAACCTTAGTAGGAATAGGGATTGAGTGAGTTTGATGAATTTAAAAGAGTAATTGAGTTGAATTAAGTGTATAGACCATGATTGTGCACTTTAATTGCACTAATTGAGCCAATTACAAAAATTAGGGTTCTTGAGTTCATGAAATTGGGGGAAAAATGAGAGGAAATGGTCAATTGATGCAATTAACCCTAATTGAGGTTAGAAATGGTCAATTAGGACCAACTGAGATGTGTTGGAGTGATTAGAATGACATTGCAATTCGGATTGGATAAGGCTCACCTTTGGGCAGTAAGACCTAGGTCACTTTCAGGGACCAAAACACTAATTATCCCACCCCAATTGGTGTGAGACCAATTGGATATGAAAGTAGACACATAATGACACAATTTTCATGTGGAGACCATGCCTAGAAAATGACATTAAGATAGTGAACAATTAGGTCAAATCCGGATAATGTGCACTGCCATTGTACAGAAATGACCAAATGCACAGTATTTGTTTATTTGGCCATAACATGGTGTAGGAAGGTCCAAATGACCTGAATTTTATACCGATAGAAAGCTAAGACATAGCACTACAACTTTTATGAAGAACACAAATCCAAATTCGGACCATAACCCATCCAAAAAGTGAGTTGCAATCAGCACACCAAAACTGTTAGAACCAAGAAAGTGCCCAGAATTCTGGGTTTGAACTAATTCGGCCAGCCCTAGAAAAATAGGTATATCTTGGGCTTCAAAACTCTAAATGAAGTGATTTAAAAAGGGAATTAAAGTTAAGACAATAAGGAACAACTTTGATGGAGAACACTTAGCCAAATTTCCACAATAACTAGACCAATGGAACAGTGCAACACAGGGAACCAAAACTGAAAAATTGAGAATTCTTTTAGGAGACCTGGAAATTAAAATGGCAACTAAGACCAACAAATTAGGCACTCAAAATGTGGTATGTGAGTGTAATTGGAATTCACATACCTATTAAACATGAGAAAATTAATATTATAACTTGAATAGTGCCATAAATAGTAACCCTAAAATACAAAGTTTAAGGAGTGCTATTTTAAGCAATTTTAGGGGTGCAATTAAGTAGACATAAAATTTAGTATGGGAATTATTATAAGTTGTGATACTAAAACATTATGAATTGTGTGTTTCAGTTGGAAAGGATACTATGAAAGAAAAGGAAACACCAAGTTCTTGGCCAAGAGACGACTCGTGAAAGGTTTGTGCACAACATATGATCTCTTTTTAAAATTTCTTTTGCAAATTGTGTTGAATAAATTATGAAAATTAAATTGTGAATTTATTTGTACTAAAAAATGTGATTGAAAGGAAAAATGTGTTATTGACCCAAAATGCTGAGAAAATAAATTATATGTGAATAGTTGGCATTTGAATGTTTAGAAATTTGTTAAAATAGTTTGAAACCACAGTGTCATGACCAAATGTCTGAATGCCTTGCTAGCTTAAGTAGTGAGAGGAATTAGTTTTGTATTCCCTCTCTGGCTGAAGTGTTAAGGTGTGTGCCAGTATAGGAAGAAATTTGAATGGGTACCCATAGATTTGAGCTAGCTAGCCTTGGTATTCCTCATAAGCCTTTGGCTATTGAGATGAAAAATATATTGATGGCATGATATGACTGTGTGATTTTATAAAAATTATTTTATGGCTTCTGAAGTGAAAATTTCTTTGATTAAAATTTTACAATTATGTTTTGTATCTGTTTACCAATTTCAGTACTCTATTGGGGCTAATTGTGATTTAATTTGATATAAAGTGGTATTTTTGTTATGTTGTGCACCACTGAGTATTTGTACTCAGTGATGGCTTTTTGTTACTGTCGTAGGTAGAGAGACTGGTAAAGTAGCCAAGTAAGCTACTAAGGATCAACAGTACTATATTTTGGATTTTTGTCGGGTATTAATTTATACCCTTTTATACATATTTATTTTGATGTATATGACTGTATGTATGTTTTGTAATTGGTCTTGAGCAGTTGTACAGTAACTTTGTAATAATATTCTTTTTGAATTTTCTGTCTGTAAATTAAACTTGTATATGTACAATTAAGTATTTGATTGCAATAAGTATGAGTTTATGTAATTTTTTTGAAAATATTGTGAATTGTGGATTTTGAGTTGAATTGTGTTTGATTGTATTGGTTTGAAATTATTTAGAGGTTGGGAGTTGTGAAATGATTGAAAATCATTTAGAAGTGCTTTTTACAGGTTTTAAAATTTTTGGATTTTCTCAAATATAGACAGCACTCTACCAAAATTTTTACAAAATCTGCAGAAAAATGAAAATGGTCAAAAATTTTACCTAGCTTTTATACTTCAAATAAAAGTTTTTAACACCTGTCAAAAGTACTCACCACCTTCAAAGAAGATAAAATTGTTTTTGAAATCCTTTGTAATGTATTTAATGGGTTATCGATAGGCAAAGTTTGGTGATTCATTAAGTATACTACGGGATCATGTTATGCCTTACAGGGGGGTAAGGTGTAACAATATATATATATAGCATTGGCATAATTTCGGTGATACAAAGGAGAGAAAAAGGGTATTTTCTTTATGGTTCTATATTGGTGTTTTTTCTTGGTGTGATTTTGGTCCTATGTGCTTTTATCAAGTGCTTTATTCTCTATAATTTATTTGGAAATTATCTGCAATCCAAGTACATTTAGATTGTAAATTTTATGTTTAATTTATGGGTAACATGTGATTATTAAGTGCATTTTATGCACACTTTTATACTATAATCCTTAGTCTTTTGTTATGTTTTCATGATTTATATAATCTATTAGGTTAGTTTTTATGATTATAGGTCACTTAGGATACTTATGATGAATATGTGCTTAATTGTAACAATTTATGTTATTTTTGCACTTAAGGGTAATTTGGTCCAGAATTGTATTTTATGTTTTTGACCTTAATTGATGTTCTTCTATGTTTTTCTAGGGTTAAGGGAAATTTTGGGTTGAAAAAGATTCAATCTTGGTTAAGTTTGGGTTTACTTTGCATGTTTTGGACCTTTAAGGGCATTTTGGGCATATATTGTATTCTTGTCATGGTAAGATGCATAGCAAAATGTATAAGACATGTTTATTGAGCTTTTAAATGTGTTTTTATGATGTCTTAAATTAATTTTGGGCATTTTGACATATGTCTAATAAAGGCTTTAAGTTAATTAAGCATGTTTTAATATGGGCCCATGTGTGAAGTGTCTTATTTAATTTCTATTGTGGGCTTACAAAATACATATTTCATTTTGGGCTTAAGCAGTAGTAATTAATGTTTAATGGACTTATTAATAGGCTAGGGCTTTTAATTGCATGACATGTGTCATAAGTTAATTAAACATGTGTTAATTAGTTCATTAATGTGTTGGCATTGTGTGATTGGCCAAGCATGTGAAAAATGTGCATGTGTGAGTGTGTGCACATGTGTGGCACGTGGATGGATAGATTTAAAGATAAGTTTGCTTTCTTTTCCTTGTTGCTTCAGAATTCCTAATTCCTATCCTAGTTTACTTCAGATTGAATTTTTTTTTTTCATGTAGATAAGGTGATGACATGCATGGACCAATGAGGAAAAGACATATGGCACTTCAACCAACTAGAATTTGCCATGCTAACAAGAGCTCAAACCATGTTCACACCACTATGAAAATTTCAGCTAACTTTAGAATCACGCTTGGAGTTGGATTCTGATTTCCACATCTTCATGAATTCTCTTCAACTAATCATATGCAAGATAAATACGCATTAACCAATTAGATTTAAGCAAGAAAATCATGCCAAATCCTCCCATGAAGAATTCGGCTAAGGCATTAAGTCCTATTCCTTGTGGAATTTCACCTAGCAAACTATATAAAGGGGTCTCAAGAATGAAGAGAGGGCATTGACTTGCATCAGAAATTTCATACTTCTCCCCTCTCTCTCATAGTGGCCGAATATTACCTAAGAAAATCTAGGGATTTTTGCATTAAAGATTCCTTAGGTTTTTGCAAGTATAAGGAGGCTACCATTGTGCATACATCATAGTATACTTGTGCCTATTTTTTAAGTTCAAGAATTGAGTTGTTTGGAGCTTCAAACCCCATGACAGCAAGGAGTTAATCCAGTTAGAGATATGTTTGGCATAACCTTGGTGTGGCCGCATATTCATCTTAGTGTATCTTCAAGGGATTTCAAGTGTATTTAATTGGGGAATATGTTTTCAATAACTCTATCTCTTTCATTTTGTGTTTTGTTTTTAGTTATGTGTTAGTAGATTAGATTCTTAGCATAGATGCCATGAAGCTACCAAGTTAACATTATGAAACCTTGATTCTATTTTAATGAGAAAGCTTAATTTTATTTATACATTCATATACTTTTGTGATTGAATCAATGAATACATGTTATTAGGGTGCACACTAATTTTCATGTGATTCTAAATCTAGTTTAATTAACTTAATTTGTAATTGTTAAGTTGATTATTCAAAGTGGCAACAATTAATATGTTGAGTATTCATCATTATTAATTGAAAGTATATGAGCTAGGATAAGTGTTTATGCACATGTCATTTACACTATCTTGTTTTGATGATGTCTCTTCGATACATTAATGCAATCATTAGATTTAATTCACACACATGATGGGATGGATCATATGATCAGGTGTTAGTTATGCTCATTGGCTAATTAATCTAAGCTTAAGAAGAGATAGGGAGTGGTCACGCATGTAATACTCCACAATCAAATTGTATGAACTAAATTAACTTAATTTTGGCCCATGATTAATGTTAACAAAGTAGTGGAATTAGTTATCTATGCTAAGGTTTGTCATATCATTGTTTTAGCATCAAACTTATTCATCTTAGTGTCTTGCATACATTAGTTATTTGGTAGATTAGTTTTTAGATTTTTATCTCTATTTTTTCTATATAACCGAATCATAGCCCCCCATTTAGTTAGTATTAATTGGTTTTAGTTTTTAAGTTTAGTTATTTCTGAGATTGAATTAGCTTAATTATAGATTCTCTGTGGAAACGATATCTTATTTGTCCTAACTACAAGTTAATTGGATTAGGATAAATAGTAATTTAATTGGTGACTTTGGCACTCATTAAATTTTGGCACCATTGCCAGGGAGTGTGGTTAATTAAGTAATTAGATTTTAGATGTGTTTTTTTACTATTTATTTACTTTATTTTGCTTCGTTTGTATTCGGCTATTGTTAGGATTTCATTCACTTTTTGTTTTCTTTTATTTTTCAGGTATTAGTGTATGTCTAACGAAGACATTGATCCCAGGTTAAGGTGATTTCGTGAGTTCATCATCTCAGTTAACACACTTGGATCTTCACTTCAACATGCTCCTGCTATTTCATTAAACACCCCCATTACTGAAAGATTTGATACAAGGCTTAAAGAGAAAGTTAAGGTAGAGGACACGAAAATCAAAACCTCTTCATCTAGTGCATCGCAAATTGAAGCTAAAGCCATGGTAGTGGATAATCCTAGGCGCACCTTAAAGGAGCTTATAAGAGTCGAGCTGTAACACCCTAGGCAAATCCCACATCGGCAAAACACGGTAGAGATGCTGGGTTTATAAGTTGGTGGTTCATAATCCCTAGTGATGCATTTTAAAACCGTGAGGGCTTCAGTCCAGAGTGGACAATATCACTAGTGGGCCGGGCCATTACATTTGTGGTATCAAAGCAGCTCTGCGTGCAACATTGAGCCATGGTGGGGCAAACCTCAGCGAGGACGCTGAGTCCCATAAGGGGGGTGGATTGTAACACCCTAGGCAAATCCCACATCAGCAAAACACGGGAGAGATGCTGGGTTTATATGTTGGTGGTTCGTAATCCCTAGTGACGCGTTTTAAAACCGTGAGGGCTTCGGCCCAGAGTAGACAATATCACTAGTGGGCAGGGCCATTACCTTTGAAATGGCCCGGCCCACTAGTGATATTGTCCGCTCTGGGCCGAACCCTCATGGTTTTAAAACGCATCACTAGGGATTACGAACCACCAACTTATAAACCAAGCATCTCTCCTGTGTTTTGCCGATGTGGGATTTGCCTAGGGTGTTACAATCCACCCCCCTTATGGGACTTAGCGTCCTCGCTGAGGTTTGCCCCACCATCATTCAAGGTTGCACACGGAGCGGCTCTGATACAACAAATGTAATGGCCCGGCCCACTAGTGATATTGTCCGCTCTGGGCCAAAGCCCTCACGATTTTAAAACACGTCACTAGGGGTTACGAACCACTAACTTATAAACCCAGCATCTCTCCCGTGTTTTGCCGATGTGGGATTTGCCTAGGGTGTTACACAAGCTCAATCAACAACCTTTGTGCATAAACATCCCTACTGGCACACCATCTATTGAGCTAAAATCAAGATTAATTAACCTATTGCCTACATTCCATGGACTTCCTAGTGAAGACCCATATAAACATCTGAAGGAGTTAAATGTGGTTTGCTCTAGCATGAAACCACAAGGTGCTACAGATGAACAAATGAAGCTTAAGGCCTTTCCTTTTTCTTTGGTTAATTTAGCTAAGGAATGGCTATACTACTTACCTTTAGTCACCATTAATTCTTGGGACGAAATGAAGAGATTGTTCCTTAAGAAATACTTTCCCACTTCCAAGGCTATGCAAATAAGGAAGGCAATTAGAGGAATTCAACAATTTGATCAAGAAACTCTCCATGAATATTGGGAGAGATTCATGAAGTTATGCGCATCAAGTCCACATGAATTTGGAGATCATTTATTAATTCAATATTTTTACAAGGGACTATTTCCAGTTGATAGAGGGATGGTGGATGCTGCTTCTAGAGGAGCATTAATAGACAAAACACCTGAGGATGCTAGAAACTTGATTGCTAATATGGCTACTAATTCACAATAGTATGCCATGCACAAAAATGTGTTATAAAAAAGAGTAGTCAATGAGGTAAGCTATTATGTTGAGCAAAAGATTGATAATTTGACTTTTTTTATTTCTCAGTTGATGGTAGATAATCAAGTTGCTGTTAAAAGGTGTGGGATTTGCTCTATGCAAAGGCATCCCACAGATGCATGTCCTACACTTTGTGAATAAGAATATGAGCAACTAGGAGCTATTGGTGGTATTTCAAATCAACAACAAAAGAGGTATGACACTTTAGAGCATACCTACAATCCAAATTGGAGGAACCATCCAAACTTGAGCTAAGGAGGAGGAGAGCACCAAGGCCGAACATACTAAGGATACCCTCCAGGTTTTGCACAGGTTCCTAATTACCAAAGGCCATTCAAGCACAACCTCAAGCACTTCAAAGAACTCCTACACAATCTTCTAGTGCATCTCTTAAGGATATTGTCAAAACATTAGCAACTAGCCAATTGTAATTTCAAAAAGAGACAAAGGCAAGCATGAGCAATATGCTGGCTAATGACATTAGTATGCTTAAAATGCAAAGCTCTAGAAAACTCCCATCACAATCAGTCATGAATCCAAAAGATAATGTGAGTGCTATCACATTAAGGAGTGGAAAAGAATTAAAAGATGCTCCTATGTGCCAAAAAGGAGCTGAAAAGCACTCTGAGGGTCAAAATGATAATGAGGCCAAATTGGAGGTGGCCAACCCAACCATGGCTGAAAGTACCACACCCCCTCCAAAGGTAAGTAATTCTTCCCCTATGCTTGAATATAGAGAACCCCCTACCTTTCCTTCAAGATTTGCTAAGTCTAAGAAAGAGGAAGGAGAAAATGCAATACTTGATACATTTAGAAAAGTGGAGGTGAATATCCCACTTCTAGATGCTATCAAATCAATTTCTAAGTATGCAAAATTCTTAAAGGATGTGTGTACTAATAAAAGAAAGTTAACGAGTAAAGAATAAGCTAGTGAGGGAGAACATGTTTCTTTGGCAATTGAAAAGAAGCTCCCACCAGAGCTAAAGGATCCAGGTATGTTTTCCATTCTTATTCAAATTGGTAATACTATAATTGAAAGAGCTATGTTAGATTTAGGTGCATCTATTAATGTCATGTCAAAATCTATTTATGCATCATTGAATCTAAAACCTCTTAATGAAACTAGTATTATCATTCAATTAGTTGATAGATCCAATGCTTACCCTGATGGTGTAACTGAAGATGTGTTAGTGTGTAAGGATAACTTATTTTCCTATTGACTTTTATGTGCTTGATATGCAAAAGAGTGAAACATCTCTTATTTTGTTAGGAAGACCATTTTTGAAAACAGCAAGGGCTAAGATTAACACATTGGATGGTAGTGTTTCTTTGGAATTTGATGGCGAAATATGCAAATTCAATATTTATGATGCCATGAATTATCCAAGTGATGATGATTCAATATGCCATCTAGATGTTGTTGATTCTTATGTTCATGATGTTATTGATTTTGCTACTAATGATCATTTAAATTTAGCACTTATGCATGGAATTTATCCTAAGAATGCAAAAATTCTAAATGATATTTTTATGATGAATGCCGAACTGAAGGAGACACTTGAGGACTTAGTCCCTGCACCACAGGTAAAGTATGGATATAGATTTGAAGAGTTACCTATTTCTCATACAAAGCTTTTACCTTCTATTATGCATGCACCTCAATTGGAATTAAAACCTCTTCTGGATCACCACAAGTATGTGTACCTAGGAGAGAATGACACACTTCCTATCATAATCTCTAATAAGCTCACATTGGAGTAAGAGAAAAAGGTGGTTAAGGTTTTGAAAGACCATAAGAGTGCTATTAGATGGACCATTGCTAACATAAAAGGAATTATGCATAGGATTCTTTTGGAGAAGGATGCCTGTAACAGCCCTCACCTGACTACAGTGTAGTCGAGCAAGGTGTGCTACAATCGGTACCGGAGCACCCTAACTTATCTTACTTTATTTTTTTAATAATTTTGAATTCGTTTAATTTAATATTAATTATTTTTTGACGGAGAAACCAGTGGAGTTTCCCCTATTTTATTATCATTTGGCGTATTTTAATATTCACCTGTTTGAAATTCAACAATATTTAAAAAAAAAAAAATTTCATCCATGCTAATCATAATTATCTCATGAATCATTCTCATAATTTTCTCATATTTCAAATCTCATCTATACATTTTAATTTCATAATCATTTCCATACTCATATCATCATTTGAAAAATCATTATGTAATTCAAATCTATACTCATTTGTACAAATTCATTCATGCTCCATTCTTAAAGCAAAATTCTTAAATTTGCATTAATTTTCATCATTTACAATAATTAAATAAATCCTTAATTTACATGATATACAAATTAATTACAATTTGCTAATTTATATTACAATATAAGAAATAAATAACATACACAAAATACATGATATGCTTAATGTGAGCCCTATCTACATGCATTGCTGAGGAGGTGACAACCTTGAACGTTCTGCAGATCAGAACTCCAAAATCTCTGCTCGATTTTTATCCGGCTTTACCTTGAGACTGCGCGCGAGGAAACAATCCCATCGCGCTAAGCATTGCTGCTTAGTGGTGCAATAATATAACAAGGAAATAATATACAAATAAAGATAGAAATAAAACATAATTTAAATAATTAAAATTTATTTATACTTCACATGCGATTCTAAAATTTAATATGTTTTATCCTAATTTAGTCTTCTTTGGAAGTGTTTATTTCGCCAATGTACAGTAATAATGTACAAAGAAAAATGATCTAAAAATAATAAATATATGCTTATATTATCATGTAAGTCACATTTGCAATATTTATGTGTGTTATAATTTTCTTTGTTAATCTTTTAGCATTTTTTCAATACTTTCTAGGTTGTCTCAGATTATTTCATAATAAGTAAATTTTGATATCGGTCCAGTTCATTTCGATTCTTTCTAATAAATAACTATTCTAATTTATTTTAGGTCATCTTACTCATTTATTTAATTTCTAATATTTTTAATTACTAATATTCTGAACTTATTTCAATAAATTTCACTGCCCAAGTAACCTATGACAAGCTGACTAAACTGGATAACGGGTCGTTGGCACTGGACACCGCGGTGCCTCGAGCCGTCATACCATAGGACGCAAAACGTCAACCATGTATGCAGTCAGTATGGCTAAAAAGCCATGATAACACATAATTGGGCATTAAGCCATGAGTGTAGATCAGAACTCCAAAATCTCTGTTTAGTATTTTTATCTGGGCTTTACCTTCAGTACCTGCGCGAGGAAACAATCCCATCGCGCTAAGCATTGCTGCTTAGTGGTGCAATAATATAACAAGGAAATAATATACAAATAAAGATAGAAATAAAACATAATTTAAATAATTAAGATTTATTTATACTTCACATGTGATTCTAAAATTTAATATGTTTTATCCTAATTTAGTCTTCTTTGGAAGTGTTTATTTCGCCAATGTACAGCAATAATGTACAAAGAAAAATGATCTAAAAATAATAAATATATGCTTATATTATCATGTAAGTCACGTTTGCAATATTTATGTGTGTTATAATTTTCTTTGCTAATTTTTTAGCATTTTCTCAATACTTTCTAGGTTGTCTCAGATTATTTCATAATAAGTAAATTTTGATATTGGTCCAGTTCATTTCGATTCTTTCTAATAAATAACTATTCTAATTTATTTTAGGTCATCTTACTCATTTATTTAATTTCTAATATTTTTAATTACTAATATTCTTAACTTATTTCAATAAATTTCACTGCCCAAGTAACCTATGACAAGTCGACTAAATCGGATAACAGTCGTTGATCGACACCGCGGTGCCTCGTCATTATACCATGGGACGCAAAACGTCAACCATGTATACAGTCAGTATGGCTAAAAAGCCATGATAACACATAATCGGGCATTAAGCCATGAGTGTGGGCATAAAGCCATGAATGCAGGCATAAAGCCATGAATACGGGCACAAAGCCATGAATACGGGCATAAAGCCTTTCGCAGTACTGCTAAAACAATACCCTATTGGCATGCCAAACTATCCAATCTGACACACATGTCTAGGCAATACAAGAGCACATAATATTGTTAAATATTAATATATTGTGTTTTATGACTTCATTATTTCATGATAAATTTCATAATTTATACATTCATCATAATATTCATATATTCCTTACATCATTCATATTGATCACAATTCACAACAATGGTGTTCATGTACCATTGTATTCAAAACATTCTTCCTTTCTCTTATAAAGAAAACTAATGTTCAATTCATATTTTCATGTGATTCATTTATTCATTACAATATTTATATGAATTCATAACTCACACAAGGTATTATTATCTTATTTGTAATGGAAACATAAATCCTAATGTGAACCTCATCCCATTTATACTCAACAATCCATCTAGGTTAATGTCATTTCATATTCAAGTGGTATTACTTTGTTTTATTAGACCTACTAGTAATGGGAATAAATCTTAACTATATACTCACATAACTTAAATGTTCATTAAGTCATTTAGGTGAATTACTATTTCTATTTCAAGTAATCCATGAATGTTTCATGAATTCCAAATTTCATACCTTAATTTCCTCTACTAATTTAGTTATTACACTTTGTGTCTTTGTATTACTATTCATATTACTATTCACTCAAATTGTTGACTTTTTGTTACATAATAAATTTATTGAACCTAAGTTCTCCAAGATACCACATTTTGCATTCAAAATTTGTTGGTATTGGTTGCCAATACCATTTCCAAGCTTAATGTTAATTTGGGCAGAATTTTCAGTTTTCATGCCTTGTGTTTACTGTTCCATTGGTCAATTTTACAGTGGGAATTTGGCAAAATGATCAACATGAAAGTTGTTCCTTATTTTGTCTAGTTGAATTTCTTTTTTTAAATCACTCCATTTGGAGTTTTGTAGCTCAAGTTATGGTCATTTTACCATAACTGGCCGGAGTGACCTGTACCCAGATTTTCTGGGCAATTTGGTTCTGCCAGATTTACTGACATAAGTTTGGTTGGCAATTTCACTAGGTTATGATCATAATTTGGATTTGTGTTCTTCATGAAAGTTATTGGTTTATATCTCAGCTTGTTACTGATTAAATTTCAGGTCAATTGAACCTTTCTACGCTGATTTATGGCCAAATGACCAAACACTGTTCATTTAGTCATTTTGCCCAGGCAGACTGCAGGTCACCCGGATTAGGGCAAACTTTTGGTCCACTTAATTTGGTTTTCTGGGCATGGTTTCTTCACCAAAGTTGTGACATTTTGTGTCTAGTTTCATGTCCAATTGGCTTTGCACCAATTGAACCTCTACAATTCAAGTTATTACTGCCCAAACCTGCTGGACTCATGCCCAGTCCTGTAGGCCACCAAGGGCAGACCATTCACTCAATTTCCTCATGTCACTCATTTCTAGACCAGAAATGGGCCTCCACCTTATTAATTTCTACATGTAACTTTATTAAATCAAAGCATGCTTAATCATTTTTCCTCTAAAATTTCTAGCTCGTGCAATATACATGTTACTAGAATGAATAGTGCACTTAGTGCACAATCAGCATGCAGAAACAGGGTGCAAAAATAATCACCATAATTTATAAAAACAAGATTTCAAGACCATATTTTCCAGAAATCAACCTTCATATGTTTAACTCAATCTCCAATTGGAATCACATCAAAATCAGATCGGAAATTGCAGAACTAATTAAAAAGGTGCAACCTGTCCAGAATCCAGTACATGCAGGATAGTAGTAAGGAAATGCAAAAATATCAACCAGCAGCTATCACAATTAGCTCTTGGCCATAACTACAAAGTTTTAGAGCATTCAATAAGCGTTTCAAGGACTCAAGAATCACATCATTTCGAGTTTTGTGGCTCTAGTTATGATTTATTGAATGTGGCTGTCCTGTTGCAGGAAATCAGCAGAACAGAGTCCACATTTGAGCAATAAAATATTTTGTCCTCAAACCCTAACCTACCATTAGAATCAGGTCTGCCATAAAACTACAAAGTTTTAGAACATTCCTTAAGGTTTCTTTTGACATAAAAATAACCCTGATCTGAGATCCCTAACTGCAGTTATGAATTTTTAAAATTTACTGTTCACGCATATACTGTACAGATTCCAGATTTTCACTCATCTATAATTTCCTATGGCACCTAGTTGTAGGATTTACTAATTTCTTTCATAAAACACAGAAATAACTATAAGTTAAAGCACTAACCTTTGTGTGTGTCAACCCAAGCTTGAAGAAAAATCTTTCTCTCCTTTTCTTTTGCTGCCTTAGGCTTGTTCTAGTTGCAAGGAGCAATTTTTGTGAAATCAACAAGTGATTTTGTGGTGTGTTTACAAGGAACTTTTAGAGAGAAGTAAAAGCATCCATGGAGAATAGAGAGGGAGAGAGTTTCGGCTGGTTGAAGAAAAAGGGCAACATATTGTTGTTTTTCATTTTAACTCATTTTATCCCTTTTTAATTAGTTTATAAGGTGTGTGTTACAATATGACTGGTGGAGGACCTTTAATGACACAATAATGATGCCATAATTTATATTTTATTTCATTTTCTTTTCTACTCATTTTCAATTAAATTTTTAACAATATTTATTCACATTTTAGATCATAATAATTATTTACTTAATTGGAAAAGTCGGTCAAAAATCACCTCTGAAGGTGAAATGACCAAAATGCCCTCCGTTTTGCTTAACAGACTAAAATTATCTGTACCGATTGAAAAAAAATTTTAAGCATTTCTTTGGCATTCTAATGCCATAAGAACCTCAATGACCCTTCTCTGGAGTCCCAAAAATTATTTTATAATTCTTCCCCTGAGTCTAGGGCTCCTAGTTGCGAGAACCGCAACTTCTCACTGGGTTACCCATCGCTACGGCACCGGCTCATTTAACTTGGTTGTATTTTATTTCTAAAATTTTTCCTAAATTTTTCTTATTAATATTTGAGTTATTTATGACTCCTCACTCTAGTCTAATTATTGTTCCAGGCGTTCTAGCTGTCCGAACCGACACCGGTCATCGAAACAGTAGAATGTATGGAATTGCTACAGTGAGGGTGTTACAATGCCAAACCTATTCATGAGGCATAAAGGAGGATAAATTTGCTATGATAGAGGTAGTGAAGAAGGAGATATTGAAGCTCCTAGATGTTGGAATAATCTACCCTATTTTCTGACTCAAAGTGGGTAAGTCCTATTCATGTGGTTCCAAAGAAAACATGTATTACTATTGTAAAGAGTAAGGATAATGAGATGGTACCCACAAGAATCAAAAATGGATGGAGATTGTGCATTGATTATAGGAAGTTAAATACTGCCACATGCAAGGATCACTTTCCATTATCATTTATGGATCAAATGCTTGAAAGGTTGGCTGGTAAGTCTTTTTATTATTTTTTTTATGGATATTCTGGTTATAATCAAATTTTTATTACATAAGAAGATCAAGAGAAGATTACTTTCACGTGCCCCTTAGGCACCTTTGCTTATAGGTGCATGCCTTTTGGGTTATGCAATGCACTAGTAACTTTTCAAAGATGTATGTTTAGCATATTTTCAGATTATGTAGAACGCATCATAGAGGTTTTTATGGATGATTTTACCATATATGGAAACTCTTTTGATGATTGTTTAGCTAACCTTGCATTAGTACTTAAGAGAAGTGTGGACACAAACCTTGTTTTAAACTATGAAAAGTGTCATTTTATGATTGATCAAGGTATTGTGTTAGGCTATGTAATTTTCGCCAAGGGACTTGTTGTTGATAAATCTAAGATAGATATCATTACATTTTTGCCATATCCTACATGTGTTAGAGATGTTTGATCTTTTTTAGGTCATGCTAGATTTTATCGTAGATTTATTAAAGATTTTTTAAAGATTGCTTCACCTTTATGCGCATTGCTTGCAAAAGATGCAATGATTAATTTTGATGATAAATGTAAGCATGCTTTTGACAGGTTGAAAGAGTGCTTAACTTTTATTCCTATTATCGAACCTCCTGATTGGAATTTACCTTTTAAGATTATAAGTGATGCTAGTGATTATGCTATTGGTGCTGTTTTAGGACAAAGAATTGATAAAGCTTCACATGTAATTTACTATGCTTCTAGGACATTGGATGAGGCACAAAAGAACTATTTCACCACTAAAAAGGAGCTCTTTGCTAGTGCTTTAGAAAAGTTTAGATCCTATTTGCTTGGTACTAAAGTGATAATATATTCTGATCATGCAGCTTTGAAATACTTATTGTGCAAAAAGGAGGATAAACCAAGGCTGATTAGGTGGATATTATTACTTCAAGAATTCCACCTAAAGATTAGAGATAAAAAAGGGGCTGAGAATAATGTGGCCGACCACCTAAGTAGGCTACCAAGAGAACAAGAGTCTTTGCCCCTACATGAGTTTTTCCCTTATAAGCATCTTTATGCTCTAGAGAGTAAAGTACCATGGTATGCTGATGTTGTTAATTACATTATTACTAATACTTTACCCTCTCATTTGACTAGGGCTCAAAAGGACACGATAAGGAGTGATTCAAAGTACTACTACTGGGATAATCCTTATCTATGGAAGCAAGGTGGTGATAGAATAATAAGAAGGTGTGTTACCAAATCTGAATTTTATTCCATTCTTTCCTTCTGTTATGAATTCGAAGCTGGTGGACACTTTGGACTACAAAAGACTGCACTCAAAGTGATGGAAAGTGGGTTTTATTGGCCTACGTTGTTTAGAGATGCAGACCTCCATTGTAAGTCATTTGATAAATGCTAAAGAACAGGTGCCATCTCTTCTAGAGATCAAATGCCTCTTGCTAATATCTCTTTTTGTGAAATTTTTTATGTTTGGGGCACTGATTTCATGGGACCCTTTACCAAATCTTTTAGTTATGAATACATACGTTTAATAGTGAATTATATGTCTAAGTGGGTAGAAGCTATTCCCACAAGAAAAGATGATGGTAAAACTATTGTGGAATTTGTTAAAGCTTTTATCTTTAATAGGCATGGAATTCCAAGAGCTCTCATTAGTGATAGAGGTACTCACTTTTGTAATAAAACTGTTGAGGCTCTTTTGAAAAAGTATCATGTTTCACATATCATCCTCAAACTAGTGGACAAGCTAAGATTTCAAATAAAGAGATCAAATCCATCTTAGAAAAGACAGTCAATCCTCTTAGGGAAGATTGGAGTTTGAGGTTAAATGATGCATTATGGGCTTATAAGACAGATTATAAAATGACAATAGGTATGTCACCATATAGACTGGTTTATGGTAAAACTTGTCACTTACCTATGGGACTTGAACATAAGGCTTATTGGGCTATAAAATGTTGCAGCATAAACATAGATGAATGTGGTACACATAGGAAGTTGCAATTACATAAATTAGAAGCCATAAGGAATGATGCCTATGAAAATATGATGATTTATAAAGCAAAGACTAAGGCATTCCATGACAGGAGGCTTCGGCCTAAGGAGTTCAAGGTGGGATAAAGAATGCTTCTCTACCACTCTAGACTTCGCCTATTTCCTAGTAAGCTTCATTCTCGCTAGCTTGGTCCTTATATTGTTACTAATGTTTATGGTTATGATGCAGTGGAGATTAAGAGCGAAGCTATTGAAAAAATGTTCAAAGTTAATGGCCATCGTTTGAAACCCTACTACGAAAAATTCTAAGAGTAAAAAGGTGATGAAGTCATATTGGAGGTTCCTTCCTATGAGGAGCCGAATATGGAAGAGTGATCCCACATTATCATGTCTAGGCATAAAGACAATAAACAAATGTGCTACATGGGGGGCAACCCATGCCATTTCAGATTTGCTTTCTCATTCCCTTTCTCTTTTATGTTTAGTCTAGTTTTCTTTTGCCTTACATTGAGGACAATGCAAGTTTCATGTCACACCTTACCCCTCTGTAAGGCATAACATGATCCCATAGAATACCTAATGAATTACCGAACTTCACCTACCGATAACTCATTAAGTACCCTACAAAGGATTTTAAATCAATTTTCTTACTTTTGTTAAGTGGTGAGCATTTTCTAATAGGCATTTAAAACATTTAGTTAAAATTAAAACTAGTTAATATTTTTGGTCCATTTTAGTTTTCCGCAAATTCTATAAAAATTTTGACAGCGTTTCCTCTGTATTTTGAGAAAACCGTTCTTCAAATACCTATAAAAAGCACTTCTAAAAGTTTTTCTCAACCACTACTTCGGTTTCACAATCAAACTCAATCAATTTCACAATCATTTCAATAAATTTCTCAAGTTTAAAATTCAATAGTCCTCAATGTATAGTCAATCAATTTCATACATTCATTTTTTTTTTTTTAATGATAAACAATTTATGTATTCATCATACAAAAATTTACATTAAGAAAATCCAAACTAAAGTTTATTACAAATTTTATACAGATTTTGTACAAGCTGCTCAAAACCCATCTTCACATGTCCATACATTTCTGTGCATTACATACATCAAAATAATATTTACGATCAGGGTATAAATTATACCCGATAGCTTCAAAGCAAAACGATCCTCAATCCTCAGCAGCTCAGTCTGCTGCTCCTCTAGTCTCTGTATCTGCGACAGCAATAGAAGCTATCGCTGAGTACTAGGACTCAGTGGTGCACAACATACTAAAATAATCTTTATGCAAAACTTAAATCATATTTATTCAAAAATTTGACTAAACATGAGAATTAAACACAAAACATAAATTATGAGATTTTAATGCAAACCAGGTTCATTTCAAAGTATCAAAACACATTTCATAAAACCCACAGTTAGATCATGCCATTCGAAACAAATAGAATCTCAATAGCCAGAGGCTAAAGAGAAATCATATCATAAGGCTAGCTAGCTCAAATATATGGATATCCATTCACATCCTCTTCTACTGGCACACCTCAACACTTCTCCAGAGAAGGAATCAAAATTCGAAACTAATTACCCCCACTAGTCGTGCTAGTGAGGTGTTCAAATATATGGTCATGACACTGTGGTTTCAAAACTTATCTTAACAATTTACTAAACATTGCTATTTCAAATATACACAATAACTTTCACAGTTTAGTCAAAACATCATAAATAATGTCACAAATAAACTTTCAACAATTTCAAAGCACAAGTAAAATAAATATTTCGTTCACTTTATCAATGAATTTTTAAAGCATGGAGATGTTGTGCACAAACCTCAAATGAGTCGCCTTTAGCCTCGACTCGATTCCTCGGGTTCCTTCCCGATATTCTTTTCAACTGAAACACACAATTTTACAATGTTTCAGTACTAGAACTTAACATAAATCCAAAATAAATTTAGCTTCACTTATACCTAGCTCTAACGTGTTAAATTCGACGTTCTCGAAATTTTTGTGTTTAGGGTTACTATTCACTATACTATTCAAGTCAAATTATTGACTTTCTAAGGCTTAATGGGTATGGGAACTCCAAATTCACCCACATACCACATTTTGGTCACCAAACTTGTTGGTTTTGGTCATTTGTTTAAAGCTTAGGTCATTTTGGCAAAATTGCCAATTTTCGATTTTGGTTCTCCGAAGTTGCACTGTTCCATTGGTCGATCTACTGTTGAAATTTGACAAAACTTCCTTCATAGAAAATATTCCTTATTGTCTTAAGTGTATTCTCATTTTTGGATCACCTCAATCGGAGTTTTGTAGCTCAAGTAATGGCCAAAATAAGTTTACTGTTCACGTGTACTGTTCATACTGAGATTTTGGTGCTAGCAGATTTTTGGTCCAACTTTGGTTAATAATTTGATCAAGTTAAGTTCATAATTTGGTCTCACTTTCTTCATATGAAATGTTGTACTATGTCTTAGGTTTCCATCGGTTCAAGAATCACCTAAATCCGAGTTTTCTAGAGAGAGTTATAGCCATCCAAACATTGTTGCTCAATGAAAATTCTGCAGAATCTCAGTACAGTAAATTTAACTTTGCTCAATGATTTGAATGAGTTAATGGCCTAATTTGGGTTGATGTTCTTCATGAAAGTTTTAGGTCTATATGCCCTCTAACCCCTGGCCAAATTTTGGGTCAATTTGACCTATCTAACTCGAGTTATGACCAAATGAATAGTTACTGTTCATTTGGTCAGTTTGGTGCAGTGGCAGCCTGCTATCATTTCACTTTGGTCAATTGTTTCACCAAGTTCTGGTTAGTTTTTGGCCATGGTTCCTTAGTGAAAATTGTGCTCTTTTATGTCTATTTTCATCTCCAATTGGTGGCATATCAATGGGACTTGTAAAATTTGAGTTTTGGTCCTTCAAAGTGGGTTTGGTCATGCTGCCAGCAGCATGAACATTGACCTACGAATTTGGTTTAGTTTTCTATCATTCCCACACAAGTTATTTGGTCATAATTGACCATTATTTCATGTCACAATAGGTTAAACATGCTATTTATGCATTTCTCCAAATTTTGATTCATAAACCCTAGCATTGAAACCCTAATCTCACTAACTCTTGCATTTAACTACTTCTAATGATTTTAATGTTAATCATTTAACTATGTAAAGTTTCTAAACTCATTCAATTGCATCATATTCATGCAAACCATAGTCCTCCCAACCAGGCCAAATTTCAGCAATGGTCATTCTCACATGTTTGTTTCATTTAATCAAGTTCTAAGCTCACTTTCAACCATCACATATGCATTTAAATGGATAAATAAAGAGTTTAGCATACTAACCTTTGTGTAGCAATTTTCTTCCTCCTTTCCTTCAAATTTTCCTTCTTTCTTTCTTGCTCAAACCTCTTCTCAAGTTTCCTAGATAAGCTTTAACTATGGTGGCTAATTTTTCTATGGTGAAATCTTATGATTTTCAAGCTCAAAATTGAGCTTTAATGGAGTTTGTGGAGAGGGAGAGGGTGAGGGAGAGAGAGTGACGTTTTGGAAGAAAAAGATTTGTGTTTTATTTTTTTTTCTTTTCTTTTCTTTAATCTTATCCCCTTTTTGAAGACCAAAAATCCCCAAATTAGTAAAATAAATCAATTAAGCCTTTATGACATCATACATGATGTCATCACTTTGACTTTTCCATCTTCTTTCTCTTTTTCTTTTTCTTTTTTCTATTTATTTTTTTCTATTAGTTTTTTAATTTAATTCTCGATTCCGAAATTTTCTTTTCTCCGATTTTATTTGATCGTTAGGTCAGGAGTCAGCTCTCGGGGTCAATTGACCAAATCGCCCCTCGCCAGTTCATCCCGGTTTGTAAATAATCCAATATTTCTTCCGGTTCCCTGACCTAATTATTTGACTGACTTAACAACTCTTTTTCGTGATTTTCTCTTTTCCACTGTGTTCATAAGGGTCCTAAGGACCGCAGCGTCACTTTTTACGGTTCGAAATTTGAGTTTAAAATGACTTCGTGCTCTCAGGAGGTCACTCATCGCTGTGACTCTCGGCTCGTTTAACCTCTTATGTTCTGTTTTTCTTATTTGTAGTTAACTAATTAAACATTACTAATTATTTGTGTTTATGGCTTCTCATGTTGTCTTAAGTGTGGCCCTAATCCCATTAATTGTCCGGACTGACACCGGTCACCGGAACAGTGAAATATACCAGGCTATACATCGGGGGTATTACAATTCTCCCCCCCTTAAATAAATTTTGTCTCGAAATTTTACCTGGTATCAATCTCTGAATAGCTGTGGGTGTTGTCTTCTCATGTCCTCCTCTCGTTCCCAAGTAGCTTCTTGGCCCGAATGATGGTTCCACAGCACTTTTACCAACGGTATCTGCTTATTCCGTAGCTGCTTCACCTCATAAGCCAGAATCTTTATGGGTTCTTCTTCATATGTGAGGTCTGGATTCACTTCAATTTCTTCTACTGGTAGTACATGAGATGGGTCTGATCGATACCTCCTCAACATAGACACATGGAAGACATTATGTATCTTCTCCAACTCTGGAGGTAGTGCCAACCGATATGCCAAAGGACCCACTCTTTCCAGAACCTCATATGGCCCGATAAAACGAGGACTCAGTTTCCCCTTTCTGCCGAATCTCATAATTCTCTTCCAAGGAGAAACTTTGAGGAAAACTTTCTCACCCACTGCATACTCAATATCCCTTCTTTTCAAATCAATATAGGACTTCTGACGGTCTGATGCAGTCTTAAGTCGATCTCGAATCACCCTGATTTTCTCTTCAGTTTGTTGAACAATTTCGGGTCCAATCATCTTTCTTTCACCCACGTCATCCCAACACAACGGGGTTCTACATTTCCTGCCATACAAAGCTTCATATGGAGGCATCCCAATGCTTGATTGGTAGCTGTTGCTGTAAGAAAACTCAATCAAAGGCAAGTGTGTATCCCAACTACCCTCGAACTCAATCACACAAGCCCGTAGCATGTCCTCCAATATCTGAATTACCCTCTCAGACTGGCCATCTGTCTGTGGGTGGAATGCAGTACTGAAGTTCAATCTAGTTCCTAGGGCTCTCAAGACTACCCTGAATCTAGAAGTGAACCTCGGATCTCTGTCGATACAATGGATACCGCACTCCATGCGCCTCACAATCTCATTGATGTATAACTTGGCCAATCTTTCTAAATCGTAGTCCATCCGGATCGCGTAAAAATGAGCAGATTTAGTCGATCACAACAATGACCCAAATCGCATCATGACTCTTACGTGTCCTCAAGTCCCATCACAAAATCCATTGTTATTCTCTCCCATTTCCACTGCATGCGGTAGTGGATGTAACAACCAATGGTACTTGATGCTCTGCCTTTACTTGCTGACAAGTTAGGCATTTGGATATAAACTCTGCCACATTCCTTTTCATACCCATCCACCAGTAATGCTCCTTTAGCCCTCTATACATTTTTGTGCCACGAGGATGCATGGTAAAAGGAGACTCATGTGCTTCCTTCAAAATGATCTGCCTCAAATCAACATCATTAGGAACACACATTCTGCCTTGGTGTAGCAGTAACCCATCATTTCTGATTGAGAACTCTGGTTTCTTGCCCTGCCGGACTTCTTCCAACAGCTTCTGATACCTTTCATCATTCTGAGCAGCCATTCTAATCTGATCAATCAACACTGGCTGTACATGCCATGCAACTGCTGTCTGCCCATCATCATTAATCTTTAAGCTGGCATGTAATGATCTCAACTCGTGTATCAAGGACAAAAGAGTAACTTGTAGACTTACCATAGTCTTGCGACTTAGGGCGTCAGCCACAACATTAGCTTTTCCTGGCTGATAGTCTATCAAACAATCATAGTCTTTTATCAACTCTAACCATCTCCTCTGTCTCAAATTCAGCTCTTTCTGGGTGCCCAAATACTTCAAACTCTTATGATCTGTATAAATGTAACATTTTTCCCCATATAAATAGTGTCTCCAGATCTTAAGAGCAAACACAATAGCTGCAAGCTCCAAATCATGTGTTGGATAGTTCCTCTCATGTGGTTTTAGCTGGCGTGATGCATAGGCAATGACATTTCGATCTTGCATCAATACACAGCCTAACCCATTGTGAGAAGCATCACTATATACTGTGTATTCTTTACCCGGAGTAGGTAAAGTCAGGACTGGAGCTTCAGTCAAACATCTCTTCAATTCGTCAAAACTCTGTTGGCATTTATCCGTCCACTGAAATTTTACATCTTTTCTAAGCAGCTTGGTCAATGGAGATGCCAACATGGAGAATCCCTTCACAAATCTACGGTAGTATCCAGCTAAACCCAGAAAACTATGAATTTCTGTGACATTTCTGGGTGGCCTCCAATTAAGGACAGCTTCAATCTTACTTGGATCTACCTTAATGCCCTCTTCTGATACTACATGCCCCAAGAAAGATATTTCTTTCAACCAAAATTCACACTTCGATAATTTGGCATATAGCTGTTTCTCTCTCAAAGTCTGTAGTACAATCCGCAGATGTCTATCATGCTCTTCTGCATTCTTTGAATAGACCAATATATCATCTATGAATACCACAACAAACTGGTCGAGGTATGGTCTGAAGATAGTGTTCATCAGATCCATAAAAGCAGCTGGAGCATTAGTTATCCCGAATGGCATAACTAGGAACTCATAATGGCCATAGCGGGTTCTAAAGGCAGTTTTAGGAATACTTTGCTCTTGTACTTTCAGCTGATAATAACCTGATCTCAGGTCAATTTTGGAGAACACAGCTGCACCCCTCAACTGATCAAACAAGTCATCAATGCGGGGTAATGGATATCTATTCTTTATTGTCACCTTATTCAACTGTCGATAATCAATACACAAGCGGAGAGTGCCATCTTTCTTCTTTACAAACAACACTGGCGCTCCCCAAGGTGACACACTAGGGCGGATGAAGCCCTTGTCAAGCAATTCTTGCAATTGCACTTTCAACTCTTTCAATTCTGCTGGTGCCATTCTATATGGTATTATGGAGATTGGGTCCACACCAGGCATAACATCAATCTCAAACTGCACCTCTCTTTCTGGAGGTAATCCTGGCAACTCATCAGGAAATACATCCGGAAAGTCACATACCGTAGGGATGTCCCTTAGTGCTGGACTCCCCACCTGGGTGTCTATCACATGTGCCAAGTATGCTTCACACCCTTCTCGATCATTCTTACGGCTAGTGCAGCCGAAATGATGTTTGATGGCGATAAATGCCTCTCCCCATGTATTACCACATCACCGCATGCAGGGAGACCAAAAGTGATCTTTCGTCTACAAATCCAATCATAGCATGATGCCTGGCTAACCAATCCATGCCCAAGATAATATCATACTCTCTGAAGGGCATTTCAATCAAGTCTGACAGGAAAACATGTCCTTGGATCACCAAAGGACAGTCTCTATAAATTCTGTTGACCCGGACTTCTTGTCCTAACGGACTAGTTACTAGCACTTCAAAACCCATTTGCACACATGAAACAGCAAGTGAACTAACTATGCTAGCACTAACATATGAATGGGTTGAACCCGGATCAAACAATACAAATACTTCTTTATCAGAGATAGAGAATGTACCAGCTACCACATCAGAAGTCTCAGCCTCTTCACGCTGTCTCATTGCGTAGATTCTGGTTGAAGCACTTCCTTGTCCTGACTGACCAATTGTGCCCTGACTGCCTGAAGCAGTGCCTCTACCTCTGCCTCTTCCTCTACCAACAGACTGTGAACCTCTGGGAGCAGGACTCTGAATAGATCCCTCGGCAGTAGTAGGAGTTGGACCATATCTCCAAGCACTAGTACAGTCTCTTGCTAAATGACCCTTGCCTCCGCAGTTAAAACAAGCTCCAGTGGCCCAAAACACTCCCCCTCATGAATCTTGCCACAAGTCTCACAGGGGCGGGCAGACTGTGAACCCCTGCTTGACTGCTGGCCAGACCTAGGGGGTCTCTGTCCGGAAAATCTGCCTCTACTAAATCTTCCACCTCGACCCCTGCTGGGTCCACTAAACTTCTTTCTCTTTCCAAAGGTAGCACCAGAACTTTGTTCAACTGATTTTTCCCCCTTGTCTTTTTCTAATTTCTCAACTTTTTCTGATTTTTCTTTCCTTGGGGTTGCTTTTGATTCAATTCTCTCCAGTTCAAGTGCTTGAGACATAAGCTCTGAGAAGTTGCTGTGTCGAAATCCCACAACTTGCATCCTTATGCTGGGCTTCAAACCCGTCTCAAATCTCTTACATCTTGCTTTGCTGGTAGTAAGGAGACTCCCCGCATAGTGACTCAAGCGGGAGAACTCCCTCTCATACTCTGCCACTGATCGATTTCCTTGTTTTAAGCTCAAAAATTCTTGCAGTTTCTGATCAACATATGCATCTGGGATGTATTTCTGTCTAAACTCTCTGATGAAGTCATCCCAGGTCAGCACTGGTGGTTCAACCAAGCTGTGGGGGATGGTCTTCTACCAATCCTACGCATCCCCTTGCAGTAGCGACACAGAGTATTCAAACTTCAGCTCATCTTGGCAGTGCAACTTCTTAAATACTCTGTCCATTCTTTCAAGCCATTGCTCTGTTTCTAAAGGGTCCACTGTACCCTTAAATTCTGCAGCCCCATACTTCAGTAATTTATCATATTGTCTGGCTGGAGGCAGTGGTTGTGCCACAGGTGGCTGGGGTGGAGCTTGAACAGGCATACCCCCAGCCATTTGTTGAAACATCATAGCCATCTGCTGTGTAAACTGGGCAGGGAACTGCGGCATTTGTGGGGCTGGTGCTGTTGACCCACTAACATTCAGTAAAGCTGGGGCTTCCCCTTGTGCCTCAGCTTCAACAAACTGCTCAACTGAGCGATCCCCTTCTTCCATTTCAGGCTGAAGTTAGGGTATCTCTTGAACAAGTAACACAAGGAGATTTCCCTCCGTTAGTTCATATTCATGATGTAATGCACTGTATGTAACAAAAATGGACATTGACCAGTTATACTTAACAAAGAAAAAACACAAATTCACAATTTAAAACGTACTTCAAAAACTTGCTCTGATACCACTAAAACATGTCACACCTTACCCCTCTGTAAGGCATAACATGATCCCATAGAATACCTAATGAATTACCGAACTTCACCTACCGATAACTCATTAAGTACCCTACAAAGGATTTTAAATCAATTTTCTTACTTTTGTTAAGTGGTGAGCATTTTCTAATAGGCATTTAAAACATTTAGTTAAAATTAAAACTAGTTAATATTTTTGGTCCATTTTAGTTTTCCGCAAATTCTATAAAAATTTTGACAGAGTTTCCTCTGTATTTTGAGAAAACCGTTCTTCAAATACCTGTAAAAAGCACTTCTAAAAGTTTTTCTCAACCACTACTTCGGTTTCACAATCAAACTCAATCAATTTCACAATCATTTCAATAAATTTCTCAAGTTTAAAATTCAATAGTCCTCAATGTATAGTTAATCAATTTCATACATTCATATTTTTTTTTTAATGATAAACAATTTATGTATTCATCATACAAAAATTTACATTAAGAAAATCCAAACTAAAATTTATTACAAATTTTATACAGATTTTGTACAAGCTGCTCAAAACCCATCTTCACATGTCCATACATTTCTGTGCATTACATACATCAAAATAATATTTACGATCAGGGTATAAATTATACCCGATAGCTTCAAAGCAGAACGATCCTCAATCCTCAGCAGCTCAGTCTGCTGCTCCTCTAGTCTCTGTATCTGCGACAGCAATAGAAGCTATCGCTGAGTACTAGGACTCAGTGGTGCACAACATACTAAAATAATCTTTATGCAAAACTTAAATCATATTTATTCAAAAATTTGACTAAACATAAGAATTAAACACAAAACATAAATTATGAGATTTTAATGCAAACCAGGTTCATTTCAAAGTATCAAAATACATTTCATAAAACCCACAGTTAGATCATGCCATTCGAAACAAATAGAATCTCAATAGCCAGAGGCTAAAGAGAAATCATATCACAAGGCTAGCTAGCTCAAATATATGGATATCCATTCACATCCTCTTCTACTGGCACACCTCAACACTTCTCCAGAGAAGGAATCAAAATTCGAAACTAATTACCCCCACTAGTCGTGCTAGTGAGGTGTTCAAATATATGGTCATGACACTGTGGTTTCAAAACTTATCTTAACCATTTACTAAACATTGCTATTTCAAATATACACAATAACTTTCACAGTTTAGTCAAAACATCATAAATAATGTCACAAATAAACTTTCAACAATTTCAAAGCACAAGTAGAATACATATTTCGTTCACTTTATCAATGAATTTTTAAAGCATGGAGATGTTGTGCACAAACCTCAAATGAGTCGCCTTTAGCCTCGACTCGATTCCTCGGGTTCCTTCCCGATATTCTTTTCAACTGAAACACACAATTTTACAATGTTTCAGTACTAGAACTTAACATAAATCCAAAATAAATTTAGCTTCACTTATACCTAGCTCTAACGTGTTAAATTCGACGTTCTCGAAATTTTTGTGTTTCGGGTTACTATTCACTGCACTATTCAAGTCAAATTATTGACTTTCTAAGGCTTAATGGGTATGGGAACTCCAACTTCACCCACATACCACATTTTGGTCACCAAACTTGTTGGTTTTGGTCATTTGTTTAAAGCTTAGGTCATTTTGGCAAAATTGCCAATTTTCGGTTTTGGTTCTCCGAAGTTGCACTGTTCCATTGGTCGATCTACTGTTGAAATTTGACAAAACTTCCTTCATAGAAAATATTCCTTATTGTCTTAAGTGTATTCTCATTTTTGGATCACCTCAATCGGAGTTTTGTAGCTCAAGTTATGGCTAAAATAATTTTACTGTTCACGTGTATTGTTCATACTGAGATTTTGGTGCTGGCAGATTTTTGGTCCAACTTTGGTTAATAATTTGATCAAGTTAAGTTCATAATTTGGTCTCACTTTCTTCATATGAAATTTTGTACTATGTCTTAGGTTTCCATCGGTTCAAGAATCACCTAAATCTGAGTTTTCTAGAGAGAGTTATAGCCATCCAAACATTGCTGCTCAATGAAAATTCTGCAGAATCTCAGTACAGTAAATTTAACTTTGCTCAATGATTTGAATGAGTTAATGGCCTAATTTGGGTTGATGTTCTTCATGAAAGTTTTAGGTCTATATGCCCTCTAACCCCTGGCCAAATTTTAGGTCAATTTGACCTATCTAACTCGAGTTATGACCAAATGAACAGTTACTGTTCATTTGGTCAGTTTGGTGCAGTGGCAGCCTGCTATCATTTCACTTTGGTCAATTGTTTCACCAAGTTTTGGTCAGTTTTTGGCCATGGTTCCTTAGTGAAAATTGTGCTCTTTTATGTCTATTTTCATCTCCAATTGGTGGCATATCAATGGGACTTGTAAAATTTGAGTTTTGGTCCTTCAAAGTGGGTTTGGTCATGCTGCCAGCAGCATAACCATTGACCTACGAATTTGGTTTAGTTTTCTATCATTCCCACACAAGTTATTTGGTCATAATTGACCATTATTTCATGTCACAATAGGTTAAACATGTATTTATGCATTTCTCCAAATTTTGATTCATAAACCCTAGCATTGAAACCCTAATCTCACTAACTCTTGCATTTAACTACTTCTAATGATTTTAATGTTAATCATTTAACTATGTAAAGTTTCTAAACTCATTCAATTGCATCATATTCATGCGAACCATACTCCTCCCAACCAGGCCAAATTTGAGCAATGGTCATTCTCACATGTTTGTTTCATTTAATCAAGTTCTAAGCTCACTTTCAACCATCACATATGCATTTAAATGGATAAATAAAGAGTTTAGCATACTAACCTTTGTGTAGCAATTTTCTTCCTCCTTTCCTTCAAATTTTCCATCTTTCTTTCTTGCTCAAACCTCTTCTCAAGTTTCCTAGATAAGCTTTAACTATGGTGGCTAATTTTTCTATGGTGAAATCTTATGATTTTCAAGCTCAAAATTGAGCTTTAATGGAGTTTGTGGAGAGGGAGAGGGTGAGGGAGAGAGAGTGATGTTTTGGAAGAAGAAGATTTGTGTTTTATTTTTTTTTCTTTTCTTTTCTTTAATCTTATCCCCTTTTTGAAGACCAAAAATCCCCAAATTAATAAAATAAATCAATTAAGCCTTTATGACATCATACATGATGTCATCACTTTGACTTTTCCATCTTCTTTCTTTTTTTCTTTTTTTTTTTCTATTTATTTTTTTCTATTAGTTCTTTAATTTAATTCTCGATTCCAAAATTTTCTTTTCTCCGATTTTATTTGACAGTTAGGTCAGGAGTCAGCTCTCGGGGTCAATTGACCAAATCGCCCCTCGCCGGTTCATCCCGGTTTGCAAATAATCCAATATTTCTTCCGGTTCCCTGACCTAATTATTTGACTGACTTAACAACTCTTTTTCGTGATTTTCTCTTTTCCACTGTGTTCATAAGGGTCCTAAGGACCGCAGCGTCACTTTTTACGGTTCGAAATTTGAGTTTAAAATGACTTCGCAGTCGTTCCCGAGGAGGTCACTCATCGCTGTGACTCTCGGCTCGTTTAACCTCTTATGTTCTGTTTTTCTTATTTGTAGTTAACTAATTAAACATTACTAATTATTTGTGTTTATGGCTTCTCATGTTGTCTTAAGTGTGGCCCTAATCCCATTAATTGTCCGGACCGACACCGGTCACCGGAACAGTGAAATATACCAGGCTATACAACGGGGGTGTTACATTTCAAGTGTGAGGGAGGGAAATTGTGTTGAGTTTTGTGTTTATGTGTGATTTTGTGCATCAATTTTGCTTCCATTAGATGTTAAGCATCATATAGAGAAAAATAGTTAAAAAAATTTTCAAATTTCATGATAAAATGTGCATGACATATAGTATGTTTTAGTCCATTGATGTACATATTACATGTGAGTATAGGTTAGTTTAGGTCTATTTTAGGTTCTTGCCATGAATTGAGGAGATTATACTTGCTATAAGTCAACCTTAATTGAACTATTAAGGTGATTATGAATACAGAGGATGAATTGAATTGCAAAGTTTAGTCTCTCTTATTATGATGATCAAATTGAGAAGTTAAGTATGCTTATTTAGAGAATCAAAACCTTTATATGAGCTTTTAAGCTTAAGGATTGAAACATTAATGTCAATCTCTTTCTTGTTGTGTGATATAATTCAATCATGATTTTGTTCTCTAAAACTTGCTTTAAATACTTTTCAAAGACTATATATATGTAACTGTATGCATGCATTAAAATGATAAAGGCAAATTAGGGGTAACCACATAGCTTAAATAGCCTACCTTTTTAACAACTAAGAGTTGTCGCTTTAGTGAGCCAATTTTGAGCCTACATTATTTCTACTCTTTGTTATTAGCTCATTAATTGTAGCCATGAACCAAAAAACCATGTTTGTAACCCAACCTTAGGATTAGTAGAGCATTTAAATATTAAATTTATGCATGAAAAAGGGTTGTGGTAGTGCTATGCTTGTGAAAAGAAAAAAAGAGGTATGAATGGTGTTTTATGAAAAGCTTTGTGTTTCCTATATGCAAAAGAAAAATCAAAAGAAAGAGTCATAAAAAGAGAGAGAGAGAGAAAGAGCAAGAGAAGAAAAAAAAGTGATATGACTCCAATAAAAGAAAGGAACACAAGCTAAATCATTTTGACATCATTCATGTTCAAGGTGTAAAGTAAGCAAAGTTAAAAGGAGCAAAGTATATAAACAGGATGCTAGTGAGCTTGATCATAATTATTGAAAAGCTTGGTATGTATTTCTACATCTTTTATAAGTTCTATGTTTAGATGCTCTACTAGTTTCTTCAGTTTTAACCTTTTTACCTTTATTCCATACTTATCACCCTACCTCTATTACAACAAAATGAAAAGACCTTTTGATTAATGCATGCATGCAATACACTAGTAGTGGCGATAAGATGGACAAACGAGCCTATGGTAGGACAAGGTTATGTATTGAATTTGAGAGCTTAAACACATAACCTAGATACATGAGAAAGAGTGCCCATTATACCTTAACAAGGATTTTCTTGCTGGATATGCTCAACTTTTTAAGGAGATTGTTATGTTGGGTTGAGGTTAGATTTTATGAGGAGAGGAGGACTTAATATGAATGATATCTTTGATGGTTTAATCAAACATGCGTATGGCATGCATGATTTTTGATATTCATAGTAAGATGTTTTAGTTGACTTTAGATTTAGATTTGTTTGAGGACAAACAAAGGCTAAGTGTCTTGGAATTTATTAAGTGCATTTTATGCACACTTTTATACTATAATCCTTAGTGTTTTGTTATGTTTTCATGATTTATATAATCTATTAGGTTAGTTTTTATGATTATAGGTCACTTAGGATACTTATGATGAATATGTGCTCAATTGTAACAATTTATGTTATTTCTGCACTTAGGGTAATTTGGTCTAGAATTGTATTTTATGTTTTTGACCTTAATTGATGTTCTTATAGGTTTCTCCAAGATTAAGTGAAATTTTGGGTTGAAAAAGATTCAATCTTGGTTAAGTTTGGGCTTACTTTGCATGTTTTGGACCTTTAAGGGCATTTTGGGCATATATTGTATTCTTGTCATGGTAAGATGCATAGTAAAATATGTAAGATATGTTTATTGAGCTTTTAAATGTGTTTTTATGATGTTTTAAATCAATTTTGGGCTTTTGGTATTAATTTGGACATATGTCCAATAAAGACTTTAAGTTAATTAAGCATGTTTTAATATGGGCCCATGTGTGAAGTGTCTTAATTAATTTCTGTTGTGGGCTTATAAAATACATATTTCATTTTGGGCTTAAGCAGTAGTAACTAATGTTTAATGGGCATATTAATAGGTTAGGGCTTTTAATTGCAAGACATGTGTTGTAAGTTAATTAAACATGTGTTAATTAGTTCATTAATGTGTTGGCATTGTGTGATTGGCCAAGCATGTGAAAAACGTGCATGTGTGAGTGTGTGCACATGTGTAACATGTGGATGGATAGATTTAAAGATAAGTTTGCTTTCTTTTCCTTGTTGCTTCAAGATTCCTAATTCCTATCCCAGTTTACTTAAGATTGAATTTATTTTTTTCATGTAGGATAAGGTGATGACATGCATGGACCAATGAGGAAAAGACATATGGCACTCTAACCAACCAGAATTTGCCATGCCAACAAGAGCTCAAACCATGTTCACATCACTATGGAAATTTTGGCTAACTTCAGAATCATACTTGGAGTTGGATTCTGATTTCCACATCTTCATGAATTCTCTTCAACCAATCAAATGCAAGATAAATACGCATCAACCAATCAGATTTAAGTAAGAAAATCAAGCCAAATCCTCCCATTAAGAATTTGGCCAAGGCATGAAGTCCTATTCCTTGTGGAATTTCACCTAGCAGCACTATATAAAGGGGTCCTAGGAATGAAGAGAGGGCATTGACTTGCATCAAAAATTTTATACTTCTCCCCTCTCTTTCATAATGGCCGAATATTGCTCAAGAAAATCTAGAGATTTTTGCATTGAAGATTCCTTAGGTTTTTGCAAGTATAAGGAGGCTACCATTGTGCATACATCATAGTATACTTGTGGCTATTTGTAAGTTGAAGAATTGAGTTATTTGGAGCATCATAACCCACGGCAGTAAGGAGTTAATCAAGTTGGTGATTTGTTTGGCACAACCTTAATGTGGCCACATATTCATCTTGGTGTATCTTCAAGGGATTTCAAGTGTATTCAATTGGGGAATATGTTTTCCATAACCCTATCTCTTTTATTTTATGTTTTGTTTTTAGTTATGTGTGAGTAGATTAGATTCTTAGCATAGATGCCATGAAGCTACCAAGTTAACATTATGAAGCCTTGATTCTATTTTAATGAGAAAGCTTAATTTTGTTCATACATTCTTATACTTTTGTGATTGAATCAATGAATACATATTATTAGGGTGCACACTAATTTTCATATGATTCTAAAGCTAGTTTAATTAACTTAATTTGTAATTGTTAAGTTGATTATTCAAAGTGGCAACAATTATTATGTTGAGTATTCATCATTATTAATTGAAAGTATATGAGCTAGGATAAGTGTTTATGCACATGTCATCTACACTACCTTGTTTTGATGATGTCTCTTTAGTACATTGATGCAATCATTAAATTTAATTCACATGCATGATGGGATGGATCATATTATTAGGGGTTAGTTATAGTTATTGGCTAATTAATCTAAGCTTAAGAAAAGATAGGGAGTGGTCATGCACATAATACTCCACAATCAAATTGTATGAACTAAAGTAACTTAATTTTGGCCCATGATTAATGTTAACAAAGTAGTGGAATTGGTTATCTATGCTAAGGTTTGTCATATCATTATTTTAGCATCAAACTCAGTCATCTTAGTGTCTTGCATACATTAGGTATTTTGTAGATTAGTTCTTAGATTATTATCTCTATTTTCTCTGCATAACCGAATCATACCCCCCCCCCCCCATTTACTTAGTATTAATTGGTTTTAATTTATTAGTTTAGTTACTTCTAAGATTGAATTAGCTTAATTACACATTCTCTGTGGGAACGATATCCTATTTGCCCAACTACAAGTTAATTGGATTAGGATAAACAGTAATTTAATTCGTGACTTTGGCACTCATCAGTGATTAAATATGGACTAGTGATACAATGTTGGTTATGGGTTAATATATTTGATATAATATAGTTAGGGCCATATTGATTTTTCTTGTTTTCCTAGTCTAAATATGTTAATTGACATGTTAAACACATACTAGGGTAATTAGAATTAAATTTGGGATTTAATTTTGCAAATCTGAATTTATTGAACATATTCAATATGCCTACTTTGAGCAACTATATCTCTCTATTTTTTTTTTATTCGTTATGCATGATTTTTATACCATTGTAAAGTAGATATGACAAGCTTTCCATAGGTATATTATTTGTATTTTTTTGGATAAAAGATGAGAGAGTTAGGTTTATTCAAAATTATAAGAAAGTCACCCTAAATCTAGTATTAGGAAAGGTTGAAGACCCTTTCTAGTTAGTTTTCAGTTGGGGTGAGGGTATATGTGCCCAAAACCTTAAAATAGAGTCTTTATTTATTTTGCAAAATACCCGACCCAAACAAGTCAGAAACATCATTTTTTTATTTTTTATTAACAAAAAAATGAAAATATAAAATAAATATTTTTTGGAAAAATAGTTTTCCAAGGGTTTTTTCAGTGGAAAAAATTCCTACAAGGTCCTAAAAATATTTGTGATTGAAAATTTAATTTTTGGGACAATTTTTATTTTATTTTTTTTGGATTTTTTGATAATTATTTTAATTTTGTTTCTTTAAATTTACTTTAATTATCTAAAAATTATTTTAAAATGTCCAAAATTATTTAGATATTATTCTAAATTATTTTCACTCATCCGAAATATTTTTATCAATATTATTTATTTTTGAGAAAATAAATATTTTATTTGCACCTTAAATTCTTTCAGTATCTGTACAAAAATATGGTTCATCTTGTTAAAACCCCTATCAAGATATTTACTTCTCAGCAAAGGGCTAGAGTAAATGGAATGACTAGAGAGCTAATCACTCTAGAGATGGATCCTAAAGATGCTTCTAATGATTTGGAGCATCTTGTTAATTACATTATAAGGGTGAATTCGAAGATGCAGCTAATTATTTATGCAGGAAGTCTCTTATGAGAGAGTGAGAGATATAAGGCATTAAGAACAGTTTTACTTAACCCTAACTTAAGAGAAATTTTAGATTCCAATTTGGAAAAGGTAGATAAAAACACTATTGGATATTTTAAGTGTATAGTGATGGAATTCATTAAGGAATACCAAAAACTAGATAGCTAGGAAGATAACATATCTATCGCTTGGTCTATCGATATGAGATGGAAAAAGGAAATCACTAGCAAAGAAAATGCTGCCTAAGGTTGACAATGGATTGAAATTTAAGCTGAATAAAAAAGTTAGAAGAATCTTTGCTAGTATCAAGGGTATCCATCATCCTTTAGAATATACTAAAATTATTAAGGAATTTTTTTTTTGGATATTCTTTATCATTATGAACATTTATTTTAAAATAGTAATAAAAATATTTATTATTTATTTTATTATATCATTATTCATTTATTTATTTATTTATTTCCTGTGGGATTTAAATATAAGATAAGGAAAAACAATAAATTTATTATAGTACAAATTTATTAGATTCTTGAATTAAGAGTAATTTAAGTATAAAAAAATTAATAAATTTATTATAGTATAAATTTATTATGTTCTTAGATTAAAAGTAATTTAAGAATATTACCTTACATAATTAATTATGTTATGCTATTTTTATCATACATTAGGATCTTAGAGGATGATTGGGAATATAGCGAACTTTCATTTCTAAACATAATGTAAGATAAATATTAGCATAATTAGTTAGTGTTAAGGTAGATTTATGTATATTATTAAGTCCTAATAAATGGGTATAAAATATCCTAAATAGAAAAATGTCACTAGCTACTAAAAATATTGTAGCTGAGCTAAACAATGGTGAGAAGCTTAATGGCGACAATTACAAAATATGGAGTATAAAAATCCAGTATGTGCTTGAGGAGCAAGAAGCTCTAGAGGTCCTCAGCCTAGTCATGGAAGTACCTGAAGAGGGCAACACAGCCCAGCATAGGCAAGGCCATGAGGCATATGAAGCCTGAAAAAAGAAGAACTCCATTGCTCACATTACGTTGCTAAGCAGTATGGATGATGATGTGATACGAGAATTCAAGAAATATGATAGGGCTAAGGGCATGTGGTTTGCTCTTAAGGAAAAGTTTAAAGGTATTTTAGTTGCCAAACTTAGAGCTCTAAAGTGTCCTAATCATGACATGAAGAAACATCTAAGGGTCATGAATAACATGGTCAATGAGCTCATAGATGCAAGTCATATTTTCACTGATGAACAACAAATCCAGGTTGTCACATGCTTTCTACCAAACAACTGGGAGAATATAAAGATGCACTAAACCCACAACACCCATATCAAGACTTTGGAGGATGCTACATGTCACCTTGAACTGGAGGAAGAGCGCTTCCATTTTAGCAACCTAAGTACAGATGTGTACATGGCTAGTTCAAGTTTCCAAGGGGGAAAAGGATGCAAATGCAAGAACCAAGGTGGCAACTAGCAAGGCAAGGGGAAGCGTGAACAAAATAAGAAACGAAAAAATGAGAAGGGGAAAGCTCCTCCCTAGAAAGAAAAGATGAACATTTCAAAAATGAAGTTTTTCAACTATTGCAACAAGGGACATTTTGCTTGTGATTGCACTAAGCCCAACAAGGTAAATGGCCTTTTAGCATTTATGAGTGTAATAAATGTTTCTAGTTTGTTTTACTAACTGAATCTAATCATTTATGGACTATAGACTCAAAAGCCACAAACCATGTAGCAAAGGATAGAGAAGCCTTTGTCACACCTTACTCCTCTGTAAGACATAACATAATCTTATAGTATACATAATGAATTACAGAACTCTGCCTACCGATAATTCATTAAATATATTATAAGGGATTTTAAGTGAATCAAATTTATTTTTAAGTTAAATTATTGCTGAAAAGTCGAAAAAATCGTTAAGAAATAAATTAAGTGTTTACAAATCAAAGAATTTTATTTCGTTTTATTTTTCAAAAAAACTGCGAGATAACGGCTTTAATTTTAATAAACCTAAAATTTTAAACCTGTTAAAATCAACCTGTAATAATTTATAGTATGCATAAATTTAAATTAATCAATACTTTAAGTAATTTCTTTTATTCATTCAGCATTAAGAAAATAAACCATCTCATTTACAATCCAAAAGAAACATTCATTTACAATTTTACAACTAAAAAGATATTTAATTACAAATTTACAACTTCAAAGTTACAAAAATATCATTACAATTCTTTTTATACAATTGCTCAATTATCTTTTACATACATATAGCTACTCATTTACATCAAAATACAATCTACAAGGGTATACCTATTACACCCGTCGTTAATCAAATCACTGCTTCTAGTAGCTCACTCAATTGTTTTATCTTTGTCACACCCTACCCCCCTGTAAGGCATAACATGATTCCGTAGTATACCTAATGAATTACCAACTTCGTCTACTGATAACCCATTAAATACACTACAAGGGATTTTAAAACTTTTCTTACTTCTTTTTATAGTGGTGAGCACTATTTACAGGTGTTAAAAACCTTTTTGAAGTGAAGTGAAATAGCTAATACATTTGGACTATTAATAATTTCTGTAAAAATTTTGGCAGAGTGCCATCTGTATTTTGGACAAAACAGTTCTTCAAAAACCTGTAAAAAGAACTTCAATATGTTTCTCAATCTCAACTCCAAAATTTAATCAACACAATATATTTTTTCAACTCAAATCCACAATAAATTTTGATAGACTGAGATAAAAGAAATATAATACAATTTTTGTTTTTTTACAAGTCAAAATACTCATAATTTACTTTACAACTTCAATGTACAATTTTAATTTACAACTGCTCAAGACCAAAAACAATATATATATATATATATATATATATATATATATATATATATATATATATATATATATATACAGTGAATATACATTACAGTACAAAATGCAAAATGTGTTATACTCAATATACTCGACGATCCCTCACTGAATGCACTAGCAGCCTAATCTGCTGCCTTGTCAGTCTGTCTACATGTGACAGCAATGAAAAGCTATCGCTGAGTAAAATTTACTCAGTGGTGCACAATAACAATTTGAAATGCGATACATAAATCTTTTATTGACAATTCACAAATCAAATAGTTCACAATTCCATTTCACAATTTACAAAATTCATATAACATAAATTTGATCAAATAATTGAGTAACACAGTTTTGCCAATCAATAACACAATTTGATCAAATAACTGAATAACACGGTTTTGCAAATCCATAACACAATTTGATCAAATTACTGAATAACACGGTTTTGCCAATCCATAACACAATTTAATCAAATAATTGAATAATACAGTGTTGCCAATCAATAACACATTTTAGGCCATGACACAGTTTTTCCACACATGCTGTGTTGTACACCACGACAAGACACACTCACCCCAATAATCGAAATCAATGAGGGAGGAAGCTAGATATATAATGAGTACTCATCCACACTCACCTCAGACTGGCAAGTCAAAGAGGGAGGAACATAATCACACTCACCCCAGACTGATAAGTCAAAGAGGGAGGAATATATCACACTCACCCCATAAATGGAGGAGGAACATAGTAACAGTGTCACGCCAAATGTGAATCAAAACAATTCCAAATCACAATATTTCATACAATTCCCAAATAACATTTTATCTCAAAATTTCCATTTGCAAAGTAGGCAACACAATAATTTTCAAATAATATTCCCAAAGCCAAAATAATCAAAAACTATTCATAACTCATTTCTCCAAAAAATTTGCTAGTAAAAGCAGTGAATATAAAAGTATTGTGCACGGACACAATTTAAAACTATAATGTTCAATTAAATTTTTAAGTAGAAAATGAGAAGTCAAAATTATTTTGCACAAACATAATTTAAAATAATAACATAGAAATAATCATAATTTATTTCAATTGAAAATTTCAAAAGAAATACTTATTATGCACAAACCTCTGATATATGCCTCTTGGCTCTGACTCAGTGTTTCCTTCCCCTTCCCTGAGTCTTTGTTAATTGAGAAACACAATTTGAAGTGTTTCAGTACTCATTTAAACTGTATCTAACGATAATTCTTAATAAGTAATTCACTAAATTCTATTATTTACTTAGTCAACCTAATATGTCGACCCTCGGTGCATTCTAGGTAATTTAGGTTTTAATGTTACTAATATGTCATATTCGATAGTCTTTTAGGGTTGGTACATGTTACCAAACTCATTTCCATATATATTGCATTTTCTTGTAATTTGCTGGATTCCAGAATACTAGTTTGACCTAGCCGGACGACCTAGTTCCCTCGGTTTTCGGGTTTCGATCAAAATTACAAACTTGTAGATCTATGTCTTATTGCACGCGGGGCAAAATTTCAGGTCATTCTGCATTATGTAGACCAAGTTATGGTCATTTTACTATTGCTGGTCAAAGTGCATCAAAATTGGTCACTTTAGGTCATTTTAGGTCAATTTTGGTTCGGCCAGTTTTTGGACCCGAACTTGTGCAAGCTGTTTGACTTGCTTATGGTCATTTCTGGGTTTTGGTGTCTTCGTAAGACTTGTAGATATGGGTCTTAATATTCATGGTCAAAATTTCAGGTCAATTGGACCTGTTTTGAGTGAGTTATGGCCTAAACACTAACTGCTGCCCAAATGGTCAATTTTTAGGCCTTATTTGCACTTAATCTGGATTTGGTCATTTTTCAAGCTACCTTACAAGCAGAATTTTGGCAAGCTTCCTTCATGAAAGTTGGCACATTTTATGCCTAATTTCACCTCCAATTTGTTTCATGCCAATTGGAGCCACACACTTAAGGTTCTAAGCCCAAAATGCAAACTGCCCTATTGCATTTCCTTCATACACATCAAGGATCACTTTTAACACTTACCAAACTCAATATTCAAGCCAATTCTGGTTGTACCATAACCTAAACATATTTTACCACATATTGTTGATCATTTTGGCAGCTTACAATCACATTCAACATACACCACAAAGTGCAGAATTTGTCAAATTCAATTACAACAATTTAACTACCTATTCATGCTTATTTACATGCCCAATTCACACCATCACACATATACCCAAACTGCCATCACAACTAACACAATTCAACATTAATATTCCATCATCTAAACATAAAATAACATCCTTATGGTTCACCCAACCAGGCTGCCAATTCATGCATTACATTCCATTAATTCCCAAGCTTCAAATTTCAAATACACATCCACATATACTAAGTATACATCACCCAAATAATTTCCTACACACATATACATTTAATCAATCCTTTAATCTACCATTTAGAAGCAAGAATAAACTGTCCTCAAGGAGTTTCCATGGCTGCCAAAAATAAACATCTCCCTTAGAACATCAAACTCCAAAATTCTTTCCACAATTCAAGTACCCATAACCTCCTTACAAACTTTAATAAAACAATAATCAAAAACACAAACTTACCACTTTGGAAATTCTTCAAAACTCCACAAAAACTTTCCTTTCTTGCTGCCTATCTACTGCCCATGGTGTGAGGATCATTTTTCATGAAGACTCTTGCAAGAAATCAAGGCTTGATCATGGAGGACTTGAGCTCCATGCATGGTGCGGCCATGGAGTTTCTTTGGGAGAAATTCTTTACTTCGGCAATGGTTTGAGAGGAGGTTGAAGATGAACTCATTTCTTCCCATTTTAGCTCTTAAGTGTCCCACAATTCTAAGTTAGTGGAGCACTAACCATTATTTAAGATTTAATAATACAAAGTTTCACAATTCACTCATTTTACCTCATTTCTTTTACTATTCCTATAATATACCACAAATTTAATTTTCATGATATTTTCAAAGTGTAATATCATTTATTTTTAATGGACATTTAGGTCAAAAGACAACTCAGGGTGTCAAATGACCACAATGCCCTTGTTCGGGTTGCATTCCTGATTTTTCGGTAACACCGAGTTTTGTCCGTTTTTCGATTTCTCACTTTTCTTTGTACTAATTATTTAATTTTTATTTAATATTTCTTATGGTATTTATACTTCAATAGGGGTCTCTTTAAGTCCTAAAAATATTTTCTAGGGTTCCCCGCAGTTCGGGGCTAGTCAACGGTCCACGCCGTGACTTTCCGGTATGGTCACCCATCACTAGGGTTCTCGGCTCGCTTAACTTGGTTACATTTCTTTGCTATTATTTTTCCTTTGTTTTTCTTGTATTTTCTTTTCTTGTATTTCATTATTTTATGTGTCATCACTCATATCGAAGTGTAGTTCTAGGCTGAAGGAACGGAAGCGTGAAAAACACAAGATTATACCATTGAATTCAAAAATTTTCACCTAGGGTCACAAGCACCATGCAAGATTTATTTTTATCTATTTGATTTCAATGATAAACAACATATTAAAACTCTTTTAATATGTTTTTGGATCTGTATTTGCCATTTAAGATTTTAAAATTAATCAGATTAATTTTAGAACCCTAGATTAAATCAAGAACGATTACACTAACCTCTTGATGTGCTGCAGCGTGTCTGCGCCTTTGAGATTCGTCTTCAGGACACCAGATGTTGTCCCTCTAGCTTGTCCACACCAAGAACACCTATGACAGCCCTTGAACAGCTTCTAAAGCCTTTTCTATTAATTAGAAATTCAAGTTCTGCCTTTTAAGAGATTAGAGATGTAAACAGGACACTAGAAACAATTTCTAGTGTTCTTAATTCAAGAGATTGATGGCTAATCTCTTTGAATTGATGAGAGATGAAGAAGAATAGCTGGAGAGGCTCAAAGTGGCGTGACAATTGAGAGGAGAGGCTGCTGGTTGTGTTTTCTTTTCATAACCCCACTTAAATAGCTAGGTTAACACATTAAACCCTAGCCACATGTCACCTTTTGATTAGCTCTAGGTTTAAGTGACCCAATCACATTGTGCCAAGTGTCAAACCTATATTTAATCTTGATTTTAATCATCTTACATGATTAAAAAACATTTGGCAAGCTTATGTGTTATGCCATGTGTCACCATCTCATGGTGCCACGTGTCACACTGTGAAATGACCAAAAACCACATGTATCTTAAATTTGAGTTCTTAACCCAAAATAATTATTTTCTTCTTCTAATTAATTTATATCAAATATAAATAAATTAATTAATCTCTATTAATTAATTTCTCATCAATTAAATTCATATTTAAACACTTTAAATATAAATTTAATTTATACTACACATCCAATAATCTAGATTTGGTTTCAAGTCATGCTAGGGACTTTGCAATTTAATTTCAAAACAATTATATTTAATTACTCACTTAAACTCTTTAATTAATTAATTAAATCATATTTATATAGTTGTTAAATTGTGTATGTGTGTGACTTACTAGGCTAATCAATAATTTGCAATTAGATATTATATCAACTCTTAATATCATCAGAACTCTTTCTTACCATAAATGATTTCTCTAAATCATTTTATGAACCTCATAGACCATGGTTAACACCTAGCATAGCATGCCATGGCCACCCAATTAGTAATAAGATTTACCTTAAATGAACCTATAATCATATGTTACCATGCACTAGAATCTCTCTGTTACAAAATCCCAACTCAAGCCGAGTCATGGTTTATGTCAAACTCCTTTTGCTATGAATATTATGTTCTCTTTTAATTCCAGTTCTTGATTAAAAGATTTTCTCATCGAAACTCTTTTACGAATAAATCTATCTGTCTGGCAGAACTTGAAACATCAAGAACAATTAAATGAACATAGGATTTTATCTCTATTTACTTAGAGGAACAGATTCCTTCTTGATCAACACCTACCTCCATATATAACTAGAAAGAGCCAACACATGCCCATATACCCATACATAGTACAAGTATGAAAGCAGTATCAAACTCAAACTACCTATATACAAGATAACTGTGCTATCTTAGGTCTAAAGATTATATGCACTGATATGATTTATGACAAAACATTGACAAGAGTAAACTCCATGTGCTTGTCATAAGTGTCACTGGTTCGGCCTACTTATCATTTATAAGTGCCTATCATGTTTGTTATATGGCATGAGACTCACCATTCCATCTTATTTATATCTCATATAAATAACTTGGGAACAAACATGAATACAATCTTTCTGGATAAGTCATGTCCTTATTATGAAGTATCCTCGATTGTGAACCTATTTATGATACTTTGTGCTAGAAATATTGTCACTCATATTCTTAACAACTTAAGAATAATATTTCTAACAAAATATCAATGGACCTTTTCTATTACACATAAATATATTATGTAAACGGAAAAGTGGAAATGCCTTTTATTAATAAAATTATGTACAAGATACATACTAAATGATATGCTCTAGGGCATACTACTAACAATCTCCCACTAGCACTAGAGCCATTCATTACAATACCTTAGACCCATCTTCTCAAGATGTCAGTCTAACTGAGCTTGTGACAAAGGCTTAGTGAATGGATCAGCTGAATTTTTTAGCTGATGTTATTTTTCTGCATGGCTATATCGCCTTTGCCCAACTATTTCTCTGATAATGTGGTAGTGCCTTTCTATGTGTTTGGATTTTGGTGAGACCTTAGTTCCTTAGCCTGCATGACTGCTCCATTGTTGTCACAGTGTAGTGGAACTGCTGACTTAATGGAAGGAACTACTGTAAGTTCTGTCACGAACTTCTTTATCCAAGCGACTTCCTTTGCGACATCGATGCAGCAATATACTCACCTCTGTAGTGGAATCTGCGATCGTGCTCTGTTTGAAACTCTTCCAACCGATGTACCTCCATTACAAATGAACACATATCCAGAGAGGTAGACTTTCTATCATCGATATCGATTGGAAATCGTAATCGGTATAACCATCCAATTGCAAGTCTCCACCTCCATAAATCAAGAATAAATCCTTAGTTCTTCTCAAGTACTTAAGGATATTCTTGTGACTATCGATGTTCCAAACCTGGATTGGATTGATACCTGCTAGTCAAACTAACAGCATATGCGATATCCGGCCTAGTACACAACATTGCATACATTAAACTTCCAATAGCCGAAGCATATGGAATCCTGGCCATCTTATCTCTTTCTTCAGGTATCTTTGGAGACATCTCTTTAGAAAGGTGGATACCATGTCTCACTGGTAACAATCCTCTCTTGGAATCAAGCATGTTAAACCTCTTTAACACCTTTTCCAAGTACAGACTTTGGGATAAACCAATTATTCTTTTCGCTCTATCTCTATAGATGCGAATCCCAAGAATATAGGTTGCCTCCTCTAAGTCTTTCATGGAGAATGTATTTGACAACCATACCTTTATAGTTGTCAACATACCTGTATCATTACCCATCAACAGTATGTCATCCACATATAAGACAAGGAAAGTGATAGCACTGTCACTAACCTTCTTATATAAACATGGCTCATCCTCATTTTTTATAAAACCAAAAGATTTAATGGCTTCATCAAAACGGATGTTCCAACTCCTCGAAGCTTATTTCTACCCATAAATGGATCACTTTAGCTTGCATACCTTGGAACCATCTTGGGATTCAAATCCCTTAGGTTGTTCCATGAAAATGTTTTCTTCAATGTATCCATTGAGAAAAGCTGTTTTGACATCCATCTGCCAAATCTCATAATCATAGTATGCAGCTATTGCTAATAAAATCCTAATTGATTTAAGCATGGCAACAAAGCAGAAAGTCTCCTCATAGTCTATTCCTTGCCTTTGGCGAAACCCTTTCGCTACTAGCCTTGCCTTATAGGTCTCTACCTTTCCATCAGAACCAATTTTCTTCTTGAAAACCCATTTATTCCCTATAGGTACAATACTTTCAGGTGGGTCAACAAGATCCCAAACTTGATTCTTATACATGGAATCAATCTCGGATTTCATAGCATCAATCCATTTTGAAGAGTCTATATCTGATATAGCTTCTTCATAGGTAAGTGGATCATCTCCATGATCTACTTCTTCAAGAGTAGACAACTCTTTTTCTTCTTCATGAAGAAAACAATATCTCACTGGTGTGAGATACCGGTTGTTCTACGAGGAACAAATTGTAGATGTTTCATCAATGGGTATAGGTTGACTAGATGGATCTATATCCATCCGATCTGCTTGGTTGGTCGAATTCTCCAATTCTAACTCTATTTGCCTTCCTTTGCCTCCTTATTGAACAAACCGTTGTTCAAGAAATGTGGCATCTCTACTTATCACAACCTTTGTGAAGTAGGCAAATAAAAATAATATCCAAAACTATCTTTTGGATATCCAACAAATCGACCTTTTCTCGATTTGGTCTCCAATTTATCGTTGTTCACTTTTTGATATAAGTCGGACAACCACAAATCTTAACATGCTTAAGACTTGGTTTTCTTCCATGCCATATCTCATAAGGTGTGGAAGAAACTGATTTTGATGGAATCCTATTCAGATTATATAAAGCTGATTCTAATGCAAATCCCCAAAAGGAGATTGGCATATCAAGATAGCTCATCATACTACGTACCATATCCAATAGGTACGATTTCTCCTTTCAGATACACCATTCACCGTATGGCTCGGAGGAGTCACCGAGAAACAATGCTATGCTCTCTCAAGTATTCATCAAATTCAAGACTCAAATATTCACCTCCACGATCCGATCAAGAGCTTTAATACTTTTTCCCGCTTGATTTTCTACTTGATTTAAATTCCTTAAACTTTTCAAAGGATTCATGTTTGTATGTCATCAAATACAAATACCCAAACCAAGAATTATAAAAAGTAAAGGAAATAAAATAATGAAAGAACCCTCTAGACATATCTATAAACGTACAACATACATCACTATGTATTAGTTCCAAAATATTTTCAGCTCTTAGCCCTTGTCCAACAAAGGGTGATCTAGTCATTTTGCCTTGAAGGCAAGATTCACAAGTTGGAGTAGGCTCAGAGCCCAATGAGGATAGAATCCCCATTTTCTCCAATTTTGCAATCCTATCTTCTGCAATATGACATAACCTTAAGTGCCAAATATATTTTGAACTTGAGTTGCTTTTCACCATGGCATTGCATTCATTTAGATTACTATACTCTGGCCAATGGAAACACTTTCTTACTGGCAATGGAAACACTTTCCTGTTGGCAATGGAAACACTTTCCTTTGCCTTTTTCAGCTTTAGTCTTCCTTTTCTGTTTAGCTATTTTCTTGGAAGGACCAGGAATCTGAGGTTTCTTTTTCTTATTGCCCTTCTTCTTGTTGGACTTTTCAGCAGAAGAAGATGCAACCAAAGCTACCTCTTTTCCTTTATTGCCTGGCATATTCTTTTGGGCAATAACCAGCATGTTGAGTAAACCAGCTAAGGTGCATTCCTGTCTAGTCATATGGAAATTTGTTACAAAATTCCCAAAAGACTCAGGAAGGGACTGAAGGATCAAATCCGTTTGTAGTTGGAAATCCATGTTGAAGTCAAGATGTTCCAACTGCTCAATCAGCCGAATCATCTTGTGGACATGATCCCCAACATTCTGTCCCTCAGACATCCTCATACGGAATAACTGTTTAGATATCTCATACCTAGCATTCTCGCTTTGTGCTCACCATACAACTCTTGTAGGTGAAGGAGGATCTCACTAGCACTCTGCATGTTCTCATGTTGCTTCTGTAACTCATTACTCATGGAAGCAAGCATGTAACACTTAGCTCTCATATCATGCTCCTTCCACTTGTCCAAAGTATCATGTTCCTCTTGTGTGGCCTCTGGAGGTAAGGGACCAGGAACATTTGAATATAGAACATATCCTATATGTTCAAGGTTCAGGACCAGTTTCAACATTCTTAGCCAATCGCATGATTAGGTCCTGTTAACCTGTTGTGATCAAGTATGCTTGCAAGGATATTGGATGGTGGTGGTTGTTCTGTGCTCATTATTATCAGAAAATTAATTGCAGAAATAACCAGATTAATTAGTAAATGTATCATGTAATTAACCAAATATGATTATGGTCTTTTAATCAAATTGGTCCTCCCACTAACTTAGCGAATCCTACACTTCCAAAGTAGAAAACGGAAATCCTAGTTGGATGGATTTCTAGTGGGTGATTGAATTCTTATAATTCTATTGATCATCCTCAGGTACATCCATTATTGGAATTACAATAAACTATAAGTGAGCAACTCCTTGCCCATCACATCTCATGTGAGGTTCAATCCTTTTACTAGCCCCTAATGCTCAAAATCTCAGGTACATCCAATATTGACTTATCTTGCATTAGTTAAGTTGATCCCATTGAGCCAGTAATTATGCAAATAATTTTAATGTCCTAAGGTACATCCAATATTAGCCACCAAACCATTTACATATTTACAACATCTCATGCTTAACAATTATTCTTAAGAAAATCTCTTAAATTAATTGCATCTCATGCAACTATTTAAAATTTCTTAAAATAATTGCCCCAATGGAGGGCTTATGTTATAATTACTTTAATTATAGCATTTCCAACTTAATCATTTGTTTGGAAGATTTTATAGCCATCCTAATTACTATTAAGGTCTCACTTTGCACATTATCCATTTAGCATGCATATATCATATAATTGCATACATTCCCATACATCTCATGCATTCATGGATAAGCAGTAAATATGGTATGATCTTGGACTTTCTAAGGGATTCAATTCTGAGCCACCAAGAATTGAATCAGGGCATTCCTAGGTGCATTTCATTCATTCATTTTACAAGAGTTGCTGAAGGAGTACATAATCAACACTTGATATTGAATTCCTCCCACTGGTCCCACCAATGCTCTTGACCTCCTTGAACTTCTTGCAATCCAATATTACATAGTAATCCTTGGCATACCAAGGCGAATTTACAAGAACTTAAATAAATGAAATTACAACCCAAAAATTATTACAAACTTAATAATACATGCCCAAAATAAATTAAAATAAATTAATTAATTTACAATCCCAAAGAAACATAAAAGAAATAAATCCAATCACATTGGTCTTTTATAGTCCATGATCATCCATCATGCATATCACTATTTAACAATTAAATAAAACATACATACTTAAATTAAATTGAATATCTCATATTCAACTTAAAAATCAGATTTGAATATGATTCAAATAAATTTAAAAATTCAGATTTGAATCTCATTCAAACAAATTTAAAAATTCAGATTTGAATCACATTCAAACAACTTCAAAAATTCAGATTTGAATCACATTCAAACATTTTTAAAAAATCATATTTGAATCACATTCAAATATTTCTTAAAAAATCAGATCTGAATTTTATTGAATCAATTTTAAAAAATCAGATTTAAATATGATTCAAACAACTTTAAAAATTCAGATTTGAATCACATTCAAACAACTTTTAAAATTCAGATTTGAATCACATTCAAACAATTTTTAAAATTCTGATTTGAATCATAATTTAATTGTGTGATTAAAACAACTAATTAAACACTTTAATTAGTCAAAGAATAGGCCTTAGATCATACAACAATTGCAGAATTAAAAGCCAAACCTTGAATCACCCATGGAACCATTGTTGCCGCCACCAATGGTGGCTTCTCCATGTGTGACGCCACATCTCATGATCCAACCAGCAATGAATCTCTTGATCTCATGATCAAACACACAATTAAATTATATAATCAACAATCTAAATGGCAAATATAGTGGCTCTGATACCAATTGAAGGAACGAAAGCGTGAAAAACACAAGATTATACCATTGAATTCAAAAATTTTCACCTAGGGTCACAAGCACCATGCAAGATTTATTTTTATCTATTTGATTTCAATGATAAACAACATATTAAAACTCTTTTAATATGTTTTTGGATCTGTATTTGCCATTTAAGATTTTAAAATTAATCAGATTAATTTTAGAACCCTAGATTAAATCAAGAACGATTACACTAACCTCTTGATGTGCTGCAGCGTGTCTGCGCCTTTGAGATTCGTCTTCAGGACACCAGATGTTGTCCCTCTAGCTTGTCCACACCAAGAACACCTATGACAGCCCTTGAACAGCTTCTAAAGCCTTTTCTATTAATTAGAAATTCAAGTTCTGCCTTTTAAGAGATTAGAGATGTAAACAGGACACTAGAAACAATTTCTAGTGTTCTTAATTCAAGAGATTGATGGCTAATCTCTTTGAATTGATGAGAGATGAAGAAGAATAGCTGGAGAGGCTCAAAGTGGCGTGACAATTGAGAGGAGAGGCTGCTGGTTGTGTTTTCTTTTCATAACCCCACTTAAATAGCTAGGTTAACACATTAAACCCTAGCCACATGTCACCTTTTGATTAGCTCTAGGTTTAAGTGACCCAATCACATTGTGCCAAGTGTCAAACCTATATTTAATCTTGATTTTAATCATCTTACATGATTAAAAAACATTTGGCAAGCTTATGTGTTATGCCATGTGTCACCATCTCATGGTGCCACGTGTCACACTGTGAAATGACCAAAATGCCCCTGTGTCTTAATTTTGAGTTCTTAACCCAAAATAATTATTTTCTTCTTCTAATTAATTTATATCAAATATAAATAAATTAATTAATCTCTATTAATTAATTTCTCATCAATTAAATTCATATTTAAACACTTTAAATATAAATTTAATTTATACTACACATCCAATAATCTAGATTTGGTTTCAAGTCATGCTAGGGACTTTGCAATTTAATTGCAAACCAAATCTATTTAATTAGTCAATTAAACTCTTTAATTAATTAATTAAATCATATTTAAATAGGTGATAACTTGTGTATGTGTGTGACTTACTAGGCTCATCACTAATTGGCAATGAGATATGATATCAACTCTTAATATCATCAGAACTCTTTCTTACCATAAATGATTTCTCTAAATCATTTTATGAACCTCATAGACCATGGTTAACACCTAGCATAGCATGCCATGGCCACCCAATTAGTAATAAGATTTACCTTAAATGAACCTATAATCATATGTTACCATGCACTAGAATCTCTCTGTTACAAAATCCCAACTCAAGCCGAGTCATGGTTTATGTCAAACTCCTTTGCTATGAATATTATGTTCTCTTTTAATTCCAGTTCTTGATTAAAAAATTTTCTCATCAGAAACTCTTTTCTGAATAAATCTATCTGTCCTCGCCAGGAACTTGAAACATCAAGAACAATTAAATGAACATAGGATTTTATCTCTATTTACTTAGAGGAACAGATTCCATCTTGATCAACACCTACCTCCATATATAACTAGTAGGAGCCAACACATGCCCATATACCCATACACAGTACAAGTATGAAAGCAGATCAAACTCAAACTACCTATATACAAGATAACTGTGCTATCTCAGTCTAAAGATTATATGCATCGATATGATTTATGACAAAACATTGACAAGAGTAAACTCCATGTGCTTGTCATAAGTGTCACCGGTTCGGCCTACTTATCATTTATAAGTGCCTATCATGTTTGTTATATGGCATGAGACTCACCATTCCATCTTATTTATATCTCATATAAATAACTTGGGAACAAACATGAATACAATCTTTCTGGATAAGTCATGTCCTTATTATGAAGTATCCTCGATTGTGAACCTATTTATGATACTTTGTGCTAAAAATATTGTCACTCATATTCTTAACAACTTAAGAATAATATTTCTAACAAAATATCAATGGACCTTTTCTATTACACATAAATATATTATGTAAACGGAAAAGTGGAAATGCCTTTTATTAATAAAATTATGTATAAGATACATACTAAATGATATGCTCTAGGGCATACTACTAACATAGGCTTCCTAGCTGTCCGGACAATACTGGTCACCAGAACAGTAGAACGCACTATCGAACATAAGGGTGTTACATATCTTTCCCTTTACTTGCGATAGCATACAAAGCTATCGTTGAGTAATGATACTCAGTGATTCACAACTATGAATTTTAAATTTCAATATGAAACACAATTTACCAAATCATTATAAAGCATTCACAAAATTCAAATTCTTCCTAAACCATAAAACCAATTTAATATTTTTCAATAATTAACAAATCATTTGTTTTCAATCACATATTTATGAAAGCATTCACAAATAAATAGTTTTGCCAACAATCACATGTTTAAGCCATGACACAAAATTTCACGATCAATGTCACATTGTACACCACGATAAAGTAATCTCAACCTCACTAACTGTTATTAATGAGAGAGGTGGCTAGCTAGCAATATGAGTACTAATCCGAACTCAACCTCAACTGGCAAGCCAGAGAAGGAGGTAACATAATCAAATATCAAACCCCAATTAGCCATTACTAATGGAGAATACTATCAAGGACTGTCATGCCAACTATCATTTCAAAACAAATCTTAAAATAATTTCTATTCAAATAATCATATTTACAAATCAAATAATCACATTCAATCATCACAAATCCACATAAGTGGTTGGCAACACATCAATTTTCTCAAAACACTTCAAAAATGCATTGAAACTGGCTCACCCCCTTGCTACAATGAAATTAAATAGCCAACATCCACCTTTGCCATAAATATAAATCCATTTCAAGATCCAAAATGCTCAAATAATATAATTAATTCATAAATGCAAAAGAAAATCATAATTGGCTCGAATAAAGTTCATTCACTTCCTTTGCAAATTTAAAAACAAAAAGAAATCAAGTTGTGCACAAACCTTCTTTCAATTCTCTTTACTTGGATGAACTCTTCCCTTCTTTAAAAGTCTCCTTATCCACTGAAATTACACAATTACAAAGTCTCAATACTCATTCTTGTTAGTAGTATGCCCTATAACATATCATTTAGTATGTATCTTGTACATATTTTATTGATAAAAGACATTTTCACTTTTCCATTTACATAATATATTTATGTGTAATAGAAAATGTCCATTGATATTTTGTTAGAAATTTTATTCTTAAGTTGTTAAGAATATGAGTGATAGTATTTCTAGCACAAAGTATCATAAATTAGTTTACAGTCGAGGATACTTTATACAGGACATGACTTATCCAGAAAGATTGTATTCATGTTTGTTCCCAATGTATTTATATGAGATATAAATAAGATGGAATAGTGAGTCTCATGCCATATAACAAATATGATAAGCACTTATGCATGATAAGTAGGCCAAACCAGTGACATTTATGATAAGCACATGGAGTTTACTCTTGTCAATGCATTGTCATAAATCATATCAGTGCATATAATCTTTAGACCAGAGATAGCACAGTTATCTTGTATATAGGTGGTTTGAGTTTGATACTGTTTTCATTCTTGTACTGTGTATGGGTATATGGGCATGTGTTGTCTCCTACTAGTTATATATGGAGGTAGGTGTTGATCAAGATGGAATATATTGCTCTAGATGGAATCTAATTAAGTAGGGATAAAATTCTATGTTCATTTAATTATTCTTGATGTTTCAAGTTCCTGGCCAGGACAGATAGATTTAATCAGAAAAGAGTTTCTGATGAGAAAATCTTTTTAATCAAGAACTGGAATTAAAAGAGAACATAATATTCATAGCAAATGGGGTTTGACATAAACCATGACTCCAGCTTGAATTGAGATTTTGTAATAGAGAGATTCTAGTGCATAGTAACATATGATTATAGGTTCATTTAAGGTAAACCTTATTACTAATTGGGTGGCCATGGCATGCTATGCTAGGTATTAACCATGGTCTATGAGGTGCATACAATGATTTATAGAAATCATTTATGGTAAGAAAGAGTTCCGATGATATTAAGAGTTGATATCATATCTCATTGCCAATTAATGATGAGCCTAGCGAGTCACACACATACACAAGAAATCACCAAGTTAAATGTGATTTAATTAATTAGTTAAAGAGTTTAATTGATTAATTAAATAGGTTTAATTTGTAATTATATTGCAAAGTCCCTAGCATGGCTTGAAACCAAATCTAGGTTATTAGATGTATAATATAAGTTAAATTTATATTTAAAGTGTTTAAATATGAATTTAATCTTCAGAAATTAATTAATAGAGATTAATTAATTAATTTGTATTTGATATAAATTGATTAGAAGAAGAGAAATAATTATTTTGGATTGAGAACTCAAAATTAAGACACAAGGGTATTTTAGTCATTTCACAGGGTGACATGTGGCACCATGAGATGTTGACACATGGAACCACACATAAGCTTGCCATTTGTCTTTTAATCATGTAAGATGATCAAAGTCAAGATTAAATCTAAGTTTGACACCTAGCACAATGTGATTGGGTCAATTAAACTAAGAGCCAATCAGAAAATGACATGTGGCAAGGGTTTTAAGTGATGACCTAGCTATATAAAGGAAAGGATGAAAGAACAAGATAACAAGCTGCTATTCTTTCTTTTGTGCCACCACCAAGGAAGCTCTCCCCTCTCTTCTTCTTCATCTCTCATCAATTCAAAGAGAATTGCCAACATTCTCTTGAATTAAAATTGCTAGAAATCGTTTCTAGTATCCTATATACATCTGTAATATCTTTAAAGGAAAAATCTGAATTTCTAATTGATTGGAAATGCTTGAGAAGCTGTTCAAGGGGCTGCCATTGGTGATCTTAGTGTGGACAAGCTAGAGGGACAACATCTGGTGTCTTAGGTGCATCCCAAAGGTGCCAAACACAACTACAGTACATCAAAAGGTTAGTGCACATGTTCTAGAATTAATCTAGGGCTCTAATGAATTAATCTGTTAATTCTAAAATCTTAAATGACAAATGTAGATCCAAAAAACATATTAAAAGTGTTTTAATATGCTGTTTAACATTAAAATCAAATAGGTAAATAGTGAATTTTGCATGATGCATGAGACCCTGGAAGAAAAATTTTGAATTCAATGATTTAAACTTATATTTTTCATGCTTCCACTCCTTTAATTGGTATCAGAGCCACTATATTTGCCATTTAGATTGTTGAATATATGATTTAATTGTGTGATTTGATCATGAGATAATTGATTCATTGCTGGTTGTAAAGAATAGGTGGCAGCATGAAGATGAACACCATTGGTGCGCATGGTTTGGTGCATCCAACCATGCGCATGGCTATTGGGCTTGTTTGTGGGCTTGGTTTCAAGGCCCATAATTAGGCCCATGACTAATTAAAGTGTTTAATTAGGAGTTTTAATCACACAATTAATTTTTGATTCAAATCTGAATTTTTAAATTTGTTTGAATGTGATTCAAAACTGAATTTTTAAATTTGTTTGAATGTGATTCAAATCTGAATTTTTAAATTTGTTTGAATGTGATTCAAATATGAATTTTTAAATTTATTTGAATCATATTCAAATCTGGTTTTTTAAATTGAATATGAGATATTCAATTTAATTTAAGTATGTATGTTTTATTTAATTGTTAAATACTGATATGCATGATGGATAATCATGGACAATAAAAGGCCAATGTGATTGGATTTATTTCTTTTATGTTTCTTTAGGTTGTAAAATAATTAATTTATTTTAATTTATTTTGGTGGCATGTATTATAAATGTTGTAATATTTTTGGGTTGTGTAATTTCATTTATTTGGTTCTTGTAAATTCACCTTGGTATGCCAAGGATTACTATGTAATTAGATTGCAAAAAGATTAAGGAGGTCAAGAGCATTAGTGGGACCAGTGAGAGGAATTCAAGATCAAGTGTTGATTATGTACTCCTTCAGTAACTCTTGTAATATGAATGAATGAAATGCACCTAGGAATGCCCTGATTCAATTCTTGGTGGCTCAGAATTGAATCCCTTAGAAAGTCCATGACCATACCATATTATTGTTTATCCATGAATGCATGAGATGTATGGGATTATATACAAGTATATGATATATGCATGCTAAATGGATAATGTGCAAAGTGAGACCATAATAGTAATTAGGACGACCACAAAATCTTCCAAACAAATGATTAAGTTGGAAATGGTATAATTAAAGTAATTATAACATGGGCTCTCCATTGAGGCAATTATTTTAAAAAATTTTAAATACTTGCATATGATGCAATTAATTTAAGAGATTTTCTTAAGAATAATTGTTAAAGCATGAGATGTTGTAAATATGTAAATAGTTTAATGCCCAATAATGGATGTGCCTGAGGACATTAAAATTATTTGCATATTTACTGGCTCAATGGGATTAACTTAACTAAGGCAAGATAAGTCAATAATGGATGTGCCTGAGATTTTGAGCATTAGGGGCCAGGTAAAAGGATTGAACCTCATATGAGATGTGATAGGTAAGGAGTTGCTCACTTATAGTTTATTGTAATTCCAATAATGGATGTGCTTGAGGATGATCAATAGGATTATAAGAATTCAATCACCCACTAGAAATCCATCCAACTAGGATTTTCGTTTTCTACTTTAGAAGTGTAAGATTCGCTAAGTTAGTGGGAGGATCAATTTGATTAAAAGACCATAATCATTTTTATTAAATACTTGATATATTTAATAATTAATCTGATTATTTTCTGATAATAATGAGCACACAACAACCACCACCATCCATGTAACACCTCGAACCTCCGAGTTATGAATAGTACCATTTTTGGTCCGTGACTAATACTATTCAAAGACACGTTGAGGACCAAAAAATAAATAGAAAATTAATTGAGATAGACACAATAAAAATTCTAGTGAACAAAAAAACTAAGGACTCATCGGGTATTATAAAAAGAAGGATTATGACCCGATGAGGGGCATTTTGGTCAATTCACCTCAAGAGTTGACTTTTGACCAAAATGTCAATTAAATTAAATGAAATTAATGAATTAAATTATGGGGTAAAAATTGAAGAAAAATTCAAGTAAAAATAAGTAAGGGAAAATTTAAGAAATGAAAACTTAAACTTTCATTTCCATTATGACAAAATTAAAATGAAAGACTTATGGGCTTTTGATAGTTAAATTTAATTATTTAATTAAAAGGAAAAATTAAGTGTAAATGTAAAAAAAAAAAGGGAATAAAAATTTAAGTTTAATTATCCTTATGACAATTAAAATTTATAATTTTAATAAGCTAATTTTGGGGATAAATAAGAAGACAAATGTCTTCTTCATTTCTTTTTTTTTTCATAAGAGGCCACCACCCTCTCCTCTCTCTTCCTCTCTCTCTCTTTTTCTCTTCTTCTTCCACTTCTTCCCCTCATTGATTTCCCCTTCCAAGTTTTAATTCCCTTAAATTCCCTTCATAAATTCCATAGCCCACTAAAAGAAAACATCAAAGAGATCTTTGATTGAGAGATTACAAGCAAGGAGAACAAGAATTGGAAGAAAAGTGAAGTTGGAAAGAAATCAACAAGAGGTAATTTTCTTTTCATGTTAGATTAGTTGTATAAGCTTGGAATGAAGTTAATTTATGATGAAATTTCATAAGAAAATGAAAGAAAACATATATGGAACCTAAACTAGGGTTTTGGCCAAATGGGAGAAAAATTAAGGTTTTGAACATTAAGGTTTAGAGACAAAAAATGTGAAGAAGTGCTAAATGATGTCTTTGACATAGTTTAAGGAAAGAAATGGCCATTTGAGACCTCATTAAGTGTGTTAAAAGTGTTTAAATCAAAGCCAAATTCGGATTGGGTATGAAGCATGACCAAAAGTAAACTTTGAGGGACCAAAAATGAAATTTTACAAGTCCAATTGGTATGGGACCAATTGAGACTGAAAATAGGCACTAAATGACACAATTTTCATTTAGGAAGCATGCCCAAAAAGTGACCAAAACCTAGTGAACAAACTGACCAAACTTGAAAAACTGTAGTATGAATAGTACACATGAACAGTAATCGTGTTTGGGTCATAACTCGAGCTAGGCAGGTCAAAATGACCTGAAATGTTACCAGTCCTTAGATGAGATATAGACCTAAAACTTTCATGAAGAACACAAACCCAAATTATGCCATTAACCCAATCAAATTATTGAGCAAAGTTGAGTTACTGAATCTGCAAAACTGCAGAATTGCCATATGAGCAGTAAAGTTTCAATGGCTATAACTCTCTCTAGAAAACTCCAATTTAGGCGATTCTTGAACCGATGGAAACCTAAGACATATTAGAATATTATGAACTTAACTCAATCAAATTGCGAAACAAATTCGGGTCACCGAATCTGCCAGAATCTTGGCACCTAAAATTGACCAAATAAACAGTAAACTTTGCAAGGCTATAACTCTCCCTAGAAAACTCTGATTTAGGCGATTCTTAAACCGATGGAAACCTAAGACATAGTAGAACATTTCATATGAAGAATATTAGACCAAATTATGGACTTAACTTGGTCAAATTGCTGAATGAAGTTGGATTGATACAGAACAAAATCTGCAGCATGAACAGTGGCGTGAACAGTAATGGTGTTTTGGGCATAACTTGAGCTACACAGCTTCGAATTAGGTGATTCAAAAAGGAAAATAAAGTTAAGACCTAAATAAACCATTTTCATGAAGAACATCTCACCAAATTATGATCGAAACTAGGTAAAAATTGGGTTCAAAAATTGGGGCACCAAGTTGTCCCAAAACCAAAATATTCTAAAATTTTCAAAGCTAACTTGGGATGCATTAGACATGCATATAATGAGTTCTTGGCAGCAATTGAGATTGGTATTGAGGTATTCTATTTGTGTATTTTCAGTGGAAAAAGAAGTTGGAACGGACAAGGAGAAGTAGGTAACAATAAAGGAGAGCATTTAAGGTTTGTGCACAACTAACATTTTCTTCGTTTTTAAATTTGTAAATTGCTTGGAATGTGTTAAATTGAATGAGTTTGCTTTGAACAAGTTTACTTTGATTGAAATATGATTTTTCTCTTGCATTTAAGAAATTTAGGTATTGCTACCTTTATTTGGATATTATGATGAATTTAAATGTGTTTATTGATTTATAAATGTGACTGTTGAATGGAAAATTTTTGGAAACTGTTTTGAAACCACTGTTAGCATGACAGTCCCTTTCGGAACTCCCCAGTAGTAACGGCTACTTGGGGTTGGTAATTGATATTGATTATGTCTCCCATTAATAACGGTTAGTGGGGTAAGACTATATGAGTACTCATTAGCTAGCTAGCCCTTCCCTCATTAATAACGGTTAGTGAGGTTGAGATTGCTTTGTCGTGGTGTACAACACGGCACTGATCGTGAAATTTTGTGTCATGGCCTGAACTATGTGTTGATGTTGGCAACACTAATGCTTTGTGAATTGTGATTTATGAAGTATGATTTCTCATTTGTAATGTTATTCTAATAAATGGCTCTTATGAACTTAGAACTCTTGTGAAGTTTTCATGCTTAAGAAAAATGTGATTTATTATGCTTTGACAAATTGTGTTTTACCTTAAGTTTTAAAGTTATTAGTTATGCACCACTGAGTGATATACTCAGCGATAGCTTCTTTATGCTGTCGCAGGTAAGGGAAAGGAGAAGGCTACCAAGTGAGAGACTTGAAAGCAGCATTTTGGTATTGTTTATGGGTATTTACGTTAGGTATACCCTTGTGATTCCTTTGGATGTATTTTGTACCTATATGTATTGTAACATCCTTATTTTCGTAGTCCGTATATTCTACTGTTTCGACAGCTAATGTCTGTCCTGGAAAGTCAGAATGTCTGGAACTACACTTCGGTGATAATGAACAGACATATAATGATGAAATAAATAAGAAGAAAATGCAAGAAAAATCAAAGACAAATGAAAGAGAGAAAATGAAGCTAAGTTAAACGAGCTAACACCGCAGCGATGGGTGACCGCACTGGGAAGGCCGTTGCCGACCCCAGGACCACGGGAAACCCTCAGAATTTAATTCTGAGATGTAAGTAAAGGTCTATTGAAATATAATTGACACTAGAATTATTAAAGAAAAATATAGCCCGAAGTGGGATATTTTGGTCATTTGACACCTAGAGTTGTCTTTTAACCTCAATTTCCATTAAAAATAAATGATATTACACTTAGAGAATGTCATGAAAAATTAAAATGGGATACAATATGTAAATAGTGAAAGAATTGAGCTAAATGTGCAAATTAGGAAACTTTTAAATCATTAAACATTAATTTATTGGTTAGTGTTCCACTAAACTTAAATAAATGGGATATATCAAAGTGGAATTGGGCAGAAGTCATCATCTTCAAGCTTGAGAAATAACCAGCCAAAACCTCCATGGAAGTCCACCATGGCCAAACTCCCTCCATCACCATGCAACCATGTTCAAGCCCTCATTTCACCATAGTTTCTTCATCAAAGCTTGCACACACACCTTGGGTAGTATGTTGGAAGTAAAAGGAAGAGGATTTGATGAAGTTTTGGTGAAGCTCAAAAAAGGTTAGTGCTAGTTTTTCATCCCTTGCTTCATTAAAGCTTGTATTAAGGTTGAGATGAGTTGGATGGTGAAGAAATTTGAAGGATTCGATGAGCTGATATATTCAATTTTGGAAAGCCATGAAAGTTTATTGTAGTTGAGTTTTTCTTACCTATAATGGATGAAAATTAAGGTTGAATAACTTAAATGGAGGAAGTAGTAAGTTAAAATCTAAGTATGTGCATGTAGTGCTTGAATTAAGGGTGTGTAATGGAACCTTAAGGCTTTGGGCAAACTGCCATGTTTGGCAGCCTATTAAATCATGAATTTGTGTGTGAACATGTAGTTATTAATAAAATATGCTAATGTTAAATTGTGGGAAGCAAGTGTAAGTGATATTGAAGTATGATTATGTTGAAGTGTATGTGTAATATTGACATTAAGATATGTTGAATTTTGGTGGAAGTGAATGTTGAACTTAATGGTGAATTGTGTGCATTGAATTCTTGAGTATCTAAATTATGATTTATTTCTTTCTTTAATTGTATATATTATTTCTTGTTATACTATTGCACCACTAAGCAGAAATGCTTAGTGCGATGGAATTGCTTCCTTGCTCAGGTACTGAAGGTAAAACCAGTAGACTGTCGACTGAGATTTTTGGAGTCCAGATCTACAGAAGTGTTAGAAGAGTTCAAGGTTGTCACCTCCTCAGCAATGCTTGTAGATAGGGCTCATTTTTACACATGTTATGTATTTTGTTCATTTTAAGTATAATGTAAATTATTTGTACATCCTGGACTTGACAAATTTATGTAATTAGTTGGCAAATTATGCAAAATAATAAAATGTAAGAATTTTGATATATGAGTTAAGTATCTGATCATGATGATTCTGATTGAGATTGAGTTTAAGAAATTTTGAGAAACTGATGAGATATTATTGAGATAAATTGAGCTATGAATTTGAATATGTTGTGAATTGTCTTTGGCAGGTTCAGAAGAATTATTAGTCCAAATTACAGCCGACACTTTGTCGGATTATCGTTAAAATTTTTGAAATTTCCCAATTAGTTAGATTTTGATAAAAGTAAAAACAGCCTAAACCTTAAATAAAGTTTTTGAATAAATAAATCAAGAACTGTGATGAAATCAGATAAGATTAGGTGCTCCGGCACTCCGTGTAACACACTTTGCTTGGCTACACTGTAGATGGGTGAGGGGTGTTACATATATGGATGTACGGATATTGAGCAGTTTGTATTTAAAAGCATTGCATTGCTATCTCATTTTGAGTTTGTAACTATTTTGTATTTTACTTTGAGACTTATGAAAATGTAACTTTTGTAATATTTAGTCTATCATTATTTCCAATGAATGTTTACATGGAATTTTAACAATTCTCATGCAGTTTTCCGCAAAAGAATTGATAAGATAAAAAGTTATGGTTTGTTTTAAAATCCTTTGTAGCATAACTAATGGGTTATCTGTAAGTGGAGTTTGGTAATTCATTAGGTATGCTACGGGAACATATTGTGCCTTATAAGGGATAGGGTGTGACAATCCAATATCCTTGCAAGCATACTTGATCGCAATAGGATATGTTCTAGATTCATATGTTCCTGGTCCCTTACCTCCAGAGGCCACTCAAGAGGAACATGAAACTTTGGACAATTGGAAGGAGCATGATATGAGAGCCAATTGTTACATGCTTGCATCTATGAGTAATGAGTTACAGAAGTAGCATGAGAACATGCAGAGTGCGAGTGAGATCCTCCTTCATCTACAAGAGTCATATTGTGAGCATAGTAGAAATGCTAGGTATGAGATATCTAAACAACTATTTCGCATAAGGTTGTCTGAGCGACAGAATGTTGGGGATCATGTCCACAAGATGATTCGGCTGATTGAGCAGCTGGAACATCTTGACTTTAACATGGATTTCCAACTGCAAATGGATTTGATCCTTCAGTCCCTTCCTGAGTCATTTGGGAATTTTGTAACAAATTTCCATATGACTAAATAGGAATGCGCCTTGGTTGGTTTACTCAACATGCTAGTTATTGCCCAAAAGAATATGCCGGGCAATAAAGGAAAAGAGGTAGCTTTGATTGCATCTTCTTTTGCTGGAAAGTCCAACAAGAAGAAGGGCAATAAGAAAAAGAACTCTCAAATTCCTGTTCCTTTCAAAAAGATAGCTAAACAGAAAGGGAAGACTAAGGCTGATGGAGGCAAAGGAAAGTGTTGCCACTGGCAGCAGAATGGGCACTGGAAAAGGAACTTCCCTGAGTATCTTGCTTCACTGAAGGACAAGAAGGATACTATTAGTAGTACGCCCTAGAGCATATCATTTAGTATCTATCTTGAACACATTTTTATTAATAAAAGGCATTTTCACTTTTTCGTTTACATAATATATTTATGTGTAATAGAAAAGGTCCATTGATATTTTGTTAGAAATTCTATTCTTAAGTTGTTAAGAATATGAGTGATAGTATTTCTAGGACAAAGTATCATAAATAGGTTCACAATCAAGGATACTTCACAATAAGTACATGACTTATCTAGAAAGATTGTAATCATGTTTGTTCCCAAGTTATTTATATGAGATGTAAATAAGATGGAATGATGAGTCTCATGCCATATAACAAATATGATAGGTACTTATACATGATAAGTAGGTCTAACCAGTTGTTACACCCCTATTTGTATAGCGTGGTATATTATACTGTTCCGGTGACCAGAGTCGGTCCGGACAATTAAGGGGATTAGAACCACACTTAAGACAACTAGATAAGCTATAAACACAAATAATTAGTAATTGCCAATTAGTTAAGTATAAACAAGAAAAATAGAACATAAGAAGTTAAACGAGACGAGAGTCACAGCGATGGGTGACCTTCTCGGGAAGGATTGCGAAGTCATTTTAAACTCAAATTTCGAACTGTAAAATGTGACGCTGCGGCCTTAGGACCATTACAAACACAGTGAAAAAGAGAAAATCACGAAAAAGAACTATTAAGCCAGTCAAATAATTAGGTCAGGGAGTTAGAAGAAATATTGAATTATTTGCAAACCGGGATGAACCGGCGAGGGGCAATTTGGTCAATTGACTCCGAGAGCTGACTCCTGACCTAACTGTCAAATAAAATCGGAGAAAAGAAAATTTCAGAATCGAGAATTAAATTAAAGAACTAATAGAAAAATAAATAGAAAAAAAAGAAAAAGAAAAGTAAAAAAGGTCATGACATCACATAGATGACATCATGCATACCTCATAAATATTTTCCTATTTAAGTTATTTTTGACTAAGTCAAAAAGGAGAGAAATAAACATAAAAAAAGTGGTCATCTTCTCCTTCCAAATTGCCATTCACCTCTTATCTCTATCTTTTCACTCTAATTCCTCCATTTGAGCTCAAATTCAAGCATTGGTAACTCTAAAATTTCCCTATAAATCATTTCTAAAATTTATAGAAACCTTTAAATTGAACCTCAACAAGAAGTTGGGAGGAAGAAAATTGAAGAAAAGTGAAGGAAAATCAAGCTTGGCAATTCAAGAAAATTTGATAAGTGAGGTTAGTACTTGTTTCCCTTTCTTTTCTTCTTTAAGCTTTCAAATTAAGTTGAGATGAGTGTAAATTGCATGAAAAGTTAAAGAAAATGATAAGTTATGAAGGGACAAACAATTTGGCAGCCATGAGGGTTAGGGGAAAATGATATGTTTCACTTCAATAAATCATGCATGCAAGTCAATCTAAGTGGGTAGGTGTTAGTGCTACACTTTAAATTCATGAATGGAGCAAATATGTAAATTAGGGTTTTAGACATTAGGGTTTAGAGACAAAAATGTGAGAAACTTGTAAATGGTGTCTTTGATCTAATATGAAGTGAGAAATGGTCATTTGTGACCTAATTAAGTGTGTTAAAAGTGTTTGAAATAAAGCCAAATTCGGAGGGAGTGTGGTCATGCTACTGGCAGCATGACCAAGTCAACTTTGAAGGACAAAAAATGAAATTTTACAAGTCAAATTGGTATGGGACCATTTGAAAATGAAAACAGACACTAAATGACACAATTTTCATTTAGGAAGCATGCCCAAAAAGTGACCAAAACCTAGTGAACAAATTGACCAAAGTTGGAAAATTGCGATGCTCAGATAACTGACCAAATGAACAGTGTTTGTTCATTTGGTCATAACTTGAGCTAGGTAGGTCTAAATGACCTAAAAGTTTACCAGTGGTTAGATGAGATATAGAAATAAAACTTTCATGAAGAACACAAACCCAAATTCTGTCATTAACCAAGTCATTTGGCCACCCCAAGTTGGTGACCCAAATCTGCCAGCACCAAAAATTGCCCAGAATTCTGGGTTGAATCCAATCCGGCAGCTATGGTTCAAATAGCCATAACTTGAGCTACAAAACTCCAATTGGGGTGATTCAAAAAGGAGAATAAACTTAAGACATTAGGGAACAATTTCTATGAAGAAAGTTTTGCCAAATTCCAACAGTAAAGTGACTAATGGAATAGTGCAACTTAGGACTCCAAAATTGAAAATTGGCAATTTTGCTTAAAAGACCTAAGTTTTGAGAAAACAACCAAAACTAACAAATTTAGTGACCAAAATGTGGTATGTGGGTGAAGTTAGAATTCCCATACCTATTAAGCCTTAGAAAGTCAATAATTTGACTTGAATAGTGTAGTGAATAGTAACCCCAAAACACAAAATTTCAAGAAAGTCGAGTTTAGCACGTTAGAGCTAGGTAAAAGTGAAGTTAAATTTATTTTAGGATTCATGCTAAGTTATGGTACTGAAACACTATAAAATTGTGTGTTTCAGTTGAAAATAATACTGGGAAAGAACCCGAGGAACTGAGTCAAGGCCAAGAGGTGACTCGCTTGAGGTTTGTGCTCAACATTACTATGCTTTAAAATTCATTAATAAAGTGAATGAAATATGCATTTTACTTTTGCTTTGAATTGTTGAAAGTTTATTGCGACCTTATTTATGATGTTTTGATTTAAATTGTGAAAGTTATTGTGTATATTTCAAATGACAATATTTAGCAAATTGTTAAGATAAGTTTTGAAACCACAGTGTCATGACCATATATTTTGATTCCTTCGAATTTTGATTCCTTCTCTAGAGAAGTGTTGAGGTGTGCCAGTAGAAGAGGATGTGAATGGATATCCATATATTTGAGCTAGCTAGCCTTGTGATGTGATTTCTCTTTAGCCTCTGGCTATTGAGATTCTATTTGTTTCGAATGGCATGATCTAACTGTGGGTTTATGAAATGTGATTTGATACTTCAAAATGAAATTGTTTGGGATTAAAATCTCATAATGCATGATTTGTATTTAATTCTCATGTTCAGTTAAATTTTTGAATAAATGTGATTTAAATTCTGCATAAAGATTATTTTAGTATGTTGTGCACCACTGAGTCCTAGTACTCAGCGATAGCTTTTATTGCTGTCGCAGATTTAGAGACCAGAGGAGCAGCAGACTGAGCTGCTGAGGATTGAGGATCTATCAGCTCGAAGTTATCGGGTATAATTTATACCCTGACTGTAAATATTTCTTTTGATGTATGTATTGCACATAAATGTATGAACATGTAAATTGGTCTTGAGCAGCTTGTATAAAGCTTGTGTAAAGTTTGTAATAAATTTTAGTTTGAAATTCTCTTAATGTAAATTTTGTAAGGATATATATAAATTGTTTTGTCCTTAATGAATTATGAATGGAACTATTTTATTTAATTTGAATGAAATGGATTGCTAGTATTTTGATGATCATTGGATAGTGGATCTGAAATTTGAAAGTTGATAAATGTGTTGAGAGATTGGTTGAGATTGAGTATGAATTTGAAGTAGTGGTTAAAAAATTATTGGAAGTGTTTTTTTTTTCAGGTATTTGAAGAACTGTTTTCTCAAAATACAGACGGAACACTGTCAAAATTTTTATAAAATTTGCGAAAAAATAAAATGGACCAAAAATATTAACTAGTTTTAATTTTAATTAAATGTTTTAAATACCTATTAGAAAATGCTCACCACTTATCAAAAATAAGAAAATTGTTTTAAAATCCCTTGTAGGGTATTTAATTAGTTATCGGTAGGTGAAGTTCGGTAGTTCATTAGGTATTCTACGGGATCATGTTATGCCTTACAGAGGGGTAAGGTGTAATATGTTTTAGTGGTATGAGAGAAAATTTTTTGAAGTATGTTTTAACTTGAGAATTTGTGTCTTTCTTTGTTAAGTACAACTGCTCAATATCCTTATTTGTTACATATAGTGCATTACATCATAAATATGAACTAACGGAGGGAAATCTCCTTGTGTTATTCGTTCAGGAGATACCCTAACTTCAGATTGAAATGGAAGAAGGAGATCACTTAGTTGAGCAATTTGTTGAAGCTGAGGCACAACGGGAAGCCCCAGCTTTACAGAATGTCAATGGATCAGTAGCACCAGCCTCGCAAATGCCGCAGTTTCCTGCACAGTTTGCACAGCAGATGGCTGCGATGTTTCAACAAATGGTGGGACTTCTGGGAAGAAGAAGAAATTTAGTGGACCCAGCAGGGGTTGAGGTGGAAGATTTGGTAGGGGCAGATTTTCCGGACAGAGACCCCCTAGGTTTGGTCAGCAGTCGAGCAAGGGTTCACATTCAGCCTGCCCCTGTGAGACTTGTGGCAAGATTTATGGAGGGGAATGCTATTGGGCCACTGGAGCCTGTTTTAACTGTGGAGGCAAGGGCCATATAGCTAAAGACTGAACTAGTGCTCCATCTCCGAGATATGGTCCAGCACCTACTACTGCTGAGGGATCTATTCAGAGTCCTGCTCCCAGAGGTTCACAGTCTGTTAGCAGAGGAAGAGGCAGAGGCAGAGGCACTACTTTTGGCAGTCAGGGCACAGTTGGTCAATCAGCACAAGGAAGTGCTTCAGCCAGAGTCTACACGATGAGACAGCGAAAAGAGGCTGAGACTTCTGATGTTGTAGTTGGTACATTCTCTATCTCTGATCAAGATGTACTTGTGTTGTTTGATCCGGGTTTAACCCATTCATATGTTAGTGCTAGCATAGTCAGTTCACTTGCTGTTCCATGTATGCAAATGGGTTTTGAAGTGCTAGTAACTAGTCCGTTAGGACAAGAGGTCTGGGTCAACAGAATATATAGAGACTGTCCTTTGGTGATCCAAGGACATGTTTTTCTGTCAGACTTGATTGAAATGCCCTTCAGAGAGTATGATATCATCTTGGGCATGGATTGGTTAGCCAGGCATCATGCCATGATTGACTGTAGACTGAAGATAGTCACTTTTGGTCTCCCTTTGTACGGTGATGTGGTAATACATGGGGAGAGGCATTTACTGCCATCAAACATCATTTCGGCTGCACTAGCCAGAAGGATGAACAGAAAAGGGTGTGAAGCATACTTGGCACATGTGATAGACACCCAAGTGGGGAGTCCAGCACTGAGGGACATCCCTACTGTATGTGACTTTCCGGATGTATTTCCTGATGAATTGCCAGGATTACCTCCAGAAAGAGAGGTGCAGTTAGAAATTGATGTTGTGCCTGGTGTGGACCCAATCTCTATAACTCCATATAGAATGGCACCTGCAGAATTGAAAGAGTTGAAAGTGCAATTGCAAGAATTGCTTGACAAGGGCTTTATCCGCCCTAGTGTGTCACCTTGGGGAGCGCCAGTGTTGTTTGTTAAGAAGAAAGATGGCACTCTCCGTTTGTGTATTGATTATCGACAGTTGAATAAGGTGACAATAAAGAATAGATATCCATTGCGCTGCATTGATGACTTGTTTGATCAGTTGAGAGGTGCAGCTGTGTTCTCCAAAATTGACCTGAGATCAGGTTATTATCAGCTGAAAGTACAAGAGCAGAGTATTTCTAAAACTGCCTTTAGAACCCGCTATGGCCATTATGAGTTCCTAGTTATGCCATTTGGGTTAACTAATGCTCCATCTACTTTTATGGATATGATGAACACTATCTTCAGACCATACCTTGACCAGTTTGTTGTGGTATTCATAGATGATATATTGGTCTATTCGAGGAGTGCAGAAGAGCATGATAGACATTACGGATTGTACTGCAAACTTTGAGGGAGAAACAGCTATATGCCAAATTGTTGAAGTGTGAATTTTGGCTGAAGGAAATATCTTTCTTGGGGCACGTAGTATCAGAAGAGGGCATCAAGGTAGATCCAAGTAAGATAGAAGCTGTCCTTAATTGGAGGCCACCCAGAAATATCACAGAAATTCACAGTTTTCTGGGTTTAGCTGGATACTACTATCGATTTGTGAAGGGATTCTCCATGTTGGCATCTCCATTGACCAAGCTGCTTAGAAAAGATGTGAAATTTCAGTGGATGGATAAATGCCAACAGAGCTTTGATGAATTAAAGAAATATTTGACTGAAGCTCCAGTCCTGACTTTACCTACCCCGGGTAAAGAATACATAGTTTATAGTGATGCTTCTCACAATGGGTTAGGCTGTGTATTGATGCAAGATCGAAATGTCATTGCCTATGCATCACGCTAGCTAAAACCTCATGAGAGGAATTATCCGACACATGACTTGGAGCTTGCAGCTATAGTGTTTGCTCTTAAGATCTGGAGACATTATTTATATGAGGAAAAGTGTTACATCTACACATATCATAAGAGTTTAAAGTATTTGGGCACCCAGAAAGAGCTAAATTTGAGACAAAGGAGATGGTTAGAGTTGATAAAAGACTATGATTGTCTGATAGACTATCAGCCAAGGAAAGCTAATGTTGTGGTTGACGCCTTAAGTCGCAAGAATATGGCAAGTCTACGGGTTACTCCTTTGTCTTTGGTACATGAGTTAAGATCATTGCATGCCAGCTTAGAGATTAATGATGATAGGCAGACAACAGTTGCATGGCATGTACAGCCAGTGTTGATTGATTAGATTAGAATGGCTGCTCAGAGTGATGAAAGGTATCAGAAGCTGTTGGAAGAAGTCCAGCAGGGTAAGAAACCAGAATTCTCAATAAGAGATAATGGTCTATTGCTACACTAGGGTAGAATGTGTGTTCCTAATGATGTTGAATTGAGGATGATCATTTTGAAGGAAGCACATGAGTCTCCTTTTGCCGTGCACCCTGGTGGCACAAAAATGTATAGAGGGCTAAAGAAGCATTACTGGTGGATGGGTATGAAAAGAGATGTGGCAGAGTTTGTTTCCAAATGCCTAACTTGTTAGCAAGTAAAGGCAGAACATCAAGTACCCACTGGGTTGTTACATCCACTACCAGTACCGGAATGAAAATGGGAGAGAATAACGATTGATTTTGTGATGGGACTTTCGAGGACATAGAAGAGTCATGATGCAGTATGGGTCATTGTTGACAGACTAACCAAGTCTGCTCATTTTCTGCCAGTTCGGATGGACTATAGTTTAGAAAGATTGGCCAAGTTGTAAATTGATGAGATTGTGAGACTGCATGGAGTGCCAGTATCCATTGTGTCAGACAGAGATCCTAAGTTCACTTCTAGATTCTGGGGTAGTCTTCAGAGAGCCCTAGGAACTAGATTGAACTTCAGTACTGCATTCCACTCACAGACAGATGGCCAGTCTGAGAGGGTAATTCAGATCTTGGAGGACATGCTATGGGCTTGTGTGATTGAATTTGAGGGTAGTTGGGATACACACTTGCCTTTGATTGAGTTTGCTTACAACAACAGCTACCAATCAAGCATTGGGATGCCTCCATATAAAGCTTTGTATGGTAGAAAATGTAGAACCCCGTTGTGTTGGGATGACGTGGGTGAAAGGAAGATGATTGGACCCGAAATTGTTCAGCAGACTGAAGAGAAAATCAGGGTGATCAGAGATCGACTTAAGACTGCATCAGACCATCAGAAGTCCTACATTGATTTGAAGAGAAGAGATATTGAGTATGCAGTGGGTGAGAAAGTATTCCTCAAGGTTTCTCCTTAGAAGAGAATTATGAGATTCGGCAGAAAGGGGAAACTGAGTCCTCGTTTCATTGGGCCATATGAGGTTTTGGAAAGAGTGGGTCCTTTGGCTTATCGGTTGGCACTACCTATAGAGTTGGAGAACATACATAATGTCTTCCATGTGTCTATGTTGAGGAGGTATCGATCAGACCCATCTCATGTACTACCAGTAGAAGAAATTGAAGTAAATCCAGACCTCACATAAGAAGAACCCATAGAGATTCTGGCTTATGAGGTGAAGCAGCTACGAAACAAACAGATACCGTTGGTAAAAGTACTGTGGAACCATCATTCGGGCCTGGAGGCTACTTGGGAACGAGAGGAGGACATGAAGAGACAACACCCACAGCTGTTCAGAGATTAATACTAGGTAAAATTTCAAGACGAAATTTATTTAAGGGGGGGGAGAATTGTAACACCCCTATTTGTATAGCCTGGTATATTATACTGTTTCGGTGATCAGAGTTGGTCCGGACAATTAACGGGATTAGAACCACACTTAAGACAACTAGATAAGCTATAAACACAAATAATTAGTAATTGCCAATTAGTTAAGTATAAACAAGAAAAACAGAACATAAGAAGTTAAACGAGCCAAGAGTTACAGCGATGGGTGACCTTCTCGGGAAGGACTGCGAAGTCATTTTAAACTCAAATTTCGAACCGTAAAATGTGACGCTGCGGTCTTAGGACCATTACAAACACAGCGGAAAAGAGAAAATCACGAAAAAGAATTGTTAAGCCAGTCAAATAATTAGGTCAGGGAGCCGGAAGAAATATTGAATTATTTGCAAACCGGGAAGAACCGGCGGGGGGCAATTTGGTCAATTGACCCCAAGAGCTGACTCCCGACCTAACTGTCAAATAAAATCGGAGAAAAGAAAATTTCGGAATCGAGAATTAAATTAAAGAACTAATAGAAAAATAAATAGAAAAAAAAAAGAAAAAGAAAAGTAAAAAAGGTAATGACATCACATAGATGACATCATGCATAGCTCATAAATATTTTCCTATTTAAGTTATTTTTGACTAAGTCAAAAAGGAGAGAAATAAACATAAAAAAAAAAAAACAAAGTGGTCATCTTCTCCATCCAAATTGCCTTTCACCTCTTCTCTCTCTCTTTTCACTCTAATTCCTCCATTTGAGCTCAAATTCAAGCTTTGGTAACTCTAAATTTCCCCATAAATCATTTCTAAAATTTGTAGAAACCTTTAAATTGAACCTCAACAAGAAGTTGGGAGGAAGAAAATTGAAGAAAAGTGAAGGAAAATCAAGCTTGGCAAATCAAGAAAATTTGACAAGTGAGGTTAGTACTTGTTTCCCTTTCTTTTCTTCTTTAAGCTTTCAAATTAAGTTGAGATGAGTGTAAATTGCATGAAAAGTTAAAGAAAATGATAAGTTATTAAGGGACAAACAATTTCGCAGCCATGAGGGTTAGGGGAAAATGATATGTTTCACTTCAATAAATTATGCATGCAAGTCAATCTAAGTGGGTTGGTGTTAGTGCTACACTTTAAATTCATGAATGGAGCAAATATGTAAATTAGGGTTTTGGACATTAGGGTTTAGAGACAAAAAATGTGAGAAACTTGTAAATGGTGTCTTTGACCTAATGTGAAGTGAGAAATGGTCATTTGTGACCTAATTAAGTGTGTTAGAAGTGTTTGAATTAAAGCCAAATTCGGAGGGAGTGTGGTCATGCTGCTGGCAGCATGACCAAGTCAACTTTGAAGGACCAAAAATAAAATTTTACAAGTCCAATTGGTATGGGACCAATTAGGAATGAAAATAGACACTAAATGACACAATTTTCATTTAGGAGGCATGCCCAAAAAGTGACCAAAACCTAGTGAACAAATTGACCAAAGTTGGAAAATTGTAGTCTGCCCTGTACAAACTGACCAAATGAACAGTATTTGTTCATTTAGTCATGACTTGAGGTAGGCAGGTATAAATAACCTAAAATTTTACCAGTAGTTAGATAAGATATAGATCTAAAACTTTTATGAAGAACACAAACCCAAATTCTGCCATTAACCAAGTCATTTGGCTACCCCAAGTTGGTGACCCAAATCTGCCAACACCAAAAATTGCCCAGAATTCTGGGTTGAATCCAATCCGGCAGCCATTGTCCAAATGGCCATAACTTGAGCTACAAAACTGCAATTGGGGTGATTCAAAAAGGAGAATAAATGTAAGACATTAGGGAACATTTTCTATGAAGAAAGTTTTACAAAGTCCAACAGTAAAGTGGTTAATGGAACAGTGCAACTTAGGACTCCAAAACTGAAAATTGGCAATTTTGCCTACAAGACCTAAGTTTTCAGAAAACAACCAAAACCAACAAATTTAGTGACCAAAATGTGGTATGTGGGTGAAGTTGGAATTCCCATACCTATTAAGCCTTAGAAAGTCAACAATTTGACTTGAATAGTGTAGTGAATAGTAACCCCGAAATACAAAATTTTAAGAACGTCGAGTTTAGCACGTTAAAGCTAGGTAAAAGTGAAGTTAAATTTATTTTTTGATTTATGCTAAGTTATGGTACTGAAACACTGTAAAATTGGGTGTTTTAGTTGAAAAGAATACTGGGAAAGAACCCGAGGAACCGAGTCAAGGCCAAGAGGCGACTCGCTTGAGGTTTGTGCACAACATTACTATGCTTTAAAATTCATTGATAAAGTGAATGAAATATGCATTTTACTTTTTCTTTGAATTGTTGAAAGTTTATTGTGACCTTATTTACGATGTTTTGATTTAAATTGTGAAAGTTATTGTGTATATTTGAAATGACAATGTTTAGCAAATTGTTAAGATAAGTTTTGAAACCACAGTGTCCTGACCATATATTTGAACACCTCACTAGCATGACTAGTGGGGGTAATTAGTTTCAAATTTTGATTCCTTCTCTGGAGAAGTGTTGAGGTGTGCCAGTAGAAGAGGATGTGAATGGATATCCATATATTTGAGCTAACTAGCCTTGTGATGTGGTTTCTCTTTAGCCTCTGGCTATTGAGATTCTATTTGTTTCGAATCGCATGATCTAACTGTGGGTTTTATGAAATGTGATTTGATACTTCAAAATGAAATTGTTTGGGATTAAAATCTCATAATGCATGATTTGTATTTAATTCTCATGTTCAGTTAAATTTTTGAATAAATGTGATTTAAATTCTGCATAAAGATTATTTTAGTATGTTGTGCACCACTGAGTCCTAGTACTCGTGATAGCTTTATTCTTTGTCATGATTTAGAGACCAGAGGAGCGTAGATCGAGTCTTGAGGATTGAGGATCTATCAGCTCGAAGTTATCGGGTATAATTTATACTCTGACTGTAAATATTTCTTTTGATGTATGTATTGTGCATAAATGTATGAACATGTAAATTGGTCTTGAGCAGCTTGTATAAATCTTGTGTAAAGTTTGTAATAAATTTTAGTTTGAAATTCTCTTAATGTAAATTTTGTAAGGATGTATATAAATTATTTTGTCCTTAATGAATTATGAATGGAACTATTTTTTTTTTAATTTGAATGAAATGGATTGCTAGTATTTTGATGATCATTGGATAGTGGATCTGAAACTTGAAAGTTGATAAATGTGTTGAGAAATTGGTTGAGATTGAGTATGAATTTGAAGCAGTGGTTGAAAAATTATTGGAAGTGTTTTTTTTTTTTTAGGTATTTGAAGAACTGTTTTCTCAAAATACAGATGAAACTTTGTCAAAATTTTTATAAAATTTGCGAAAAAATAAAATGGACCAAAAATATTAACTAGTTTTAATTTTAATTAAATGTTTTAAATACCTATTAGAAAATACTCACCACTTATCAAAAATAAGAAAATTGTTTTAAAATCCCTTGTAGGGTACTTAATGAGTTATCGGTAGATGAAGTTCGGTAGTTCATTAGTTATTCTATGGGATAATGTTATGCCTTACAGAGGGGTAAGGTGTGACACCAGTGACATTTATGACAAGCACATGGATTTTACTCTTGTCAATGTATTGTCATAAATCATATCAGTACATATAATCTTTAGACCTAATATAGCATAGTTATCTTGTATATAGGTGGTTTGAGTTTGATACTGCTTTTCATACTTATACTGTGTATGGGTATATGGGCATGTGTTGGCTCCTACTAGTTATATATGGAGGTAGGTGTTGATCAAGATGGAATCTGTTACCCTAAGTAAATAGGGATAAAATCCTATGTTCATTTAATTGTTCTTGAAGTTTCAAGTTTCTGGCCAGGATAGATAGATTTAATCAGAAAAGAGTTTCTGATGAGAAAATCTTTTAATCAAGAACTGGAATTAAAAGAGAACATAATATTCATAGCAAATGGGGTTGACATAAACCATGACTCCAGCTCAAATTGGGATTTTGTAACAGAGAGATTCTAGTGCATGGTAACATATGATTATAGGTTCATTTAAGGTAAACCTTATTACTGATTGGGTGGTCATGGCAAGCTATGCTAGGTGTTAACCATGGTCTATAAGGTGCATAAAATGATTTAGAGAAATCATTTATGGTAAGAAAGAGTTCTGATGATATTAAGAGTTGATATCATGTCTCATTGCTAATTAGTGATAAGCCTAGTAAGTCACACACATACAAAAGTAATCACCAAATTATATATAATTTAATTAATTAATTAATTAAAGAGTTTAATTGATTAATTAAATAGGTTTGGTTTTCAATTAGATTTCAAAGTCTCTAGCATGGCTTAAAACCAAATCTAGATTATTAGATGCATAGTATAAGTTAAATTTATATTTAAATTGTTTAAATCTAAATTTAATTATGAGAAATTAATTAATAGAGATTAATTAATTAATTTATATTTGATATAAATTGATTAGAAGAAGAGAAATAATTATTTTGGGTTGAGAACTCAAAATTAAGACACAGGGGTATTTTGGTCATTTCACAGGGTGACATGTGGCACCATGAGATGGTGACACATGGCATTACACATAAGCTTGCCATATGTCTTTTAATCCAAGATGATCAAAGTCAAGATTAAATATAGGTTTGGCACTTGGCACAATGTGATTGGGTCAATTAAACCTAGAGCCAATCAGAAGGTGACATGTGGCAAGGGTTTTAAGTGGTGACCTAGCTATATAAGTGTAAGGATGAAAGAACAAAAATACTAGCTGCTGTATTCTCTTGGTGCCGCCACCCTTGGAGTGTTCTTCTTCTCATCTTCTTCATCTCTCATCAATTCAAATAGATTTGCCAACAATCTCTTGAATTAAAAATACTAGAAATTGTTTCTAGTGCTGTTTACATCTGTAATCTCTTAAAAGGCAAAACCTATTTTTCTAATTGATTAGAAAAGCTTTAGAAGCTGCTCAAGGGGCTGCCATTGGTGATCTTGGTGTGGACAAGCTAGAGGGACAACATCTGGTGTCCTAGGCGCATCCTAAAGGTGCCAAACATACTGTAGTGCATCAAAAAGGTTAGTGCACTTATTATTGATCTAATCTAGGGTTCTAATGAATTAATCTTATTAATTATAAAATCTTAAATGGAAAATGTAGATCCAAAAACATATTAAAAGAGTTTTAATATGTTGTTTATCATTGAAATCAAATAGATAAAAATGAATCTTGCATGATGCATGTGACCCTAGGTGAAAAATTTTTAAATTCAATGATATAAACTTATGTTTTTCATGCTTCTGCTCCTTCAATTGGTATCAGAGCCACTATATTTGCCATTTAGATTGTTCAATATATGATTTAGTTGTGTGATTTGATCATGAGATCATTAATTCATTGCTGGTTGGATACAATTTGGTGGCGGCATGCTTGATCACCATCAATGGTGCGCATCAATAGTCTCCAAAGTGGTGCGCAAGGTTTGGCCTTGGAATCTGCAATTGTTACATGATCTAAGGTTCATCCTATGACTAATTAAAATGTTTAATTAGGTTTTTTAATCACACAATTAAATTTTGATTCAGATCTGAATTTTTAAAGTTGTTTGAATGTGATTCAAATCTGAATTTTAAAAGTTGTTTGAATGTGATTCAAATCTGAATTTTTAAAGTTGTTTGAATGTGATTCAAATCTGAATTTTAAAAGTTGTTTGAATGTGATTCAAATCTGAATTTTTAAATTTGTTTGAATGTGATTCAAATATGAATTTTTAAATTTATTTGAATCATATTCAAATATGGATTTTTAAGTTGAATATGAGATATTTAATTTAATTTAAGTATGTATGTTTTATTTAATTGTTAAATAGTGATATGCATGATAGATGATCATGGACTATAAAAGACCAATGTGATTGGATTTATTTCTTTTATGTTTCTTTGGGTTGTAAATTAATTAATTTATTTTAATTTATTTTGGGCATGTATTATAAAGGTTGTAATATTTTTGGGGTGTAATTTCATTTATTTAGTTCTTGTAAATTCGCCTTGGTATGCCAAGGATTACTATGCAATTGGATTGCAAGAAGATCAAGGAGGTCAAGAGCATTGATGGGACCAGTGGGAGTAATTCAAGATCAAGTGTTAATTATGTACTCCTTCAGCAACTCTTATAATATGAATGAGTGAAATGCACCTAGGAATGCCGTGATTCAATTCTTGGTGGCTAAGAATTGAATCCCATAGAAAGTCCATGATCATACCATATTTACTGTTTATCCATGAATGTGTGAGATGTATGGGAATGTATGCAAGTATATGATATATGCATGCTAAATGGATAATATGCAAAGTGAGACCTTAATTGTAATTAGGACGACCATAAAATCTTCCAAAAAAATGATTAAGTTGGAAATGGTATAATTAAAGTAATTATAACATGGGCCCTCCATTGGGGCAATTATTTTAAGAAATTTTAAATTGTTGCATATGATGCAATTAATTTAGGAGATTTTCTTAAGAATAATTGTTAAGCATGAGGTGTTATAAATATGTAAATGGTTTGGTGACCAATAATGGATGTGCCTAAGGACATTAAAATTATTTGCATGTTTACTGGCTTAATGGGATTAACTTAACTAATGCAAGATAAGTCAATAATGGATGTGCCTGAGATTTTGAGCATTAGGGGCTAGATAAAGGATTAAACCTCACATGAGATATGATGGGCAAGGAGTTGCTCACATATAGTTTATTGTAATTCCAATAATGGATGTGCCTAAGGATGATCAATAGGATTATAAGAATTCAATCACCCACTAGAAATCCATCCAGCTAGGATTTCCGTTTTCTACTTTGGAAGTATAGGATTCGCTAAGTTAGTGGGAGGACCAATTTGATTAAAAGACCATAATCATTTTGGTTAATTACATGATACATTAACTAATTAATCTAATTATTTTCTATAGTTAATTTTCTAATAATAATGAGCACAGAATAACCACCACCATCCAATATTCTTGCAAGCATACTTGATCGCAATAGGTTGACAAGACCTAATCTATCTAATTGGCTAAGAAATTTGAAACTTGTCCCGAATCTTAAACATATAGGATATGTTCTAGACTCAAATGTTCCTGGTCCCTTACGTCCAGAGGCCACTCAAGAGGAACATGAAACTTTGGACAAGTGGAAGGAGCATGATATGAGAGCCAAGTATTACATGCTTGCTTCTATGAGTAATGAGTTACAGAAGTAGCATGAGAACATGCAGAGTGCGAGTGAGATCCTCCTTCACCTACAAGTGTTGTATGGTGAGCATAGTAGGAATGCTAGGTATGAGATATCTGGACAGCTATTCCGCATGAGGATGTCTGAGGGACAGAATGTTGGGGATCATATCCATAAGATGATTCAGCTGATTGAGCAGCTGGAACATCTTGACTTTAACATGAATTTCCAATTGCAGACGGATTTGATCCTTCAGTCCCTTCCTGAGTTATTTGAGAATTTTGTGACAAATTTCCATATGACTAAATAGGAATGCACCTTGGCTGGTTTACTCAATGTGCTAGTTATTGCCCAAAAGAATATGCTGGGCAATAAAAGAAAAGAGGTAGCTTTGATTGCATCTTCTTCTGCTGGAAAGTCCAACAAGAAGAAGGGCAATAGAAAAAGGAAACCTCAGATCCCTGGTCCTCCCAAGAAAATAGCCAAATAAAAAATAAAGACCAAAGCTGACAAAGGCAAAGGAAAGTGTTTCCAATGCCAGAATGATGGGCACTGGAATAAGGAACAACCTAGAGTATAGCAATCTAAAAAAATGCAATACCATGATGAAAAACAACTCAAGTTCAAAATATATTTGGCACTTAAGGTTAGGTCATGTTGTAAAAGATAGGATTGCAAAACTAGAGAATATGGGGATTTTATCCTCATTGGGCTCTGAGCCTACTCCAACTTATGAATCCCACCTTCAGGGCAAAATGACTAGATCACCTTTTATAGGATAAGGGCTAAGAGTTGAAAATATTTTGGAGCTAATATATAGTGATGTATGTGGTCCATTTAAAGAAATGGCTAGAGGTGGTTTTCATTACTTTATTACCTTTACTGATGATAAATCAAGGTTTGGGTATTTCTATTTGATGAAATACAAACATGAATCCTTTGAAAAGTTCTAAGAATTTAAATCTAAAGTAGAAAATCAAACAGGAAAGAGCATTAAAGCTCTTCGATCAGATCGTGGAGGTGAATACTTGAGTACTGAATTTGATGAATACTTGAGAGAGCACAGCATTGTTTTCCAGCTGACCCCTCTAGGAACACCACAGTTGAATGGTGTATCTGAAAGTAGAAATCGTACCCTATTGGAAATGGTACGTAGTATGATGAGCTATATTGATATGCCAATCTCATTTTGGGGATTTGTATTAGAATCAGCTTTGTATATTCAAAATAGGATTCCATCAAAATTAGTATCTTCCACACCTTATGAGATATGGCATGGAAGAAAACCAAGTATTAAGCATGTTAAGATTTGGGGTTGTCCAGTATATGTCAAAAAGCTGAACACTGATAAATTGGAAACCAGATCAAAAAAGGGTCGATTTGTTAGATATCCAAAAGATAGTTTTAGATATTAATTTTGTTTGCTTACATCATAAAAGGTTGTGATAAGTAGGGATGCCATATTTCTTGAACACAGTTTGTTCAAGAAGGAGGCAAAGGAAGGCAAATAGAGTTAGAATTAGAGAATTCTGACCAACCAACAGATCAGATGGATATAGATCCATCTAGTCAACCTACACCTATTGATGAAACATCTACAATTTTTCTTCGTAGAACAACCAGGGTATCTCACCCACCAGTGAGATATGGTTTCCTTCATGAAGAAGAACAAGAGTTGTCTACTCATGAAGAAGTTGATCATGGAGATGATCCACTTACCTATGAAGAAGCTATTTCAGATATAGACTCTTCAAAATGGATTGATGCTATGAAATCTGAGATTGATTCCATGTATAAGAATCAAGTTTGGGATCTTGTTGACCCACCTGAAGGTATTGTATCCATAAGGAACAAATGGGTTTTCAAGAAGAAAATTGATTCTGATAGAAAGGTAGAGACCTATAAAGCAAGGCTAGTAGCGAAAGGGTTTCGCCAAAGGCAAGGAATCGACTATGAGGAGACTTTCTCACCTGTTGCCATGCTTAAATCAATTAGGATTCTATTAGCAATGGCTGCATACTATAATTATGAGATTTGGCAGATGTATGTCAAAATAGCTTTTCTCAATGGATATATTGAAGAAAACATTTTCATGGAACAACCTAGGGGTTTTGAATCCCAATATGGTTCCAAAGTGCGTAAGCTAAAACGATCCATTTACGGGTGAAAACAAGATTTGAGGAGTTGGAACATCTGTTTTTGATGAAGCCATTAAGTGTAACACCCTCACTGTAGCAATTTCGCACATTCTACTGTTCTGGTGACTAGTGTCGATCTGGACAGAATGCTTGGAAAAAATATTTAGACTAGAGTGAGGAGTCATAAATAACTCAAATAAGTGTAAGAAAAATTAAGGAAAAATTTTAGAAATAAAATGCAATCAAGTTAAATGAGCCGATGCCCTAGCGATGGGTAACCCAGTGGAAAGTTGCGGTCCTCATAGCTAGGAAGCCTAAACCCGGGAGAAAATTCATGACATAATTTTTGGGACTCCAGACAAGAGTCATTGAGGTTTCTATGGCATTAGAATGCCAAGAAAAGGCTTAGAAAAATTTTTCGATCGGTACAGACGATTTTGGCTCAATAAACCAAACGGAGGGCATTTTGGTCATTTCGTCTTCGGAGATGATTTTTGACCGACTTGTCCAGTTAAGTAAATAATTATTATGATATAAAATGTGAATAAATATTGTTAAAAATTGAATTGAAAATGAGTAGAGAAGAAAAGAAAAGAAAATAAAGGAAAATACCTAATTATGACATCACATGATGTCATTTAAATTTCCTCCACCAATCACAATTTATTAAACTCATTAAAAGAGATAAAAGAGACCAAAAATTGACAAACAATCTGCATATTCAACCTTTGGGCAGCCAAAAACGTAGAGAGAGAGAGAGAGAGGAGAGGTTCCACCATTTTCAAGCTTAAAAGCTTGAATTTCCTCTCCATTTGTTCACCAAAATTGCCAAGTCCCTTAACAAAAATTTGATCTTTCACTTAGAAAAAGCTATTAGCAGCCAAAGAAGAAGAGATTAGGGAGGTTTAATCAAGGTTAAGTGAAGCTCAAAAAGGTTGGTGCCTATACTTACTTCCCTATCTTTTTAATCTTTGTTAGGAAGACAAATTAAATGAGAATTTATTGTAAAATTGAACAAAATAATTATATTGAAGTGTGTATGAAAATTTTCAGCCATGGGAGAAGGATTAGATTTGTTAATTTGTATGACTTGAATTGTTTAAAAGTGGTTTGTAATGAGATAACTTGAGTTAGATGTTGAACTATGTGTGTTGGATGAGTTAGATGACATGAAAGGTAGGAAAATGGAAAATTAGAGTTTTGCTTATGAAATGGTATATTAACCTTGTAATGGTCAATTAGTGACCATTTGAATGTGTGTGAGGAGGAATTGAAGTGAGTAAGGATGTTGGAGTTGAACTTAGGCATGTTGCCCTTGGTGATCTGCAAGACTAGTTGTGAGTCCAGTAGGTTTGGGCAACTATAAATGGAGTTGTATAGGTTTAATTGGTACAAGGCCAATTGAACATGAAACTAGACACATAATGGCACAACTTTGGTGAAGAAACCCTACCCAGAAAAACAAACCAAGTTGACCTAAAAATTACCCTAATCCGGGAGACCAAATGTTATCCCTGGAAAATGACTAAATGAGCAGTGTTTGTTCAAATGGTCATAACTCGGTGTAGAAAAGATCAATTGATCTGAACTTTTACTAGAAGAAATCTGAGATATAGGCCTACAACTTTCATAAAGAACACAAATCCAAATTCTGACCATAACCTAGTCAAATTTCCAACCAAACTTAGGTCACCAAATCTGGCAGAACCAAATTGCTCAGAAATTCTGGGTATAAGTCAATCCGGCCAGTTATGGTAAAATTACCATAACTAGAGCTAAAAAACTCCAAATGGAGTGATTCAAAAAAATAAATGTAATTAGAAACAATAAGGAACAACTTTCATGAAGACAATTTTATCAAATTCCTATTGTACAAATGACCAATGGAATAGTAAACTTAGTGCTTGAAATCTGAAAATTGTGAATAACTAACACTAAGCTTTGAAATGGTATTGACAACCAATAACAACTACTTTAGAATGTAAAATGTGGTATCTTGGTGAACTTAGGTTCAATAAATTTATTATGTATTAAAAAGTCAACAATTTGAGTGAATAGTAATGTGAATAGTAGTACAAAGACACAAAGTGTAGGAACTATATTATTAAAGGGAAATTAAGGTATGAAATTTGGAATCCATGAAATGTTAATGGATTACTTGGAATAGAAATAGTAATTTATCTAAATGACTTAATGAATATTTAAGTTATGTGAATATATAATTAATATTTGTATTCCCATTACTAGTAGGACTAATAAAACATGAGTGATACCACTTGAATATGAAATGAAATTAACCTAGATGGATTGTTAAGACTTATACTCCCAACACCAATGGAGTTCATAATATATTAGCAATACAACTTGAAGTATGGAATGCACTTTACATGAATAGATTGTTGAATGAATGAATGTGATAAAAGTGTCATTTGGGATTTAGGTTCCCATCAAGAGAGAAAGGAAAGATGTTTTGAATGTGAATTGTGATCAATATGAATGATGTAAGGAATGTATGAATATTATGATGTATGTATAAATTATGGAATTTGTCATGAAATAATGAAGTTATAAAAGACAATATATTAATATTTAATGATATTATGTGCCCTTGTATTGCCTAGATATGTGTGTCAGATTAGATAGATTGGCATGCCAATAGGGTATTATTTTAGTAGTACTGTGAAAGACTTTATGCCTGTATTCATGGCTTTTTGCCCGTATTCATGGCTTTATGCCCGCATTCATGGCATTATGCCCGCACTCATGGCACTTATTCTCGATTATGTGTTATCACGACTTTTTAGCCATACTGATTGCATACGTGGTTGATGTTCTGCGTCCCATGGTATGACAGCCTGAGGCACCACGGTGTCCAGTGCCAATGATCCGTTATCCAATTTAGTCAGCCTGTCATAGGTTACCTGGGAAAAAAAATTTATTGAAATAAGTTAAAAATATTAGAAACTAAATAAATTAGTGAGAAAAATCCGAAAGGTATTAAACTAGTATTAAGAATTTAAGTATTATGAAATGATCCACAACACATAGAAAATATTAAGAGAGTAAATGAAAGACTAGCAAAATAAGCATAACGTAAGTAATTATTAGAAATGCATCATCCATAATAATATAAACATAAACTAAATATTTAGATTTATTTGTACATTATATAAATGATTATTGTAAACTTATGATAGAAGAGATTTTAGAAAGCAACATAAATGGCGAAAAATATACTGTATGGCAAATTTCATATGAACCCAATAAAATTTTTGAGTATAGAAAATATGCTCCAATTATTTTTTATTTGTATACATTATTTCTTGTTATATTATTGCACTAATAAGCAGCAATGCTTAGCGCGATGGATTTGTTTCCTCACGCAGGTACTGAAGTTAAAGCCCAGCGAATACTAAACAGAGATTTTGGAGTCTGATCTGCAGAGTGTTCAAGGTTGTCACCTCCTCAGCAATGCATGTAAATAGGGCCCATATAGATCATAATATTTATTTTGTATATTATAATTAGTTATTATTTGTAATGTAAACTATGAATTGTATGTTGAAATATAGGTTATAGAACTGTAAGTAATTTGTAGATCATGTAAATTATGAAATTATGTAATTATTTTGTAAATTATGTAAATTAAGGAAATTTAAAAATTTTGCTTATGTAATTTGAGAATGTTTACATATGAATTAAGTATGAATAGATTTGTACAAATGAGTATGTGAATTACTAGAATTGAATGTGAGATGAATATGATGAGCGTGAATGATATTTTTATTGTAAAATATTATTGAAAATTTCAAGCAGGTGAATAGTGAAATACGTCAACTGATAATAAAATAGGGGAAACTCCACTGGTTTCTCTGTAGAAAAATAATTGATATTAAAATATAAAGAGATCAAATTATTAAAGAAATAAAGTAAGATAAGTTAGGGTGCTCCGGTACCGAATGTAGCACACCTTGCTCGGCTACACTGTAGTCGGGTGAGGGGTGTTACATTAAATCATTTGGTTTTATAAAAAATGAGGATGAGCCATGTGTGTATAAGAAGATTAGTAATAGTGCCATCACTTTCCTTGCCTTATATGTGGATAATATTCTGTTGATAGGTAATGACATAGGTATGTTGACAACTATAAAGGTATGGTTGTCAAATACATTCTCCATGAAAGACTTAGGGGAGGCAACCTATATTCTTGGGATTCGCATATATAGAAATAGAGTGAAAAGAATAATTGGTTTATCCCAAAGTCTATATTTGGAAAAGGTGTTAAAGAAGTTTAACATGCTTGATTCCAAGAGAGGATTGTTACCGGTGAGACATGGTATCCACCTTTCTAAAGAGATGCCTCCAAAGACAGCTGAAGAAAGAGATAAAATAGCCAGGATTCCATATGCTTCGGCTATTGGAAGTTTGATGTATGCAATGTTGTGTACTAGGTCAGATATCGCATATGCTGTTAATTTGACTAGCAGGTATCAATCCAATCTAAGTTTGGAACACTGGATAACTATCAAGAATATCCTTAAGTACTTGAGAAGAACTAACGATTTATTCTTGATATATGGAAATGGTAACTTGCAATTGGATGGTTATACTGATTCTAATTTCCAATCAGATATCGATGATAGAAAGTCTACCTCTGGATATGTGTTCATTTGTAATAGAGGTGCGGTCAGTTGGAAGAGTTCCAAACAGAGTATGACTGCAGATTCCAGTATAGAGGCCGAGTATATTGCTGCATCAGATGCTGCAAAAGAAGCTATTTGGATATAAGAAACCCCGGTCTCACTAGAAATCCAAACACATAGAAAGGCGTTTCCACATTATTGGAGAAATAATTGGGCAAGGCAATGTAGCCATGCAGAAAATAGCATTAGCTGAAAATCTAGCTGATCCATTCACTAAGCCTTTGTCATAAGCTCAGTTAGACTGACATCTTGAGAAGATGGGTCTAAGATATTGTAATGAATGGCTCTAGTGCTAGTGGGAGATTGTTAGTAGTATGCCCTAGAGCATATCATTTAGTATGTATCTTGTACATGTTTTTACTAATAAAAGGCATTTTAACTTTTCCGTTTACATAATATATTTATGTGTAATAGAAAAGGTCCATTGATATTTCATTAGAAATTCTATTCTTAAGTTGTTAAGAATATGAGTGACAGTATTTCTAGCACAAAGTATCATAAATTGGTTCACAATCGAGGATACTTCACAATAAGGACATGACTTTTCCAGAAAGATTGTAATCATGTTTGTTCCAAAGTTGTTTATATGAGATATAAATAAGATGGAATGGTGAGTCTCATGCCATATGACAAATATGATAGGCCCTTATACATGATAAGTAGGTCGAACCAGTGACATTTATTACAAGCACATGGAGTTTACTTTTGTCAATGTATTGTCATAAATCATATCAGTGCATATAATCTTTAGACCTGAGATAGCACAATTATCTTGTATATAGGTGGTTTAAGTTTGATACTGCTTTCTTACTTGTACTGTGTATATATGGGCATGTGTTGGCTCCTACTAGTTATATATGGAGGTAGGTGTTGATCAAGATGGAATCTGTTACCCTAAGTAAATAGGGATAAAATCCTATGTTCATTTAATTGTTCTTGATGTTTCAAGTTCCTGGCCAAGACAGATAGATTTAATCAGAAAAGAGTTTCTGATGAGAAATTCTTTTAATCAATAATTAGAATTAAAAGAGAATATAATATTCATAGCAAATGAGGTTTGACAAACCATGACTCCAGCTCGAATTTGGATTTTGTAACAGAGAGATTCTAGTGCATGGTAACATATGATTATAGGTTCATTTAAGGTAAACCTTATTACTGATTGGGTGGCCATGGAATGCTATGCTAGGTGTTAACCATGGTCTATGAGGTGCATAAAATGATTTAGAGAAATCATTTATGGTAAGAAAGAGTTTTGATGATATTAAGATTTGATATCATGTCTCATTGCCAATTAGTAATGAGCCTAGTAAGTCACACACGTACAAAAGTAATCACCAAATTAAATATGATTTATTTAATTAATTAAAGAGTTTAATTGATTTGTAACACCCCTATGTTCGGTAGTGCATTCTACTGTTCCGGTGACCAGTGTCTGTCCAGACAGTTAGAATGCCTGGAACTGCACTTAAATGTTAGTGAGGAGAGATGAAATGATGAAATACAATAGAGGAAAATACAAGAAAAAAAAAGGAAAAATAAAAGAGAGAAAATGTAACTAAGTTAAACGAGCCAAAAACCGTAGCGATGGGTGACCGCATCGTGAAGTGGCGGCGTGGACCGTTGACTAGCCCTGGACAGTGGGGAATCCTGAGAAATATTTTTGAGACTTGAATAAACATCTATTGAGGTATAATTGACTTAGAAAATGTTAAAGAAAAATTAATTAATTAGTACAAAGAAAAACGAAAAATCAAGAAACCGATGAAAATTGGTGCTACTGAAAAATCGGGAATACAACCCGAATAGGGGCATTTTGGTCATTTGACACCTAAAGTTGGCTTTTGAACTAAATGTCAATGAAAAATAAATAGTATTACATGTCACACCTTACCCCTCTGTAAGACATAACATGATCCCGTAGAATACCTAATGAACTGCCGTACTTCACCTACCGATAACTCATTAAGTACCCTACAAGGGATTTTAAAACAATTTTCTTACTTTTGTTAAGTGGTGAGCATTTTCTAATAGGTATTTAAAACATTTAATTAAAATTAAAACTAGTTAATATTTTTGGTCTATTTTATTTCTCAGCAAATTTTATAAAAATTTTGCCAAAGTTTCGTCTGTATTTTGAGAAAACAGTTCTTCAAATACCCAAAAAAAAAAAGCACTTCCAAAAATTTTCTCAACCACTACTTCAATTTCACAATCAATTTCAACAATTTCTCAATCTCAAAATTCAACAGTCAACATTTCTCAATTTCCAAAATTCAATCATCAGTAAAATAATATCTATCAATCTCATTCAAATTAAAATAAAACATTTCCATTCATTAAAGACAATAATCTATATATATACATCATACCAAAATCTACATTGGGAAAGTCCAAACTAAATTTTATTACAACTTTATACAAACTTTGTACAAGCTGCTCAAGACCGAATTTACATATCCATACATTTATGTGCAATACATACATCAAAAGAAACATTTACAGTCAGGGTATAAATTATGCTCGATAACTTCAAGCTGATAAATCCTCAATTCTCAGCAGCTCAGTCTGCTGCTCCTCTAGTCTCTATATCTGTGATAACAATAAAAGCTATCACTGAGTACTAGGACTCAGTGGTGCACAACATACTAAAATAATCCTTATGCAGAACTTAAATCACATTTATTCAAAATTTTGACTGAACATAAGAATTAAATACAAATCATGCATTATGAGATTTTAATCCCAAACAATTTCATTTTGAAGTATCAAATCACATTTCATAAAACCCACAGTTAGATAATGCCATTCGAAACAAATAGAATCTCAATAGCCAGAGGCTAAAGAGAAATCACATCACAAGGCTAGCTAGCTCAAATATAGGGATATCCATTCACATCCTCTTCTACTGGCACACCTCAACACTTCTCCAGAGAAGGAATCAAAATTCGAAACTAATTACCCCCACTAGTCGTGCTAGTGAGGTGTTCAAATATATGGTCATGACACTGTGGTTTCAAAACTTATCTTAACAATTTGCTAAACATTGTCATTTCAAATATACACAATAACTTTCACAAATTAAATCAAAACATCATAAATAAGGTCACAATAAACTTTCAACAATTCAAAGCAAAAGTAAAATGCATATTTCATTCACTTTATTAATGAATTTTAAAGCATAGTGATGTTGTGCACAAACCTTAAGCGAGTCGCCTGTTAGCCTTGACTCAGTTCCTCAGGTTCTTTCTCAGTATTCTTTTCAACTGAAACACATAATTTTACAGTGTTTCAGTACCATAACTTAGCATAAATCCAACAATAAATTTAACTTCACTTTTACCTAGCTCTAACGTGCTAAACTCGACGTTCTTGAAATTTTTTGTTTCGGGGTTACTATTCACTACACTATTCAAGTCAAATTGTTGACTTTCTAAGGCTTAATAGGTATGGGAATTCCAACTTCACCCACATTTTGGTCACTAAATTTGTTGGTTTTGGTTGTTTATTCAAATTCTAAGTCTTTTAGGCAAATTTGATAAATTTTCAGTTTTGGTGTCTAAGGTTGCACTGTTCCATTGGTCACTTTTCTGTTGGAATTTGGCAAAACTTCCTTCACAGAAAATGTTCCCTATTGTCTTAAGTTTATTGTCCTTTTTGAATCACTCTAATTGGAGTTTTGTAGCTCAAGTTATAGCCATTTGAACCATGGCTGCTAGATTGGACTCAACCCAGAATTTTGGGCAATTTTTGGTGCTGGCAGATTTGGGTCACCAATTTAGGGTGGCCAAATGACTTGGTTAATGGCATAATTTTGGTTTGTGTTCTTCATAAAAGTTTTAGTCTATATCTCGTCTAGCCATTGGTAAAATTTCAGGTTATTTAGACCTACCTAGCTCAAGTTATGACCAAATGAACAAACACTGTTCATTTGGTCAGTTTGTACAGGGCAGCCTGCAATTTTCTAACTTTGGTCAATTTGTTCACTAGGTTTTGGTCACTTTTTGGGCATGCTTCCTAAATGAAAATTGTGTCATTTAGTGTCTATTTTCATTCCCAATTGATCCCATACCAATTGGACTTGTAAAATGTCATTTTTAGTCCTTCAAAGTTGACTTGGTCATGCTGCCAGCAGCAAGACCACACTCCCTCCGAATTTGACTTTAATTCAAACACTTCTAACACACTTAATTAGATCACAAATGACCATTTATCACTTCACATTAGGTCAAAGACATCATTTACCACTTCTTCACATTTTTTTCACTAAACCCTAATGTCCAAAACCCTAGTTCACAATTTCTTGCATTTAGCCACTTCCAAAGCCTTAAACCATAACCATTTAACTACTTAAGGATCATATCACCATCTAAGTTAATCAAATCATGCAATAACACCCCCATATACATGCTGGCCGAAAATCATTCATGGTCCCTCAAAAAAATTTTATTTCATTTTAAGCATATTTCTAAGTTAACTAAGTTATAGACACAAGTAATAAACTCATTTGCAACTTAAATCACTAACCTTTGTGTAGCAACTTCTAACTCCCCTTTTCTCCAATTTTCTTTCTTCTTTTCTCCTTTCTTTAATGACCAATCTTCTTCTGAAGTGATTAAATCAAGTTTTTATGAGGTTTCTATGGAAGCTATAGAGGTTTAATGAAGGATTATAAGCTTGAGTGCAAGCTTTAATGGAGGATATCTATGGAGATGAGAAGGAGAGGGTGAAGTGGCAACTTGATAAGGAAGAAGAACTTTTTTTCTTTTTTTTTCTTTCTTTTCTTTTTGTTTTTATGTCTTTAGGAAGACCAAAAATCTAATTAAGTAAATATATTAATTATTATTTTTATGGCATCATGCATGATGTCATGCATGATGTCATCACCTTTTTAACTTTTTCATTTTCTCTTTTTTTTTCTATTTTTTTTTCTATTAGTTCTTTAATTTAATTCTCGATTCTAAAATTTTCTTTTCTCTGATTTTATTTGACAGTTAGGTCAGGAGTCAGCTCTCGGGGTCAATTGACCAAATTGCCCCTTGCCGGTTTATCCCGGTTTGCAATTAATTTAATATTTCTTCCGGCTCCCTTACCTAATTATTTGACTAGCTTAACAGTTCTTTTTCGTGATTTTCTCTTTTCCACTGTGTTCGTAAGGGTCCTAAGGACCGCAGCGTCACATTTTACGGTTTGAAATTTGAGTTTAAAATGACTTCGCAGTCCTTCCCGAGAAGGTCACCCATCGCTGTGACTCTCGGCTCGTTTAACTTCTTATGTTCTGTTTTTCTTATTTAAACTTAACTAATTAAACATTACTAATTATTTGTGTTTATGGCTTCTCTAGTTGTCTTAAGTGTGGTTCTAAACCCCTTAATTGTCCGGACCGACACCGGTCACCGGAACAGTGAAATATACTAGGCTATACAAATAGGGGTGTTACATTATATTTGGAAAATCTAATGAAAAATGAAATTAAAGATAAAATGTATTTTAAGAGAAATTAAGGTCAAAATTGCAATTATTAAAACCTTAGAATATAATATAATTAAACTATGTTTAGTGGAGCACTAAGTGGACACATAAATACTTAAAATGAGGACAGATTTCCCCACTCACTTCATCATCCTCACCGAGCTCTCTCATGGCCGAAAATGGTTTCTCTCAAACTCTCCCATGGCCGTTTCATGCAAAGTCCTCATCTACCATGATTCAAGCCATGATTCCTATAAGTGTTTTCAATTAAAGTGGTCTACATACCTTGGGCAGCCTTTAGGGAACAAGAAAGAAGAGATTTAGTGGAGATTTTAGAAAGTCCACAAGAGGTAAGTAACCATTTCTATTAGTAGTATGCCCTAGAGCATATCATTTAGTATATATATTGTACATATTTTTATTAATAAAAGGCATTTCCACTTTTCCGTTTACATAATATATTTTTATGTAATAGAAAAGGTCCATTGATATTTTGTTAGAAATATTATTCTTAAGTTGTTAAGAATATGAGTGACAATATTTCTAGCACGAAGTATCATAAATAGGTTCACAATCGAGGATACTTCATAATAAGGACATGACTTATCCAGAAAGATTGTATTCATGTTTGTTCCGAAGTTATTTATATGAGATATAAATAAGATGGAATGGTGAGTATCATGCCATATAACAAACATGATAGGCACTTATAAATGATAAGTAGGCCGAACCAGTGACACTTATGACAAGCACATGGAGTTTACTCTTGTCAATGTTTTGTCATAAATCATATCAGTGCATATAATCTTTAGACCTGAGATAGCACAGTTATCTTGTATATAGGTAGTTTGAGTTTGATACTGCTTTCATACTTGTACTGTGTATGGGTATATGGGCATGTATTGGCTCCTACTAGTTATATATGGAGGTAGGTGTTGATCAAGATGGAATCTGTTTCTCTAAGTAAATAGAGATAAAATCCTATGTTCATTTAATTGTTCTTGATATTTCAAGTTCCTGGCCAGGACAGATAGATTTACTCAGAAAAGAGTTTCTGATGAGAAAATCTTTTTAATCAAGAACTGGAATTAAAAGAGAACATAATATTCATAGCGAATGGAGTTTGACATAAACCATGACTCCAGCTTGAGTTGGGATTTTGTAACAGAGAGATTCTAGTGCATGGTAACATATGATTATAGGTTCATTTAAGGTAAACCTTATTACTAATTGAGTGGCCATGGCATGCTATGCTAGGTGTTAACCATGGTCCATGAGGTTCATAAAATGATTTAGAGAAATCATTTATGGTAAGAAAGAGTTCTGATGATATTAAGAGTTGATATCATGTCTCATTGCCAATTAGTGATGAGCCTAGTAAGTCACACACATACACAAGTTATCACCTAATTAAATATGATTTAATTAATTAATTAAAGAGTTTAATTGATTAATTAAATAGGTTTTGTTTGCAATTAGTTTGCAAAGTCCCTAGCATGACTTGAAACCAAATCTAGATTGTTGGATGTATAATATAAGTTAAATTTATATTTAAAGTGTTTAAATATGAATTTAATTAATGAGAAATTAATTAATAGAGATTAATTAATTTATTTATATTTGATATAAATTAATTAGAAGAAGAAAAATAATTATTTTTGGTTGAGAACTCAAAATTAAGACACAGGGGCATTTTGGTCATTTTGCAGTGTGACACGTGGCACCATGAGATGGTAACACATGGCATAACACATAAGCTTGCCAAATGTTTTTTAATCATGTAAGATGATTAAAATCAAGATTAAATATAGGTTTGACACTTGGCACAATGTGATTGGGTCACTTAAACCTAGAGCTAATCAAAGGGTGACATGTGGCAAGGGTTTAATGTGTTAACCTAGCTATTTAAGTGTTGTTATGAGAAAATAAAATACAACCAGCAGCCACACTCCTTTGTCACGCTATTTTGCAGCCCTCCCTCTATTCTTCTTCATCTCTCATCAATTCAAAGAGATTAGCCATCAATCTCTTGAATTAAGAACACTAGAAATTGTTTCTAGTGTCCTGTTTACATCTCTAATCTCTTAAAAGGCAGAACTTGAATTTCTAATTAATAGAAAAGGCCTAAGCAGCTGTACAAGGGCTGCCATAAGTGTTCTTGGTGTAGACAAGCTACAGGGACAACATCCGTGTCCTGAAGACGAATCTCAAAGGCGCAGACACGCTGCAGTGCATCAAGAGGTTAGTGTAATCGTTCTTGATTTAATCTAGGGTTCTAAAATTAATCTGATTAATTTTAAAATCTTAAATGGAAAATACAGATCCAAAAACATATTAAAAGAGTTTTAATATGTTGTTTATCATTGAAATCAAGTAGATAAAAATAAATCTTGCATGGTGCATGTGACCCTAGGTGAAAATTTTTGAATTCAATGGTATAAACTTGTGTTTTTCACGCTTCCGTTCCTTCAATTGGTATCAGAGCCACTATATTTGCCATTTAGATTATTTATTATATGATTTAATTGTGTGATTTGATCATGAGATGATTGATCCATTGCTGGTTGGATCAATAGGTGTGGCGGCATGCTTGATGAACTCCAACATGGTGCGCATGGCTTTGGAAGATCATGGTGCGCATGGTTGTTATTAAATTCTGCAATTGTTGTATGATGAAAGGTTCATCATATGACTAATTAAAATGTTTAATTAGGATTTTTAATCACACAATTAAATTATGATTCAAATCAGAATTTTAAAAATTATTTGAATGTGATTCAAATCTGAATTTTAAAAGTTGTTTGAATGTGATTCAAATCTAAATTTTTAAAGTTGTTTGAATCATATTTAAATCTGATTTTTTAAAAAATGTTTGAATGTGATTCAAATCTGATTTTTTAAAAAATGTTTGAATGTGATTCAAATCTGAATTTTTGAAGTTGTTTGAATGTGATTCAAATATGAATTTTTAAATTTGTTTGAATGAGATTCAAATCTGAATTTTTAAATTTATTTGAATCATATTCAAATCTGGATTTTTAAGTTGAATATGAGATATTCAATTTAATTTAAGTATGTATGTTTTATTTAATTGTTAAATAGTGATATGCATGATGGATGATCATGGACTATAAAAGACCAATGTGATTGGATTTATTTCTTTTATGTTTTTTTGGGATTGTAAATTAATTAATTTATTTTAATTTATTTTGGGCATGTATTATTAAGTTTGTAATAATTTTTGGGTTGTAATTTCATTTATTTAAGTTCTTGTAAATTCGCCTTGGTATGCCAAGGATTACTATGTAATATTGGATTGCAAGAAGTTCAAGGAGGTCAAGAGCATTGGTGGGACCAGTGGGAGGAATTCAAGATCAAGTATTGATTATGTACTCCTTCAGCAACTCTTGTAAAATGAATGAATGAAATGCACCTAGGAATGCCCTGATTCAATTCTTGGTGGCTCAGAATTGAATCCCTTAGAAAGTCCATGATCATACCATATTTACTGCTTATCCATGAATGCATGAGATGTATGGGAATGTATGCAATTATATGATATATGCATGCTAAATGAATAATGTGCAAAGTGAGACCTTAATAGTAATTAGAATGACCATAAAATCTTCCAAATAAATGATTAAGTTGGAAATGCTATAATTAAAGTAATTATAACATAGGCCCTCCATTGGGGCAATTATTTTAAGAAATTTTAAATAGTTGCATGAGATGCAATTAATTTAAGAGATTTTCTTAAGAATAATTGTTAAGCATGAGATGTTGTAAATATGTAAATGGTTTGGTGGCCAACATTGGATGTACCTGAGGACATTAAAATTATTTGCATAATTACTGGCTCAATGGGATCAACTTAACTAATGTAAGATAAGTCAATAATGGATGTACCTGAGATTTTGAGCATTAGCGGTTAGGTAAAGGATTGAACCTCACATGAGATGTGATGGGCAAGGAGTTGCTCACTTATAGTTTATTGTAATTCTAATAATGGATATACCTGAGGATGATCAATAGAATTATAAGAATTCAATCACCCACTAGAAATCCATCCAACTAGGATTTTCGTTTCCTACTTTGGAAGTGTAGGATTCGCTAAGTTAGTGGGAGGACCAATTTGATTAAAAGACCATAATCATTTTGGTTAATTACATGATACATTTACTAATTAATCTGGTTATTTTCTGCAGTTAATTTTCTGATAAAAATGAGCACAAAACAAACCACCACCATCCAATATCCTTGAAAGCATACTTGATCACGATAGGTTGACTGGACCTAATCTGTCTGATTGGCTAAGAAATTTGAAACTTGTCCTGAACCTTGAACATATAGGATATGTTCTAGATTCAAATGTTCCTGGTCCCTTACCTCCAGAGGCCACACAAGAGGAACATGATACTTTGGACAAGTGGAAGGAGCATGATATGAGAGCTAAGTGTTACATGCTTGCTTCCATGAGTAATGAGTTACAGAAGCAACATGAGAACATGCAGAGTGTGAGTGAGATCCTCTTTCACCTACAAGAGTTGTATGGTGAACACAGCAGGAATGCTAGGTATGAGATATCTAGACAGCTATTCCGTATGAGGATGTCTGAGGGACATAATGTTGGGGATCATGTCCACAAGATGATTCAGCTGATTGAGCAGTTGGAACATCTTGACTTCAACATGGATTTCCAACTACAGACGGATTTGATCCTTCAGTCCCTTCCTGAGTCTTTTGGGAATTTTGTGACAAATTTCCATATGACTAAACAGGAATGCACCTTAGCTGGTTTACTCAACATGCTGGTTATTGCCCAAAAGAATATGCCAGGCAATAAAGGAAAAGAGGTAGCTTTGGTTGCATCTTCTTCTGCTGGAAAGTCCAACAAGAAGAAGGGCAATAGGAAAAAGAAACCTCTGATTACTGGTCCTTCCAAGAAAATAGCTAAACAGAAAAGGAAGACTAAAGCTGATGGAGGCAAAGGAAAGTGTTTCCATTGCCAAAAGGATGGGCACTGGAAAAGGAACTGCTCAGAGTATCTTGCTTCTCTGAAGGACAAGAAGGATACACCTTCGGAAGGTATGTCCATATCTTGTTATTTAGATTCTGATGATACTCATACTTCATCTACAGCTTGGGTTTTAGATACTGGTGCCAGTTCTCACATTTCTAATGATATGCAGGAACTAGCAAACAGTAGCAGCTTGTGTTCTCAAGATATTAGAGTTCGGATTGGCAATGGCTCAACTGTTGAAGCTTTAGCCATAGGATTTAAATCTTTTTACATGTTTGGACATGTTTTGTGTTTGGATAATATTTTATATGTACCTGATGCTTTTAAGAACATCATTTCTATATCTAGTTTGACTAGAAATGGCTATGAATTTCAGTTCACTGATGATGTTTGCAATATTTATTTTGTAAATAAATATGTTGGTTCAGGTTATATGAATGATGGTCTTTATTATTTGGATAATAATGACAAACACAATTGAATGCAAGTGATCTAAAAGAATGCAATGCCATGGTGAAAACCAACTCAAGTTCAAAATATATTTGGCACTTAAGGTTATGTCATGTTGCAGAAGATAGGATTGCAAAATTGGAGAAAATGGGGATTCTATCCTTATTGGGCTCTGAGCCTACTCCAACTTGTGAATCTTGCCTTCAGGGTAAAATGACTAGATCACCCTTTGTTGGACAAGGGCTAAGAGCTGAAAATATTTTGGAGCTAATACATAGTGACGTATGTGGTCCATTTAAAGAAATGACTAGAGGGGGTTTTCATTATTTTATTACCTTTACTGATGATAAATCAACGTTTGGGTATTTGTATTTGATGAAATACAAACATGAATCTTTTGAAAAGTTCAAAGAATTTAAATCTGAAGTAGAAAATCAAACAGGAAAGAATATTAAAGCTCTTCGATCAGATCGTGGAGGTGAATATTTCTGTATTGAATTTGATGAATACTTGAGAGAGCATGGCATTGTTTCTCAGCTGACTCCTCCAGGAACGCCACAGCTGAATGGTGTATCTGAAAGGAGAAATCGTACCCTATTGGATATGGTACGCAGTATGATGGGCTATACTGATATGCCAATCTTCTTTTGGGGATTTGCATTAGAATCAGCTTTGTATATTCTGAATAGGATTCCATCAAAATCAGTTTTTTCCACACCTTATGAGATATGGCATGGAAGAAAACCAAGTCTTAAGCATGTTAAGATTTGGGGTTGTCCAGCTTATATCAAAAAGCTGAACACTGATAAATTGGAGAGCAGATCAGAAAAAGGTCGATTTGTTGGATATCCAAAAGATAGTTTTGGATATTATTTTTATTTGCCTACTTCACAAAAGGTTGTGATAAGTAGAGATGCCACATTTCTTGAACAACAGTTTGTTCAAGAAGGAGGCAAAGGAAGGCAAATAGAGTTAGAATTGGAGAATTCTGACCAACCAATGATCGATGGATATAGATCCATCTAGTCAACCAATACTCGTTGATGAAACATCTACAACTGTTCGTCGTAGAACAACCAGGGTATCTCACCCACCAGTGAGATATGGTTTTCTTCATGAAGAAAAACAAGAGTTGTCTACTCATGAAGAAGTAGATCATGGAGATGATCCACTTACCTATGAAGAAGCTATATCAGATATAGACTCTTCAAAATGGATTTGAAGCTATGAAATCCGAGATTGATTCCATGTATAAGAATGAAGTTTGGGATCTTGTTGACCCACCTGAAGGTATTATACCTATAGGGAACAAATGGGTTTTCAAGAAGAAAATTGGTTCTGATGGAAAGGTAGAGACCTATAAGGCAAGGCTAGTAGCGAAAGGGTTTCGCCAAAGGCAAGGAATCGACTATGAGGAGACTTTCTACTTTGTTGCCATGCTTAAATCAATTAGGATTTTATTAGCAATAGTGCATACTATGATTATGAGATTTGGCGGATGGATGTCAAAACTTTTCTCAATGGATACATTGAAGAAAACATTTTCATGGAACAACCTAGGGGTTTTGAATCCCAAGATGGTTCCAAGGTATGCAAGCTAAAGCGATCCATTTATGGGTTGAAACAAGCTTCGAGGAGTTGGAACATCCGTTTTGATGAAGCCATTAAATCCTTTGGTTTTATCAAAAATGAGGATGAGCCATATGTATATAAGAAGGTTAGTGACAGTGCTATCACTTTCATTGTCTTATATGTGGATGACATACTCTTAATGGGTAATGACACAGGTATGTTGACGACTATAAAGGTATGGTTGTCAAATACATTCTCCATGAAAGACTTAGGGGAGGCAACATATATTCTTGGAATTCGCATCTATAGAGATAGAGCGAAAAGAATAATTGGTTTATCCCAAAGTCTATACTTGGAAAAGGTGCTAAAGAGGTTTAACATGCTTGATTCCAAGAGAGGATTGTTACCAGTGAGACATGGTATCCATCTTTCTAAAGAGATGTCTCCAAAGACACCTGAAGAAAGAGATAAGATGGCTAGGATTCCATATGCTTCGGCTATTGGAAGTTTAATGTATGCAATGTTGTGTACTAGGCCGGATATCGCATATGCTGTTAGTTTGACTAGCAGGTATCAATCCAATCCAGGTTTGGAACACTAGATAGCTGTCAAGAATATTCTTAAGTACTTGAGAAGAACTAAGGATTTATTCTTGATTTATGGTGGTGGAGACTTGCAATTGGATGGTTATACTGATTCTGATTTCCAATCAGATATCGATGATAGAAAGTCTACCTCTGGATATGTGTTCATTTGTAATGGAGGTGCAGTCAGTTGGAAGAGTTCCAAACAGAGCACGACTGCAGATTCCACTATAGACGCTGAGTATATTCTCGCATCGAATCTTTGCAAAGGAAGCTGTTTGGATAAAGAAGTTCGTGACAGAACTTACAGTAGTTCCTTCCATTGAGTCAGCAGTTCCACTACACTGTGACAATAATGGAGCAGTCATACAGGCTAAGGAACCAAGGTCTCACCAGAATCCAAAAACATAGAAAGGCGCTACCACATTATCAGAGAAATAGTTGGGTGAGGCGCTGTAGCCATGCAGAAAATAGCATCAGCTGAAAATCCAGCTGATCCATTCACTAAGCCTATGTCACAGACTCAGTTAGACCGACATCTTGAGAAGATAGGTCTAAGATATTGTAATGAATGGCTCTAGTGCTAGTGGGAGATTGTTAGTAGTATGCCCTAGAGCATATCATTTAGTATGTATCTTGTACATATTTTTGTTAATAAAAGGCATTTCCACTTTTCCGTTTACATAATATATTTATGTGTAATAGAAAAGGTCCATTGATATTTTGTTAGAAATATTATTCTTAAGTTGTTAAGAATATGAGTGACAATATTTCTAGCACGAAGTATCATAAATAGGTTCACAATTGAGGATACTTCATAATAAGGACATGACTTATCCAGAAAGATTGTATTCATGTTTGTTCCGAAGTTATTTATATGAGATATAAATAAGATGGAATGGTGAGTCTCATGCCATATAACAAACATGATAGGCACTTATAAATGATAAGTAGGCCGAACCAGTGACACTTATGACAAGCACATGGAGTTTACTCTTGTCAATGTTTTGTCATAAATCATATCAGTGCATATAATCTTTAGACCTGAGATAGCATAGTTATCTTGTATATAGGTAGTTTGAGTTTGATACTGCTTTCATACTTGTACTGTGTATGGGTATATGGGCATGTGTTGGCTCCTACTAGTTATATATGGAGGTAGGTGTTGATCAAGATGGAATCTGTTCCTCTAAGTAAATAGAGATAAAATCCTATGTTCATTTAATTGTTCTTGATGTTTCAAGTTCCTGGCCAGGACAGATAGATTTATTCAGAAAAGAGTTTCTGATGAGAAAATCTTTTTAATCAAGAACTAGAATTAAAAGAGAACATAATATTCATAGCGAATGGAGTTTGACATAAACCATGACTCCAGCTTGAGTTGGGATTTTGTAACAGAGAGATTCTAGTGCATGGTAACATATGATTATAGGTTCATTTAAGGTAAACCTTATTACTAATTGGGTGGCCATGGCATGCTATGCTAGGTGTTAACCATGGTCCATGAGATTCATAAAATGATTTAGAGAAATCATTTATGGTAAGAAAGAGTTCTGATGATATTAAGAGTTGATATCATGTCTCATTGCCAATTAGTGATGAGCCTAGTAAGTCACACACATACACAAGTTATCACCTAATTAAATATGATTTAATTAATTAATTAAAGAGTTTAATTGATTAATTAAATAGGTTTGGTTTGTAATTAGTTTGCAAAGTTCCTAGCATGACTTGAAACTAAATCTAGATTGTTGGATGTATAATATAAGTTAAATTTATATTTAAAGTGTTTAAATATGAATTTAATTAATGAGAAATTAATTAATAGAGATTAATTAATTTATTTATATTTGATATAAATTAATTAGAAGAAGAAAAATAATTATTTTTGGTTGAGAACTCAAAATTAAGACAGGGGCATTTTGGTCATTTTGCAGTGTGACACGTGGCACCATGAGATGGTGACACATGGCATAACACATAAGCTTGCCAAATGTTTTTTGATCATGTAAGATGATTAAAATCAAGATTAAATATAGGTTTGACACTTGGCACAATGTGATTGGGTCACTTAAACCTAGAGCTAATCAAAGGGTGACATGTGGCAAGGGTTTAATGTGTTAACCTAGCTATTTAAGTGTTGTTATGAGAAAATAAAATACAACCAGCAGCCACACTCCTTTGTCACGCCATTTTGCAGCCCTCCCTCTATTCTTCTTCATCTCTCATCAATTCAAAGAGATTAGCCATCAATCTCTTGAATTAAGAACACTAGAAATTTTTTCTAGTGTCCTGTTTACATCTCTAATCTCTTAAAAGGCAGAACTTGAATTTCTAATTAATAGAAAAGGCTTTAGAAGCTGTTCAAGGTCTGCCATAGGTGTTCTTGGTGTGGACAAGCTAGAGGGACAACATCTGGTGTCTTGAAGACAAATCTCAAAGGCGCAGACACGCTGCAGTGCATCAAGAGGTTAGTGTAATCGTTCTTGATTTAATCTAGGGTTCTAAAATTAATCTGATTAATTTTAAAATCTTAAATGGCAAATACTAATCCAAAAACATATTAAAAGAGTTTTAATATGTTGTTTATCATTGAAATCAAATAGATAAAAATAAATCTTGCATGGTGCATGTGACCCTAGGTGAAAATTTTTGAATTCAATGGTATAAACTTGTGTTTTTCACGCTTCTATTCCTTCAATTTCTTCATCCTTTCTTTGTTAAAGCTTGTGTGGGTGTTGTGGTGAGTTGATTTGTGGAAGAAATGTTGAGGTTTAATGAGTTATTAAAGTGTACCATTTTGGGCAGCCATGGAAGTGAAAGGTAAGTGGTTTGTTCTTATATGAATTTGATGGGTAATGAAGTTAATTAGAGTACTTAAATGTATAAGAGTTTGATTTTTATGTATATGTGTAAATTGTGAATGTAAAGTGAGATCACATATTGAAATTGGGAAGCTTGGTGTATATGAACAATTTGGGCAGCCTTATGGTGAAGTTGGAAGGGTTTAAATTCATGAAAGGTTTGTTGAATTATGGTACTAAAAGTGGTAGCATATGTATATGATTTAGTAGAGAATGAATATGTAATTTGATGATGGAAGTTATGTGTAATGGTTAGGAGTATTATGTGTATATGTTGTTATAAATGGACTTTGTAATTTAAGAATTGTATTTGGTATATTTAAAGTCATTGTATTCTGCCCAAAGTGACTATAAAATGAAGTGATAAATGGTTGTGGTATGATACAAATGCAGAATTTGGTTTGGGAATGAAGTATGGTTAGTTGAATGTGTGAATGGTTAAGGCTTCAAAAATGTGTTAAGGGCAGTATGTGTTTTAGACTATAAATAGAATTGTGGGACTCCAATTGCCATAAGTCTAATTGGAGGTGAAACTAGGCACCAAATGTGCCAACTTTCATGAAGAAAGCCTACCTAAATTCTGTCCAAAAAGTAACATGTGAATTAACCAAATCCGGACTAGTGACTTTGCAAACCTAAAAATTGACCATTTGAACAGCAGTCAGTATTTTGGCCATAACTCACTCAAAACAGGTCCAAATGACCTGAAATTTATACCATGGATATCTTAGACATAGAGCTACAACTCTTATGAAGACACCAAAACCCAGAAATGACCATAAGCAAGTCAAAATGCTAGCACAAGTTCAGGTGTAAAAACTGCCAGAATCGAAAATGACCTAAAAATGACCTAAGTTTGCCATTTTAGTGCAATATGTCCAGCAATAGTAAAATGATCATAACTTGGTCTAGTAAACTCCAAATGACCTAAAATTTGTGGTAAAAGTTCATTAAGACATAGACCTACAAGTTTGTAATTCTGACCAGAACCCAAAAACTGAGGGAACTAGGTCATCTGGCTAGGTCAATACAGCATACCAAAATCTGATAAATTGCAATAAAGTGCAATACACTTGAAAATGAAATTGGTAACATATACCAACACTTGAGGACTATAAAATGTGACATATTAGTAACATTAAAATTAATTCACCTAGTGTACATTAAAGGTTAATATTATAGATTGACTAATGAAAGGAGTAGTATCAATAAAATTTAATTATGGAACCTTATGATTAGAAACAATTTAACTAAGTATTGAAACACTTTAAATTGTGTGTTTAAGTTGAAAAGGATATTGAAGAGCATAAGGAACATTGAGTTAAGGCCAAGAGGTGACTCATCCGAGGTCTGTGCATAATACTTTTTATATTCACTGCTTTTACCAGAAAATTTATTTCGAGAAATGAGTTATGAATAATTTTTTATTGTTTTGGCTTTGGGAATTTTATTTGGAAGTTATTGTGTTGCCTACTTTGCAAATGGAAATTTTGAGATAAAATGTGATTTTTGGTTTGTATGAAATATTTAAATATTGTGATTTGGAATTATTTTGATTCACACTTGGCATGGTAGTCCCTTACTCTGTTCCTCCCCCACTTGTGGGGTTGAGTTTGATATTTGATTATTTTCCTCCCTCTCTGGCTTACCAGTCTGAGGTGAGTTTGGATGAGTACTCATTAGCTAGCTAGCCACCTCCCTCATTGATTTCGATTAGTGGGGTGAGTTTGTCTTGTCGTGGTGTACAACACGGCATGTTCGGAAAAGTTTGTGTCATGACCTAAGTTGTGTTATTGATTGGCAACACTGTGTTTATTAAATTGTTTGATCAAATTTGTGTTATATCAGCTTTGAAAATTGTGACATGAAATTGTGAATCATTTGAATTGTGAATTGTCGATAAATGTTTTTATATATCGCATGTTAAATTGTTATTGTGCACCACTGAGTAAATTTTACTCAGCCATAGCTTTTTCATTGCTACCGCAGGTAGACAGACAGACAGAGCAGTAGAGTAGGCTGCTTGTGCTTCACTTTTGGGATTTTACTGGGTATATTGAGTATACCACTTCCTTGTAAATATTATTGTAATGTATGTGAACTGTATGTATATATTGTACTTGGTCTTGAGCAATTGTAAGATAAAGTTGTAAATTATTTTGGCCTGTCAAAATATTGTATTACAATTCTCTTATTTCAGCTTTTGAAATACTCATTTATTTTGCACTTTATCTTTGGAATTACTGAAAATGATATTGAATTGAGTTTGAACTGTGTTGAGGACACTGATTTGAATTGAGCCATATTGGATTTTGGGATTGAACAAATATATTGGAAGTACTTTTTATAGGTTTTTGAAGAACTGTTTAGCTCCAAATAAAGACGGCACTCTGCTGAAATTTTTACAGAAATTACTAATACTTCATATGTGTTATTTGGTTTCACTTCAGTTAAAAAAAAAAATTAAAACCTGTCAAAAGTGCTCACCATTGTAAAAGGAATTAAGAAAAGGTTCAAAATTCCTTGTAGTGTATTTAATGGGTTATCAGTGGATGAAGTTTGGTAATTCATTAGGTATACTACGGGATCATGTTACAACTTACAGAGGCATAGGGTGTGACATGATTAATTAAATAGGTTTGGTTTGCAATTAGATTACAAAGTCCCTAGCATGGCTTGAAACCAAATCTAGGTTATTGGATGTATAGTATAAGTTAAATCTATATTTAAAGTGTTTAAATATGAATTTAATTATAAGAAATTAATTAATAGAGATTAATTAATTAATTAATTTATATTTGATATAAATTGATTAGAAGAAGAGAAATAATTATTTTGGGTTGAGAACTCAAAATTAAGACACAGGGGTATTTTGGTCATTTCACAGGGTTACATGTGGCACCATGAGATGGTGACACATGGTATTACACATAAGCTTACCATATGTCTTTCAATCATGTAAGATGATCAAAGTCAAGATTAAATATAGGTTTGACACTTGCCACAATGTGATTGGGTCAATTAAACCTAGAGCCAATCAGAAGGTGACATGTGGCAAGAGTTTTAGGTGGTGACCTAGCTATATAAGTGTAAGGATGAAAGAACAAAAATACTAGCTGCTGTATTCTCTTGGTGCTGCCACCCTTGGAGTGTTCTTCTTCTCATCTTCTTCATCTCTCATCAATTCAAAGTGATTTGCCAACAATCTCTTGAATTAAAAACACTAGAAATTGTTTCTAGTGTCCTGTTTACATCTATAATCTCTTAAAAGGTAAAACCTATTTTTCTAATTGATTGGAAAAGCTTTAGAAGTTGTTCAAGGGGCTGCCATTGGTGATCTTGGTGTGGACAAGCTAGAGGGACAACATCTGGTGTCCTAGGCGCATCCCAAAGGTGCCAAACATACTGTAGTGTATCAAAAAGGTTAGTGCACTTGTTCTTGATCTAATCTAGGATTCTAATGAATTAATCTGATTAATTATAAAATTTTAAATGGCTAATGTAGATCCAAAAACATATTAAAAGAGTTTTAATATGCTGTTTATCATTGAAATCAAATAGATAAAAATGAATCTTGCATGATGCATGTGACCCTAGGTGAAAAATTTTTGAATTCAATGATATAAATTTATATTTTTCATTCTTCCGCTCCTTCAGATACACCTTCGGAAGGTCTGCTCATATCTTATTATTTAGATTCTGATGATACTCATAGTTCATCTACAGCTTGGGTTTTAGATTCTAGTTCTCACATTTCTTATTTTATGCAGGAACTAGCAAAAAGTAGCAGCTTGCGTTCTCGAGATGTTAGACTCCGGATTGGCGATGGCTCAACTATTAAAGCTTTAGCCATAGGTTCTAAATCTTTTTACATGACTGGACATGTTTTGTGTTTGGATAATATTTTAGATGTACCGAATGCTTTTAAGAACATCATTTCTATATTTAGTTTGACTAGAAATGGCTTTGAATTCCAGTTCACAGATGACGTTTGCAATATTTATTTTGGAAATAAATATGTTAGTTCGGGTTATATGAATGATGGTCTTTATTATTAGCATAATAATGACTAACGCAAATTGAATGCAAGTGATCTAAATGAATGCAATGCCATGATGAAAATTAACTCAAGTTCAAAATATATTTGGCACTTAAAGTTAGGTCATGTTGCAGAAGATAGGATTGCAAAATTGGAGAAAATGGGGATTCTATCCTCATTGGGTTCTGAACCTACTCCAACTTGTGAATCCTGCCTTCAAGGAAAAATAACCAGATTACCTTTTTTTGGACAAGGGCCAAGAAATGAAAATATTTTGGAGCTAACACATAGTGATGTATGTGGTCCATTTAAAGAAATGGCTAGAGGCGATTTTCATTATTTTATTACCTTTATTGATGATAAATCAAGGTTTGGGTATTTGTATTTGATGAAATACAAACATGAATCTTTTGAAAAGTTCAAAGAATTTAAATCTGAAGTAGAAAATCAACAAGGAAAAAGTATTAAAGCTCTTCGATCAGATCGTGGAGGTGAATACTTGAGTACTAAATTTGATGAATACTTGAAAGAGCATGGCATTGTTTCCCTGCTGACTCCTCCAAGAACACCATAGCTAAATGGTGTATCTGAAAGGAGAAATCGTACCCTATTAGATATGGCACGTAGTATGATGAGCTATACTGATATGCCAATCTCCTTTTGGGGATTTGCATTAGAATCAGCTTTGCATATTCTGAATAGGATTCCATCAAAATCAGTATCTTTTACATCTTATGAGATATGGCATGGAAGAAAACCAAGTCTTAAGCATGTTAAGATTTGGGGTTGTCCAGCTTATATCAAAAAGCTGAATACTGATAAATTGGAAACCAAATCAGCAAAGGGTCAATTTTTTGGATATCCAAAAGATAGTTTTGGATATCCAAAAGATAGTTTTGGATATTATTTTTATTTACCTCCATCATAAAAGGTTGTGGTAAGTAGAGATGCCACATTTCTTGAATAACTGCTTGTTCAAGAAGGAGGCAAAGGAAGGAAAATAGAATTAGAATTGGAGAATTCTGACCAACTAACAGATCAGATGGATATAGATCCATCTAGTCAACCTACACCTATTGATGAAACATCTACAGTTATTCCTCGCAGATCAACCAGGTATCTCACCCACCAGTGAGATATGGTTTTCTTCACGAAGAAGAACAAGAGTTGTCCACTCATGAAGATGTAGATCATGGAGATGAGCCATTTGACTATGAAGAAGTTATATCAGATATAGACTCTTCAAAATGGATTTATGATTGAAATCCGAGATTGATTACATATATAAGAATCAAGTTTGTGATCTTGTTGACCCACCTAAAGGTATTGTACCTATAAGGAACAAATAGGTTTTCAAGAAGAAAATTGGTTCTGATGAAAAGGTAGAGACCTATAAAGCAAGCTAGTAGCGAAAGGGTTTCGCCAAAGGCAAGGAATCGACTATGAGGAGACTTTCTCGCCTGTTGCCATGCTTAAATCAATTAGGATTCTATTAGCAATAGTTGCATACTATGATTATGAGATTTGGCAGTTGGATGTCAAAATAGCTTTTCTCAATGGATACATTGAACAAAACATTTTCATGGAACAACCTAGGGGTTTTGAATCCCAAGATGGTTCCAAGGTATACAAGCTAAAGCGATCCATTTATGGGTTGAAACAAGCTTCGAGGAGTTGGAACATCCATTTTGATGAAGCCATTAAGTCATTTGGTTTTATAAAAAATGAGGATGAGCCATGTGTATATAAGAAGGTTAGTGTTAGTGCTATCACCTTCCTTGTCTTATATGTGGATGATATTCTATTGATGGGTAATGACACAGGTATGTTGACAACTGTAAGGGTATGGTTGTCAAATACATTCTCCATGAAAGACTTAAGGGAGGCAACCTATATTCTTGGGATTCGCATCTATAGAGATAGAGCGAAAAGAATAATTGGTTTATCTCAAAGTCTATACTTGGAAAAGGTGCTAAAGAGGTTTAACATGCTTGATTTCAAGAGAGGATTATTACCAGTGAGACATGGTATCCACCTTTCTAAAGAGATGTGTCCAAAGGCACCTGAAGAAAGGGATAAAATGGCATGGATTCCATATGCTTTGGCTATTGGAAGTTTGATGTATGCAATGTTGTGTACTAGGTTGGATATCGCATATGCTGTTAATTTGACTAGCAGGTATCAATCCAATCTAGGTTTGGAACACTGGATAGCTGTCAAGAATATCCTTAAGTACTTGAGAAGAACTAAGGATTTATTCTTGATATATGGAAATGTTGACTTGCAATTGGATGGTTATACTGATTCTGATTTCCAATCAGATATCGATGATAGAAAGTCTACCTCTGGATATGTGTTCATTTGTAATAGAGGTGCAGTCAGTTGGAAGAGTTCTAAACAGAGTACGACTGCAAATTCTGTTAGTAGTATGCCCTAAAGCATATCGTTTAGTATGTATCCTGTACATGTTTTTATTAATAAAAGGCATTTCCACTTTTCTGTTTACATAATATATTTATGTGTAATAGAAAAGTTCCACAGATATTTTGTTAGAAATTTTATTCTTAAGTTATTAAGAATATGAGTGACAGTATTTCTAGTACAAAGTATCATAAATAGGTTCACAATCGAGGATACTTCACAATAAAGACATGACTTATCCAGAAAGATTGTATTCATGTTTGTTCCGAAGTTATTTATATGAGATATAAATAAGATGGAATGGTGAGTCTCATGCCATATGACAAATATGATAGGCACTTATACATGATAAGTAGGTCAAACCAGCAACACTTATGACAAGCACAGAAAGTTTACTCTTGTCAATGTATTTTCATAAATCATATCAGTGCATATAATCTTTAGACCTGAGATATCACAATTATCTTGTATATAGGTAGTTTGAGTTTGATACTGCTTTCATACTTGTACTGTGTATGGATATATGGGCATGTGTTGGCTCCTACTAGTTATATATGGAGGTAGATGTTGATCAAGATGGAATATGTTCCTCTAAGTAAATAGGGATAAAATCCTATGTTCATTTAATTGTTCTTGATGTTTCAAGTTCCTGGCCAGAACCGATAGATTTAATCAGAAAAGAGTTTCTGATGAGAAAATATTTTTAATCAAGAACTGGAATTAAAAGAGAACATAATATTCATAGCAAATGGGGTTTGACATAAACCATGACTCCAGCTTGAATTGGGATTTTGTAATAGAGAGATTCTAGTGCATGGTAACATATGATTATAGGTTCATTTAAGATAAACCTTATTACTGATTGGGTAACCATGGCATGCTATGCTAGAGGTTAACCATGGTCTATGAGGTGCATAAAATGATTTAGAGAAATCATTTATGGTAAGGAAGAGTTCTGATCATATTAAGAGTTGATATCATGTCTCATTGTCAATTAATGATGAACCTAGTAAGTCACACACATACAAAAGTAATCACCAAATTAAATATGATTTAATTAATTAATTAAAGAGTTTAATTGATTAATTAAATAGGTTTGGTTTGCAATTAGATTGCGAAGTCCCTACCATGACTTGAAACCAAATCTAGGTTATTAGATCTATAGTATAAATTAAATTTATATTTAAAGTGTTTAAATATGAATTTAATTAATGAGAAATTAATTAATAGAGATTAATTAATTAATTTATATTTGATATAAACAAATTGATTAGAAGAAGAGAAATAATTATTTTGGGTTGAGAACTCAAAATTATGACACTGGGGCATTTTTGTCATTTCAGAGGGTCACAAGTGGCACCATGAGATGGTGACACATGGCGTTACACATAAGCTTGCCAAATGTCTTTTAATCATGTAAGATGATTAAAATTAAGATTAAATATAGGTTTGACACTTGGCACATTGTGATTGGGTCAATTAAACTTAGAGCTAATCAGAAGGTGACATGTGGCAAGGGTTTTAAGTGGTGACCTAGCTATATAAGTGTTGTTATGAAAAGAAAAATCATAACCAGCTACTGCTTCCCTTTGTGCCGCCACCCTTGAGGCTCCCATTCTCTCTTCTTCTTCATCTCTCATCAATTTAAAGAGATTAGCAAACAATCTCTTGAATTAAAAATATTAGAAATTGTTTCTAGTGTCCTATTTACATCTTTAATCTCTTAAAAGGCAAAACTTGATTTTCTAACTAATAGAAAAAGCTTTAGAAGCTGTTCAAGGGCTACCATAGGTGATCTTGGTGTGGACAAGTTAGAGAGATAACATCTAGTGTCCTAAAGATGCATCCCAAAGGTGCCAAACACACTGCAGTGCATCAAGAGGTTAGTGCACTTGTTCTTGATCTAATATAGGGTTCTAAAATTAATCTGATTAATTCTAAAATCTTGAATGGCAAATACATATCCAAAAACATATTAAAAGAGTTTTAATATGTTGTTTATCATTGAAATCAAATAGATAAAAATAAATCTTGCATGATGCATGTGACCCTAGGTGAAAATTTTTGAATTCAATGATATAAACTTATGTTTTTCATGCTTTCGCTCCTTCAATTGGTATCGGAGCCACTATATTTGCCATTTAGATTGTTGATTATATGATTTAATTGTGTGGTATGATCATAAGATGATAGATCCATTGCCGGTTACAATGAAAGGTGGCGACATGGTGGAGTGCACCATGGGTGCGCATGGTTTGGCTCCTCCCATGGTGTGCGCAAGGTTTAGCTTTTTAATTTGCAATTGTTGTATGATTTAAAAACTCATCCTATGTCTAATTAATCACACAATTAAATTTTGATTCAAATCAGAATTTTAAAAATTGTTTGAATGTGATTCAAATCTGAATTTTAAAAGTTGTTTGAATGTGATTCAAATATGAATTTTTAAAGTTATTTGAATAATATTCAAATCTGAATTTTTAAAAATTGTTTGAATGTGATTCAAATCTGAATTTTTAAGGTTGTTTAAATGTGATTCAAATCTGAATTTTTAAATTTGTTTGAATGTGATTCAAATCTCAATTTTTAAATTTATTTGAATCATATTCAAATCTGAATTTTTAAGTTGAATATGAGATATTCAATTTAATTTAAGTACGTATGTTTTATTTAATTGTTAAACAATGATATGCATGATAGATGATCATGGACTATAAAAGACCAATGTGATTGGATTTATTTCTTTTATGTTTCTTTGGGATTGTAAATTAATTAATTTATTTTAATTTATTTTGGGCATGTATTATTAAGGTTGTAATAATTTTGGGTTGTAATTTCATTTATTTAAGTTCTTGTAAATTCGCCTTGGTATGCCAAGGATTACTATATAATTGGATTGCAAGAAGATCAAGGAGGTCAAGAGCATTAGTGGGACTAGTGGGAGGAATTCAAGATCAAGTGTTGATTATGTACTCCTTCAGTAACTCTTGTAAAATGAATGAATGAAATGCACCTAGGAATGCCCTGATTCAATTCTTGGTGGTTCAGAATTGAATCCCTTAGAAAGTCCATGATCATACCATATTTACTGTTTATCCATGAATGCATGAGATGTATGGGAATGTATGCAAGTATATGATATATGCATGCTAAATGGATAATGTGCAAAGTGAGACCTTAATAGTAATTAAGATGACCATAAAATCTTCCAAATAAATGATTAAGTTGGAAATGCTATAATTAAAGTAATTATAACTTGGGCCCTCCATTGGGGCAATTATTTTAAGAAATTTTAAATAGTTGCATATGATGCAATTAATTTAAGATATATTCCTAAGAATAATTGCTAAGCATAAGATGTTGTCAATATGTAAATGGTTTGGTGGCCAATATTGGATGTACCTGAGGACATTAAAATTATTTGCATAATTACTAGCTCAATGGGATCAACTTAACTAATGCAAGATAAGTCAATAATGGATGTACTTGAGATTTTGAGCATTAGGGGCTAGGTAAAGGATTGAACCTCACATGAGATGTGATGGGCAAGGAGTTGCTCACTTATAGTTTATTATAATTCCAATAATGGATGTACCTGAGGATGATCAATAGAATTATAAGAATTTAATCACCCACTAGAAATCCATCCAACTAGGATTTCTGTTTTCTACTTTGGAAGTGTAGGATTCGCTAAGTTAGTGGGATTACCAATTTGATTAAAAGACCATAATCATTTTGGTTAATTACATGATACATTTACTAATTAATCTGGTTATTTTCTGCAATTTATTTTCTGATAATAATGAGCACAGAATAACCGCCACCATCCAATATCCTTGTAAGCATACTTGATCGCAATAGGTTGACAAGACCTAATCTGTCTGATTGGCTAAGAAATTTGAAACTTGTCCTGAACCTTGAACATATAGGATATGTTCTAAACTCAAATGTTCCTAGTCCCTTACCTCCAGAGGCCACCCAAGAGGAACATGAAACTTTGGACAAGGGGAAAGAGCATTATATGAGAGCTAAGTGTTACATGTTTGCTTCCATGAGTAATGAGTTACAGAAGCAGGATGAGAACATGCAGAGTGCGAGTGAGATCCTCCTTCACCTACAAGAGTTGTATGGTGAGCACAGCAAGAATGCTAGGTATGAGATATCTAGGCTACTGTTCCACATGAGGATGTCTGAGGGACAGAATGTTAGGGATCATGTCCATAAGATGATTCGGCTAATTGAGCAGCTGGAACATTTTGACTTCAACATGGATTTCCAACTACAGACGGATTTGATCCTTCAGTCCCTTCTTGAGTCTTTGGGGAAATTTGTGACAAATTTCCATATGATTAAACAGGAATGCACCTTGGCTGGTTTACTCAACATGCTGGTTATTGCCCAAAAGAATATGCTGGGCAATAAAGGAAAAGAGGTAGCTTTGATTACATCTTATTTTACTGGAAAGTCCAACAAGAAGAAGGGTAATAAGAAAAAGAAATCTCATATTCCTAGTCCTTCCAAGAAAATAGCTAAACAGAAAGGGAAGACTAAAGCTGATGGAGGTAAAGGGAAGTGTTTCCACTGCCAGAAGGATGGGCATTAGAAAAGGAACTACCCAGAGTATCTTGCTTCTCTGAAGGACAAGAAGGATAGACCTTCGGATGGTATGTCCATATCTTGTTATTTATATTCTAATGATACTCATAGTTCATCTACAGCTTGGGTTTTAGATACTGGTGCCAGTTCTCACATATCTTATGATATGTAGGAACTAGCAAATAGTAGCAGCTTGCGTTCTCAAGATGTTAGAGTCTGGATTGGCAATGGCTCAACTGTTGAAGCTTTAGCCATAGGATCTAAATCTTTTTACATGTTTGGACATGTTTTGTGTTTGGATAATATTTTATATGTACCTGATGCTTTTAAGAACATCATTTCTATATCTACTTTGACTAGAAATGGTTATGAATTTCAGTTCACAGAAGATGTTTGCAATATTTATTTTGCAAATAAATATGTTGGTTCGGGTTATATGAATGATGGTCTATATTAGTTGGATAATAATGACAAACACAAAATGAATACAAGTAATCTAAATGAATGTAATGCCATGGTGAAAATCAACTCAAGTTCAAAATATATTTGGCACTTAAGGTTATGTCATGTTGCAGAAGATAGGATTGTAAAACTGGAGAAAATGGGGATTCTTTCCTCATTGGGCTCTGAGCCTACTCCAACTTGTGAATCTTGCCTTAGAGCAAAATGACTAGATCACCCTTTGTTGGACAAGGGCTAAAAGCTGAAAATATTTTGAAGCTAATACAAAGTGATGTATGTGTTCCATTTAAGGAAATGGCTAGAGGTGGTTTTCATTACTTTATTACCTTTACTAATGATAAATCAAGGTTTGGGTATTTGTAGTTGATGAAATACAAATATGAATCCTTTGAAAAGTTCAAAGAATTTAAATCTAAAGTAGAAAATCAAACAGGAAAAAGTATTAAAGCTCTTCGATCAGATCATGGAGATGAATATTTGAGTACTGAATTTGATGAATACTTGAGAGAGCATGGCATTGTTTCCCAGTTGACTCCTCCAGGAACAACACAGCTGAATAGTGTATCTGAAAGGAGAAATCGTACCCTATTGGATATGGTAACTAGTATGATGAGCTATACTGATATGCCAATCTCCTTTTGGGGATTTGCATTAGAATCAGCTTTGTATATTCTGAATAGGATTCCATAAAAATCAGTTTCTTCCACACCTTATGAGATATGGCATGGAAGAAAACCAAGTCTAAAGCATGTTAAGATTTGGGGTTTTCCAGCTTATATCAAAAAGCTGAACACTGATAAATTGAAAACCAGATCAGAAAAGGGTCGATTTGTTGGATATCTAAAAGATAGTTTTGGATATTATTTTTATTTGCCTACTTCACAAAAGGTTGTGGTAAGTAGAGATGCCACATTTCTTGAACAACAGTTTGTTCAAGAAGGAGGCAAATGAAGGCAAATAGAGTTAGAATTGGAGAATTCTAACCAACCAACAGATCAGATGGATATAGATCCATCTAGTCAACCTACAACCATTGATGAAACATCTACAGCTATTCCTCGTAGAACAACCAGGGTATCTCACCTACCAGTGAGATAGGGTTTCCTTCATAAAGAAGAAAAAGAGTTATCTACTCATGAAGAAGTAGATCATGGAGATGATCCACTTACCTATGAAGAAGATATATCAGATATAGACTCTTCAAAATGGATTGATGCTATAAAATCCGAGATTGATTCCATGTATAAGAATCAAGTTTGGGATCTTGTTGACCCACCTGAAGGTATTGTACCTATAGGAAACAAATGGGATTTCAAGAAGAAAATTGTTTCTGATGGAAAGGTAGAGACCTATAAGGCAAGGCTAGTAGCGAAAGGGTTTCACCAAAGGCAAGGAATCGACTATGAGGAGACTTTCTCGCCTGATGCCATGCTTAAATCAATTAGAATTCTATTAGCAATAGCTGCATACTATGATTATGAGATTTTCCAGATAGATGTCAAAACAGTTTTTTTCAATGGATACATTGAAGAAAATATTTTCATGGAACAACCTAGGGGTTTTAAATCCCAAGATGGTTTCAAGGTATGCAAGCTAAAGCGATCCATTTATGGGTTGAAACAAGCTTCAAGGAGTTGGAACATTCGTTTTGATCAAGCCATTAAATCATTTGGTTTTATCAAAAATGAGGATGAGTCATGTGTATATAAGAAGGTTAGTGACAGTGCTATCACTTTCCTTGTCTTATATGTGGATGACATACTGTTGATGGGTAATGACACAGGTATGTTAACAACTATAAAGGTATGGTTGTCAAATATATTCTCCATGAAAGACTTAGGGGAGCCAATCTATATTCTTGGGATTCGCATCTATAGAGATAGAGCGAAAAGAATAATTGGTTCATCGCAAAGTCTATACTTGGAAAAGGTGTTAAAGAGGTTTAACATGCTTGATTCCAAGAGAGGATTGTTGCCAGTGAGACATGGTTTCCACCTTTCTAGAGAGATGTCTCCAAAGACAACTGAAGAAAGAGATAAAATGGTCAGGATTCCATATGCTTCGGCTATTGGAAGTTTAATGTATGCAATATTGTGTACTAGGCCGAATATCGCATATGTTGTTAGTTTGACTAGCAGGTATCAATCTAATCTAGGTTTGGAGCACTGGATAGCTGTCAAGAATATCCTTAAGTACTTGAGAAGAACTAAGGATTTATTACTAAGGATTTATTCTTGATCTATGGAGGTGGAGACTTACAATTGGATGGTTATACTGATTCTGATTTCCAATCAGATATCAATGATAGAAAGTCTACCTCTGGGTATGTGTTCATTTATAATGGAGATGCAGTTAGTTGGAAGAGTTCCAAACAGAGCACGACGGTAGATTCCACTACCGAGGCTGAGTTTATTGCTGCATCAGATGCTGCAAAGGAAGCTGTTTGGATAAAGAAGTTCATGACAGAACTTACAGTAGTTCCTTCCATTAAGTCAGCAGTTCCACTACACTGTGACAACAATGGAGCAGTCATACAGGCTAAGGAACCCTGGTCTCGCCAGAAATCCAAACACATAGAAAGGCGCTACCACATTATCAGAGAAATAGTTGGACGAGGAGATGTAGCCATGCAGAAAATAGCATCAGCTGAAAATCCAGCTGATCCATTCACTAAGCCTCTGTCACAGACACAGCTAGACCGACATCTTGAGAAGATGGGTCTAAGATATTGTAATGAATGGCTCTAGTGCTAGTGGGAGATTGTTTGTAGTATGCCCTAGAGCATATCATTTAGTATGCATCTTGTACATGTTTTTATTAATAAAAGGCATTTCCACTTTTCTGTTTACATTATATATTTATGTGTAATAGAAAAGGTCCATTGATATTTTGTTAGAAATATTATTCTTAAGTTGTTAAGAATATGAGTGACAATATTTCTAGCACAAAGTATCATAAATAGGTTCACAATCGAGGATACTTCATAATAAGGACATGACTTATCCAGAAAGATTGTATTCATATTTGTTCCCAAGTTATTTATATGAGATATAAATAAGATGGAATGGTGAGCCTCATGCCATATGAAACATGATAGGCACTTGTAGATGATAAGTAGGTCGAACCAGTGACACTTATGACAAGCACATGGAGTTTACTCTTATAAATGTATTGTTATAAATCATATCAGTGCATATAATCTTTAGACCTGAGATAGCACAATTATCTTATATATAGGTGGTTTGAGTTTGATACTGCTTTCATACTTGTACTGTGTATGGGTATATGGGCATGTGTTGGCTCCTACTAGTTATATATGGAGGTAGGTGTTGATCAAGATGGAATCTGTTCCTCTAAGAAAATAGGGATAAAATCCTAAGTTCATTTAATTGTTCTTGATGTTTCAAGTTCTTGGCCAGGATAGATAGATTTAATCAGAAAAGAGTTTCTGATGAGAAAATCTTTTTAATCAAGAACTGGAATTAAAAGAGAACATAATATTCATAGAAAATGAGGTTTGACATAAACCATGACTCCAGCTTGAATTAGGATTTTGTAACAGAGAGATTCTAGTGCATGGTAACATATGATTATAGGTTCATTTAAGGTAAACCTTATTACTGATTAGGTGGCCATGACATGCTATGCTAGGTGTTAACCATGGTCTATGAGGTGCATAAAATGATTTAGAGAAATTATTTATGGTAAGAAAGAGTTCTGATGATATTAGGAGTTGATATCATGTCTCATTGCCAATTAGTGATGAGCCTTGTAAGTCACACACATACAAAAGTAATCACCAAATTAAATATGATTTAATTAATTAATTAAAGAGTTTAATTGATTAATTAAATAGGTTTGATTTGTAATTAGATTGCGAAGTCCCTAGCATGACTTGAAACCAAATCTAGGTTATTGGATGTATAGTATAAGTTAAATTTATATTTAAAGTGTTTAAATATGAATTTAATTAATGAGAAATTAATTAATAGAGATTAATTAATTTATATTTGATATAAATTGATTAGAAGAGAAACAATTATTTTGGGTTGAGAACTCAAAATTAAGACACAGGGGCATTTTGGTCATTTCTCAGGGTGACATGTGGCACCATGAGATGGTGACGCATGGCATTACACATAAGCTTGCCAAATGTCTTTTAATCATGTAAGATGATTAAAATTAAGATTAAATATAGGTTTGACACTTGGCACAATATGATTGGGTCAATTAAACCTAGAGCTAATCAGAAGGTGACATATAGCAAGGGTTTTAAGTGATGACCTAGCTATATAAGTGTTGTTATGAAAAGAAAAATTATAACCAGCTGCTGCCTCCCTTTGTGCCACCACCCTTAAGGCTCCCATTCTCTCTTCTTCTTCATCTCTCATCAATTCCAAGAGATTAGCAAACAATCTCTTGAATTAAAAATACTAGAAATTGTTTCTAGTGTCCTGTTTACATCTTTAATCTCTTAAAAGACAAAACTTGATTTTCTAATTAATAGAAAAAGCTTTAGAAGCTATTCAAGGGCTGCCATAGATGATCTTGGTGTGGACAAGCTAGAGGGATAACATCTAGTGTCCTAAAGACGCATCCCAAAGGTGCCAAACACACTGCAGTGCATCAAGAGGTTAGTGCACTTGTTCTTGATCTAATCTAGGATTCTAAAATTAATCTGATTAATTCTAAAATCTTGAATGGCAAATACAGATCCAAAAACATATTAAAAGAGTTTTAATATGTTGTTTATCATTGAAATCAAATAGATAAAAATAAATCTTGCATGATGTATGTGACCCTAGGTGAAAATTTTTGAATTCAATGATATAAACTTGTGTTTTTCATGCTTTCGCTCCTTCAGATTCCACTATAGAGGCCAAGTATCAGATGCTGCAAAAGAAGCTGTTTGGATATAAGAAACCTCGGTCTCACTAGAAATCCAAACACACTAGAAATCCAAACACATAGAAAGGCGCTTCAACATTATTAGAGAAATAGTTGGGCAAGGCGATGTAGCCATGCAGAAAATAGCATCAGTTGAAAATCCAGCTGATCCATTCACTAAGCCTTTGTCATAAGCTCAGTTAGACCGACATCTTGAGAGGATGAGTCTAAGATATTGTAATGAATGGCTCTAGTCCTAGTGGGAGATTATTAGTAGTATGCCCTATAGCATATCATTTAGTATGTATCTTGTACATGTTTTTATTAATAAAAGGCATTTTAACTTTTCCGTTTACATAATATATTTATGTGTAATAGAAAAGGTCCAATGATACTTTGTTAGAAATTCTATTATTAAGTTGTTAAGAATATGAGTGACAGTATTTCTAGGACAAGGTATTATAAATAGGTTCACAATCGAGGATACTTCACAATAAGGACATGACTTATCCAGAAAGATTGTAATCATGTTTGTTCCCAAGTTGTTTATATGAGATATAAATAAGATGAAATGGTGAGTCTCATGCCATATGACAAATATGATAGGCACTTATGCATGATAAGTAGGTCGAACCAGTGAAATTTATGACAAGCACATGGAGTTTACTCTTGTCAATGTATTATCATAAATCATAACAGTTCATATAATCTTTAGACCTGAGATAGCACAATTATCTTGTATATAGGTGGTTTGAGTTTGATACTGCTTTCTTACTTGTACTGTGTATGTATGGGCATGTGTTGGCTCCTACTAGTTATATATGGAGGTAGGTGTTGATCAAGATGGAATCTGTTACACTAAGTAAATAGGGATAAAATCCTATGTTCATTTAATTGTTCTTGATGTTTCAAGTTCCTGGCCAGGACAGATAGATTTAATCAGAAAAATTTTCTGATGAGAAAATATTTTAATCAATAACTAGAATTAAAAGAGAACATAATATTCATAGTAAATGGGGTTTGACATAAACCATGACTCCAGCTCGAATTGGGATTTTGTAACAGAGAGATTCTAGTGCATGGTAACATATGATTATAGGTTCATTTAAGGTAAACCTTATTACTGATTGGGTGGCCATGGCATGCTATGCTAGGTATTAACCATGGTCTATGAGGTGCATAAAATGATTTAGAGAAATCATTTATGATAAGAAAGAGTTCTGATAATATTAAGAGTTAATAATCATGTCTCATTGCTAATTAGTGATGAGCCTAGTAAGTCACACACATACAAAAGTAATCACCAAATTAAATATGATTTAGTTAATTAATTAAAGAGTTTAATTATTAATTAAATAGGTTTGGTTTGCAATTAGATTACAAAGTCCCTAGCATGGCTTGAAACCAAATCTAGGTTATTGGATGTATAGTATAAGGTAAATTTATATTTAAAGTGTTTGTGTAACACCTCGAACCTCAGAGTTATGAATAGCACCATTTTTTGTCTGTGACTAGTACTATTCAAAGACACCTTGAGGACCAAAAATAAATAGAAAATTAATTGAGATAGACACAATAAAAATTCAAGTGAATCAAAGACCTAAGGATTTAACGGGTATAAAAAAAATGACCCGATGAGGGGCATTTTAGTCAATTCACTTCAAGAGTTGACTTTTGACCAAAATGTAAATTAAATTAAATAAAAATAAAATATTGAATTATTAAGAAATATTGAGGGAAAAATTAGAGTAAAAGTGAAAAGAAAATAAAAGAGGCAAAAATCTAGAATTTAAATTTCTTTTTTGACCTAATTAAAATTTAAGGGACCAATGGCTTTAGACAATTCATTAAATGAATTAAAAAGGAATAAATAAGTATAAAAGAAGATAAAACCCTCCCTTTCTTTCTCATTTAGTTACCACCCACTCTGTCTCCTTCTCTCTTTCTTTCTTTCTTCTTCTTCCTTCTTTCTCCATTGACACCCATTCTCAAAACTCAATTCCTTGCTTTTCCTCTATGGGTTTTGCATCTAATTGGTAGAGAGCATCAAATTAATATTTGATTTAGAGATTACAAGCAAGGGGAAACAAGAGATTAGAAGAAAATTGAAGATTTTGGGAGTTGGAAGGAAGTCATCAAGAGGTAAGTTCTTTAATGCTCATTTTGTTATACAAACCTTAAATTAAGTTAGATTATGATGAAATTTCATAAGAAAATGAAAGGAAACATGCATGGAACCTAAACTAGGGTTTTGGCCAACTTAGGGAAAATTAGGGTTTTGATGTATTTTAGTTAAATTGATGATAAATGTAAGTTAGATTGAGGTAGTATGCATGATTGGGAGTAGTAAGATTTTATGGGATTGCATAAATTAAATTATGGAAGATTAAGGTTAATGGGAAAATTGGGTTTTGGTGCTACAGAGTGAAATTGGTGTGTGTAGCGTTAAATTATGGTCATTTGAGGTTTATTTAGTTTGAATTGACGTTGGGTTGATAAATGGAGGTAATGAAATGGTAGGATTAGGGAAATTGTAAACTTTGGTGTTTGAAAATTGTACGTTTTGTGCTAGGAAGTGCCATTGATGTGTTAATGCTAAATTATAGTCATTTGGGGTAAATTAAATGTGAATTGAGGTTGCTTAGTAGAAGTAATTGAACAAATGAAAAATTGAACTTAGGGCAGAATTTTGCACATTGAATTCAGTGTGTTTGCAAGCCCATAACTTAAGTTACACAACTCCAATTGGTGTGAAACCAATTGGAAACGAAACTTAAGACATAGGGCTAGAATTTTCATGAAGATACCTTGCCCCGAAAATGACCTTAAGCTCTCCGAAATGAGCCTTGAACTTGGAGACAGAAATTTGGAACATGCAGAATTTGACCATATGAACAGTAAACTTCGCATGGCCACAACTCTCTCTAGAAAACTTCGATTTAGGCGATTCTTGAACCGATGGAAACCTAAGACATAGTACAACATTTCATATGAAGAACTTGAGGCCAAATTATGGACTTAACCCAATCAAATTGCTGAGCAAAATTGAATCCTTGAATCTGTAGGATTGTAGATTTATCATATGAACAGTAAACTTTGCATGGCCATAACTCTCTTTAGAAAACTCCAATTTAGGCGATTATTGAATCAATGGAAACCTAAGATATAGTAGAACATTTCGTATGAAGAACATTAGACCAAATTATGGACTTAACTTGATCAAATTGCTGAACGAAGTTGGATCGATAAATCTGCCAGAACTAAATCAGAGCATGAGCGATGCGTGAGCGATGAATCGTGTTTTGGGCATAACTTGAGCTACACAGCTCCGAATTAGGCGATTCAAAAAGGAAAATAAAGTTAAGACCTAGATGAACAATTTTCATGGGGAACACCTCACCAAATTATGATTGAAACTAGGTAAAAATTGGATTCAAAGATTGGAGTACCAAGTTGTCCAAAACCAAAATTTTCAAAAATTTGCAAAGCTAATTTAGGATGCATTAGACATTCATTTAATGAGTTCTTGGCAGCAATTGAGATGTGCATTGAGACATTCTATTTGTGTATTTTCAGTAGAGAAAGAGGTTGGGACAGACAAGGAATAGTAGGTAATAAGGAAGGAGAATTATTGAAGGTTTGCGCACAACTAACATTTTCTTCATTTTTAAACTTGTAAATTGTTTGGAATGTGTTTATTTGAATGAATTTGCTTTGAACAAGTTTACTTTGACTAAAATATGATTTTTCTCTTGCATTTGAGAAATTTGGGTGTTGCCACCTTTATATGGATATTATGATGAATTTGAATGTGTTTATTGGTTTATAAACGTGATTGTTGAGTGGAAAATTTTTGGAAACTGTTTTGAAACCACAGTTAGCATGACAGTCCCTTCGGAACTCCCCAGTAGTAATGGCTACTTGGGATTGATAATTGATATTGATTATGTCTCCCATTAATAATGGTTAGTGGGGTAAGACTACATGAGTACTCATTAGCTAGCTAGCCCTTCCCTCATTAATAACGGTTAGTGAGGTTGAGATTGCTTTGTCGTGGTGTACAACACGGCACTGATCTTGAAATTTTGTGTCATTGCCTAAACTGTGTGTTGATGTTGCCAACACTAATACTTTGTGAATTGTGATTTATGAAGTGTGATTTCTCATTTGAAATGTTATTCCAATAAATTGCTCTTATGGACTAAGAACTATTATGAAGTTTTCATGTTTAAGAAAAATGTGATTTATTATGCTTTGACAAACTGTATTTTACCTTAAGTTTTAAAGTTATTAGTTGTGCACCACTGAGTGATATACTCAGCGATAGCTTTTTTATGCTGTCGCAAGTAAGGGAAAGGAGAAGGCTACCGAGTGAGAGACTTGGAAGCAGCATTTGGTATTGATTGTGGGTATATATAGTAGGTATACCCCTGTAATTTCCTTTTGATGTATTTGGTACTTATATGTATGGATGTACGGACATTGAGCAGTTTGTATTTAAAAGCATGGCATTGCTATCACATTTTGAGTTTGTAACTATTTTGTATTTCACTTTGAGACTTATGAAAATGTAACTTTTGCAATATTTATTCTATCATTATTTCCAATAAATGTTTACATGGGATTTTAACTATTCTCATGCAGTTTTCCACAAAAGAATTGATAAGATAAAAAGCTATGATTTGTTTTAAAATCCTTTGTAGCATAACTAATGGGTTATCGGTAGGTGGAGTTCGGTAATTCATTAAGTATGCTACGGGATCATGTCATGCCTTACCAAGGATAAGGTGTGACAGTTTAAATATGAATTTAATTATGAGAAATTAATTAATAGAGATTAATTAATTAATTTATATTTGATATAAATTGATTAGAAGAAGAGAAATAATTATTTTGGGTTGAGAACTCGAAATTAAGACACAGAGGAATTTTGATCATTTCATAGGGTGACTTGTGGCACCATGAGATAGTGACACATGGCATTACACATAAGCTTGCTATATGTCTTTTAATCATGTAAGATGATCAAAGTCAAGATTAAATATAGGTTTGACACTTGGCACAGTGTGATTGGGTCAATTAAACCTAGAGCCAATCAGAAGGTGACATGTGGCAAGGGTTTTAAGTGGTGACTTAGCTATGTAAGTGTAAGGATGAAAGAACAAAAATACTAGCTACTGTATTCTCTTGGTGCCGCCACCCTTGGAGTGTTCTTCTTCTCATCTTCTTCATCTCTCATCAATTCAAAGAGATTTGCTAACAATTTCTTGAATTAAAAATACTAGAAATTGTTTCTAGTGTCCTTTTTACATCTGTAATCTCTCAAAAGGCAAAACCTATTTTTCTAATTGATTGGAAAAGCTTTAGAAGTTGTTCAAGGCGCTGCCATCAGTGATCTTGGTGTGGACAAGTTAGAGGGACAACATCTGGTGTCCTAGGAGCATCCCAAAGGTGCTAAACACACTGCAGTGCATCAAAAAAGTTAGTGCACTTGTTCTTAATCCAATATAGGGTTCTAATGAATTAATATGATTAATTATAAAATCTTAAATGGAAAATGTAGATCTAAAAACATATTAAAAGAGTTTTAATATGCTGTTTATCATTGAAATCAAATAGATAAAAATGAATCTTGCATGATGCATGTGACCCTAGGTGAACATTTTTTGAATTCAATAATATAAACTTATGTTTTTCATGCTTCCGCTCCTTCAGATACACCTTCGGAAGGTATGTCCATATCTTGTTATTTAGATTCTGATGATACTCATAGTTCATCTACAGCTTGGGTTTTAGATTCTGGTGCCAGTTCTCACGTTTTTTGTGATATGCAGGAACTAGCAAAAAGTAGCAGCATGCGTTCTTGAAATGTTAGGCTCCGGATTGGCGATGGCTCAACTGTTGAAGCTTTAGCCATAGGATCTAAATCTTTTTACATGACTGGACATGTTTTGTGTTTGGATAATATTTTATATGTACCTAATGCTTTTAAGAACATCATTTCTATATCTAGTTTGACTAGAAATGGCTTTGAATTCCAGTTCACAGATGATGTTTGCAATATTTATTTTGGAAATAAATATGTTGGTTTGGGTTATATGAATGATGGTCTTTATTATTTGGATAATAATGACAAATGCAAATTGAATGCAAGTGATCTAAATGTATGCAATGCCATGATGAAAATCAACTCAAGTTCAAAATATATTTGACACTTAAGGTTAGGTCATGTTGCAGAAGATAGGATTGCAACATTGGAGAAAATGGGGATTCTATCCTCATTGGGTTTTGAAACTACTCTAACTTGTGAATCCTGCCTTCAAGGCAAAATGACTAGATCACCTTTTTTTGGACAAGGGCCAAGAACTGAAAACATTTTGGAGCTAATGCATAGTGATGTATGTGGTCCATTTAAAGAAATGGCTAGAGGTGGTTTTCATTATTTTATTACCTTTACTGATGATAAATCAAGGTTTGGGTATTTGTATTTGATGAAATACAAACATGAATCTTTTGAAAAGTTCAAAGAATTTAAATCAGAAGTAGAAAATCAAACAGGAAAAAGTATTAAAGCTCTTCGATCAGATCGTGGAGGTGAATACTTGAGTATTGAATTTGATGAATACTTGAAAGAGCATGGCATTGTTTCCCAGCTGACTCTTCCAGGAGCACCACAGCTGAATGGTGTATTTGAAAGGAGAAATCGTACCCTATTAGATATGGTACGTAGTATGATGAGCTATACTGATATGCCAATCTCCTTTTGGGGATTTGCATTAGAATCAGCTTTGCATATTCTGAATAGGATTCCATCAAAATCAGTATCTTCCACACCTTATGAGATATGACATGGAAGAAAACCAAGTCTTAAGCATGTTAAGATTTGGGATTGTCCAGTTTATATCAAAAAGCTGAAAACTGATAAATTGGAAACCAGATCAGAAAAGGGTCGATTTGTTGGATATCCAAAAAATAGTTTTGGATATTATTTTTATTTGCCTATATCACAAAAGGTTGTGGTAAGTAAAGATGCCACATTTCTTGAACAATAGTTTGTTCAAGAAGGAGGCAAAGGAAGGAAAATAGAATTAGAATTGGAGAATTCTGACCAACCAATAGATCAGATGGATATAGATCCATCTAGTCAACCTACACCAATTGATGAAACATCTACAGTTATTCCTCGCAGATCAACCAGGTATCTCACCCACCAGTGAGATATGGTTTTCTTCACAAAGAAGAACAATAGTTGTTTACTCATGAAGAAGTAGATCATGGAGATCATCCATTTACTTATGAAGAAGTTATATCAGATATAGACTCTTCAAAATGGATTGATGCTATGAAATCCGAGATTGATTCCATGTACAAGAATCAAATTTGGGATCTTGTTGACCCACTTGAAGGTATTGTACCTATAGGGAACAAATGGGTTTTCAAGAAGAAAATTGATTCTGATGGAAAGATAGAGACCTATAAAGCAAGGCTAGTAGCGAAAGGGTTTCGCCAAAGGCAAGTAATCGACTATGAGGAGACTTTCTCGTCTGTTGCCATGCTTAAATCAATTAGAATTCTATTAGCAATAGCTGCATACTAAGATTATGAGATTTGGTAGATGGATGTCAAAACAGCTTTTCTCAATGGATACATTGAAGAAAACATTTTCATGGAACAACCTAGGGGTTTTGAATCCCAAGATGATTCAAAGGTATGCAAGCTAAAGCGATCCATTTTTTGGTTGAAACAAGCTTCGAGGAGTTGGAACATCCGTTTTGATGAAGCCATAAAGTCATTTAGTTTTATAAAAAATGAGGACGAGCCATAAGTATATAAGAAGGTTAGTGATAGTGCTTTCACCTTCCTTATCTTATATGTGGATGATATTCTGTTGATGGGTAATGACACAGGTATGTTCACAACTGTAAAGATATGATTGTCAAATACATTCTCCATGAAAGACTTAGGGGAGGCAACCTATATTCTTGGGATTCGCATCTATAGAGATAGTGCAAAAAGAATAATTGATTTATCTCAAAGTCTATACTTGGAAAAGGTGTTAAAGAGGTTTAACATGCTTGATTTCAAGGGAGGATTGTTACAATTGAGCCATGGTATCCACCTTTCTAAAGAGATGTGTCCAAAGACACCTGAAGAAAGAGATAAAATGGCAAGGATTCCATATGCTTCGGCTATTGGAAGTTTGATGTATGCAATGTTGTGTACTAGGTCGGATATCGCATATGCTATTAATTTGACTAGCAGGTATCAATCCAATCCAAGTTTGGAATACTGGATAGCTATAAAAAATATCCTTAAGTAGTTGAGAAGAACTAAGGATTTATTCTTGATATATGGAAATGGTGACTTACTATTGGATGGTTATACTGATTCTGATTTCCAATCAGTTATCGATGATAGAAAGTCTACCTCTGGATATGTGTTCATTTGTAATAGAGGTGCAGTCAGTTGGAAGAGTTCCAAACAGAGAACGACTGTAGATTCCACTATAGAGGCCGAGTATATTGATGCATCAGATGCTGCAAAAGAAGCTGTTTAGATATAAGAAACCCCATTCTCACTAGAAATCTAAACACATAGAAAGGTGCTTCGACATTATTAGAGAAATTGTTGGGCAAAGCGATGTAGCCATGCAGAAAATAGCATCAGCTGAAAATCTAGCTGATCCATTCGCTAAGCCTTTGTCATAAGCTCAGTTAGACCAACATCTTGAGAAGATGGGTCTAAGATATTGTAATGAATGGCTCTAGTGCTAGTGATAGATTGTTAGTAGTATGCCCTAGAGCATATCATTTAGTATGTATCTTGTACACGTTTTTATTAATAAAAGACATTTTAATTTTTCTGTTTACAAAATATATTATGTGTAATAGAAAAGGTGTAACACCATCCTTGTAGCAACTCCGTACATTCTACTATTCCGGTGACCAGTGTCGGTCCGAACAGCTAGAACGTTCGGAAAAATATTTAAACTAAAGTGAGGAACCATAATTAACTCGAATATTAATAAGAAAAATTTAGGAAAAATTTTAGAAATAAAATACAACCAAGTTAAATGAGCCGGTGCCCTAGCGATGGGTAATCCAGTGGGAAGTTGCGGTCCTCGCAACTAAAAGCCCTCGACCCGAGGGAAAATTTATAAAATAATTTTTGGGACTCTAGAGAAGGGTCATTGAGGTTTCTATGGCATTAGAATACCAAGAAAATGCTTAGAAAAATTTTTCAAATTGGTACAGACAATTTTGGTCTGTTAAGCCAAACGGAGGGCATTTTGGTCATTTCACCTTCAGTGGTGATTTTTGGCCAACTTGTCTAGTTAAGCAAATAATTATTATGACATAAAATGTGAATAAATATTGCTAAAAGTTAAATTAAAATTGAGTAGAGAAGAAAAGGAAAGAAAATGAGATTAAATGACAATTTTGACATCACATGATGTCATCAACCCTTTCCCCACCAATCACAATTAAGCTAACCTATTAAAAAGGGATAATTGATACAAAAATAAACAAAAGTAATCAGATTCACCTCCTTCACCTAAACCAGCCGAAACACCTCCCACACCCAAACCACCATTGAAAGCTTATCAAAGCTTCAATTCTCACCTTAAACCACCTCAAAACCCTAACTTGCCTTCATTAAAAATTATCCCTACCACTAGAGCAAGCCTTGGACAGCAATTTGAAAGGAAGAAAGTGAAGTTTTGAAGTCTTAGAAAGTGACTAAGTGAAGGTTAGTGCCACTTTTGTTTATTTTTCTCTTGTATTCTTTGTTACAACATTAATCTAAATTAGAAAATATGAAAATGGAACAATTAAAATTGTGGAGTTAGGGTTTGGGAGAAACCTAGGGTTTGCTCATGTGTTGGTGAATAGAAGTTTAAATGGTCAATTAGTGACCATTTGACTGTGTATGATGAAGAAATGAAGTGAGTTAAGACTTGGCATTTGAGTGTGGGTGAGCTACCTTGGCTGACCTACAGGACTGAGCATGAGTCCAGTAGGTTTGGGCAGTTATAAATGGAGTTGTAGAGGTTCAATTGGTGTAAGGCCAATTGGACATGAAACTAGACACATAATGTCACCACTTTGTTGAAGAAACCCTACCCAGAAAACCAAACCAAGTTGGCCTAAAAATTGCCCTAATCCGGGTGACTTGCATTATGCCTGGGCAAAATGACCAAATGAACAGTATTTATTCATTTGGTCATAACTCAATGTAGAAAGGTCCAATTGACCTAAAATTTAACCAGAAGAAAGCTGAGACATAGACCTACAACTTTCATGGAGAACACAAATCCAAATTCTAACCATAACCTAGTCAAATTGCCAACCAAACTTAGGTTACCAAATTTGGCAGAACCAATTTTGCCCAGAATTTTGGATTCTGTCCAATCCGGCCAGCTATGGTATTTAGGCCATAACTTAAGTTACAAGTCTCAAAATGGAGGGATTCAAAAAAAGAAATGTAACTAGACACAATAAGGAACAACTTTCATGAAGACAACTTTGCTAAATTCCTAATGTACAAATAACCAATGGAACAATAAACTTAATGCTTGAAATCTGAAAATTGTGAATTACCAACACTAAGCTTAGAAATGGTATTGGCAGCCAATACCAACAATTTTAGAATGCAAAATGTGGTATGTTGGGAATATTAGAATCAATGTACCTATTGTCTATGCAAAAATCAACATTTTAGTTGACTAATAAAATGAATAGTAACACTTAAACTTCAATTTCAAGAATTGTGAAATTTAAAAGTGTAACATGCCCTAGTACACCTAGCAAGATTGGTTTGGATAGGTTGGCATGCTAATAGGGTTCAGCTAACAGTACTGCACATGGCATTATGCCATTCTGTGATTTCATGGCTTTTAGCCATTCTAACATTTTGATGATACTTGGCCTTGTGCCTAATATTTATTACAGCTCATTAGCTGTTCTGTTGCACACCGGGAGATACATATGTAACCAATGGTGTGACGGCCTGAGGTACTTGATACCCAGTGCTAGTTTACCTTGTTATCTAGTCCAGCTATCCAGTAGAGGTTACTTGAGCAAGCAAAAATGAAAGAGGATAAATTTAATAAAATAATGAATATAACAAGTACAAAACAAATAAGACTACAAATAATTATCGAAAAATGGTCTGCATAAGACATCAGAACATTTAGTGCATATTTATTTTCTGTTATTTCTTTTATTTCTATTATTGGCACCACTAAGCATTATTGCTTAGTGCATGGCTTTTTGCCACGCGTAGGTTCTGGAGAGACCGATAGAGAACCCAGTAGACCACAGACTGGGTGAGATCTTCTGCGGCTCAGCATAGTGTCCGTGTCACCTCACCGTCTTCAGTGCATTGGTAGGACACTAGGTTTCATTTTGGTATTATGTAATCAAACTTTTATTTTCTCACGTATAATTGAGACTTATGTAATGTATTTTGATATTGATATAAATAATGAAAATTATGTTTATAAATGAAAAAGTGAATATTTATTTATGACTTTTATATGAATATCATATGAAATGAATGAATGAGAAATGGAAGTATATTGAGAAATATTGAGATTTTGTTGATGAAATGGAGTTTGGGATTGATAAAAAATTTTGGAAGTGTTTTTCACAGGTTCCGAAGAACTGTTTTATCCATTTTCAGCCGGCACTCTGCTGGATTTTCTATAAAATTTACGGAACCTCAAATAAATTATAATTTCAATAAATACCTTAAATGAAATATATTGTACTTCATAACTATGATAAAAATAAATTAAGGAAGAATAAAAATGATTGAGATAAAATAGGGTGTTCTGGTACACTGTGTGACATATCTTACTTGGCTATACTGTAGACGGGTAAGAGGTGTCACATTTAGTGGTATCAGAGCATGGTTTAGGCATTTCTAGGCCTAGATTAAGTCCATACCATGCATTGCATTTGTAAGAGTCGAGGTGACACTAATGCAGATCTGTTTGTCTTTGTTATTTTAAATAGGATATGGACCCCACATCTCAGAGGGCAGTTGAGGAGGAAGTGGAGAGTCACGCTCCACCTATAGCAACTGAGACTGGGGGTAGGGGAGAACCTGCTCCACCAGCTCCAACAGAGCCTGCTCAGCCTCCACAGGCCATGTTCCAGCAAATGGCCAAGTTCTTCAAACAAATGGCTGGGGAATGCCACCACCACCACCACCTCCACAGCAGAAATCACATCTGGAAAGATTGAGAAAATTTGGAGCAGTGGATTTCTTTGGCAAGAGAGAAGATGATTCTGTTGCAGCCGAAAACTGGTTGAACAGAATAGGAAGGGTTTTAAAGCAACTCCACTGCACTCCAGAGCAAAATCTAGAAGCTGCTGTGTCTCTATTACAAGATGATACCTACTAATGGTGGGATACAATGTCTAGTAAAGTGCAACTAGAATTAATAACTTGGGACTTCTTCCTCTCAGAATTCAAGAAGAAGTATATGGGTAGTGTATACCTGGAAGAGAGAAGAAGAGAGTTCATTAACCTGAGGCAGAGACAGCTGACAGTGGCAGAGTATGAAAAAGAATTTGTCAGAATGAGTCATTATGGAAGGGAGATAGTCCCTAATGAAGCCGAGAGGTGTAAGAGATTTGAAGAGGGATTAAATGACAACATAAAGATCATGATTACTGCCTTAGGAATCACAGACTTCACCAAGTTTGTGGAAGCTGTAATAAAAGTTGAAAAGGTTAGAATAAGTGAGCAGACTAGAAGGGAGAGACAGCAAAAGAGGGGCCCGGGTCAGTCTAGCTCATCTCCTGCACCTGGAAAGAAGTTCAAAGGTCCATCTGCATAGAGTTCAGGTCAACCACAAGGTCAGGGTCAGTCCCAGGGGCCCAGGCCATAGTTCACCCCTAGGAGAGGTCAGTCCACACCATCTGTGAGCAGCTCTCCAGGGATGGGTTCAGGGGATCAGCCCCAGCATCTTCTGCATGTCCGCATTGCCTGAAGTGGCATAAGGGGAAGTGTTGGAGAATGACCGATGTCCGCTAAGGTGTGGGTCGTGAGCATCGATTAAAGGCTGTCCACGCAGAATCGCTACAATGCTCCAACACAAGCGCATGCACTGCTCCTGCACCACAAAGGGGTAGGAAATCGGGTAAATCTGAGGCAGTGGGACCATCACAGAGACCTACATCTGAGCCAGCAAAGATGCCTGAGGGTAGAGCACCTACCAGAGCTTATGCCATAAGAGCTCAGGAGGAACAAGATGCCCCGGACATCATCAGGGGTACGTTCTCCCTCTACAATACATCTGTGCTTGCATTGGTGGATCCAGGATACACTCATTCATACATCTGCATCAACCTACCAGTAGAAAGGGGGATATTAGTAAGGGAGAGTGACCAAGACATTCTGGTCACTAATCCATTGGGCCACAGTGTAGTGGTGAACAAAGTGTATAAAAGTTTCCCGTTAAGGATTCAGGGGTATGAATTCTTAGTAGACCTGATTGAGTTGCCTTTCCATGAATTTGACGTGATTTTAGGAATGGACTGGTTATCACGTCATCAAGCAATGGTGGATTGTAAACTGAAGAGGATTTCTTTGAAAACTCATGAGGGTAATGAGATCACAGTTGTGGGGGAAAGGACAGATTTCTTGTCCAATGTCATCTCAGCCACAGTTGTAAGAAAACTAATGAGAAAAGGCTGTGAAGCCTACCTAGCACATGTGGTGGATACTAGGAAGGCTAAGCAAGATCTGTGTGACATACCCATAGTAAGAGACTTCCTAGATGTGTTCCCTGAAGAATTGCCTGGCTTACCACCAGAAAGGAAAGTTGAATTTGCTATTGAGATACTGCCGGGTACTACACCAATCTCTATTGCTCCTTATAGGATGGCACCCACAGAATTGAAGGAACTGAAAATCCAATTATAGGAGTTACTGGATAAGGAATGGGTTATCAGTAGACGAAGTTGGTAATTCATTAGGTATACTACGGGATCATGTTATACCTTACGGAGGGGTAGGGTGTGACAGCATAGCATAAACACTAGTGTGTGCCTCTTTAAGAATGCTGGTCTTCAATTCTCCATCATCTGGTCTACACACTATTTCTTTGTAGTACAAACACCCATCTTCTTTCATCTCATAATCAGTTTCTTTTCCTTCTATAATTTTGCCCATTACAGCTATTAGCTTCTCATCTATCTTCTACCCATCCTGAATCTGCTGTAGCAGGTTTGGCTTCACTTACAACTCAGCCAAAATAGCTCCATCTTGAGCTAAGGACAAATGGGCATTCAATAATCTCAAAGCTGTGATGGACATCTAGCTTAAAGGATCAGCAAGTACATTTGCCTTCCCAGAATGGTAGTCAATTACACAGTCATAGTCCTTCAAGAACTCAATCCATTGCCTCTGTCTAAGGTTGAGCTCCTTCTGGGTTGGCAAATACTTTAGACTTTTATGGCCTTTGTAAATGTAGCACTTTTCACCATAAAAGTAATGCCTCCATATCTTCAGTGCAAATATAATCACTGCTAGCTCCAAATCATGAGTAGGGCAGTTCTATTCTATTAGAAATTCTATTCTTAAGTTGTTAAGAATATGAGTAAGAGTATTTCTAGCATAAAATATCATAAATCGGTTCACAATCGAGGATACTTCACATAGAACATGACTTATCCAGAAAGATTATAATCATGTTTGTTCCCAAGGTATTTATATGAGATATCAATAAGATGGAGTGGTGAGTCTCATGCCACATAACAAACATGATAGGCACTTATACATGATAAGTAGGCCGAACCAGTGACACATTTGACAAGCATATGGAGTTTACACTTGTCAATGCATTATCATATATCATATCAGTGCATATAATCTTTAGACCTGAGATAACATAGTTATCTTGTGTATAGGTGATTTGAGTTTGATACTGCTTTCATACTTATATTGTGTATGGGTATATGGGCATGTGTTGGCTCCTACTAGTTATATATGGAGATAGGTGTTGATCAAGATGGAATCTGTTAGCCAAAGTAAATAGGAATAAAATTCTATGTTCAATTAATTGTCCTTGATGTTTCAAGTTCCTAGCCAAGACAGACAGATTTAGTCAGAAAAGAGTTTCTGACAAGAAATTCTAATTAATTAAGAACTGGAATTAAAAGAGAACATAATATTCATAGCAAATGCGGTTTGACATAAACCATGACTCTAGCTCGAATTGGGATTTTGTAACAGAGAGATTCTAGTGCATGGTAACATATGATTAAAGGTTCATTTAAGGTATTCCTTGTTACTGATTGGGTGGCTATGGCACGCTATGCTAGGTGTCAACCATGTTCTATAAGATACCTGTCGCAAGGCATTTTGCGGTCGCCTGGACGAATACTCACCGAAGTGGGAAAGAGTGAAGAGTCGCCACTTTAATTTTGAGGAAAATTAAAGGAAACCATTAATGAAAACAAACTAACATAAAACCACTTCGAAAACAGAGATTCTAGGTTCGGGGTCCGTATACGGGCGGGGAAGGTGTTAGGTACCCCGCCTCGTCCCTTCAATAGCTAGGAGGGTTGGGCTAGAATGAAGATGTTAATCCCTTTGACAAAAGGGAATATTTAATTTTTCACTAGATTTCGAATTACCCAGATACATAAGTAAATGAGACAACCTTAGTGAATTGTTGTTGTGTTGCAGTTTTCGTTTATGGGATTACTTTGAGTATTTATTAAAATTTGATTTTGAGAATTGGATAAGAACTCTCCTCCGATCTCTTTTAGATGTTCATTAAATTTTCGATTAGAGATCGGATAAGAACTCTCCTCTGATCTCTTTCAGATATTCATTAAAAGTTTTGATTGAGAACCGGATAAGAACTCTCCTCCTATCTCTTTTAAATGTTTATTAAAAATTTTGATTGAGAATTGGATAAGAACTCTCCTCCGATTTCTTTAGATATTTATTAAAATTTTTTATTGAGAATCGGATAAGAACTCTCCTCCGATCTCTTTTAAATATTTATCAAAAATTTTGGTTGAGAATCGGATAAGAACTCTCCTCCGATCTCTTTTAAGTATTTATTAAAATTTTTTATTGAGAATCGGATAAGAACTCTCCTCTGATCCCTTTTATTTGAATGAGAGCTGGATAAATACTTTTCTGACCTCTTAAAATTTGATTATAGCTACACATCATGAGAGCCTAAGACTAAGGGTTCTGGCATTCGAAGATGCCGGGGACCCGAATAAGGCTTCTTTTAACTCATTGGTACATCGTGACTAGATAGGGGATACCAGACTGAATTTTACCGACCTCCTATGTGATCGACTTACCACTACCTTTCGACAGGTAACATTTGCTCTATTTCATTTGCTAGTCTGAAATTCAATTTTACTCCGACCCCCCACATTACCCAGTCATCTTCCTGAGCTAGTCTAGTGGCTTGTCTTCATAACTTTCTCTGATTTATTATCCGAACTTTTATACAAAAAAAAAAAAACCTTGTGCTAAGATACGGCTACCAATATTTTATCTAACTACCTATATGTTTGTCAAAACCAGAACACCCATATTGGGAGAAAAATAAATACCAAGAATAAATAAATAACATGAACTGTTGTATCAAAAGATAAACTCATGAGAATAACCACCTACGTGAGACCTTCTGACACAAGACAAACTTTAACAAAAATTACGAGCATAAATAAAAGAAAATAAAGGCAAACACTGTATAGGACAACGGTTCAGACACTCACCTGTAGGAAGTTGAACCTATGAAACTAACTATGGAGCCACGAATGTTGCAGAGTTGCGTGCTAATAGTTCGGGAATTAATGTTTGTCTTGAAATGAGGAATACCAAGTTAGAATGTAATCAGGGCGGAATAACAATGAATGAGACTGAGCTTGGAAAATAAAAGTGGATATAAAGGTAATGAAAACAGAACTGAAACGCAGAGCAATGAACAAACTGAAAATCAAGAGTTCCAGTGTCCAACCCTCCTTTAAAGAAAATACTTTAGAAAACTGGTTTCTAAAGCTTTTCTAGCTTAAAAATAGCAGAGTGGCAAAACTGAATTAAGTTTCAGGGTCTTTCCACTATAGTCACCACCTTTTCTCTTTTTTCGTCACCCCTCAACAGTTTTCATGCGAGTATTTATAGGGACCAGGTGCTCCCAATGAAGGGTCAGTATTCTCTTTGAGGGAGATGGAAGGTTTGGATTTTAAAGGACATGATCTGATCCTTGGGAATTAAAGAAAATCAGAATGAACGGCCGAGTTCCTTTTCAGAATATTTGTCCTTTTTCTCTTCTAATCTAACGGTTCCCAATTTTCTTGTCCAGGGCGATCCGAGGGCTGGGAATAAAAGGTGCCGGCCTTATCGTCTTCTTCTTTGATCCAAGGGCTCCGGGCTCGTCCTTACAAGTAAGATCAACGGTGGAGATTGGGATGTACAGGACTGTCATGACATACTCTGGCACCTGTCAGTAATGTGGGCGATTCTGCAAATGAGGCGTGCGGTGGAGATCTCGTCTGCAACGCTTTAACTACCTCAGCTCTGATTATGACGACAGTTATTGGAAGTTGTCTTATTCTCCTTGCTTTCCGATCTCCCCTCCCTTTCGATCTTTCTAACACGATCCTTTTCCGATCTCTCATGCCGGGCCCCCCTCTTCCGATCTCTCCTACTCTGGTCTTCTCCTTCATCTGGTCCGGTTCAGTCAAAGCATTTATTCCTTCGATTTTCGAGGCGTCCGCTTCGTTTTCTGCTAGCAATAAATGCTTTTCTCTATATATATACCTTCAACGGGAAACCCCTTCGTATTTGATTTTCTCCTCTTTCCTTCTCACATTTCCTGTTCTAGCCGCTCTGGCAACAATCCCGGCCATGATAGCTACTTTTGATCTTTTTTCGACTGTTCACCTTGTTTATCAACTGAAAATTTATGACCCCGTGATCAGAAAATCACTATGGCTACCTCTGATGACAGTGAGAGAAGTAGACTAATTTACTGACCCAGATCGAGAAAATCGATCGTGTTGACCTCGAATCGGTCAACTGATGTAATCAAAAAACCGATTTTGGGTGAGAAGACTGTTAATTTCCCTCCTATCACTAGTGATCGCCCTTCGAAGCTCTTTTGGCTTCTCACCACACTTGGTTTTCCGACAGCGGTGCGGTTCCGAGCGATAACATTGATGACGATCTCTCTTATTCTCATGACAGTCATAGTCTCCCCATCTGAGCTGTACATCTATCCGATGTCGACGGCCGGTCTCCTGATCAAACACATCTTTTGATTCAGCCACGAGACTAGGCTTTGACATAGGCCTTTAATAGATAAGATGTATTGCCGATCTCTAGAGATCGCCCAAATGATGTAATCTGACCTTTAATGTAATTCGATATCTAGAGATCGCCCAAATGATGTAATCTGACCTTTTGAAAATAAAATTTTTTTTTTGTCAATTATCATTTTATTATTATTGCATTGGTTATTTTCTGATCTCTGATGTGTTCATCCGATCCGATTCTTAACTGAATAGCCCTTAGCCGATCTATAATTCCAAACAGCCACCTTAATCTGCCGGTCCTTTAACAAGCCGATCTCTCCTTATTAAATTATAAAATTTATAACACTTGGAATATTCGTGAGACGTGTCAGAAAAAGCTAGCGAATCTCGCTAACCGATGCACTGCTTGGGACACTGTGAGCATTAAATGCTCAGATGGGTATAAATAGGGGATGGGTCCGCCAGTTGCTCCCTTATGTCATTTTCAGCCTCTCGCAAGCGATTCCAAAATCCTCTCATTTTTTCAAGTTCTTCCAACACCGATCACACTCCGGTAAGGGTTTTGATCTTTCTTTCAGTTTAAATTTTCTCTTTTCTTTAAAAATGAGTGGTGCCGATGGTCAGAGAGTGGCAAGCCCCCATTCCGTTCAGATCTCATGGTCGTCAGATGAAGTAGAAGTGGTCGGACCGAGCGGGCGACCTGAACCTCCTAGGACCTCCGTTCCAGCCCATGGTCAAGCAGCACCCTCGAGGTAAACACATTCTTCAGGGAGAGAAAACCTCCCCATGGATGAGCTGCCATCAATCCTTCAAGAAACCGACCTGCAGTCGTTCAACAAAGAGTATAACATTCAGCCCGATTCATATGAACTCATTAAGTGTCACGGCGATCTTTGAGCCGATCACTTCTTCGAAGAGAATGATATGATCATGGTATACGAAGAATAATTAAAAGCCAAGCTGCGGTTCCCTCTTGACGACTTCTTCAAGAAAGTTCTAAAATTTCACCAAGTGTGCATAGCCCATGTTCACCCGAACTCATGGAGGATCCTAGTAGCCTTTAGAGGCCTTTACCGAGCCAAAGGACTCAGTCCTACAGCTAAGGTGTTCGCCAAACTACATAGGCTAATTCGTCAAAAGGACGATGAGTATTGGTTCTTTCAGGCGAAGCCGCATTGTGGGCTTTTTACCGATCTACCCTCCTCCCTTAAGAATTGGAAAAATCGCTTCTTTATTCTGAGGAGCAAAATTTCGAACGGCTTTGAGGGTTTCCCACGTAGATGGCTGCACCAGGGTCGCTTACTTCCGAAGCGCATCACCCTGAATAGGGAAAAAGGCCTGATGGTGATGGAACTAAAAGATCAGGCGGCCTGATAGAAGTTCTCTTGTTTAGATGCAGTGACGGCCGAACTGCATCATTGGACAATGGAGTTGATTACTGGCGAAGAATGCGGGCTTCAGCTCTCTGACCTCAGCCTCGGTACTTTCTATATCTCTGATCTTTGGGCCTTAGCGATCTCACTAACCTTTTCTTATGCAGGTATGGCAAGTGGTGAGGCTTCCAAAGAGAGCTAGAAGCAGAAAAGAGAGGTCTCCCGGAAAGTGCGGGAGATGAAGCTGGCCGAGGCTCTTCAGACGCCCAGGCATGATCCCGGGGAAATGCAACGAGGCTCGTCTCAACCCTCGAGACTGCCGATCCTTGACATATAAGTGGTCTGGTCTCCTCCTCGTCAAGAAGAGCTACCACCACCCCCTCCAATTGCTTCGAGTGCGAAAGGGGGTCCTTCCCAACCTACCTCGAGGACCCTCTCCTGCGGCGCTCAAGTACTGATCCATTTCCTGGAGAAGAACCGAACTGTTCGGGAGAATCCGGGTTTAGCTAAGGTTTTGGGGGCCTCCATCTACCTTCGGGAGGATCGAGATAGGCTAACCCTGAACCATCTAGATGATATCCTGACCCAAACTATGAGCCTGAGCATAGAGAGTTTGGTGAACCAACACATTGTCCAAGAGAAGGCTCATGGCTTGAGGCAAGAGGTTGAGAAGGTGGGTCAGGAAGCTGCTTCCCTCCGATCTCAACTTTTGTCCGCTCAAAACTACATATCTAAAATTGAGGGGCAGATGAAATTCTATGAGGATAAGCTGGCCGAGCAAGCTCATGTTCTTGAAGAGGTTCGGGCGCTCCGAGCTGCTGAAGTCGCTCGCCTCACTGAGGAGCTCAAAGAAAAAGAAGAAGAGGCAGTGACAAGGGAGGCCGATGCTTATGTGAACGCTCATGGGGATCTCTTGGCCGAGCTCAGGAAGCGTTATCCCGAGGAGGACTTCTCCTGGATGGTGGACCTGGCTCCCCAAGACGAAGAGGATAGCGAGGAGGAGGCCGAAGGTGATAGAGGGGGTGAACAAAATGTAGAACAGGCTGGAGTATCACCTCCAGCTGAATGACTTGTATAAATTTTTAATTTGAAATGAAATGAAGTTCCTTTTTTTAATGACTGAATGAGATCAGAAAGTATCTAAGTTGCATGAGCGCCTGATTGTCTGAACATATTAGAACAACAACTAAAAGTGATTATTAACCTAAGTGTAAGAGGTCGGATAACATTGTAAGCATGAGATCGGCTTAAACCGAGAACAAACACTGAGCGGAACTTAAGATTATTAAAATTGGAAACTTGATTTGAACACTTAAGATTGGAAGGACCATTAAGCTGGATTGAAACCTTAACTTTATTAAATGATTACCCACAACGGAGATTGGACTGGATTGAAACCTTAACTTTATTTAACAATTATCCACAATATTTATAAAATGGAGGACGGGAATAAGACTGGATGGCACGAGGACTTAATGTCGATTGGATTTTGTTTGACGAGCGATCGGAAATGTGATCGACTGGCAAGGCGACTCGATAATTGGTTCGATAGATCGGTAATGAAGACTTGGTGTTGGTTTGATTCCTATGAAGAGAGATCGATAATGAATTGAATGACATGGAGACTTGGTGCTGGGGATCGATTTCAAAGTCTATTGATTTCGGGGATCGGCCAAAATATGGTGTCGACAGCTGCCCCTCTTTACATAATTTCTATTGAAGGAAAAATTTTCCCGTGTAGGAATTATGTGAAGATTCAGACTCATTTTTTAGGCAATTGGGTATTGAAATGTTGAGACTCAAAATCAAGGTTAGGAAACTAGAGCCTACTTATGTCAGTGACCTAGAGATTGGTAACAAGAATTTAAAATGCTAGAAAATTAAAATTAACTTGGATCAAAGAGCCAGAGGTTGATAACAAGAAATTTAAAATGCTTGAAAATTAAAATCGACTTAGATCAAGGAACCAGAGGTTGATAAACAGGAAATTTAAATGCAGGAAAATTAAAATCAACTTAGATCAAGGAACCAAAGGTTGATTAACAGGAAATTTAAAATGCTTGGAAATTAAAATCAATTTAGATCAAGGAACTAGAGGTTGATTAACAAGAAATTTAAATGCTGAAAAATTAAAATCAACTTAGATCAAGGAACCAGAGGTTGATAACGGAAAATTTAAATGCTGGAAATTAAAATCAACTTAGATCAAGGAACCAGAGGTTGATAACAGAAAATTTAAATGCTGGAAATTAAAATCAACTTAGATCAAGGAACGAGAGGTTGATTAACAGGAAATTTAAATGCTGAAAAATTAAAATCAACTTAGATTAAGGAACCAGAGGTTGATAACAGAAAATTTAAATGCTGGAAATTGAAATCAACTTAGATCAAGGAACCAAAGGTTGATTAACAGGAAATTTAAATGCTGAAAAATTAAAATCAACTTAGATCAAGGAACCAGAGGTTGATAACAGAAAATTTAAATGCTGGAAATTAAAATCAACTGAGATCAAGGAACTAGAGGTTGATAACAGAAAATTTAAATGCTGAAAAATTAAAATCAACTTAGATCAAGGAACTAGAGGTTGATTAACAGGAAATTTAAATGCTAAAAAATTAAAATTAACTTAAATAACAAGTCCAACCTGACACGAGAAGTTCTTCCACGACGAAGTGTACTTAACAGGATCCCGAGGGCCAACGATTAATGGAGGACAAGTTACAAGACTTGACCTACGACCTCCTTTTCCTTACTTACTTCTTCGGATGCCCCTTTTCTGTTCTCGACTTTCTTTTTATTTTGCGAAAAGCGCCATTGCGGGTTTTCACTTTCCTTTCGCCCATCTGACTAGAAGCGCCCTTCCAGGTTTTCACCTCTAGTTTTTTTTTTTTTTTTTTAGGCCATTCCCTGCAAATCTCATAGCAAAGTACATGAGGTTATCAATATTCAAATCCTAATCTTATGACAAAATTTTAACAGATTAACAGCGCATTAGATAAAGAGGTTGAAAAAGGACAATATTAAAGAGTGAGTATACGGGAAAGATAAAAGCAAAAAGACAAATGAGAAGAAAGTATATCAAAATGACTTTATTATGGTTTGGAAAATAAAGGTACAGTTTCAAAGGAAAAAGGGGTACAGGGACATATCTCACAGATTTCTTGTAGTTAGCTTTGAAGTCCCTTTACTGCCATTATTTCAAGTATTCTACTGACGGAGAATCATGTCGTGATGGTTTATTTTCCTTCCCTTGTCCCATATCTCCTTCCTTATTTCTCCATTTTCTGGTTCTAAGGGCGCCCTTTCGGGTTTTCACCCTTAGATTTTTTTTTTTTTTTTTTAGGGCACCCTTTTTGGGTTTTCACCCTTCGCTCATTTTGTTAGGGGCGTCCTTTCAGATTTTCACCCCCTTTCTTATGCATAATATCTTTTGACAGTGTCAGCATTCACGGGTCTTGGAAATTCTTCACCATCCATATGGGTCAGGATCAGGGCCCCACTAGAAAATGCTTTCTTAACCACATAGGGTCCCTCATAGGTCGGCGACTATTTACGTCGGGGATCGTTTTGATTCGGGAGCACTTTCTTCAAAACTAGGTCCCCGGGTTGAAATTCGCGTGGGCGAACACTTTTGTCAAATGCCCTGGCCATTCTCCTCTGATATAACTGCCCATGACATGCTGCCGCTAGCCTCTTCTCATCTAGCAAGTTTAATTAGTCCAACCTTAATCGGATCCACTCCGACTCATCGATCCCTGATTCCTTCAGAATCCTTAGGCAAGGAATTTCAACTTCAATAGGAGTATAGCCTTCATCCCATAAACCAGCGAGTAAGGAGTTGCCCCAGTTGATGTCCTTATGGAAGTTCGGTATGCGTGAAGGGCGTAAGGAAGCATATCATGCCAATCCCTATAAGTGACTGTCATTTTCTGGATTATTCTCTTGAGATTTTTATTTGCTGCTTCCACTGCCCCATTCATCTGGGGATGGTATGGTGAGGAATTGAGATGTCGAATCCTGTATTGATCACATAACCTCTGGATCTTCGGACCATTCAAATTCTTGGCATTGTCAGTGACGATTTCGCTAGGGAGGCCATGCCGGCAAATGATATTATTTTTGAGGAATTTGAGGGACGCATTCTGTGTGATGTGAGCATATGATGTCGCTTCGACCCATTTAGAAAAATAGTCAATAGCTACCAGGATAAACCTATGCCCGTTGGATGCCTTAGGGTTGACGGGACCAATTACATCAATGCCCCACATTGCGAAAGGCCATGGTGAGACGAGGTTAAACAATTGGTGAGGCAAAACATTTATCGGATCCGCGTAGATCTGACATTTATGGCACTTCTGAAAAATATTCAATGCAATCCTTCTTCATGGTAGTCCAAAAGTATCCCCGTCTCATGATTTGTTTGGCCATTATATGCCCATTGGCATGGGTTGCACAATTTCCCTCATGAGTCTCAAAAAGGATCCTCTTTGCTTCTTTTGCATCCACGCATCTCAACAATTCGCCGTTGGAGCTCCTTTTGTATAGAATTTCTCCACTGGGGAAGTATCCCAACGCTAATCTCCGGATCATTCTCCTTTCATTTCTGCTTGCCCCTGGAGGGAATTCTCTGGTTCTGATGTAGACCAGGATGTCATGATACTAAGGTTTACCATCAGGTTCTTCCTCAATCATGAAGCAGTATGCTGGCTCACTCCTTGCTTTGATCTGCAATTCCTGAGTCATCTGCCCTTCTTCTATTTGAGCCATAACAGCCAGGGTGGCTAAGGCATCTGCAAATTGATTCTTGTCTCGACTGAGGTGAGTGAAAGAGATTTCTTCGAATTTCTTAATCAGCTCCAGTAAGTACTTCTGATATGGGATTAGCTTCGGATCCTTATTTTGCCATTCTCCCTTGACTTGATAAATGATCAGGGCTGAATCTCCATATACCTCCAACTTCCTGACTTTCATTTCGATGGCAGCCTGTAGACCCATCACACAAGCTTCGTATTCTGCGACGTTGTTGGTGCAGTCAAATCTTAATTTGATAGCTATCGGGAAGTGTTTCCCATCCGGAGCTACCAACACAGCTCCGATTCCATTACCGGACAAATTGACATCTCCGTCAAAATACATTTCCCATACATCAGTGGATTCTTTTTCCTCGTTTTCCACTTCGTTAACATGCTCATCAGGGAATTCAAAATCCAAGGCTTCATAATCTTGGATGGGGTTCTTTGCTAGGAGATCAGCGATTATGCTACCTTTTACTGCCTTCTGGGTCATGTAGACAATGTCATATTGGGAGAGTATGACCTGCCATTTTGCTATCCTTCCTGGCACAAACGGGCTTTCGAATACATACTTAATAGGATCCATCCTAGAGATGAGCCATGTCTTATGATTCAACATGTAGTGTTTGAGGCGATTTGCTGTCCAGGCTAGTGCGCAGCAAGTTTTCTCTAGGAAAGAGTACCTTGACTCACAATCGTTGAACTTTTTGCTCAGGTAATAAATGGCCCTCTCCTTTCGGTCGGTATCATCGTGCTGCCCCAGAACACATCCCATTGAGCTTTGTCGGACTGCCATATACAGAATCAGCGGCCTTCCTGCCACCAGAGGAACCAATACTGGTGGGTTTGACAGGTACTGCTTAATTTTCTCGAAAGCCTGTTGACAGACGGAATCCCATTGAGTGGTGTTGTTCTTCCGGAGTAGTCTAAAGATAGGCTCGGCTTTAGCAGTGAGATTGGAAATAAATCTCGAGATGTAGTTCAGCTTTCCCAGGAAACTGCGCACCTCCCTTTCTGTTTGTGGGGATGGCATCTCTTGAATAGCTCGAACTTTGTCTAGATCTACTTCTATTCCCTTCTCACTCACTATGAATCCCAACAACTTCCCAGATCGAGATCCGAATATGCATTTAGCAGGGTTTAGTTTCAACAGATACTTCCTGAGCCTCTCGAATACTTTCCTTAGCACCTGCACATGGCTTTCTCCTCCCTGGATTTGATGATCATATCATCCACGTACACCTCCACTTCTTTATGCATCATATCATGGAATAATGTGACCATAGCACGTTGGTAGGTAGCGCCAGCATTCTTTAACCCAAAAGGCATGACCCGGTAACAAAATACCCCCCATTGAGTGATAAAGGCAGTTTTTTCCTTGTCTTCCTCATCCATTGGGATTTGATTGTACCCCGATGCCCCATCGATACACGAACATCTGCCCAATCCCGTAGCATTGTCTACTAACACATCTATGTGTGGGAGAGAGAAATCATCTTTCAAGCTTGCTTTATTAAGATCCCTGTAATCGACACACACCCTGACTCTCCCGTCCTTCTTCATCATCGGGACAACGTTAGCTATCCATTGGGGATATTTGACCACTTCCAGAAACCCAGCATCATATTGCTTCTTGACTTCATCCCTAACTTTGAGCAGCGTGTCAGGGTTCATTCTTCTTAGCTTCTGCTTCACTAGGATCATCTCGGGAATTAGGGGAATTTTGTCCATCACTATGTGAGGGTCAAGGCCGGTCATATCGTCATAGCTCCATGAAAATATGTCCAGGAATTCTTTGAGAAAACTGACCATATCTTCTAATTCTCCACTCTCCATAACTTTAAGTTCTCTTTTTATTTCTTCTGTGCCTAAATTCACGATGTGCGTTTCGTCCCCGCAAGGCACTAGGGAAGGTTCATCTTTTTCATCCCTTTCTTCTACGAGTTCTCCCTCAGAATCACTTAAAGTAATGGCAGTTATGGGGGTTTCAAAATTAACTGGAGGGATTTCTGAGTCTATTGAATTACTAGGTGTTAATTGATGAGTGGTCCTGAAGAAACGAAAATGGAATATATTATAAGGATGGATTTCAAAAAGGAAAGGAGAAGAGAATTGGATATAAAATGCGCTATTAATTCATTAACATTTATAACATAAGAAAGGGTCCATTTACAATATTACACTTGTCACCATGGACAAAATGATCAAGTGTGGATAACCAAAAGTACTTTACTCGAAATTGAGTACAGGGATGTCCTCTGCTGTCCAGTTGTCCAGTTCTTGCCCTTCAGTTATTGGTGAGACTAGAGCTTCATACAAGGAATTAAGATGGATGACATCAATGGATGGTTCATTAGGCGATTCTTCAGTTTCCACTGGATTCTCAATGACCGGTTTGGTGAAGACCTCTGTGATTCTCGGGACTACCTTCATTTTCCCGATTTTTTGATCAAATCTTTGATCCCGAAGCATACTTCTCATCCAGAATCGTCCATCCATCAGGGCGTCTTCCTCATAACCCAAACCGTAATGGCCAACCTTCTGGATAGCTGGTATAGGTTCGACAATCTCTTGCAATGTGGCGCCTAGCCCTTTGCCCATTTCATACCGATTCTTCAACATTACTTTGGCTACCATAGCCGTAGCCCCTTCATTTCTTGAGATGGTTTATTGTAATTCAAGAGCCTGGAAAGAACTTTCCAACGACTCCTCAACTGCTTCTACATAAGGAAGTGATTGCGGCTTGGTGACCAGCATGGCTTCCTCCCCTTTCACAGTGATGATTTTGCCGTCCATAATGTATTTAATCTTCTGGTGCAAAGTTGAAGGAACGGCATTTGCTGAGTGGATCCAAGGCCTCCCCAGCAACATAGTATATACGGGCTCAATGTTCATCACTTGGAACGTGACGTTGAAAGTGCATGCGCCAATTTGGAGTGGCAAGTCTTTGTTTCGCAGCACCTCCCTCCTTGTACCATCAAAAGCTCTTACTATCATAGCACTTTGTCGCATGTTTGACCAGTCAACTGGTAGCCTAGCCAAGGTGGCATTAGGCAGTACATTGAGCACGAATCCATTGTCAATAAGGACCTTAGCCACTATGCAACCTTTGCATTTCACCGTCACATGCAGAGCCTTAGTGTGTGTTAAGCCTGCAGGGTCTATCTTTTCTTCTGAGAAAGTAACAAAACTGGATGCCTGAATTTGTCCTACTATCTTCTCGAACTGCCCCGGTGTGATGTCGGGGTTCACAAAGGCCTAATCCAGAATTTTCTGCAGGGCTTGACGGTGCACCTCAGAGCTCAGAATTAGGGACAATAGTGAAATTCAAGCAGGTGTCTTTCTTAACTGTTCCACCACGTCGTACTCGCTTTGCTTCATTATTTGAAGCAACAGTTCCTCCTCTTCTTTTGGTCCGGCAGGTTCTTCTTTCTCTGCTTTCTCAGCCTCCTCTTCCGTATTTTCTCGTGGCTCTCCCATTTTTACTTTCCCTCTCTTCTTTTCCCTTTCTGCATTCCCATAACACCTCCCACTTCGGGTTATAAACTCAACTTCTTGCTCAAGTGGGGAGGATCTTATGGTAGTGACGGGCTGGGGGTTTGATTGGGGAGTAGCACTGCTAGAAGGTCCAGCGTCAGTCATCTTGAAGTGCTCATGAGGAGTGAAGCACGGTTTAGGGGGGGCTGAGGGTGAAGCTAGGCTAGGAGCCGGTGTATTGCTCAATGTTCCTTGGGTGAAAACTTGGAAGTTATAGTTCCAAGGTATAGCATGGGTATTCGTAACTGGGAGCTGGGGCGGTGTTCGGATAATTGTTACTGGTGGTGAAGATGCTGGGGGTGAGAAAGTGATTCTGTGATTAGGGGTGGAGGTATTTTGGCCGAGTCAGGCTGTGTTTACTCCGCCCTCCATTTTTGACTTTGCCTGGAATCTCAAAACTTTGAGGGACAGTAAGTTCTGGACCTCTTGTTTGAACTCTCCACAATTCTGCAGCTCATGGTCAGCCGCTCTCCCGTGATAGGAGCATCCCACACCATCTTCAAGCTTTGTCGTTTGGGGGTGGAGGTAACCTTCCCTTACTGCTGTTGTCAAAATTTCCTCAAAGTGAGGAATCAGTTGATCTACCTCCAAGGTTGACCCTTATCCTTCTGAATCTATCATGTTTACGCCATTACCCGTATTATGATTGGGCAATGGGTTTGAGGTAACATTGGGGAGAGAACCATTCCCTTCAATCTTCAACCACCCATTCCTGATTAGAGCATGCACTCTCCCTCTGAGTGCCCCGCAATTGTCGCTCGAGTGCCCCTGTGCCCCTCCATGATACTCACATCGGGCACTAGCATCATACCACCTAGGGTATGGCGGCTGAATCGGGTCAAGGGGAATCGATACTATTTGATTTATACCGATGAGGTATTGGTATATTTCGCTAAGTGGCGGGGGAAGAGATGGATCAGGGTTTCTTGGTGGTCTCGGGTTATTTTGAAGTGGTCTGGGTTGAGTGGGTTGTGGAGGAGGTATGGGCTGGTAAGTCGACGGTGGCGGATATTGTGGGTGCGGGTGAGGATAATTTGGGAGAGGGGGTAGAATATTTGCAATGGTTGGGCCATGAGGGGGAGGATATGGCCAGTAGTTATTTGGAGGTAATGAAAATTGGGTGTTCTGTTGGGTGATGGAGTGCACATCACCCTCTTTCTTCTTGCCAAAACTAGCAGTTTTCTTGGCAGGATTCTCAGTCAACTCCTGCAGTCATCCCATCCTTAAGTTAGCTTCTATCCTCTCGCCAGCTTGGATGATGTCCGAGAAGCTGTTGGAGGTATTTCCAATCATCAGATTGAAATAAGGAGCCTTCAATGTTTCAATGAACAAGGAGCATAGCTCATTGTCAGTCACTGGAGGATACACTTCTGCGGCCTTCTCCCTCCATCTCTGGGCATATTCTTTGAAGATTTTCCTATCTCTCTGCACAAGGTTTTGGAGGTCTCTCCTTGTAGGGGCCACGTCATAGTTGAACTTGTATTGTGTTAGGAAAGCATCAGCCAAATCTTTCCAGGAGCACAATTTGCTCCTGTCCAACTGAATGCACCATCTCAGGGCCTCAGAGAGACTTTCATGGAAAAAGTGGACTAGGAGTCGATCATCCTCTGTCAGGGTGGACATTTTGGCAATGTAGGTGGCCAGGTGAATGTGGGGTTCTGAGTTCCCAGTGTATTTGTCGAAGTTCGGGATTTTGAACTTAGACGGCACCACTACATCTGGCACCAATCTCAGTGACCCCACATCAACTGAACCATACATGTTCAGTCCCTCTATTGCTCTTAATCTTTCTTCTAGAGCGGATAGCTTCTCATTTTGTCTTGTCTTATTCTCTCCACCTACTGCATGAAATACTCCCCCAGTCGGGAGTTGAGGGGTGGAATGAACCGGAGGGATCAGGATTGAAGGGTGTGGCTCGGTATTTGGGATAGCCGGGTAATAGGAGAAAGGTGGGTCATTATTCAGGGAAGCCGGATTAACGGTGATTGTCAGATCTAGGATAGGTGGCTGAAAGGTGAAAGAGGTTGAAGCCTGATGAGGATCAACCGTTGTAGGTGGTGGGGGAGGTACTGGTAAGTTAGGTTCTGAGGCAGGTTTATTATGGGACATTTCCCTCATTAGTCTCATGAGCTCTGAGACCTGGTCTTTCAGCTCAGACACTTGTCCTTGTAGGTTCTGGACTTGTTCCTGGTCTTCCATTAGCCTTCTTGTTCTTGATCTTGTTAAGTACACTCGTTTGGGTTGAACTGCGTGTCTGGTCAGGCTTGCTTTGTTTGAAGCAATATTGATTTTCTGTAGAAAGTAAAAAAGGAAATTTTTTTAGTGAATTTTGATTAAAATTAAAAGGGTCCTGATGTGGACAAAGGATACGGTGGCATCTGAGAGCAGGAAATGAAATCTGCAGAAGGATAATTGCATCACTTTTATCATGGCATCGTTCGATAGTCCGACGGTGAATGACTGGATTGAATGCGCATCTATGATACCTGTCCATATGGCGCATCCAATTTCTCACATAACCCTAGCGAGGGGGTTCTTACGGGAGTCATACTATTCATTCACAATTTTGCTAAACAATGGCCCAAAAGTTATTCCATTAATTGAATAATTCATACACAGCATTCTTTACATCGGCCTAGGCTCAGGGAGGTTCTTTATAATGTAATGACATTTCCTGAGATATTCATATAGCCTTTCTTCTTGTCTAGCAGGGTTGAACACTTTCAGGGCATACTCGGATTCAGGTAGGAGTTCTTGTTTCCCCTGTGCTATCATTCTCTCCAGCTAGTCAACATTTTCTTTCAGCTCCTGATAAAGAGTGGCTTGTCTTTCTTTTTCCTTCCTTTCTTTAACACATTCTCTCAGGATATCATTGATAAGCTGTGCTTGCTCCTTCAGTTCAAGCTTCTTCTTTTTGCTTTCTTGTTTATACTCCTCTACGAGTATCTCCTGGTATTTCATTTTCTCTTGAAGCTTGCCATTCTGTGCTTCTACTTCTTTCATTGCAGCTTGGAGAGAGCTCTTTTCCCTTTCCCATCGTATTTCTTGCTCTTCAAACCCTGTCTTTTCAGTTTTTGCCTCTTCCCTAAGCCTTCTCACTTTTCTTTTGAGGATCTGCTGTTGGTCCTCTAACTATTTTATTCGCTCTTGTAATTGCGAGTTTTCGGTGTTTGCCTTTTCTAGGGAATCAGCCAAGCGAGCGCTAGCTTCTTTTAAAAGGATGTCTTGACGAAGGTCACTGCCTTCGAATTTGGTTGGATCTGCAGTTAGGTGTCCTTGATCCCTGCCAACCCTCCATTTAAGATAATTGCTCGTGACACTTGGACCTTTAGGCGACCTTTCCACCATAGTGATATTTTCCCAGGATCTGCGAGCTATTTTTAATTCTTCCTCTTTATCGAGCTCATGGTAGAAATGACCTCGGTGGTATTCTTCTATGTTGACTCCGGACTGGGTTGAGCCAAACTGCCTCATTACTAATGCTGGAGTGTAACTCGTGTATCCAGTCAATCCAATTAGGGATACTGATTGATTGCCCCCCGTGCTGACCAAAATGGGTTGACCCGATGTCCACAATTTCCTCCAACAATAGTTAGGGCTATTGAAGCTCAGGATCCATTCTTGCCATTGCAACTCATCCTTTGGGTTGATTACTAATCTGGTCATCTTTTCGATAAGAGGCTGATCAAGATACCAAGTTAACTCCTTTGTCTCTAGAGGACATATGTGACTGATAATCCAGAGGTACAATAATTGAGAACAACACTTGATGGACCCCTTGCCTTGTTGTCGATAGTAAGTAAGAGTCAATAAAGTCTCTGCATGAATTACCGGTATCGGATTGACTTTCTGTTTCTCTACTGCCCAGAATATCTCCACAACGCTGCAGGTTATAATTCTCGGAGGCCCAGGGAATAAGATCAAACCACAGATCCCCAAAGCAATCACTAACGAAGCTTGCGCCATTGTTCATCCTTAATGTATCGGTCTAACCACTTCTCGAGGTAAGTCCAATACCATCCATGCGTGTTTCCTTTGACAGTTTCTCTTGCCTTTGCTTCTTCCAGGGGAATTCCCAACACATGTGCGAACCGTTTCCAGGTCTGCCTATGCTCAAGATGTAAGTAAATCCAATTCTGTACCACATAAGGAATTTCTAGCAATGCCTGATATTCCTCCAGAGTGGGGGTCGTATCAATGTCATTGAAGGAGAAAACCCCATACTTGGGATTCCAAACCCACAGCATGGCCTTTAATGCCGAAACTTGGACTTTGACTCGTATCAAGGTTGCAATCCTTCCATATTTTTCCTCGAATTGAGCCTTGACGGGATCGGGAAGTGACCTCCAACCATTAGATAGACCCTCGAGACTGTTCATTCTATCCTCAACTTTGCTTAGGTCCAATGGAGGCAACGAGCTAGTATCTACCCTGGTGACATCATTTTGCGAGGACAATGAACTATGAGGTGGTTCGGACCACGATTTAGCATTCTGTTCTGGTCTTTCTTCTGCCGACTGACTCGAGGATGCCATGTTAAAAATGATGCTTATCCTTTTATAGACCATAATTTGGTGATGCTTGTAGGAAAAACTTATTAGTAGGGTAAATTCGAGTAATTTTGAATTATACTGTTGGCAAAGTGACACCTACACATTTATCAAAGTAGGAAAGTGTGTAGGTTCTCTTAACAGTATGATTCAAGATTACCCTTAAAAATAAAAATAAGACATAAGCAGAATAGGGTAAGAGTAAGTATGCCCCTTTTGTCCTAAAGTAGGGAGAGTCCTGGTACCGGATGGGTGCTACCTAATTGGATAGTTCTATCTTATAAGATAGCTTGCTACGGCTTCCAGCTATCGTGATAGTTTAGCTCAAGGTCTAATTTTCTAAAAGCCACAGGTTCCCAAATTGCCCCTACTGTAAACAGTAGAGCCCCATTCTATCCCCCATGATACTGTCGGGAAAGTTCCACGGGTATCACAGTAAATAGAACGAGTTTCAATCTGAGCAGAAGCCTTCACGGATACTAACGGGGTAAAACCCACGGGTACCGCTACATGACTCCCTCCTATTTTCCTAAAAGGGATAAGAAAGCCAAACCCACGGGTACCGCTACATGATTCCCTCCTATTTTTCTAAAAGGGATAAGAAAGCCCTGGTATAGGGCTGAAGTGTGTGAGGACATTGTGTGAGTGTTCAGTGTGTGAAGGGACATCTTTACCTCTTCCCAATATGGGGGGAGTTTTTCCCCTTTTTTTTTTTTTGGACGAAGAGCGCTATAGGAGTGGACAATCAAGACAAGCAAAACAGTTAGTAAAAACAACAATAATTAAGATATGGATTTTGTACATTAAGCCCACCTAACTATGGTTTGATCATAAAATTAAATCTGCTTTTGGACCTCTGAACCAGTGTTAAGGTAAAAAGGCTTCCCCAGCGGAGTTGCCAAGCTGTCGCAAGGCATTTTGTGGTCGCCTGGACGAATACTCACCGAAGTGGGAAAGAGTGAGGAGTCGTCACTTTAATTTTGAGGAAAATTAAAGGAAACCATTTATGAAAACAAACTAACATAAAACTACTTCAAAAATAGAGATTCTAGGTTCGGGGTCCGTATACGGGCGGGGAAGGTGTTAGGCACCCCGCCACGTCCCTTTATGAGGGCAAGCAGATTTAACATTATGCCCTTCATAAATTAAAATCAATAGCTAGGAGGGTTGGGCTAGAATGAAGATGTTAATCCCTTTGACAAAAGGGAATATTTAATTTTTCACTAGATTTCGAATTACCCAGATACATAAGTAAATGAGACAACCTTAGTGAATTGTTGTTGTGTTGCAGTTTTCGTTTATGGGATTACTTTGCGTATTTATTAAATTTTGATTTTGAGAATCGGATAAGAACTCTCCTCCGATCTCTTTTAGATGTTCATTAAAATTTCGATTGGAGATCGGATAAGAACTCTCCTCTAATTTCTTTCCGATATTCATTAAAATTTTTTATTGAGAACCAGATAAGAACTCTCCTCCGATCTCTTTTAAATATTTATTAAAAATTTTGATTGAGAATCAGATAAGAACTCTCCTCCGATCTCTTTAGATATTTATTAAAATTTTTGATTGAGAATCAGATAAGAACTCTCCTCCGATCTCTTTAGATATTTATTAAAATTTTTGATTGAGAATCGGATAAGAACTCTCCTCCGATCTCTTTTAAATATTTATCAAAAATTTTGGTTGAGAATCGGATAAGAACTCTCCTCTGATCTCTTTTAAGTATTTATTAAAATTTTTGATTGAGAATCGGATAAAAACTCTCATTCGATCTCTTTTATTTGAATGAGAGCTGGATAAGGACTTTTCCGACCTCTTAAAATTTGATTACAGCTACACATCATGAGAGCCTAAGACTAAGGGTTCTGGCATTCGAAGATGTCGGGGACCCGAATAACGTTTCTTTTAACTCATTGGTACATCGTGACTAGATAGGGGATACCAGACTTAATTTTACCGACCTCCTATGTGATCACCTTACCAATACCTTTCGGCAGGTACCATTTGCTCTATTTCATTTGCTAGTCTGAAATTTAATTTTATTCCGACCCCCCACCTTACCCAGTCATCTTCCTAAGCTAGTCTAGTGGCTCGTCTTCATAACTTTCTCTGATTTATTATCCGAACTTTTATATATAAAAAAAAAAACCTTGTGCTAAGATACGGCTACCAACATTTTATCTAACTACCTATATGTTTCTCATAACCAGAACACCCATATTGGGAGATAAATAAAGACCAAGAATAAATAAATAACATGAACTGTTGTATCAAAAGATAAACTCATGAGAATAACCACCTACGTGAGACATTCTGACATAAGACAAACTTTAACGAAAATTACGAGCATAAATAAAACAAAATAAAGGCAAACACTGGATAGGACAACGGTTCAGACACTCACCTATAGGAAGTTGAACCTATGAAACTAACTATGGAGCCACGAATGTTGCAGAGTTCCGTGCTAATAGTCCAGGAATTAATGTTTATCTTGAAATGAGGAATACCAAGTTAGAATGTAATCGGGGCGGAATGACAATGAATGAGACTGAGCTTGGAAAATAAAAGTGGATATAAAGGTGATGAAAAAAGAACTGAAACGTAGAGCAATGAACAAACTGAAAATCAAGAGTTCCAGTGTCCAACCCTCCTTTAAAGAAAATACTTTAGAAAACTGGTTTCTGAAGTTTTTCTAGCTTAAAAATAGCAGAGTGGCAAAACTGAATTAAGTTTCAGAGCCTTTCCACTATAGTCACCACCTTTTCTCTTTTTTCGTCCCCCCTCAACATTTTTCATGCGGGTATTTATAGGGACCGGATGCTCCCAATTAAAGGTCAGGATTTTCTTTGAGGGAGATGAAAGGTTTGGATTTTAAAGGACATGATTTGATGCTTCGAAATTAAAGAGAATCAGAATGAACGGCCGAGATCCTTTTCAGAATATTTGTCCTTTTTCTCTTCTAATCTGACGGTTCCCAATTTTCTTGTTCAGGGCAATCCGAGGGCTGGGAATAAAAGGCACCGGCCTTGTCGTCTTCTTCTTTGATCCAAGGGCTCTGGGCTCGTCCTTACAAGTAAGATCAACGGTGGAGATTGGGATGTACAGGACTGTCATGAAATACTCTGGCACCTGTCAGTAATGTGGGCGATTCTGCAAATGAGGCGTGCGGTGGAGATCTCGTCTACAACGCTTTAACTACCTCGGCTCTAATTATGACGATAGTTATTGGAAGTTGTCTTATTCTCCTTGCTTTCCGATCTCCCCTCCCTTCCCATCTTTCTAACACGATCCTTTTCCGATCTCTCATGCCGGGCCCCCCTCTTTTGATCTCTCCTACTCCGGTCTTCTCCTTCTTCTGGTTCGGTTCAGTCAAAGCATTTATTCCTTTGATTTTCGAGGCGTCCGCTTCATTTTCTACTAGCAATAAATGTTTTTCTCTATATATATACCTTCAACGGGAAACTCCTCCGCAATTGATTTTCTACTCTTTCCTTCTCACATTTCCTGTTCTAGCCGCTCCGGCAATAATCCCGGCCATGATAGCTGCTTTTGATCTTTTTCTGACTGTTCACCTTGTTTATCAACTGAAAATTTATGACCCCGGTGATCAGAAAATCACTATGGCTACCTCTGATGACAGTGAGAGAACTAGACTAATTTACCGAGCCAGATCGAGAATATCGATCGTGTTGACCTCAAATCGGTCAACCGATGTAATCGGCGAACCGATTTCGGGCGAGAAGACTGCTAATTTCCCTCCTATCACTGGTGACCACCCTTCGAAGCTCTTTTAGCTTGTCACCACACTGGGTGTTCCGATAGCAGCTCGGTTCCGAGCGATAACATTGATGACGATCTCCCTTATTCTCATGAGAGTCATAGTCTCCCCATCTAAGTTGTACATCTATCCAATGTCGACGGCCGGTCTCCTGATCAAACACATCTTTTGATTCAGCCACGAGACTAGGCTTTGACATAGGCCTTTAATAGATAGGATGTATTGCCGATCTCTAGAGATCACCCAAATGATGTAATCTGACCTTTAATGTAATCCGATCTCTAGAGTCGCCCAAATGATATAATCCGACTTTTAATGTAATCCGATCTCTAGAGATTGCCCAAATGATTTAATCTGACCTCTAGAGATCGCCCAAATGATGTAATCTGACCTTTTGGAAATAAAATTTTTGTTTTGTCAATTATCATTTTATTATTATTGCATTGGTTATTTTTCGATCTTTGATGTGTTCATCCGATCCGATTCTTAACTGAATAGCCCTTAGCCGATCTGTAATTCCAAACAACCACCTTAATCAGCCGGTCCTTTAACCAGCCGATCTCTCCTTATTCAATTATGGAATTTCCAGAATATTCGTGAGACGTGTTAGAAAAAGCTGGCGAATCCCGCTAACCGATGCACCGCTTGGGACACTGTGAGCATTAAATGCTCAGACGGGTATAAATAGGGGATGGGTCCGCCAGTTGCTCCCTTATGTCATTTTCAGCCTCTCGTGAGCGATTCCAAAATCCTCTCATTTTTTCAAGTTCTTCCGACACCAATCACACTCCGATAAGGGTTTTGATCTTTCTTTCAGTTTAAATTCTCTTTTCTTTGAAAATGAGCAGTGCCGAGGGTCAGAGAGCGGCAAGCCCCCCTTCCATTCAGATCTCGTGGTCGTCAGATGAAGTAGAAGTGGTCGGACCAAGCGGGCGACCTGAACCTCCTAGGACCTCCATTCCAGCCTGTGGTCAAGCAGCACCCTCGAGGCAAACACATTCTTCAGGGAGAGAAAACCTCCCCATGGACGAGCTGCCATCAACCCTTCAAGAAACTGACCTACAGTCGTTCAGCCAAGAGTATAACATTCAGCCCGATTCATACGAACTCATTAAGTGTCACGGCGATCTTCGAGCCGATAACTTCTTGGAAGAGAATGATATGATCATGGTATATGAAGAACAATTAAAAGCCGGGCTGCGATTCCCTCTTGACGACTTCTTCAAGGAAGTTCTAAAATTTCACCAAGTGTGCATAGCCCAAGTTCACCCGAACTCATGGTGGATCCTAGTAGCCTTCAGAGGCCTTTGCCGAGCTAAAGGACTCAGTCCTACAGCTAAGGTGTTCGCCAAACTACATAGGCTAACTCGTCGAAAGGACGACGAGTATTGGTTCTTTCAGGCGAAGTCACATTGTGGGCTTTTTACCGATCTGCCCTCCTCCTTAAAGATTTGGAAGAATCGCTTCTTTATTCTAAGGAGCAAAATTCCGAACCGCTGGCTGCACCAGGGTCCCTTACTTCCGAAGCGCATCACCCTGATTAGGGAAGAAGGCCTGATGGTGATGGAACTGAAAGATCAGGCAGCCCGACAGAAGTTCTCTTGTTTAGATGCAGTGACGGCCGAACTGCATCATTGGACAATGGAATTGATTACTGGTGAAGAATGCGGGCTTTAGCTCTCTGACCTCGGCCTCGGTATTTTCTATATCTCTGATCTTTGGGCCTTAGCGATCTCACTGACCTTTTTTTTGTGCAGGTAGCGAGGCTTCCAAAGAGAGCCGGAAGCGAAAACGAGAGGTCTCCCGGAAAGTGCGGGAGATGAAGCGGGCCGAGGCTCTTCAGATGCCCAGGCATGATCCTGGGGAAATGCAAGGAGGCTCGTCTCAACCCTTGGGACCACCGATCCCTGACATAGAAGTGGTCCGGTCTCCTCCTCGTCAAGAAGAGCCGCCACCAGCCCCTCCAGTTGCTTTGAGTGCTGAAGGGGGTCCTTCCCAACCTACCTCGAGGACCCTCTCCCGCAGCGCTCAAGTACTAATCCATTCCCTGGAGAAGAACCGAACTGTTCGGGAGAATCCGAGTTTGGCTAAGGTTTTGGGGGCCTCCATCTGCCTTCGGGAGGATCGGGATAGGCTAACCCCGAACCATCTCGATGATATCCTGACCCAAACTATGAGCCTGAGCATGGAGAGTTTGGTGAACCAACACATTATCTGGGACAAGGCTCACGGCTTGAGGCAGGAGGTCGAGAAGGTGGGTCAGGAAGCTGCTTCCCTCCGATCTCAGCTTTCATCCGCTCAAAACTACATATCTGAAATTGAGGGGTGGATGAAATTCTATGAGGATAAGCTGGCCGAGCAAGCTTATGTTCTTGAAGAGGTTCGGGCGCTCCGAGCTGCTGAAGTTGCTCGCCTAACTGAGGAGCTCAAAGCAAAAGAAGAAGAGGTAGTGACAAGGGAGGCCGGTGCTTATGTGAACGCTCATGGGGATCTCTAAGCCGAGCTCAGGAAGCGTTATCCCGAGGAGGACTTCTCCTGGATGGTGGACCTGGCTCCCCAAGACGAAGAGGATAGCGAGGAGGAGGCCGAAGGTGATAGAGGGGGTGAACAAAATGTAGAACAGGCTGGAGGTGATCCTCCAGCCGAATGACTTGTATAAATTTTTAATTTGAAATGAAATGAAGTTCTTTTTTTTAATGACCGAATGAGATCGGAAAGTATCTAAGTTGCATGAGCGCCTGATTGTCTGAACATATTAGAACAACAACTAAAAGTGATTATTAACCTAAGTGTAAGAGGTTGGAAAACATTGTAAGCATGAGATAGGCTTAAACCGAGAACAAACACCGAGCGGAACTTAAGATTATTAAAATTGGAAACCTGATTTGAAAACTTAAGATCGGAAGCACCATTAAGCTGGATTGAATCCTTAACTTTTTTAAATGATTACCCACAACAGAGATTGGATCGGATTGAAACCTTAACTTTATTTAATGATTATCCACAATATTTATAAAATGGAGGACGGGAATAAGACTGGATGGCACGAGGAATTAATGTCGGTTGGATTTCGTTTGATGGGCGATCGAAAATGTGATCGGCTAGCAAGGTGACTCGATAATTGGTTCGAGAGATCAGTAATGAAGACTTGGTGTTGGTTTGATTCCTATGAAGAGAGATCGGTAATGAATTGAATGACATGGAGACTTGGTGCTGGGGATCGATTTCAAAGTCTATTGATTTCGGGGATCGGCCAAAATATGGTGTCGACAATACCTAAAATGATTTAGAGAAATCATTTATGGTAAGAAAGAGTTCTGATGATATTAAGATTGAATATCATATCTCATTGCCAATTAATGATGAGCCTAGTGAATCACACACATACACAAGATAATCACCAAGTAAAATGTGATTTAATTGATTAATTAAAGAGTTTAATTGATTAATTAAATAGGTTTGGTTTGTAATAAGATTGCAAAGTCCCTAGCATGACTTGAAACCAAATCTAGGTTATTAGATGTATAAGATAAGTTAAATTTATATTTAAAGTATTTAAATATGAATTTAATTGTGAGAAATTAATTAATAGAGATTAATTAATTATTTTGTATTTGATATAAATTGATTTGAATAGAAGAAATAATGATTTTGGGTTGAGAACTCAAAATTACAACATAAAGGTAATTTGGTCATTTCACATGGTGACATGTGGCACCATGAGATGGTGACACATGGCATCATATAAGCTTGCCATTTGTCTACCTATCATGTAAGATGATCAAAGTCAAGATTAAGCCTAGCTTTGACGCTTGGCTTAATGTGATTGAGTTAATTAAAAATAAGATTTAATGAGGTGGTGACATATGGCATAGGGTTTAAGTGACTGAATGACCTAATTATCTAAAAGGGAAAAGAAAAGATGAAACAAAAAACACTCTTATTCTCTTCCTCAAGGTGGTGGCACCTCTTCCTCCCTCTCCTCTCTTCATCTTTTCTCATCAATTCAAAGAGAATCACTCTACTCCCTTGGTATAAAATTGCTAGAAATTGTTTTTTCTAATGTCCTACACACACATACAACCTGTCTAAAGGTAAGAACCCAATTTATAATTGGCCTAGGGCATACTACTGACATGTTCATGTGGTCTTAGCTGCCTGGAAGCATAGGCGACCACTTTCCCCTCTTGCATCAATACACATCCTAGACAATTATGTGAGGCATCACTGTAGACCATAAAATCCTTCTCGGATACCCGCTGTGTCAACACTGGTGCTTCTGTCAACATAGTCTTCAACCTTTCAAAACTAGCTTGACACTTCTCATTCTATTCAAATTTCACATTTTTATATAGCAACTTAGTCAGTGGAGTAGCTATCAAAGAAAACCCCTTCACAAACCTTCTATAGTAACCAGCTAGTCCCAAAAAGCTTCTGACCTTAGTTGTATTTCTGGGAGGCTTCCATTCCATCACTGCTTCAATTTTCTTGGGATCTACTTTAATCCCATCAGCTGATACGATATGTCCAAGAAAGGAGATCTCACTCAACCAGAAGTCACATCTGGACAACCTAGCATATAGCTTCTTCTCTCTCAGGGTTTGCATAACAATTCTCAAATGCTCATCATGTTAATATCTGTTTTTAGAATACACAAGGATGTCATCAATGAAGATCACTACAAACCGATCTAAGTATAGATGGAAGATACGGTTCATAAGGTCCATGAAAGCTGCTGGTGCATTAGTCAACAAACAGTATCACCAAAAATTCATAGTGCCCATACCGGGTCCTGAATGTAGTCTTTAGCACATCTGCATCCTTTACCCTCAGTTGATGATACCCTGATCTGAGATCAATCTTATAAAATACATTGGATCCCTTCAATTGATCAAACTAATCATCAATTCTAGGCAATGGGTACTTGTTCTTCACAGTTACATTGTTTAATTGCCGGTAATCAACATATAGCCTCAAAGTCCCATTCTTCTTTTTCTCAAACAGCACTGGAGCTCCCTACGGTGACACAGTGGGGCATATGAACCCCTTATCCAGTAACTCCTACAACTGGATTTTTAGCTCCTTCATTCAGTGGGTGCCATCCTTTATGGAGCAATGGAGATTCATGATGTACCCGACATTATCTCAATAGCAAATTCAACTTCTCTTTCTGGTGGCAAACCAGGCAATTCTTCAAGGAATACATCAGGGAAGTCATTGTAACACCCCTATGTTCGGTAGTGCGTTCTACTGTTCCGGTGACAGTGTCTGTCTAGACAGCTAGGGTGCTTGGAATTATATTTAAATATTAGTGTGGTGACATAAAATAATGAAATACAAGAAAAGAAAATACAAGAAAAACGAAGAAAAAAAAATAGCAATGAAATGAAACTAAGTTAAACGAGCCAAACCCGTAGCGATGGGTGACCGCACTGGGAAGTTACGGCGATGATCGTTGACTAGCCCTGGACCGCGGGGAACCCGGGAAAACATTTTCGAGACATAATTAAAGGTCTACTAAGGTGTAATTGACATTAAAAATGTCAAAGAAAATTTAGGAAGTCAATATAAACAAAAATGAAAATTTAAGGAATCGGCGGTACAAGGAGTAAATCGGTAGTACCGAAAAAGTCTGAATTTGACCCGAAGAGGGGCATTTTGGTCATTTGACACCTTGAGTGGACTTTTGACCTAAAAGTCCATTAAAAATAAGTAGTATTAAATTGTAAAAATTTAATGAAAAATGAAATTGAGTATAAAATGTAATTTAAGGAAAAAGAGGGCATTAGTCTAATTATGGAGAATTTGAATTATTTAATTAATTCAATAAGGTTAGTGGAGCACTAAGTGGACTATATAAGCCACATAAGGACCATAAAATCTGCATTAAAACTTCATCTTCTTCCCATTTTAAAACCTTGCCGAATTCAAGCTCTCCCATTGTCCTCCTTGGCCATCCCACATGCAAGCTTCCTCTCCTCCATGATCAAGTCATGATTCCTATAAGTGTCTTCATTAAAAGTGATGTACACATCTTGGGCAGAATATTGGGAGAAAAAATAAGGAAGTTTGGTGATGTTTTAGTCAAGCTCAAAAAAGGTTAGTGCTTAATCTCCCCATTTTCTTTCATTAAATCTTGTTTTGAGCTTTGGGTGAGTTGAATTATGGAAGAAATTTGAGGTTTGATGAATTATTGGTGATGGAGCATTTTGGCAGCCATGAAACCTCACCATGAACAGCTTGCCCTTGCATGTAAATGGTTGTTTGGATGTTAATTTAAATGTTTAATTGTATTGAAGTTGAATTCCATGTGTAAAGTTTGATTTGTAAGCTTGAAAAGTGAAAATGGAAGTTGATGGGTATGTGTAAACTTGTGGCATCCTCATGAAGAAGATTGAAGTGTTTAAGTTCATGAAATATTGTTGAATTATGTTGCTTATGGTGGCAGCATGTGTATGTGAATAATTGTTTGGATTTGGACATGTAAATGGGGTATGTTCATGTGGTTAAATTATTGTAATTGGATTTTGAAAATTCTGAGTTATAATGTGTATGTTGAGAGTGGTTACAAGCTGCCCAAAATGAGCAAAATGTGATGTAAAGTGTGTTAATGTTATGGTACCAAATCAGAATTGGCATGAAAGGTAAACTTGGTAAGTATTGAATGTGTAATTGGTAAGTGTTGAATAATGTGTAACAGGGCAGTGTACACTTTAGCTTAGAACCTTAAGTGTGTGACTCCAATTGTTATGATTCCAATTGGAGGTGAAACTAGGCACAAAATGTTCCAACTTTCATGAAGGAAGCTTACCTAAATTCTGTCTAGAAGGTAACTTGAAAAATGACCAAATCCGGATTAGTGACTTGAAAGCCTGAAAATTGACCATTTGGGAAGCAGTTAGTGTTTTGACCATAACTCACTCAAAACAGGTCCAATTGACCTGGAATTTTTACCACAAATAGTTTAGGCATAGATCTACAATTCTTATGAAGACATCAAAGCCCAGAAATGGCCAGAACCAAGCCAAATAGCTTGCACAAGTTCGGGTACCAAAACTAGCCGAACCAAAAGTGACCTAAAAATGACCTAAGCCTACCATTTTAGTGCATTCTGTCCAGCATTGGCAAATTGACCATATCTTGGACTACACAACTCAGAATGACCTGAAATTTTGCCCCGCATGCAATAAGACATAGACCTACAAGTTTGTAGTTTGGACTAAAACCCGAAAAATGAGGAAACTAGGTCATCCGGCTAGGTCAAAATAGTGTACTGAAATCCAGTAAATTACAATAAAATGCAATACACTTGAAAATGAATTTTGTAACATATACTAATACTAAAGGGCTATAAAATGTCACATATTGGTAACATTAGAATTGACTCACTTAGAGTGCATCAAGGGTCAACATTATAAGTTGACTAATGAAATGAATTGAAGGGAATAGTACCAAGAAAATTTAGATATTGGATTTTATGGTTGGAAACAAATTCATTGAGTACTGAAACACTTTAAATTGTGTGTTTCAGTTGATAAGGATATTGAGAAGCATAAAGAACATTGAGTCAAGGCGTAGGAGTGACTTAAAATCAGGTTTGTGCACAACTAGTTTTTAACTGATTTTGTTCTGAATATTTCATATGATTAAATGACATATTTTTCTTATGTATTATGTTTAACAAGCATTGGATTTAATTCAATGATTATTGAAATTGTTATAGTATGTATGAATTTAGCTTTGTGAAATGGTATTTCCACAAGTATTATGCATCGTTGTGGATTGAATAAATTACGTTTTGGAAAATTGTGATAAAACATGTTTTGAATTGTAATGGGCAATTTGCATGGAAAAATGTAAATTTATGATTTGAATTGTGATGAGCATAAAATTTACTGGATATTGGAATTGACTTTGAATCGAATTGTATTGTGATTTATGCTCACTAAAAGGATTGTGATATCTCACTATAGATGCTTGACTAGGTTATTACCCATCTCTCTCATTTGTTGATAAGACAATGGAGTTAATTGTGTTTTGATTACCATGGTACGTGCACAGGCTTAGATTCTCCTCTGTTAGAGGTAAAATCTATGTTTTTTTATGTTATGGCCCTTTCGGAAGATTCATTATTATGATGAGTACTGTGCACGATGATTCGACCTCCCCGACCATAAGGAGTTAGAATCTGATTCGTCCTCCCTGACCATAGAGAGTTAGAATCACCCCGAAGATGGCCCTTTCGGATTAGTCTTACATAGTTAGTGAGATAAAGAATGGTTTTCGAGATAAAGAATGGTTTTTGAGAAAAAGAATGGTTTTTCAATAGTAAAAAATTGTGATTTCAATAATGATTTATGTATAATTGATTTTGTTGGAATTAATCTTATTTCCAATAAATTGTTGGAATTACCTTAAATGGTTAGTTATGATTTGATAAATTGAATTTCGTGATCAAAGTCATTTTATACAAATGATTTATATTATTGACAATGAATATTTTGAGTTTTGAAATTTGATGAGTATCAAGATTTCTAAATTATTTGCTGTAATTTTTATTAAGGTATATTGTACTATGTTTTAAATTATAGTTGTGCATCACTGAGTTCACCACTCAGCGATAGCTTTGTATGCTATCGCAGGTGAAAAGAGCATAGAGCAATTGAGTAAGCTTCTTTGAAGACACATTCAGATCAGCTCCAAGTTTACCCATGTACACAGGTTTTGATGTATGCATGTAATAATATGTATGTAAATTATTTGAGCAGTTGTATAAAAACTCTTGTAAAATATTTTGGTATGTAATTAAATGTAAATTATTGTGATATAAATGTTGAGTCTTGTAATCAATGAAATGTTCTTTATGATGAGATTGGCTTAAAAAAAATGAATTGATTTGATTATCAAGATTTGAATTGTGAGTTGAAATGAAGTTATTGGAGTTGTATTTGAGAAAACATATTGGGAATGTTTTCCTTTTCAGGTTTGAAGAACTGTTTTCTCAAAATACAGCTGGTACTTTGCCGAAATTTTGAAAAAATTTTATGACACTAGATTTAAAGCGATGATTTAAATTTCACGAAAATTATTTTAAAATCCATTGTAGTACATCTAATGGGTTATCGGTAGGCGAAGTACGGTAATTCATTAGGTGTACTACGAGATCATGTTACATATTATGGGGGAGTAGGGTGTGACAGTCATTTACTGTGGGTATAGCAAACAGGTCTAGCTTAGCCTACCTAGTATCAGCCACGTGTGCCAAATAGGCTTTACAGCCTTTTCTCATCAATTTTCATACAGTAGTGGCTGAGATGACATTGGACAAGAAATCTGTCCTTTCACCCACAACTGTTATCTCTTCATTCTCAAATGTTTTCAGAGAAATCCTCTTCAATTTATAGTCTACTATTACCTAATGATGTGACAACCAATCCACACCCAAAATCATGTCAAACTCGTGGAAAGGCAATTCAATCAGGTCTGCTGAGAACTCATATCCCTAAATCCTCAATGGGCAACCTTTGCACACTCTATTCACCACCACACTATGGCCTAGTAGGCTAGTGACTAAAATTTCTTGGTCACTTTCCTCTACCTGTATTCCCCTTTCCACGGGCAACTCGATGCTGATGTATGAATGCGTGGATCCTGGATCCACCAATGCATGCACAGGTATGTCATAAAGAGAAAACATACCCTGAATGACATCTGGGGCGTCTTACTCCTCCTAAGCTCTCATGGCATATGCCCTTGCTGGTGCCCTGGCCTCTAGCGTCTCAACTGACTCTATTATCGGCCTCTGTGATGTGCCAGCTGCCTCAGATTTACCCAGCCTTCTACCCCTTTGAGCTACAGAGGCAGGCTTATCTGCTTGTGCTGGAGTAGCTGTAGTAGTCCTCCTAGGGTAATCTCTAATCTAATGTTCTATATAATCTAATGTTCTATAGACCCACATTCTATAGACCCACATAGTTCCCAATCACTCACCAACATTTCCCCTTGTGCCACTTTTGGTAGTGTGGATAAGCTAAAGAGACTGTTGGGGCTGATCCCCTGAACACCGTCCCTGGAGAGCTGCCCACTAAGGGTTTGGACCGGCCTCTCCTCGGTGTGAACTGAGATCTGGGCCTTTGGGACTGGCCTTGATCTTATGGTTGACTAGAACTCTGAGTAGGAGGACCCTTAAACTTCTAACTAGCAGTAGAAGGTGTACTGGTTTAACCCATACCTCTCTTCTGCTGTCTATCCCTTCTGCTCTGCTCATTAATTCTGACTTTTTTAACCTTTAATGTAGCTTCAACCAATTTTGTGAAGTTCGTAATCCCCAAAGCTGTTATCATAATCTTGATGTTGTCATTCAGCCTTTCTTCAAACCTCCTACACTTCTCAACCTCATTGGGGACTATTTCTCTTCCATAGCGGCTCAATCAGATAAATTCCCTTTCATACTCTGCCACTGACAGCTGCCTTTGCCTCAAACTGATAAATTCTCTTTTTCTTTCTTCCAAATATACACTGCCCACATACTTCTTTCTGAATTATGCAAGGAAGAAGTCCCAGGTTATCTGATCTGGCTGCACCTCACTGGATACTGTGTCCCACCACTAATATGCATTTGAAGGAACGGAAGCGTGAAAAACACAAGATTATACCATTGAATTAAAAAATTTTCACCTAGGGTCACATGCACCATGCAAGATTTATTTTTATCTATTTGATTTCAATGATAAACAACATATTAAAACTCTTTTAATATGTTTTTGGATCTGTATTTGCCATTTAAGATTTTAAAATTAATCAGATTAATTTTAGAACCCTAGATTAAATCAAGAACGATTACACTAACCTCTTGATGCACCTGCAGTGTTCGCGCCTTTGAGATTCGTCTTCAGGACACCAAATGTTGTCCCTCTAGCTTGTCCACACCAAGAACACCTATGGCAGCCCCTTGAACAGCCTCTAAAGCTTTTTCTATTAATTAGAAATTCAAGTTCTGCCTTTTAAGAGATTAGAGATGTAAACAGGACACTAGAAACAATTTCTAGTGTTCTTAATTCAAGAGATTGATGGCTAATCTCTTTGAATTGATGAGAGATGAAGAGAAATAGCTGGAGAGGCTCAAAGTGGCGTGACAAATGAGAGGAGAGGCTGCTGGTTATTTTTCTTTTCATAACCACACTTAAATAGCTAGGTTAACACATTAAACCCTAGCCACATGTCACCTTTTGATTAGCTCTAGGTTTAAGTGACCCAATCACATTGTGCCAAGTGTCAAACCTATATTTAATCTTGATTTTAATCATCTTACATGATTAAAAAACATTTGGCAAGCTTATGTGTAATCCCATGTGTCACCATCTCATGGTGCCACGTGTCACAATCGTGAAATGACCAAAATGCCCTCGTGTCTTAATTTTGAGTTCTTAACCCAAAATAATTATTTTCTTCTTCTAATTAATTTATATCAAATATAAATTAATTAATTAATCTCTATTAATTAATTTCTCATCAATTAAATTCATATTTAAACACTTTAAATATAAATTTAATTTATACTACACATCCAATAATCTAGATTTGGTTTCAAGTCATGCTAGGACTTTGCAATTAATTGCAAACCAAACCTATTTAATTAATTAATTAAACTCTTTAATTAATTAATTAAATCATATTTAAATAGGTGATAACTTGTGTATGTGTGTGACTTACTAGGCTCATCACTAATTGGCAATGAGACATGATATCAACTCTTAATATCATCGAACTCTTTCTTACCATAAATGATTTCTCTAAATCATTTTATGAACCTCATAGACCATGGTTAACACCTAGCATAGCATGCCATGGCCACCCAATTAGTAATAAGAATTACCTTAAATGAACCTATAATCATATGTTACCATGCACTAGAATCTCTCTACAAAAATCCCAACTCAAGCCGAGTCATGGTTTATGTCAAACTCCATTTGCTATGAATATTATGTTCTCTTTTAATTCCAGTTCTTGATTAAAAGATTTTTCTCATCGAAACTCTTTTCTCAATAAATCTATCTGTCTGGCCAGAACTTGAAACATCAAGAACAATTAAATGAACATAGGATTTTATCTCTAGTTACTTAGAGGAACAGATTCCATCTTGATCAACACCTACCTCCATATCTAACTAGTAGGAGCCAACACATGCCCATATACCCATACACAGTACAAGTACGAAAGCAATATCAAACTCAAACTACCTATATACAAGATAACTGTGCTATCTCAGGTCTAAAGATTATATGCACTGATATGATTTATGACAAAACATTGACAAGAGTAAACTCCATGTGCTTGTCATAAGTGTCACTGGTTCGGCCTACTTATCATTTATGAGTGCCTATCATGTTTGTTATATGGCATGAGACTCACCATTCCATCTTATTTATATCTCATATAAATAACTTGGGAACAAACATGAATACAATCTTTCTGGATAAGTCATGTCCTTATTATGAAGTATCCTCGATTGTGAACCTATTTATGATACTTTGTGCTAGAAATATTGTCACTCATATTCTTAACAACTTAAGAATAATATTTCTAACAAAATATCAATGGACCTTTTCTATTACACACAAATATATTATGTAAACGGAAAAGTGGAAATGCCTTTTATTAATAAAATTATGTACAAGATACATACTAAATGATATGCTCTAGGGCATACTACTAACAGCATTGTCTTGGAGTAGGGACACAGTACCCTCTAGGTTCTGCTCTGGGGTGCAGTGGAGTTGCTTCAGTACCCTTCTGGTTCTATCCAACCAGTTCTCAGCTGCCATGGGGTCATCTTCTTTCTTTCGCAGAAAGTCTACAGTCGTAAATTTTTTGAGCTTCTTTAGATGAGACTTCTACTGTGGTGGTGGTATTGGTGGCATAACCCCGGCCATTTGTCTTAAGAATGTGGCCATTTGTTCAAACATTTCCTGCTGAGGCTATGCAGGCACCTCTTGTGCTGGTGGAGCAGGTTCCCTCCTGCCTCCAGCTTCAGTCATAGGTGGAGCATGACTCTCCACCTCTTCCTCAACCACCCTTTGTGAAGTTGGCTCTATATCCTAACCAAAACAACAAAAACAAATAGATCTGCATTAGTGTCACCTCAACACTTACAAATGCAATGCAATGGTATACACTCTATCTAGACTCAGAAATGCCTAAATCATGCTCTGATACCACTACATGTGACACCCCTTACACTTATACAGTGTAACCGCGCAAGATAAGCTACATAGTGTGTTGGAGGACCATATCTTATCTTAAATCAATTTATATTTCTTTATTTGTTAATTGAAAAGCTTTTGAGTGAAACTCATAACATTTATATCATTTATTGAAATATTGATTAATTTAGAATTTTTAAAAATTTCACAGAAAATCTGACAGAGTGCCGGCTAAAAATTGAGAAAACAATTCTTCGGAACCATTTAAAAACACTCCCAAATATTTTCATTATGTCCCCAAACTCTAAATATATTCCACATAATCGCATCAATTCTCAATTTCTCAAACTCAAAGTTTTCATTCATTCCATGCATAAAATAAATATTCATATTTACAAAGAAAGATTCAATTCCATTAACTCACAATATTTACAATAATTTTATAAGTTTATAATTTACATCACATGTCAATCAAATGTTTGACTACAAAATACACTATGCAAAATACAAAACAAAAACCTAGTGTCCTACCAAGGATGCACTGTAATGGAGGTGACTTTGAACTCTCTGCAGATCTGAATGATCACCCAGTCTGAGTTCTCTTGGGCTCCCCAGCTGCGTCTCCAGTACCTACGCGTGATAAGCAGTGACGCGCTAAGCAATACAGCTTAGTGGTACCAATATAAAATGAAAATAAACTAAAATAAATAAATGTGCAAGTATTTTGTTGATATTTTATGCAACCTAAAATTTTGGTAATTATCAATAAAATTATCGATTAAGTACTTGTTATGTTCATTATTTGATAATAATTTATTAAAATGTAATTTAGTTGCCCAAGTAATCTATGCAAATTGACCGGACTGGATAAATGGGTAAACTGGCACTGGGTACAAGTACCTCGGGCCATCACACCATCGGTCACAAAGTGTCTCCAGGTGTGTAACAGAACAGCTAATAAGCCATAATAAGCATCGGGCACAAGGCCAAGTGTTTCAAGTATTGCAAAATGGCCATAGGCCATAATGTCATAGAATGGCACAAAATGCCATAAATCACAGAATGGCGTAATGCCATATGCAGTACTGCTATCAGAACCTTATTGGCATGCCAACATATCCAAACCAATCATACAAGGCATACTAGGGCATATTATAAAGTTAATTGTGTAATTCATTGCATTTGATATTTAAGAGTTACTATTCATCTTTCTAGTCAACCAAAATGTTGACTTTTTCATGATCAATGGGTATGTTAGTTCTAATGACACCAAAATACCAAAATTTCAATATTATATGTGTTGGCATTGGTTGCCAAATTCAATTATAAGCCCAAAGGACATTATCTTAAATTTTTAGTTTTGGTTCACATAAGTTCACTGCTCCATTAGGCCTGTCTATAGTAAATATTTGGCTATATTCTCTTCATTAAAGTTACTCCTTATTGTGTCTTCTTTAATTCTCTTTTTGAATCACTCCATTTGGAGTTTTTTTAGCTCAAGTTATGTTGTTTTCTTTATGGCTGGCCGGATTGATCTTTACCCAGAATTTCTAGGCAGAAAATGGTTCTGGCAGTTTTGGTTTCTTGACTTTGGCTAGCATTTTGGATGGCTTATGATAAATTTTAGGTTTATGTTCTTCATGAAAGTTGTTCTAAATTGTCTAAGCTTTTCATTGGTATAAAAATCAGATCAATTGGACATTTCTACACTGAGTTATGACCATTTGAACAAACACTGTTTATTTGGTCATTTTCCAGGGCCAATATATTGGTTACCCGAATTGAGGCAAAATTTAGGTCAACTTAGGTTAGTTTTTTGGGTAGGGTTTCTTCATAAAAAATGTGTCATTATGTGTCTAATATCACCTCCAATTGGCCCTACACCAATTTAAGTCCCATAATTCCAATTAGGGCTACCCAAACACACTGGATTCAAGGTCCAAAAATTCTAGCATATTAGGGGTAGCCCCTATTCTACATTCCAATGCCCCAATTCATTCCAATTTATGGTCAATTTACCTCAAATGGTCACTAATTGACCATTAGAAGTCCAATTAAACCTCAAAGCACAAAACTCCCAATTTAATCACAAAACCCTAACTTCAAATCCTTAATTTATGCAAACACCATACAATTCATGTGATTTTTCCATTTCAATTCCATTATACACATATTTGGCCTTAGTAGGCCTGTTAATTTCCATCAAACTCATCATACCCTAAATTCCATCATGGCTACCAAAAATTGTATGGTACTCTAACATGTTTATTTTTGCTCAAATTTCAAAAATCCTAACTCAATTCATCATCCTAACAAGAAATTTAAAGAGAGAGGAATAATTGGACACTAACCTCAATTGGAGTTTTTTCCAAGCTTGAAAAACTCTTCCTTTTCTCTTCTTTTTGCTGCCTCAAGCTTGTTCTAGTTGCAAGAATAAATTTTAATGAAAGGTGTTAGGGGTTTTTATGGTGAAATCAAGTGGGAAATGAGGCTTTATGAAACAACCACGGTGAATTCTCTCTCTAGGTGAATTCAGCCAAGCAAGATGGGGAAGAAGATGCAGATTTTGTTTTCATTTTTTTGACTTATTTAACCCGTTTTAATTGTTTTATGTATTTTTGTAAATTGTGATTGGTTAGGAGAGTTTTTAATGACATCATGCTTACATAATGCTTGTGTAATAATTCAATTAAACTTCATTTTCTTTTTCTTTCTTTTCTATTCATTTTTAATTAATTTTTCTTTAATATTTATTCACATTTTATGTCATAAATTTCACTTACTCGATAGGACAAGTTGGTCACAAATCATCTCTAAAGATGAAATGACCAAAATGCCATTCGTTTAGCTTAACAGACTAAAATTTTTCATACTGATTGATAAAATTGTCTTGGCATTCTATTGCTATCTAAGACTCAATAACTCTTCACTGGATTCCTAAAAATGATTTCACAGGGTTTCCTCATGGGTATAGGGTTGACAACTGTCTTCACAGTCGCTTCCCGTTAGGTCACCCATCACCGGAGCACCAACTCATTTAACTTTGTTGTATTTTATTTCTAAAATTTTCCTTAATTTTTCTTATCATTATTTGGTTTATTTATGACTCTTCACTCTAGTCTAAATATAGTTTCAGACATTCTGGCTGTCCGGACAGACATTAGTCATCGGAACAGTAGAATGTGCAGACCATCTAAAGTGAGGGCATTACAGTTTCACCCTTAACTTTCATGAATCAGGAGTAAAATTATTTTTAGTATCAAGTTTTTATGGTTCTGGATATTTTCTAGATGGTTTTATTGTTTTGGATATTATAAGTCATTCTAATAATAATATTAGTTTTCCTTATTTACATCTTTTAATATGTCTATAAATGGTGTTAACACATGGCATGCTAGACTTGGCCACATAGGTCAACAACACATGCAAAGATTGGTTAAAGAGGGCCTACTAGGTAGTATTAATAAAGTGGAATTGTCTACTTGCGAATATTGCCTAATGGGAAAAACATCTAGAAAACCATTTGGAAAAGGAACTAAAGCTGAATTTCCATTGCAATTAATCCAATCTGACATATGTGGTCCAATGAATGTAAGGGCTAGCCATAGGGCTATTTATTTCATCACATTTATAGATGAATTCACTCGATATGGTTATGTTTATTTGATATCTCTTAAATCTAAAGGTTTAAGTGCCTCATTAAATTTTTGAATTTAGTTGAGAATCAATTAGACAGAAAAGTTAAGGCTTTAAGACTTGAGGTAGAGAATATCTATCTAATCAATTCAAAAAATTATGTGATGAAAGGGGAATAGAATGACAGTTAACTATTCTTAGAACTCCATAATAAATGGTGTTGTAGAAAGGTGAAATAGGACCATATTAGAAATGGTTACGTCAATGATGGCTCAAGCTAATTTGCCAATTACCTATTGAGGTGATGCGCTTTTAACTACCACTTTTATACTTAATCATGTGCCTACTAGGTTTTATGAAACCTTAGGGATGTGCTATGTTTACTCATGATCCATCTTATAGATTTGGAAAATTAGGTCCAAAGAGAAGGAAATATATCTTTATCAGATACTTCGAATAGTCAAAAGGATATGTTCTAATATGTGAGCAAGAAAATTGAAGTATAACTAAACTTAAATCACTAGATGTCACTTTCTCAGAGAATGATTTTTCAAAGCAGGGTGAGATAGGTCAAGACTTATCTCTATTTGAAACTGATGACTAGGATGCTTCCGCTGTAGAAATTCAAATGGATACACTTTTAAGTGGGAGCAATATGAATATAGATGAATATGTTCATTCGGATTCACCATTGCACCCTAAAGTGAATCTAACTTTGATGGCTGGTCCGAGTGGGAGTAACATGCCCATTGATGAGTCAATGAATCAATCTTAGCTATGACGAACAAGTCATATAAGGGTTACCCCTCATCATTTTGAGATCAAAAGGGAACCATTTATAGTTACTCCTGATGAAGAAGAGCCAAGGAATTTAAAAAAAAGGGTTATTTCATGCTCAGCTAAAGAAAAATGGAAGGCAATGGAAGGGGAAAAGTAGTTTATGAAATCTAATCAAGTTTAGAAACTTGTTGAATTACATAAAGGACATAAAGCAATTGGGAAAAAGTGGGTTCTCAAGATAAAGCATAAGGCTGATGGCAGTGTTGAAAGATACAAAACTTGCCTAGTGGCCAAGAGGTATACATAGTAAGAAGGAATAGATAATAAGGAAACATTTTCACGTGTTGTGAGATTTACTTTGATAAGATTAATTTTAGCTATAGTAGCTAATTTAGACCTTGATTTACATCAAATAGATGTGAAGACTACCTTTTTCAATGCATAATCGGATGAGGAAATATACATGGAACAACCAATAGGTTTCATCGAAGAAGTCTAAGAACACAAAATATGTTGACTTTTAAAGTCAATTTATGGCTTTAAACTATGACACCCCTTACTTGTCTACAGTGTAGCTGAGTAAGACATGCCACAGAGTGTGCCGGAGCACCATATCTTATCTTAAATCAATTTACAGTTCTTAATTTGTTAATTAAAAAGCTTTTGAGTGAAACTCATAACATTATATTACTTATTGAAATATTGATTAATTTAGAATTTCCGATAATTTTAAAAAAATCTTGTAGAGTGCCTAGTGTCCTACCAAGGATGCACTGTAATGGAGATGACTCTGAACTCACTGCAGATCTGAATGATCACCCAGTCTGAGGTTTACTGGGCTCTCCAACTGCATCTCCAGTACCTACGCATGGCAAACAGCGACGCACTAAGCAATACAGCTTAGTGGTGCCAAAATAAAATAAAAATAAACTACAATAAATAAATATGCAAGTATTTTGTTGAGATTTTATGCAACCTAAAATTTTGGTAATTATCAATTAAGTACTTGTTATGTTCATTATTTGATAATAATTTATTCAAACGTAATTTAGTTGCCCAAGTAACCTATGCGAATTGACTGGATTGGATAAATAGGTAAACTAGCACTGGGTACCCAGTACCTCGGCCTATCACACCATCAGTCACAAAGTGTCTCCAGGTGTGCAACAGAACAACTAATAAGCCATTATAAGCATCGGCACAAGGCCAAGTGTTTCAAGTATAGCAAAATGGCCATAGGTCATAATATCACAGAATGGCACGAAATGCCATAAATCACAGAATGACATAATGTCATATGCAGTACTGCTATCAGAACTCTATTAGCGTGCCAACCTATCCAAACCAATCATACTAGGGCATATTATAAAATTAATTATGTAATTCATTGTATTTGATATTTAGGAGCTACTATTCATCTTGCTAGTCAACTAAAATGTTGACTTTTTCATAATCAATGGGTATGTTAGTTCTAATGACACCAACATACCACATTTTGAATATTATATGTGTTGGCATGGGTTGCCAAATTCAATTCTAAGCCCAATGGACATTATCTTAAATTTTTAGTTTTGTTTCACCTAAGTTCACTGATCCATTAGGCCTTTCTACAGTAAAACTTTGGCTATACTTTCCTCATCAAAGTTATTCCTTATTGTGTCTTCTTTAATTCCTTTTTTGAATCACTCCATTTGGAGTTTTGTAGCTCAAATTATGTTTTTTTCTTTAAGGCTGGCCGGATTGATCTTTACCTAGAATTTCTGGGCAGAAAATGATTCTGGCAGTTTTGGTGTCTTGAATTTAGCTAGCATTTCGGATGATTTATGATCAAAATTTGGGTTTTTGTTCTGCATGAAAGTTGTTCTAAATTGTCTAAGCTTTCCATTGGTATGAAAATCAGGTCAATTGGACATTGCTACACTGAGTAATGACCATTTGAACAAACTGTAACACCCTCACTATAGCAATTTCGTATATTCTACTGTTTTGGTAACCGGTGTCAGTTCAGATAGCTAGAACGTCTGGAAAAATATGTAGACTAGAGTGAGGAGTCATAAATAACTCAAATATTAATAAGAAAAATTTAGGAAAAATTTTAGAAATAAAATACAACCAAGTTAAATGAGCCGGTGCCCTAGCAATGGGTAACCCAGTGGGAAGTTACGGTCCTCGTAGCTTGGAGCCCTAAACCCATGAGAAAATTCATCAAATAATTTTTGGGACTCTAGAAAAGAGTCATTGAGGTTTAGATGGTATTAGAATGCTAAGAAAATGCTTAGAAAATTTTATTAATCGGTACAGACAATTTTAGTTTGTTAAGCAAAACAAAGGGCATTTTAATCATTTCGTCTTCAGAGACAATTTTTGACCAACTTGTCCAACTAAGTAAATACATTATATAACATAAAATGTGAATAAATATTGAAGAAAAATTTATTAAAAATATGTAAAAGAGAAAAGAAAGAAAGACAAAATAAAATAAAATTAAAAACTCAATTATTACATCATGATGATGCAATAAAAAGTGGTTAGCCAATTAGAACTGTCACACCTTACCCCTCTGTAAGGCATAACATGATCCCGTAGTATACCTAATGAATTACTAAACTTCGCCTATTGATAACTCATTAAATACACTACAAGGGATTTTAAATCTTTTCTTATTTCTTTTTACAATGGTGAGCACTTTTGACAGGTGTTAAATTTTTTTTTTTTATCTGAAGTGGACCAATTACAAATCTGAAGTATCAATAATTTTTATAAAATTTTTGGCAGAGTGCCATCTGTATTTTGAATAAAACAGTTCTTCAAAAACCTGTAAAAAGCACTTCCAATATATTTCTTCAATCCTAAACTCCAATAATAGTTCAACACAATAAATTTCTCAACATTTGTCAACAAAATTCAACATTAATTTTTCAGTGTTTCCACAAGTTGAGATAAGAGAAATATGCCACAATATTTTTACAGGCCAAAATGATTTACAGTTTTAGTTTACAAATGCTTAAGACCAAGTACAATATATACATATAGTACACATACATTACAACAAAATTTCAAAAATATGGTATACTCAATATACCTAGCAGAATCCCAAAATGTAGCACAAGCAGCTTACTCTGCTGCTCTATCTGTCTGTCTACCAGCGACATCAATGAAAAAGCTATCGCTGAGTAAAACTTACTAAATGGTGCACAATAATAATTTAAAATGCGGTATATAAAACTTTTATTGACAATTCACAATTCAAATGATTTACAATTTCATGTCACAATTTTCAAAGCTCATATAACACAAATTTGATCAAACAATTGAATAACACAGTGTTGCCAATCAATAACACAATTTAGGTCATGACACAAAATTTTCAAATATGCTGTGTTGTACACCACGACAAGACATACTTACCCCACTAATCGAAATCAATGAGGGAGGTGGCTAGCTAGCTAATAAGTACTCATCCAAACTCACCTCAGACTGGCAAGCCAGAGAGGGAGGAAAGTGATCAAATATCAAACTCAACCTTACAAGTGGAGGAGGAACAGAGTAAGGGACTACCATGCCAAGTGTGAATCAAAACAATTACAAATCACAATATTTAAATATTTCATACAAACCACAAATCACATTTTATCTCAAAATTTTCATTTGCAAAGTAGGCAACACAATAATTTCCAAATAAAATTCCCAAAGCCAAAACAATAAAAAAAATTATTCATAACTCATTTCTCCAAATAAAATTTCTAGTAAAAGCAGAGAATATAAAAAGTATTGTGCACAGACCTAGTTTGAGTCGCCTCTGTAACTCCCTCCCAGTAGCAACTCCGTACATTCTACCGTTCCGGTGACCGGTGTCGGTCCGGACAGCTAGAACGTCCGGAAAAATATTTAAACTAAAGTAAGGAACCATAATTAACTCAAATATTAATAAGAAAAATTTAGTAAAAATTTTAGAAATAAAATACAACCAAGTTAAACGAGCCGGTGCCCTAGCGAGGGGTAACCCAGAGGGAAGTTGTGGTTCTCGCAACGAGGAGCCCTAGACCCGGGGGAAAAATTATAAAATAATTTTTGGGACTCCAGAGAAGGGTCATTGGGGTTCCTATGGCATTAGAATGCCAAGAAAATATTTAGAAAAAATTTTCAATCGGTACAGACAATTTTGACCCGTTAAGCCAAACGGAGGGCATTTTGGTCATTTCGCCTTCAGGGGTGATTTTTGGCCGACTTGTCCAGTTGAGTAAATAATTAATATGACATAAAATATGAATAAACATTACTAGAAATTAAATGGAAATTTGATAGAAAAGAAAAGAAAGAAAAAGGAGCTAAATTGGGAATTATGATGTCATGCTTAGGTAATTAAAAGTGTATTGGCCAATCAAATTTAAGCAAGTCCATTAAAATGAAATAAAAATGGGTAAATGAAGCAGAATTCTAGAAACCCAAAACCAGCTCCCTCTCTTCTTCTTCATGCCGTCCACTCACCCTTACCCATTCCACCATTAACAACCTTTGTGACACCCCTTACCCGACTACAGTGTAGCCGAGCAAGTTATGCCACTCAGTGTGCCGGAGCACTCTATTTTATCTTAATTCATTTTTATCGTAGTTTTTGAATATAACTTGTGAAATATAATATATTTAAGCCGTTTATCGAAATTATTATTTATTTGAGGTTCCGAAAATTTTTAAAGAAAATCCGGCGGAGTACCGGCTAAAAATGGAGAAAACAGTTCTTCGGAACCTGTGAAAAACACTTCCAATATTCACATTCAATCATTTCCAAACTCCAATATCAAAATCTCATCAATATTTCTCAATTTCAGTTCTCAACATTTGTCAACCATTCATTTCTCAATCATTCATCCATTTCATATGATACCATGCATATATGATAGATAAACATTCACTTTTCCATTTACAACCACACTTTTCATTATTTACATGAATATCAAAATATATTACATAAGTTCAAATACATATGAGAAAATAAAATCAATTACAAAATACCAAAATGACATCTAGCGTCCTACCAATGCATCACGATGTGAGGTGACACGCACACTATGCGAATCGTGAATCGCCTTACCGAACTGCGTGGTCTCTCGGCGCTCTGTCAATCTTCGCACTACAGCGTTGCAAAGCGACGCGCTAAGCATAAAGCTTAGTGGTGCAAATAATAAAATAGAAAGAAATAATATGCAACATAAAAATCATAATTTCTTAGCCATTGTGTTCATAAGAACTGAATAATTACCAACTTAGTGTTTAGTCGAGGGCTAATTACGTTTTATGATATTAACTTCTTCATGAATTTTAAGTTTTCATTGTATTCTATCGTAATCATTCCTGATATTTAGTTTTCGTATTTTCTTTAACAATCAGTTCAATTACAGTTATACTTTTCCATGTCCAAGTAACCTATACAAATTGACCGGACTGGATAAACGGGTAAACTAGCACTGGGTACCAGGTACCTCGGGCCGTCACACCATCGGTCACAATGTGTCTCCCAGTGTGCAAACAGAATGGCTAATAAGCCATATAAACAATAAGGCATAAAGCCAAGTAAAACATCATAATCAGTATAGCCATAGGCTATCACATCAAAGAATGTCAATGAAGCCATATATCATACGCAGTACTGCTATCAGAACCCTATTGGCATGCCAACCTATCCAAACCAATCACATTAGGCCTACTAGGGCATTTGAAACTTTTAAATTCTTCAATTTTTGAATTTCAAGTTTTTGTGTCACTATTCACTTCAATAGTCAATAAAAAGTTGACTTTTGCATAGAACATAGGTGCATTGGTTTTAACACTCCCAATGTACCACATTTTGCATTTAAAACTTGTTAGTTTTGGTCACTTTCTCAAAGCTTAGGTCATTTTGGCAAAATTGCCAATTTTTAGTTTTGGTGTCACTATTCACCTCATTGGTCAACAAAAATGTTGACTTTTGGATAGAAAATATGTACATTGACTTTGGCACTCCCAATATACCACATTTGGCATTCAAAACTTGTTGGCATTAAGTGTTAATACCATTTCTAAGTTTAAACCAACACAAGCAGAATTTTCAGTTTTGGTGAGTCAACTTCACTGTTCCATTGGACACTGTTACTGTTGGAATTTGAAGAAATGTAAAACATGAAAGTTGTTCCTTATTTTGTCTAGTTGAATTTCCTTTTTTAAATCACTCCATTTGGAGTTTTGTAGCTCCAGATATGACCCAAAAACCCAAGCTGTCCGGATGTGCATTCTGCAGAAAATTACCATATCTACAGTGCATGAACAGTGACTGGAACCACTTGTTTGGATGGGTTCTGGCCATAATTTGGGGTAGGTTCCTTCATGAAAGTTGTTTTTCTATGTCTTAACTTGTTGCTGTAAAAATATCAGGTCAATTGACCAAATCTACAGTGAGTTATGGCCAAATGAACAGTTACTGTTCATTTGGTCAATTCTGCAGAATTCAGTGCAGGGTATCCGGATTGGAGCTGAGTTTTGGTCCTTTTGCTTTGGTCTTTTGGGCATGGTTTCTTCAGCAAAAATGTGCCATTATAAGCCTAGTTTCATGTCCAATTGGCCAAACATCAGTTGGACTAACACAGCCCAAGTTATGGCAGTGCAAAGGGACTGAATTTTCAGTCCCTATGCTGCTGTCCTAGGGCAACCTGCAATCCTCACTTTGCAATATCATTCTTCTGTCTATTTGTTGTTCAAATTACCTAAAATGGTCACTAATTGACCATTAAAATGCTCTCTAATAATTTCCTAAGCCAAGTCACATTTTCACCTTTCCAAACCCTAATTCAAATTCATGGTTTATGCCATGTATCTTAGTAGCTACCAATGCATTGCTCATATGTTTATCACTTCAACATGGTTTCTATTCCACTCTAAGCTCATTAAAACACTTCCCCTTATTCCATAGCTAGGGCAGCCCAAAATTCAAGATGTTATACACATAAGTTTTTGTTAATTTAAATCACAATTCTTACTAGTTTCAAGTCCTAAACCATGAAAATAAAGAGTTTAATGGATATAGGTGCACTAACCTCAAGTGGCAGAATTTTTCCCCACTCAAAACTTCAATTTCCTTCTTCTTCTTGGCTGCCAAGAGCTTCCCCAAGTGATATAGTCAAAGTTTAATGAAAGGGGTTAGGGTTTAGTGGTGGAAACAAAGGAGAAAGGAAGCTTTGGTTGAAAATCAATGGAGGTTTGGCTATGGGAATTAAGAGTTACGGGTGAACTTTGTAAAAGTGATGGCTGCTGGAATTTTAGGAGCTTTTGTTGTGTTTTTATACATATTTTATTAGTTAATTTAAGTGTTGACTAAATGTGATTGGTGGGTAACTCTTAGATGACATCATATGATGTCAAAATTGACATTTATTCTCATTTTTCTTTTCTCTTCTTCTCTACTCATTTTCACTTTAATTTTTGGTAATGTTTCTTCATATTTTATGTCATATTAATTATTTACTCAACTGGACAAGTCGGCCAAAAATCACCTCTGAAGGCGAAATGACCAAAATGCCCTCCGTTTGGCTGAACGGGTCGAAATTGTCTGTACCGATTGAAAAATTTTTCTAGGTATTTTCTTGGCATTCTAATGCCATGGGAACCTCAATAACCCTTCTCTGGAGTCCCAAAAATTATTTTATAATTTTTCCCCCGAGTCTAGGGCTCCTCGTTGCGAGAACCGCAACTTCCCTCTGGTTACCCATCGCTAGGGCACCAGCTCGTTTAACTTGGTTGTATTTTATTTCAAAAATTTTTACTAAGTGTTTCTTATTAATATTTGAGTTAATTATGGTTCCTGACTTTAGTTTAAATATTTTTCTGGACGTTCTAGCTGTCCGGACCGACACAGGTCACCGGAACAGTAGGATGTACGGAGTTGCTACGGGGAGGATGTTACAACCTTTCATCCTTCATCTTTCTTAGCTTTCTTCCACTAAAAACCCTAACTACCAACACAAAAATTCATTCTATCATCTTGGTGATTATTGTGGGAGCAAAAAGAAAAGGAAACCAAGACTTTGAGGAAGGGAAAAATCTGCCCTATTCAAGGTTAGTGCAACTATATACATAAAACTCATTAATTTCATGATTTGTGACTTGAAATCTAGTAGGAATTGTAATTTGAATGAACAAAAACTCATGTGTATGAGTATATAAATTTCGGCTGCCCTAGCTATGGAATGGGAGGGAGTGTTTTTGATGAGCTTGAAGTGAATTAGAATCATATTGGAAGTTTATAAACACAAGAATAATGAATTAAAAGCTAACTAAGGTAAATTGTATAAAACATGAATTTGAAATAGGGTTTTGTGAGCAAAATGTAAACTTGGTTTAGGAAATTATTAGAGAACATTTTAATGGTCAATTAGTGACCATTTTAGGTAAGTTGACCATAAAATGGACTGAAAAATAGGATTGCAAAGTGAAGTTGCAGGCTGCCCTAGGACAGTAGCAGAGGGACTAAAAATTCAGTCCACTTGCATTGCCATAACTTGGGCTGTGTTGGTTCAATTGGTGTTTGGCCAATTGGACATGAAACTAGGCTTATAATGGAACATTTTTGCTGAAGAAACCATGCCCAAAAGACCAAAGCAAGAGGACCAAAACTTGGCCCCAATCCGGACACACTGCAACAGCCCCTGCAGAATTGACCAAATGAACAGTAACTGTTCATTTGGCCATAACTCACTGTAGATTTGGTCAATTGACCTGAAATTTTTACAGCAACAAGCTAAGACATAGAAAAACAACTTTCATGAAGAAACCTACCCCAAATTATGGCCAGAACCTAACCTAAATGGCAGTGGCAGTCACTGTTCATGTTACTGTAGATATGGTAATTTCTGCAGAATGGAAATCCGGCCAGCTGTGGTTTTTGGACCATATCTAGAGCTACAAAACTCCAAATGGAGTGATTCAAAAAAAGGAAATTCAACTAGACAAAATAAGGAACAATTTTCATGTTTGCCATTTCTTCAAATTTCCACTGTAACAGTTCCAAATGGAACAGTAAAGTTATGGTACAAAATCTGAAAAATCTGCTCCTTTTGTTTAATGCTTAGGAATGGTATTAACGCTCAATGCCAACAAGTTTTAAATACAAAATGTGGTATTTTGGGAGTGCCAAAACCAATGTACCTAATTTCTACCTAAAAGTCAACATTTTAGTTGACCATAGAGGTGAATAGTAACACCGAAACTTGAAATTCAAAGATTGAAGAATTTTAAAGTATCGAATGCCCTAGTATACCTAACAAGATTGGTTTGGATAGTTTGGCATGCCAATAGGGTTCAGTTAGCAGTACTGCACATGGCAATATGCCATTCTATGATTTTATGGCTTTTAGCCATTTTGACATTATATTGAGACTTGGCCTCGTGCCTAATATTATTCTGACTTGTTAGTCGCTCATTGCACTCGGGAGATGCATATGTGACCGATGGTGTGGCGGCCGAGGTACTAGATACCCAATGCGGTTTACCCGTTATCCATCCGATGCGTCTAGTGTAGGTTACTTGGGCAACCAAATGAATAAAAGTGGACAAAGTAAATGATATACAAATACCAAACAAATAAAACGTACACATTCACTACACATTTAATTTCTTGCTATTTTCTTTTATTATATTATTGCACCACTAAGCATTATTGCTTAGCGCGTTGCTTTTGCCACGCGTGAGTGCTGGAGATACAGATCGTGAGCCCAGTAGACCACAGATCGGGTGAGTCCATCCTGACTACGCACGTGTCCGTGTCACCTCAACCTGCGATTGCATTGGTAGGACATTAGGTGTTATTTTGACATTTTGTAACTTAACTTTGTTTTTCTCCTATGTAATTAAACTTGTGTAATGTATATTGATGTTTATGTAAATTATAAAAATTGTACTTGTGAATGGAAAAGTAAATGTTTACTTGTGATTTATATGTGATCATCACATGTGATGGATGATTGAGAACTGGAATTGAAATGTTGTTGAGATCTTAATATTGAGATTTTGCTGATAAATTGAAGTTGGGATTGTTTGGTAATTATTTGGAAGTGTTTTTAACAGGTTCCGAAGAACTGTTTTCTCCATTTTTAGCCGGTACTCCGCCGGATTTTCTTTAAAATTTTCGAAACCTCAAATAAATAATAATTTCGATAAATGGCTTAAATAAATCATATTTCATAAATTAGCTTCAAAAGCATGATACAAATTAAGTAAGGTATATTAGAGTGTGCCAGTACACTGTGTGGCATTACTTACTCGGGTATACTGTACACGGGTAAGAGGTGTCACAGCCTCTAAGCCTTGACTCAATGTTCCTTGTGCTTTTAAATATCCTTTTCAATTAAAACACACAATTTAAAGTATTTCAGTACCCAGTTAAATTGTTTCTAACAATAAGGTTCAATAATTAATTTATTTAGTACTATTGCTTTCATTAGTCAACCTATAATGTTGACCTTTGATGCACTCTAGGGGAATAAATTTTAATGTTACCAATATGTCACATTTTATAGTCCTTTAGTGTTGGTACATGTTACCAAATTCATTCTCAAGTGTATTGCATATTATTGCAATTTATCAGATTTCGGTATGTTGTTTTGACCTAATCAGATGACCTAGTTTCCTGGGTTTTCGGGTTCTGGTCCGAATTACAAACTTGAAGGTCTATGTCTTAATGAACTTTTGCCACAAATTTTAGGTCAGTTGGAGTTTACTAGACCAAGTTATGGTCATTTTACTATTGCTGGACAGATTGTATTAAAATGGCAAACTTAGGTCATTTTTAGGTCATTTCCGATTCTGGCAGTTTTTATACCCGAACTTATGCAAGCATTTGGACTTACTTATGGTCATTTCTGGGTTTTAGTGTCTTCATAAGAGTTGTAGCTCTATGTCTAATCTATCCATGGTATAAATTTCAGGTCATTTGGACCTGTTTTGAGTGAGTTATGGCCAAAATACTGACTGCTGTCCAAATGGTCAATTTTCAGGTTTGCAAAGTCACTAATCCGGATTTGGTCATCCTTTTAGGTCACTTCTAGGTAGAATTTAGGTAGGCTTTCAATATGAAAGTTGGCACATTTTGTGCCTAGTTTCACCTACAATTGGTCTCATACCAATTGGGGTCATACATTTAGAGTTATAGGCTGAAATTGTATACTGCCCCAATTAACCACACTTTGCATTAAAATTTTACATTTCTAATGAACACCATACACATTGTATCTAGGTCAATTGTCTAACAATACTTCAATACAACCAATATCCAGCCACAATATACTTAATCAAGTGTCCAACAATTTAATCAATGTCCAAATACCAATTCAACTCAAGTAAGTCTCCATCACATTCAATTAATCAAATCCATATCTAACAACAATTCAATTGCTTAAACCTAATCCAACTAACCAAGATCAATAGTATACAGCCCATTGTTCTTAAATCAACATTAAATATACATGAAATTAAGGTCTTCCTAAGCATATCAAGGCTGTCCCAAGGCTGTCCAAATTTACACATATACATCAACCTTCCAATTTCAATTCACAAACTCACAATTCAACCTATACACATGGTAATCAACTTTTATACATTTAATCACTATAATTAATACCTCAAATCACCATTTTCATGAAGAAATAATTTCATTCTCCCATGGACATGAGGGCTGCCAATTTGGAGCTTTGTCCATATTCATCAAAACCCTTCAATTCCTTCCATAAATCAACTCACCATAACCCCCACACAAACTTTAATGAAGCAAAAATGGAAAACAGTCACTTACCTATCTTTGAAGCTTGTTAAATCTTCTTCAAATCTCTCCCTTTTTGCTCCCAAAATGCTGCCCAAGGTGTGTACTCCAACTTTAATGAAGAAGCTTAGAAGAAATTGTGGCTTAAAGTGATGTGCATGGAGCTTGGTTGAGGTATGGCAATGGAGGTTTCCATGGAGGATGAATTCAGCTGAATATTGAAAGGTTGAAGATGATGACATTTTCTGTCCCAAAATGCTGTATTTATATGTCCACTAACCTCACTTAGTGGAGCACTAACTTTGGTTTATGTTTAATTAATTTCCAAGTCCCATAATTTCCAAGTTCCATAATTTGTAAATTTTCCACCAAACTTTCACTATTTACATTTCATTTCTAATTTTCATTTTTCATGGGGTTTTCAAACTTTAATTTCATTTTTTTTTCATGGACATTTAGGTCAAAAGTCAACTCAGAGTGTCAATTGACCAAAATGCCCCTATTCGGTTTGTATTCTCGATTTTTCGGTAATACCGATTTTTATCTGTTTCTTAATTTTTCGTTTTTCTTTGTACTAATTTATTAATTTTTCTTTGACATTTCTAATATCATTTGTACCTTAATAGATGTTTAATTAGGTCCCAAAAATATTTCCCAGGGTTCCCTGCGGTCCAGGGCTAGTCAACGGTCATCGCCGTAACTTCTCAGTGCGGTCACCCATCGCTACGATTTTTGGCTCATTTAACTTAATCACATTTCATTGCTCTTAACTTTCCTTTGTTTTTCTTGTATTTTTATCTATTGTATTTCATAATTTTATGTCTCCTCACTAACATTTAAGTATAATTCCAAGCATCCTAGCTGTCCGGACAGACACTGGTCACCGGAACAGTAGAACACACTACCGATTATAAGGGTATTACAAGAACTCAACAAGCACACATTAAAACATTTAAAAGAGGATAAAATTGAATAAAAATCTGTTGTGTTCCTCCCTCATTTTCAGCCAGTCGAGACCCTCTCTTCAAATCCTCCATTGAAATACTTCTTCCAAGCTTGATTTTTACCCAAAACCACCATAAAACCCCTTCCTATCTTCACTTAAATTAATCCTTACCACTAGAGCAAGCTTGAAGCAACAATTTGAAGAAGAAATTGAGAAGAATTACAAGCTCAAGTTAGCTCATCAAAAGATTAGTGCTATACCTCTCCATTTTTCTCTTTAAATTTGAAGTTAGGTGTATGGATTTAGTTAGAAATTCATGAAATTAAAAGAACATATCTATGTATGGACCATCTAAAATTTTTGGCACCCTTAGTGATGGAAGTGTTGATGAGTTTTGAATGAATTTAAGTTGTATATGGGTGGTCTTGAACATGAGTATGAGGCTTAAACATCATTAAGTATGTTGAATTGATGTATGTGCATTAATGGATATTTGAGAATTAGGGTTTGAGGCATGAAGTTAGGATTTTGCTCATATTTTGGTGAATGGAAGTCCTAATGATCAATTAATAACCATTTGGTTGTGTTTGATGAGAAATTGAAGTGAATTATGGCTTTGGATTTGAGGTTGGGTATGCTGCCTCATAGGACCTACAGGGCTAGATGTGAGTCCAGCAAGTTTGGGCAACTGTAACTTGAGTTGTGTAGGTTCAATTGGTACAAGGCTAATTGGAAATGAAACTAGACACATAATGGCACAACTTTGATGAACAAACCTTGCACAGAAAACAAACTTACAATGCCCTAAAAATTAACCAAATTCGGGTAACCAACCTACTGGTCCTGGAAATTGACTTGGCCATAACTCAGTGTAGAAATGTCCAAATAACCTAAATTTTATATCAATAGAAAGCTTAGACAATTTAGAACAACTTTCATGAAGAACACAAACTCAAATTCTAGATCTAACCAATTTAAAGTGCTAGTCCAAGTTAGGACACCAAATCTGGCAAAACCAAATTTGCCCAGAAAATCTGGGTAAGGACCAATCCGGCCAGTTATGGTATTTAGGCCATAACTTGAGCTACAAAACTCCAAATGGAGTGATTCAAAAATGGAATTAAAGAAGACACATAAAGGAACAACTTTCATGAACAAAGTTTTATCAAAATTCTACTATAGCAAGGTCCAATAGAATAGTAAACTTAGACCTCAAATTTTGAAAAATTGAAATGAAACCTAGGAGGCTAGGAATTGAGTTTGGCAATCAATGCCAACAAAAATAAAATACAAAATGTGGTATCTTAGTGAATTTAGGCTCAACAAATTTATTATAAATCAAAAAGTCAACCTTTGAATGGAAATGGTCAAATGAATGGTAACCACTAAATTATGTGAAGTAGAAAATCAAACTATAAGAACCATTCTAGTTATTAATGTAACACCCCTATGTTCGGTAGTGCGTTCTACTGTTCCTGTGACCAGTGTTGTCTGGACAGCTAGGATGCCTAGAACTACACTTAAATATTGGTGAGGAGACATAAAATAATGAAATACAAGAAAAGAAAATACAAGAAAAACAAAGAAAAAATAATAGCAATGAAATGTAACCAAGTTAAACGAGCCGAGAACCCTAGCGATGGGTGACCGCACCGGGAAGTTGCGACGTGGACCGTTGACTAGCCCTGGACTGCGGGGAACCCTGGAAAGTATTTTTAAGACTTAAATAAACATCTATTGAAGCATAAATATTATTAGAAATATCAAAGAAAAATTAATTAATTAATTAGTACAAAGAAAAATGAGAAATCGAGAAAATGACAAAACTCGGTGTTACCGAAAAATCGGGAATGCAACCCGAACAGGGGCATTGTGATCATTTGACACCCGAGTTGTCTTTTGACCTAAATGTCCATTAAAAATAAATGATATTACAATTTAAAAATGTCATGAAAAATTAAAATAGTGGTACATAATTTAAAAAGCAAAAGTTAGGAGGAAAATGTGGGAAATTGACAATTTTAGAATAAACAAACATTAAAATATTAATAGTGCTCCACTAACTCCACCTAAGTGGACCATTAAGCAGAATTGTGGCTGAAATTAACTTCATTTTCAATCTTGGACAACCAGCCGAAATGTAACACCCCTATGTTCGGTAGTGCGTTCTACTGTTCCGGTGACCAGTGTTATCCGGACAGCTAGGATGCCTAGAACTACACTTCGTTATGAGTGAGGAGACATAAAATAATGAAATACAAGAAGAGAAAACACAAGAAAAACAAAGGACAAATAATAGCAAAGAAATGTAACCAAGTTAAGCGAGCCGAGAACCCTAGCGATGGGTGACCGCACCGGGAAGTCATGGCGTGGACCGTTGACTAGCCCTGGACTGCGGGGAACCCTGGAAAATATTTTTAGGACTTGAAGAGACATCAATTGAAGTATAAATATCATTAGAAATATCAAAGAAAAATTAAATTATTAGTACAAGGAAAAGTGAGAAATCGAAAAACAGACAAAATCCGGTGTTACCGAAAGTAACCCGAACAGGGGCATTATGGTCATTTGACATCCCGAGTTGTCTTTTGACCTAAATGTCCATTAAAAATAAATAATATTACACTTGGAAAATATAATGAAAAATTAAATTGGTGGTATATAAAGTAAATAGCAAAAATTATGGGTTTAATGTGGAATAAATGAGAATTAAACATATAATATGATTAATTTGTGTAAGTGGACCACTAAGGAATAAACTAAACACTAAATGGGCAGGTGTAAACCCATTACACAATCTGCAAATCTCATCTTCTCCAATTCTCTCATCCATGCCGAAATGGAAAGGTGACATCCTCCATTGCCGTTTTGCTCCAAGCTCCATTAACTCCTTCATTTCACCTCTAAACATCTAGGTTTCTTCATCAAAGTTTATCCCCACTTCACAAGGAAGAAGTAGATACCAATATTAAGAAGTTTTAGTGAAGGTTTAACAAGTCCTTACAATAGGTAAGTTTGTAATTTTGAATATTGCTTTGTTAAAGTTTGAAAACATGTTATGGGTGTTTGCTTTGTGAAGAAATTTTTTTGTTTTGAGGAGTTATTGATATATCCAGTTTGGACAACCATGGAGTTGTATATTTGATGATTTATTCTTACATATATTTGATGGGAATTTATGTTGAGTAGGGTGATTAATGTCCTGGTAAGTTATTTCCATGTATATGTGGTGATTGTGCAATTGGGATTGAAGTTGACGAAATTATGGACACTTTGACAATGTGAAGCATTTCGGCAGCCTTGAGGCTTCTTGATGAGTGTTTAAAATTCATGAAGATATTGGGTAAATTGTGACATTGAGGATTGATGAATATGTATGTAAATTGGTTGTGGAAATTGCATGTAATAATTAGGAGTTTTATGTGTATCTATTGTTGTATTTGTACTTTGTGAATTAGAGTTTCATTTGGTGTATTGAGGATGTTTGTATTCTGCCCAAAGTGACTTTAGTGTGAAGTGATATATGGTTTTGGTAATGTACCAAATCAGAATTGGTAAGAGAGATGGACTTATAGCAAGGTAATGTGTAATTGCTAGATGTTTAAGTATTGTATTTAAGGACAGTGTGCATTTCAGCCTATAACTTTAAATGTGTAACTCCAATTGGTATGATACCAATTGGAGGTGAAACTAGGCACAAAATGTGCCAACTTTCATGAAGGAAACATACCAAAATTCTGCTTGCAAGGTAGCTTGAAAAATGACCAAATTCGGATTAAGTGCAAGTGAGGCCTGAAAACTGACCATTTGGGCAGCAGTTAGTGTTTAGGCCATAAATCACTCAAAACAGGTCCAATTGACCTGAAATTTTAACCATGAATAGTTAAGACCCATATCTACAAGTCTTATGAAGACACTAAAGCCCAGAAATTACCATAACAAGTCAAAAAGCTTGCACAACTTCGGGTCCAAAAACTGGCCGAACCAAAGTTGACCAAAATTGACCTAAAATGACCAAATTTGATGCTATTTGACCAGCAACAGTAAAATGACCATAACTTGGTCTACATAGCTCAGAATGACCTAAAATTTTGTCCTGCGTTCCGTAAGACATAGATCTACAAGTTTGTAGTTTTGACCGAAACCCGAAAACTGAGGGAACTAGGTCGTCCAGCTAGGTGAAACTAGTATCCTGGAATCCAGCAAGTTGCAATAAAATGCACCAAACAAGGAAATGAAATTGGTAACATGTACCAACCCTAAAAGACTATCGAATGTGACATATTAGTGATACTAAAACCTAATTTACCTAGAACGCATCGAGGGTCGATATATTAGGTGATTAAGCAAATAATAGCTTTCAGTGAATTACTTATCAAACATCATCGATAGAGACAGTTTAATTTAGTACTGAAACACTTCAAATTGTGTTTCTCATTTAGTAAAGACTCAGGGAAAGGGAAGGAAACACTGAGTCCAGACCAGGAGACAATTATCAGAGGTTTGTTCAAAACAACTATTTCTTTTGAATTTTTCAATTGAAATGAATTATGACTATTTTTATATTATTGTTTTAAATTGTGGAAATGTGTTTGAATGGATATTTATTGCTTGAAATGCATTGTAAATGATTTGAAACTGTGAGAAATTATTTGAATGATATTGATGGATACTTATTGATTGAAAAGTATTGGAAATGGTTTGAAACCACAACTATCATGTATATTGATTGTATTCCTCGCTAGCTTGTCTAGTGGGACGAATTGAATTCCCTCTCTGGCTGAAGTGTTGAGGTGTGTGCCTGTTGAGGACGAATTGGATGAGTACTCATATTTTTGCTAGCTAGCTATGTTATTCCTCATTAGTCATCGACTTTTGGGACGAATTGAAAACCTCATTAGCCATCGGCTTTTGGGACGAATTGAACCTTGGAACATGATTTAAGCTGTGTGTGATTTATTGATATGTATTGTGATATTGTGAAATGAATTTAAACTCTTATTGACATATACTGTCTTTTGAATTCAACCATGATCTGACTTATTGAAATTTATTGTGATATTGAGAAATGGAGTTTCAATTCTTGTTGACAATTACTGTCTTGAAATTAACTATGGTTTTAAGCATCCACTATTTGTATGATTTATGAATTGTGATTTAAAGATGTATTTGGTTAATGTTGTGCACCACTGAGACATTGTCTCAGCGATAGCTTTATTCTTTATCGCAGTAGACAGACAGGCGGCGAGACTAGGTCGCTAGTACCTCCAGCGAAAGATTTTCGGGTATAACGAGTATACCACATTTTGCATTTTGTACTGTAATGTATGACCACTGTATGTACATATTATTTTTGGTTTTGAGCAGTTGTAAATTAAAATTGTACATTGAAGTTATAAAATAATTATGAGTTATTTTGGCTTGTAAAAATTGTATTATATTTCTTTTATCTCAGTCTTTGAAAAATCACTGTTGATTTGAGTTGAGAAAAATGTTGTATTGAGAACATGTTGGAGTTGAGATTTGGAAAAATATTGAAGTGCTTTTTACAGGTTTTCTGAAGAACTGTTTTATCCAAAATACAGATGGCACTCTACCAAAATTTTACAGAAATTACAAATAATTCAAATGTGTTAGTTCTATCACTTCAATTCAAAAAGGTTTTTAATACCTGTAAATAGTGCTTACCACTGTAAAAGAAGTAAGAAAAGTTTTTAAAATCCCTTATAGTGTATTTAATGGGTTATCAGTAGACGGAGTTGGTAATTCATTAGATATACTACGGGATCATGTTATGCCTTACAGAGGGGTAGGGAGTGACACGAAACATCTTAGGAGAGAAACCTCCATGGCCGAACCTTCCAAGCTCCATGCAAGCTTCACTCTTCCATCTTCAAGCCATGATCCTTATATTTTCCTTCACTAAAGTTGTTCTACACAACTTGGGCAGTAGATAGGCAAGAAGAAAATTAAGTTTTGGTAAGCTTTTGAAGAATTTGAAAAGTGATAAATATGTATTTTTAATTATTGTTTCATTAAACTTTGAATGGGTGTTGTGGGTAGTTTATTTGTGGAAGGATTTTTGAAGTTTGATGAGTTAATGGAGAGATACATTTTGGCAGCCACGGAACTTCAATAAGAACAGTTTATATTTACATGTAAATAGTGGTTTGAATGACGATTTAAATGTTTGATTGTATTGTACTTGAATTCCATGTGTAAGGTATGATTTGGAAGCTTAAAAAGTGAAAATGGCAATTGATGGATATGTGTAAACTTGTGGCAGCCTTATGAAGAAGATCAAAATGTGTTGTTTCATGGTTTGGTTTATGGAATTATATTATTATGGATGGCAGCATGTATGTGTGTATAAAGGTTTGAAATTGGATATGTAAATGAGGTGCATTCGTGTGTTTGATTGTTGTAATTGGACATGGAAAATTATGGGTTATAATGTGCATATTGAGAATGGTTATAAGCTACCAAAATGGCCAAAAATGAGTTGCTAAATGTGTTAATGTTATGGTACAAACCAGAATTGGCATGGAAGAGTGACTTGGTAAGCATAGGATGTGTAATTGGTAAAGGATGAACAATGTGCAATTGGGAAGTGTAGGTTTTGGCTTAAAACCTTAAGTGTGTGGCTCCAATTGGTATGAGACCAATTGGAGGTGAAACTAGGCATAAAAAGTGCCAACTTTCATGAAGGAAGCTTACCAAAATTCTGCCTAGAAGGTGACTTGAAACATGACCAAATCCGGATTAGTGCTTTGACAGCCTGAAAATTGACCATTTGGGCAGCAGTTAGTGTTTTGGCCATAACTCACTCAAAATAGGTCCAATTGACCTGAAATTGTTACCATGAATAGTTGAGACATATATCTACAATTCTTATGAAGACATCAAAGCCCAGAAATGGCCATAACCAAGCCAAATAGCTTGCACAAATTCAGATCCAAAAACTGGCCGAACCAAAAGTGACCTAAAAATGACCTAAAGTTACCATTTTGATGCATTATGTCCAGCATTTGTAAATTGACCATAACTTGGTCTACACAACTTAGAATGACCTGAAATTTTGCCCCGCATGCAATAAGAGATAGACCTACAAGTTTGTAGTTTCGACCAAAACTCAAAAACTGAGAGAACTAGGTCATCCGGCAAGGTCAAATTAGTATACCGAAATCCGATAAATTGCAATAAAATGCAACATACTTGGAAAAAAATTTGGTAACATGTATCAATACTAAAAGGCTACAAATGTGACATATTGGCAACATTAAACCTAATTCACCTAGAGTGCATCGAGGGTCAACATCTTAGGTTGACTAGGGAAATAATAGAATTCAATAAGTTAATTATTAAGCTTTATTCTTAGAGACAGTTTAAATGAGTACTGAAACACTTCAAATTGTGTGTTTCTGTTAGCAAAGACTCAGGGAAGGGGAAGGAAACACTAAGTTAGGGCCAAGAGACAGTTATCAGAGGTTTGTGCACAACAGTTACTTCTTTTAAATTTTTTCAATTGAAATAAATTATAACTATTTGTATATTATTGTTTTAAATTGTGAGAAATTGTTTGAATGATATTTGATGGATACTTATTGATTGAAAAGAATTGTAAATGGTTTGAAACCACAACTATCATGTATATTGATTGAATTCCTCGCTAGCTTGTTTAGTGGGATGAATTGAATTCCCTCTCTGGCTGAAGTGTTGAGGTGTGTGCCTGTTGAGGACGAATAGAATGAGTACTCATATTATTGCTAGCTAGCTATGTTATTCCTTACTAGCCATCGGCTTTTGGGATGAATTGAATTCCTCATTAGCCATTGGCTTTTGGGATGAATTGAACTTTGGAAACATGATTAAGCTATGTGTGTATATGATTTATTGATATTTATTGTAATATTGTGAAATGGAGTTTAAATTCTTATTGACATTCACTGTCTTTGAATTTAACTATGGTTTTAAGTATCCACTATTTATATGACTTATGATTTGTGATTTAAAGTTGTATTTGGTTAATGTTGTGCACCACTGAGACATTGGCTCAGCGATAGCTTTTCATTGCTGTCGCAGGTAGACTGACTGACAGGGCAGCAGACTAGGCTACTAGTGTTTCAGTGAGAGTTCATCGGGTATATTGAGCATACCATATTTTGCATTTTGTATTATAATGTATATTCACTGTATGTATATAGTGTTCTTGGTTTTGAGTAGTTGTAAATTAAAATTGTACATTGAAGTTGTAAATTATGTTTGTAAATTATTTTGACTTGTAAATATTGTGATATATTTCTTTTATTTCAGCTTTTGAAAATACTGAAAAATTATTGTTGATTTGAGTTAGTAAATTGTTGAGAAACTTATTGTGTTGATTGGTTATCGAAGTTTGGGAATTGATCAAACTTATTAGAAGTGCTTTTTACAGGTTTTTGAAGAACTGCTTTATTCAAAATACAGATGGCATTCTGCCAAAATTTTTACAGAAATTATTAATTCTTCAAATGTGTTAGCTGTTTCACTTTAGTTAAAAAAAAAAAAAATTTAACACCTGTAAATAGTGCTCACCACTGTAAAAAGAAGTAAGAAAAGTTTTAAAATCCCTTGTAGTGTATTTAATGGGTTATCAGTAGACGAAGTTGGTAATTCATTAGGTATACTACGGGATCATGTTATGCCTTACGGAGGGGTAGGGTGTGACATGTTTTAGTAGTATCAGAGCTAGTTTTTAAATTATGTTTTCACCTGTAATTTGAATATTCTTTCTTCATAGTACAACTGCTCAATGTCATTGTTTGATACATAGAGTACATTACATTATAAATATGCACTAACGAGAGGAAATCTCCTTGTGTTATTTGTTCAGGAGGGCTAAGATCCTCGAATTGACTATGGAAGAGGGTGATCGTTCAGTCGATCAATCTATAGAGGCTGGAGTACAAGGGGATGCCCTAGCCCTACATAATGTTAGTGGATCAATAGCACCAGCCCCCTCAATACCGCAGTTTCCTACTCAGTTCACTCAGCAGATGGCTGCAATGTTTTAACAAATGGCTGGTAATATGCCTACTCAAGTCCCACTACAGACACCAGTGGTACAACCACAATCTTCTGCTAGGCAGTATGACAAATTGATGAAATATGGGGCTACTGAGTTCAAGGGGACAGTAGATCCTCTAAAGGCAGAACAATGGTTAGAAAGAATGGATAGGGTGTTCAAGAAGCTACATTGTACAGAGGAGCTCAGATTTGAATATTCAGTGTCTCTACTACAAGGGGATGCATATGACTGGTGGAAAACCATTCCCCATAATCTGGTAGAACCTTCAGTGCTAATATGGAATGATTTTCTACGGGAGTTCAGACAAAAATATGTCCCTAATGCTTATGTGAACCAGAAGCTGCAAGAGTTCCTAAGTCTGAAATAGGGGAGTAGATCGGTGGCTGAATATGAAAGGGAATTTTCCCACCTGAGCCATTATGCAGTAAGTCTACTTGCTACCAGCAGGGAGAGATGTAAAAGGTTTGAAACCGGCTTGAAGCCTAGTATCAGATTACAAGTGGTCAGATTTAAACATAACAACTTCTCTGAGCTTATTTCTCAAGCACTATAATTAGAAAGAATTGAATCTGAAGCGGCCCTTGAGAAAAAGAAATCAGAGAAGACATAAAAAGAGGGAAAGTCAGTAGAACAGAGTTCTAGTGGTCCTACTGGAAAGGGGAGGAACCATGGGGGACACAGCAGAGGTGGTAAGAAGTCTGGTAGGGGAAGATATTCAGGACAAAAACCTCCTCTATCTGGTCAGCAGAGTACCAGAAGTTCCTACCCTCCCTGCCAATGTGAAACTTGTGGAAGAAATCATGGTGGGGTATGCTACAAGGCCATAGAAGCCTGTTATAACTATGGAGGCATAGGACACTTTGCCAAGGACTGCACCAGTGCCCGTAGAGTTGGGCCACCTCCTACTACTGCTGAAGGGTTAGTTCAGAGCCCTGTCACCAGAGGTTCACAAGCACCTAGCAGAGTTAGAGGCAGGGGTAGAGGTAGTTCAGCAGGCAGCCAAGGCACTGTGAATTAATCAGAGCAAGGTAGTGCTCTAGTCAGAGTCTACACAATGAGACAGAGAGAAGAGGCCGAGACATCTGATGTTGTGGCTGGTACTTTCTCAACTTTTAATCAAGATGTATTTGTATTATTTGATCCGGGTTCTACCCATTCTTATGTGAGTGCTAGCATCATTGATTGCATTGTTGTTCCATGTACAAAAATGGGTGCTAGTAACAAGTCCGTTAGGATAAGAAGTCAGGGTTAATAAAATGTATAGGGATTATCCTTTGGTGATCCAAGGACACACTTTTCTATCTGATTTCATTGAAATGCCCTTCAGAGATTATGATATCATCTTGGGCATGGATTGGTTAGCCAGGCATCATGCCATGATTGATTATAGACTGAAGACAGTCACTTTTGGTCTCCCTCAGTACAGTGATGTGATAATACATGGGGAGAGGCAGTTATTGCCATCAAACGTCATTTCGGCTGCACTAGCCAGAAAAATGATCAGAAAGGGGTGTTAAGCATACTTAGCACATGTGGTAGACACCCAAGTGGGGAGTCCAGCATTGAGGGACATCCCTACAGTATATGACTTTCCAGATGTGTTTCCTAATGAAATCCAGGATTACCTCCAGAAAGAGAGGTGCAGTTTGAAATTAATGTTATGCCTGGTGTGGATCCAATCTCCATAACACCATACACAATGGCACTAGCAGAGTTGAAGGAGTTAAAGGTACAGTTGCAAGAACTACTTGAAAAGGGCTTCATCCGCCCTAGTGTGTCACCTTGGGGAGTGCCAGTACTGTTTGTTAAGAAGAAAGATGGCACTCTTCGCTTATGTATTGACTATCGGCAGTTGAATAAGGTGACAATAAAGAACAGATATCCATTGCCTCGCATTGATGATCTGTTTGATCAGTTGAAGAGTGCAGCTGTATTCTCCAAAATTGATTTACGATCTGGTTATTATCAGTTGAAAGTGCAAGAGCAGAGTATTCCAAAAACTGCTTTCAGAACTCGATATGGCCACTATGAGTTTCTAGTAATGCCATTCGGGTTAACAAATGCTCCAGCTGCTTTTATGGATCTGATGAACACTATCTTCAGACCATATCTCGACCAATTAGTAGTGGTGTTTATTGATTATATTTTGATATATTTGAGGAATGTAGAGGAGCATAATAGATATCTGTGGATTGTACTGCAGACTTTACGGGAGAAATTGTGACACCCCTTACCCGTCTATAGTATATCCGAGTAAGTTATGTCACACGGTGTACCAGAACACTCTATTTTACCTTAATTTATTTTTATCATAGTTTTGAATACAACTTGTGAAATATAATTCATTTAAGCCATTTATTGAAATTACAATTTATTTGAGGTTTCGAAAATTTTAAAGAAAATCCGGCAGAGTACCGGTTAAAACTGGAGAAAATCGTTCTTTGGAACCTGTTAAAAACACTTCCAATAATCATTTCTCATCATTCTCAAACTCCAGAGATCATCAAAATCTCAACATTTTTCAATTTCATCTCTCAATCATTCATCTCATGTGATAATCATGTATAAATCACAAATAAACATTCACTTTTCCATTCATCAACACAATTTTCATTATTTACATGAAAATCAAAATATATTACATAAGTTTCATTTACACAAGGGAAAATAAAAAAAATTGGTTACAAAATAACAAAATGAAGCCTAGTGTCCTACCAATGCACTGTGGAAGGTGAGGTAACACGGACACTGTGCAGAGCTGCAGGATGGACTCACCCAGTCTGCGGTCTACTGGGCTCACGATCAGTATCTCCAGAACCTACGCGTGGCAAAAGCAACGCGCTAAGCAATCATGCTTAGTAGTGCAATAATAAAATAGAAAGAAATAACAGAAATAAATATGCATTGAATGTATATGTCTTATTTGTTTTGTATTTGTATATCCATTTATTTCGTTACCTTTGTCCACTTTCATTCATTTGGTTGCCCAAGTAACCTATCTTTGGATGATTTGGATCGATAAACGGGTAACCTTTGGGTATCAAGTACCTCGGGCGTCACACCATCGGTCACATATGTATCTCCGGTGTGCAGGAACGACTAACAAGTCAGTAAATAATATTAGGCACGAGGCCAAGTCTCAACACAATATCAAAATGGCTAAAAGCCATAAAATCACAGCATGGCATAATGCCATGTGCGATCGCTAATCGAACCCTATTGGCATGCCAAACTATCCAAACCAATCTTGTTAGGTATACTAGGGCATTTGATACTTTTGAATTCTTCAAATTTTGAATTTCAAGTTTTGGTGTCACTATTCACCTCATTGGTCAACAAAAATGTTGACTTTTTGATAGAAAATAGGTACATTGGTTTTGACACTCCCAACATACCACATTTTGCATTCAAAACTTGTTGGCATTAAGCATTAATACCATTTCTAAGTTTAAACCAAGGGAAGCAAAATTTTCAGTTTTTGTAGCCCAATTTTACTGTTCCATTGGGCACTGTTACAGTGGGAATTTGAGGAAATGGTAAACATGAAAGTTGTTCCTTATTTTGTCTAGTTAAATTTCTTTTTTTGAATCACTCCATTTGGAGTTTTGTAGCTCCAGATATGGTCCAAAAACCACAGTTGGCCGGATTTCCAATTCTGCAGAATTTACCAAATCTACAGTACCATGAACATTGAATGCCACTGCCTTGTTGGATGGGTTCTGGCCATAATTTGGGGTAGGTTTCTTCATGAAAGTTGTTTGTCTATATCTCATCTTGTTGCTGTAAAAAATTTCAGGTCAATTGACCATATCTACAGTGAGTTATGGCTTACTGTTCATTTGGTCATTCTGCAGATTCTGGGTGCAGGGTATCCGGATTGGGGCCAACTTTTGGTCCACTTGCCTTGGTCTTTTGGACATGGTTTCTTCAGCAAAATTGTGCCATTATAAGTCTAGTTTCATTTCCAATTGGCCAAACACCAATTGAACCTACACAGCCAAAGATATGGCAGTCCAAATAGGCTGGACTCACAGCCTCATTTCTGCTGTCTTTAGGCAGCCTACACATTTCACTTTGCCATGCAGTAGTTCACTTCAAATTATGATTAACTTGCCTCAAATGGTCACTAATTGACCATTAGAATGTCCATTAATCATTTCATAAGCCAAGTCAAATTTTACTCCCCAAAACCCTAATTTCCATTTCAATTTACCCATACACCTTAGTTAGCACACTAATTCATTATCCATGTAGTTATATACCTTAAACATCATTTCTAGTCCACTCTAAGTCCTTCAAAACAATCAAAATCATTCCTTCCTTAGGGCTGCCAAAATTCATGGTAAACATAAACATAAATTTCATTCATTTAATTCACAAATCCTCACTCACTTTAAGTCTTTAACATAGGATAAGAGAGGTTTAGGTATAAATAGGCACTAACCTTTAAGTGGCACTTCTTGGACTTATCTTCTCCTTAGAATTTTTACTTCTTATGGCTGCCTAGAGTTACCTTGTGATGTGGGGATGAATTTTTGTGAAGGGATATTAGGATTTTAAGGTTAGATTTTGGGAGTTTTCAAGCTCAATTTTAGCAACAATGGAGGTTTGGGCAAGGCAAGGGTTTCGGCTGGTTGGGAGGATGAAGATGGCTGCTCTGTTTTTTTTAATTGTTTTGGTCTTCATTTATCTCTTTTATTAGTTAGTTAATTGGTTGTTTAAATGTGATTGGTTATAGCTTTTAAATGACATCATCATATGTCATATTTTGCTTTATTTTGGGTTTTCTTTTCTTTTCATCACTACTCATTTTCAATTTAATTTTTAGTAATGTTTATTCATATTTTATGTTATAATAATTATTTACTCAACTGGACAAGTCGGCCAAAAATCACCTCTGAAGGCAAAATGACCAAAATGCCCTCCGTTTGGCTTAACGGGTCAAAATTGTCTGTACCGATTGAAAAATTTTTCTAAATATTTTCTTGGCATTCTAATGCCATAGGGACCTCAATGACCCTTCTCTGGAGTCCCAAAAATTATTTTATAATTTTTCCCCGGGTCTAGGGCTCCTAGTTGCGAGAACCGCAACTTCCCTCTGGGTTACCCATCGCTAGGGCACCGGCTCGTTTAACTTGGTTGTATTTTATTTCAAAAATTTTTCCTAAATTTTTTCTTATTAATATTTGAGTTAATTATGGTTCCTCACTTTAGTTTAAATATTTTTTCCGAACGTTCTAGCTGTCTGAACCGACACCGGTCACCGAAACAATAGAATGTACGGAGTTGCTGCCGGGAGAGTGTTACAACTCTTCCCCTCTAATTTAAATTTCGTCCTCAAAATTTACCTGATGCAAACAGTTGAGGGAACTGTTGCCTCATCGTCTCTTCACTTTCCCAAGTTGCCTCCTCGGTGTTGTGGTGCCTCCAAAGCACTTTCACCAGTGGAATCTGCTTGTTCCTCAATTCTTTTACTTCTCGAGCCAGGATCCGTAGAGGTTCTTCTTCATATGTCAAATCCGGTTGTATTTCAATTTCTTCCCTGGAGATGACATGTGAAGGATCTGAGCGGTATTTTCTGAGCATGGACACGTGGAACACATTATGGATCTTGTCCAACTCTGGTGGTAAAGCTAGCCCATAGGCCACTGGACCCACACGTTCAATGACTTCATATGGGCCAATGAACCTAGGGCTCAACTTACCTTTTCTTCCAAACCTCAATACCTTCTTCCACGGTGACACCTTGAGGAACACTTTGTCGCCAACCACATATTCTATTTCTTTTCTCTTCAGGTCGGCATAAGATTTCTGTCTGTCTGAGGCAACCTTCAAGTTGGCTTTGATTAGTTTCACTTTCTGATGAGAATCAAGCTACATCCATGACAAAGGATTTCATCCAAGGTCCAATTACTAGAGCTAGAGCTAAATCACTTCAGAATTTAATTTGTGAAATCATAAGGAGCAAGGATTATAAGCTGGAATGGCATGAAGAAAAATGTAAAGGATTAAATTTGGTGAAAATTATGCTTAGAAATGACCAGGTGTCATGTGGAGCATTAGATTACATGGAATAACCTATGGACATGCATGCACCAGATCCAACCCATGTACATGTATCTGCTGGAACCTTTTTCAAGGAATATTCCATCTGTTATAACCACCTCTCTTTTGGACTTAAATGCCCTTATTTGCTACTGTATTAAATTTACTTTTTTGTAAGGAGTTTTTAGTCTTTTGATAGATTAATTTTTGTTTGGACTTAAAGCTCCTTACAGCTGTTACTAAAGTAGGGATATTTTTGTCTTTAGCTTTGAAGCCAAGAGGCTATAAATACAAGTGTAATGAGAGAGTGGAGGACACACTTTGAATATTAATGAGAGATTGTTTCTGCTCCTTTAGTGAGTAAATTGGCTGTTGCCTTTGTTCTTGTGAAGCTCATTAACTTGCTGAGATTTTATCTTGCAAGGTTTAATGTGCATAATATTCTTGGTTTATTCATTCTCCATATGAATTAGGTCAAGAATCCCATTTCTGATATTTTCTTTGAATTACACAACAATCTGATTGTGCTGGTTCAAAGATTCAAATTCATACATCTTGATTTGGTGCTTTCCATATTGTTCATTTAATTATTGAATGTGGGTTTTCAAGTTATCAATTACTTGAAGGTTCACATCAGTTTTTGGTATCAGAGCAAAGGGACGTCCAAACAAGGTAGATTCTCTATTTGCTTTTTATTCTTTGTGTTTCTTACCTTCTTTATATTTGTTGTTTGGCTCTTGGGGTTTAGTTGGACCTGTTTGTTTAAAAATTTGTTTTGTTGGGTTTGTCTTAGGGTTTTGTGTTAATCAAGCCAAAGCGATTATTCTAGCCATCCATTTTGCTTCCTTCATTTTGATATTAAGCATGAGAGATTATCTGGTTCATTGAGTTCAACTTACCAATTTGGCCTGAAACTGTATCAGCAATATTTGGGTGTGTTTAAGACATTGGGTGTAAATTTTGGGGGTCGTTTGATATCGTTTGCCTGCTGAACCAAAATTTTGTGGCAAACCCGATCAAATTATGTTCACATAGCAAATAGACCGAGAAATTCTTGAAAATTTACAAGGAGTTTATACCCCATATCAGTAGTTCCCATATTAAATTTCAGGTTAAGATTCAACCATTTGTATAGGGAACCAAAATTTTGTGGCAGAATCGATCAAAATAAGTTCACATAGCAAATATACCCAGAAATTTCTGAAAATTTACCGGGTGTTTATAACCCATATCAGTAGTTCCCAAATTAAATTTCAGCTTAAAATTCATCCGTTTGGGTGGGGAACCAAAATTTTGCGGCAGACCGGATCAAATTAAGTTCACATAGCAAATCAGCCCCGAAATTCTTGAAAATTTACAGGCCATTTGTGCCACATTTTAGCTATTCTCATATTAAATTTCAGCTCAAAATTTAATCGTTTGTGTGGGGACCCAAAATTTTGCGACAGACACGATTATATTTGATTTACATAGTAAATCTGTCAAGAAAAGGCTGAAATTCTTGCAGCAATTAGTCAGTATTGGGTTGAATTTGCCTACTCAGTTTCAGATCAAAATACACTCATTTGCTTGGTGATCCTAAATTTATGCAATTCTTGGTGTATTGTGTGAATCTAGCAGTAATTGTGATAAGTTGGTGGCAAACTTGGATATTTAAGCTTAATATCTCTACTTTAGGTTGTCTCTTTTCCAGCTTACTACTATTTTATTTTGGTGTCTTCTTTCTTGATTCCTATTGCATTACATTTCCATACTTGAGCTTTTCTTTTCTTGACTTCTTGAATCACATTATTGTTTTCTTGATTACTCGTTTTGATCCGTCACGTTCAAGAATTTTATTGTGTGTTAAATTTTTGTGGGTACAGTCTTGGTTTGAGTTACTTGAGTTTGATAAGAACTTGTGGACATAGCCAAGAGAGGTAAAAGGCACAGAGTGGTGAGTTCATAAGAGGGAAAAAGCCTTGTTGAGTTAAACACGAGTGGAGTGTCCTCTGTTGAGTGTAAACACGTAAGGGAGTGAGTGAGGTGTTTTCTTTACACTAACCATTTTCTTGCAGGTCTGAAAACATGTCTATAAGGGGTGATGGTAGTGAGGGGGAAGGTGAAAATCCATTCTACATGCAGGCTGTCAGACAACAATTTGAAAGAATGAATGTTGTGTGCAATGGAATCATAAATAGGTTAGAAAGATTGGAGCAAAGAGATAGGCAAAATGAGAGAAGGCCAAATAGGAGGGATCTTGTACCTCCAGTAGTTGAATCAGATGAAGTTGAGGTTGATAACTATGATTTTGAGGTTGAAAAACCTAGGAGGGGTAGATATGAGAGAAGAGCTGAAGATAGGAGGAATGGGGATAGGAGGATAAGAAGAGAGGAAAGAGAGAGGAATAGGGTAGATGACAATATCAAAAGTATTAAAATGAGCATCCCTTCTTTCCAAGGGAAAAATGATCCGGATGTGTATCTGGAATGGGAAAGGAAGGTAGAAGCTGTGTTTGATTGTCATCACCATTCAGAGGAAAAGAAAGTAAAGTTAGCAGTGAGAGAATTTCACGATTATGCTTTTGTTTGGTGGGATCAAGTGTTGATTAGTAGAAGGAGAAATTATGAGCAATCAATTGCAACCTGGGGTGAGATGAAAACTATAATGAGGAAGAGATTTGTTCCTAGTCATTACTATAGAGAGCTACATCAGAGGTTACAAAGATTGACTCAAGGTTCTAAAAGTGTTGAAGATTATCATAAAGAAATGGAAATTGCTATGATTAGAGCAAATGTGGAGGAGGATAGAGAAGCCACCATGGCTAGATTCTTGAATGGGCTAAACAAGGAGATTGCTCATATTGTTGAGTTACATCACTATGTTGAGTTGGAGGATATGGTCCACATGGCTATGAAGGTAGAAAGGCAACTTAAAAGCAAGTCAAAATTTGGAGGAAATGCGGTACTTCTTCATCTTGTAAGTCTAACTGGTAGGAGGATAGGGAAAATGCTTTTAGCAACTATAAGAAAAATGAGGATAAGGATAAGGAAAAGAAGGTGGAGAAGAAATTTGTAGAAAGTAAAGGAAAGGAGGTTGCAACTACTACCCGAAATAGAGCTGGGAAGTGTTTTAGGTGTTTGGGCCGTGGACACATAGCTTCTCAATGCCCTAACATGAGAGTCATGGTCATGAGAGAAAATGGTGAGATAGAAACAGAGGAGGAAATTGTGAGTGATTCCACATCTTGGGGAGGAGGATGCAGAGGTAGAATATGTCTTTGAAGGAAGTGCTCTAGTGATTATGAGAGCATTAAATACTCAAGTAAAGGAGGATGTTGGTGATGAATTGCAAAGAGAAACAATTTTTCATACAAGGTGTCTTATCCAAGACAAAGCTTGTAGTGTCATCATTGATGGGGGAAGTTGTGCCAATGTTGCTAGTACTATTTTGGTGCAGAGATTAAGGTTGAGGACTTGAAACACCTAGACCCTATAAATTGCAGTGGTTGAATGAATGTGGTGAGGTGAAAGTAACAAAGCAGTCTTGATTTCCTTTGCAATAGGAAAGTATCAAGATGAGGTTATGTGTGACGTGGTTCCAATGCCAGCTGGCCATTTATTACTTGGCCGACCATGGCAATTTGATAGAAAGGTGATCCACGATGGGTATAAAAATAGGTATTCTTTTGAAATGAATGGAAAGAAAATCATTTTGGCACCTATGACACCAAAACAGATTTATGAAGACCAAACAAGGCTTAAGCAAGCAATGGGTGAGGAAAAATCAAGAGTGGCCGAAAAGAGAGCAGAGAAGACAAGAAGGAGTGAAAAGAAATTGAGTGAAAATGTTGTGAGTGAGAAAGACAAGGGTGGTTGTGAGGAAACAAAAGATAGTAAACAAAACATTCCAAGAGTGCTTGAAAAGGTGAATCTTAGCGCAAAAGGAGAGTCATGCGGAAGAGGAGAGAAAATTAAGCTTGTATGCTAAAGGAAGAGATGTGAGGAATGCCATATTTGCCAACAAGCAAATGTTATTAATTGTGTTTAAGGACTCTTGTTTATCCACATCTGACCTTGACCCCAATTTGCCTAGTGTTGTTGTCTCCCTTTTGCAGGAATATGAGGATGTACTACCTGAGGAGATGCCACCGGACTACCACCTATTCGAGGGATTGAGCACAGATTGATTTTGTACTGAGTCGTTATTCCCAACCGTCCCACCTATAGAAGTAACCTCAAGAAACCAAAGAATTACAAAGGCAAGTTGAGGAATTGCTAGCTAAGGGATATGTGAGAGAAAGTATGAGCCCTTGTCTTTGCACCCGTCCTTTTGGTACCAAAGAAAGATGGCACATGGCGCATGTGTGTGGATTGTAGGGCGGTCAACAAAATTACTGTAAAGTATCACCATCCTATACCTAGATTGGATGATATGTTGGATGAACTTTGTGGTGCTTGTGTTTTTACCAAAATTGACTTGAAAAGTGGATATCATCAAATTCGCATGAAAGTAGGTGATGAATGGAAGACTGCATTTAAAACAAAACATGGACTATATGAGTGGTTAGTGATGCCTTTTGGGCTAACTAATGCTCCTAGCACTTTTATGAGATTGATGAATCATGTGTTGCGTGCTTTTATTGGAAAATTTGTTATTGTTTATTTTGATGATATATTGGTTTACAGTAGAGGCATGAATGAACATATGCATCATTTAAGGGTTGTATTCGATGTGTTAAGAAAGGAAAAATTATATGCTAACTTGAAGAAATGTTCATTTTGCATGGAAAAGGTTGTCTTTTTAGGATTTGTCATTAGTGCTAATGGTGTTGAAGTTGATGATGAAAAAATTAGAGCTATTAGAGACTGGCCCATTCCAAAGACTGCATCTGAAGTACGTAGTTTTCATGGACTAGCTAGTTTCTATAGAAGATTTATTAAGAATTTCAGTACCATTGCAGCACCATTGAATGATCTTGTCAAAAAGAATGTTAATAGCTTAATGGAGCAGCTTTAAACTATTCTACATATGACAAGGAGTTGTATGCATTGGTACATTCCTTGGAAACATGGCAACATTACCTTTGGCCAAAGCAATTTGTCATCCACACAGATCATGAGTCATTGAAGCATATCAAGGGGCAAAATAAGTTGAGTAGGCGTCATGCAAAATGGGTTGAGTTCCTTGAGACCTTCCCATATGTGATTCAATACAAACATGGGAAAGAAAATGTGGTGGCTGATGCCTTATCTCGAAGGTATAACCTTCTTGCCCTTCTTGATGCAAAGTTATTAGGATTTGAATATGTGAAAGAATTATATGCTGAAGATGATGACTTTGCTACAGTGTATGCAGCTTGTGAAAAGAATGCTTTTGAGAAGTTTTATAGGCATGATGGATATTTGTTTAGAGAAAATAGATTGTGTGTGCCTAAGAGTTCCATGCGTGAATTACTTGTGAATGAGTCTCATGCTGGTGGATTAATGGGTCATTTTGGTGTTGCCAAAACTTTAGATGTATTGAAGGAACATTTTTATTGGCTGAATATGAAAAGAGATGTTGAAAGAGTATGTGCTAGGTGCATTGTGTGTGCTAAGGCTAAATCTAGAGTTTTGCCACAAGGTTTGTATACACCTTTGCCTACCCCTAGTGATCCTTGGGTTCATTTGTCTATGGATTTTGTGTTGGGATTACCTAGGTCTAAACAAGGCCATGATTCAATTTTTGTTGTTGTTGTGAGTTTTCAAAAATGGCACATTTTATTCCATGCCATAAAGCGATGATGCTACAAATGTTGCAAATTTATTTTTTAGAGATATTGTTAGGTTGCATGGCATACCTAAGAGTTTAGTTAGTGATAGGGATGTTAAATTCCTTAGTCACTTTTGGAAGGTTTTGTGGGGAAAATTGGGCACCAAGTTGTTATTTTCCACCACTTGTCACCCACAAACCGATGGTCAAATCAAGAAGTAAATAGGACACTAACTACTCTTTTGCGTCTTGTGGTTAAGCAAAATTTGAAGTCATGGGAAGATTGCATTCCACTTGTTGAATTTGCATACAATAGAAATGTGCATTCTTCTACTGGCTATTCTCCATTTGAAATTGTGTATGGTTTCAATCCTTCAACTCCTTTGGATCTTTTACCTTTGCCTGTGAACGAGCTTGCTAGTTTAGATGGAAAAAGAAAAGCATAATTGGTGAAGAAAATCCATGAACAAGCCAAGCTTCAAATTGAAAAGAAAAATGAAAAATATGCTAGTCAAGCCAACAAAGGAAGGAAGAAAGTCACATTTCAACCTGGAGATTGGGTATGGGTTCACTTGCGTAAAGAAAGGTTTCCCTCTCGAAGGAAATCAAAATTACAACCAAGATGTGATGGACCTTTCCAAGTACTGACCAAAATTAATGATAACGCTTACAAAATAAACCTGCCCGGTGAGTATAATGTCAGTGCCACCTTCAATGTTGCTGATTTATCTCCTTGTGTTGATGCAGGAACAGATTCGAGGATGAATCATTTTGAAGCGGAGGGGAATGATGAGAATCAAGCTACATCCACGACAAAGGATTTCATCCAAGGTCCTATTACTAGAGCTAGAGCTAAATCACTTCAGAATTTAATTTGTGAAATCATAAGGAGCAAGGATTATAAGTTGGAATGGCATGAAGAAAAATGTAAAGGATTAAATTTGGTGAAAATTATGCTTAGAAATGACCAGGTGTCATGTGGAGCATTAGATTACATGGAATAACCTGTGGACATGCATGCACCAGTTCCAACCCATGTACATGTATCTGCTGGAACCTTTTTCAAGGAATATTCCATCTGTTATAACCACCTCTCTTTTGGACTTAAATGCCCTTATTTGCTACTGTATTAAATTTACTTTTTTGTAAGGAGTTTTTAGTCTTTTGATAGATTAATTTTTGTTTGGACTTAAAGCTGCTTACAGCTGTTACTAAAGTAGGGATATTTTTGTCTTTAGCTTTGAAGCCAAGAGGCTATAAATACAAGTGTAATGAGAGAGTGGAGGACACACTTTGAATATTAATGAGAGATTGTTTCTGCTCCTTTAGTGAGTAAATTGGCTGTTGCCTTTGTTCTTGTGAAGCTCATTAACTTGCTGAGATTTTATCTTGCAAGGTTTAATGTGCATAATATTCTTAGTTTATTCATTCTCCATATGAATTAGGTCAAGAATCCCATTTTTGATATTTTCTTTGAATTACAAAACAATCTGATTGTGCTGGTTCAAAGATTCAAATTCATACATCTTGATTTGGTGCTTTCCATATTGTTCATTTAATTATTGAATGTGGGTTTTCAAGTTACCAATTACTTGAAGGTTCACATCACTTTCTCCTCAGTCTGTTTCACCAGATCTGGCCCCACCAGTTTGTCTTCGCCCAATTCAGTCTAGCACACTGGAGTTCTACATTTCCTCCCATACAGTGCTTCATACGGGGCCATTTGGATACTAGCTTGGTAGCTATTGTTGTATGCAAATTCTGCCAGTGGGAGGTATCTATCCCAACTTCCCTCAAACTCAATGACACAACCCCTCAGCATATCCTCAAGGACCTAACATATATTTCATATTATTGTTATCATTTTAGTTCAATAGTTGTATTAATTCAATTGGTTCAATTGTTTAACTGGATTACTCTTTCGGATTGCCCATCCGTCTGAGGATGGAATGCTGTGCTGAAGTGGAGTTGTGTACCCAAGGACTCATGCAACTTCTTCCAAAATCTCGATGTAAACCTTGGGTCTCGATCAGATATGATGGAAAGTGGAATTCCATGCAGTCTAACTATCTCAATGATATACAATTCTGCTAACTTCTCCTGTGACACCCCTTACCCAACTACAGTGTAGCCGAGCAAGTTATGCCACTCAGTGTGCCGGAGCACTCTATTTTATCTTAATTCATTTTTATCATAGTTTTGAAAATAATTTGTGAAATATAATTCATTTATTGAAATTGTAATTTATTTGAGGTTCCGAAAATTTTAAAGAAAATCCAGCAGAGTACCGGCTAAAAATGGAGAAAACCGTTCTTCGGAACCTGTGAAAAACACTTCCTATATTCTTATTCATTCATCTCAACTCCATTTATCAAAATCTCAATATTTTTCAGTTCACATTCATTTCTCAATCATTCATTTCATGTGATAATCATATATATATCACAGATAAACATTTACTTTTTCATTTACAAACACAATTCTCATTATTTACATGAGCATCAAATTACATTTCATAAGTTCATTTACACATGAGAAAATAAGATCAATTACAAAATACCAAAATGACACCTAGTGTCCTACCAATGCACTGTAGCCTGTGAGGTGACACGGACGCTATGCAGAACTGTGAACTGCCTTACCGAATCTGTGGTCTACTGGGCCCTCTATCCAAATCTTCAGTACCTACGTGTTGCAAAAGCGACGCGCTAAGCATAAAGCTTAGTGGTGCAAATAATAAAATAGAAAGAAATAATATGCAAATAAAAATCATAATTTCTTAGCCATTGTGTTCATAAGAACTGAATAATTACCAACTTAATGTTTAGTCGAGGGCTAATTACGTTTTATGATATTAACTTCTTCATGCATTTTGTTGATTATTTTCTTCATGATCTTGAGTTTCTTTGTATTCTATCATAATCATTCCTGATATTTAATTTTCGTATTTTCTTTAACAATCAGTTCAATTACAGTTATACTTTTCCATGCCCAACTAACCTATCTTGAACGATCGGATGGATAACGGGTCGTTGGCACTGGACACCGCGGTGTCTCGGGCCGTCATACCATGGGACGCAGAACGTCAACCACGTATGCAGTCAGTATGGCTAAAAGCCATGATATCAGATAATCGGGCATAAAAGCCATGAATACGGGCATAAAAGCCATGAATACGGGCATAAAGCCATGAATACAGGCATAAAGCCTTTCGCAGTACTGCTAAAACAATATCCTATTGGCATGCCAACCTATCCAAACCAATCACATTAGGCCTACTAGGGCATTTTGCACTTTTAAGTTTCACAATTTTTGAATTTCAAGTTTTCATGTCACTATTCATTTCATTAGTCAACTAAAATGTTGACTTTTGCATAAACAATAGGTACATTGGTTTTAGTACTCCCAACATACCACATTTTGTATTCAAAACTTGTTGGTTTTGGTCACTTTCTCAAAGCTTAGGTCATTTTGGCAAAATTGCCAATTTTTGGTTTTGGTGTCACTATTCACCTCATTGGTCAACAAAAATGCTGACTTTTGGATAGAAAATAGGTGTATTAGTTTTAACACCCCAAACATACCACATTTTATATTTAAAACTTGTTGGTATTAGTTGCCAATACCATTTCTAAGCTTAATGCAAATTGAACAAAATTTTCAGATTTGGTGCTTCATCTTTATTATTCCATTTGATATTTCTACAGTGGGAATTTGAGGAAATGGTAAACATGAAAGTTGTTCCTTATTTTGTCTAGTTGAATTTCTTTTTTTGAATCACTCCATTTGGAGTTTTGTAGCTCAAGTTATGGCCAAAATAAGTTTTTGTTCACGTGCAATCGCTCATGCTGCACTTTTGGGTTTTGGCAGATTTTGGTCCAACTGTGGTCAGTAATTTGATCAAGTTAAGTTCATAATTTGGCCTAACTTTCTTCATATGAAATGTTCTACTATGCCTTAGGTTTTCATCGGTTCAAGAATCGCCAAAATCCGAGTTTTCTAGAGAGAGTTATAGCCATCCGAACATTACTGCTCAAATGAAAATTCTGGAAATCTCAGTACAGTAAACTTCACTTTGCTCAATGATTTGATTAGGTTAATGGCATAATTTAGATTGGTGTCCTTCATGAAAGTTGTTTGTCTATATCTTATCTTGTTGCTGTAAAAATGTCAGATCAATTGACCATTTCTACAGTGAGTTATAGCCAAATGAACAGTTACTGTTCATTTGGTCATTCTGCAGGGGCTGTTTGCAGGGTATCCGGATTGGGGCCAACTTTTGGTCCTCTTGCTTTGGTCTTTTGGGCATGGTTTCTTCAGCAAAAATGTGCCATTATAAGGCTAGTTTCATGTCCAATTGGCCAAACACCAATTGGACTAACACAACCCAAGTTATGGCAGTCCAAGTGGACTGAAATCTCAGCCACCATGTCTTTGTCCTAAATGACCTACCATTCCACTTTGCCATGCCATATTTTAGTCCAATTTATGGTCAACTCACCTAAAATGGTCACTAATTGACTATTAAGATGTTCTATAGCAATTTCCTAAGCCAAGTCAATTTTTCACTTCTCAAAACCCTAGTTTTCCCTTATGATTCACACATACACCTAATTAAGCACTTCCATTCATTATTTATGTGTATATACACCTTAAACATAATCTCTAATTCATTCTAAGTCCATTAAAACCATCAAAAACACTCCACCTTTGTTCCTTCCTTAGGGCAGTCGAAATTCATAGGGTCCATATACATAGATTCCATTCATTTAATTTACAAAACCTTACTCACTTTAAGTCTTTAACATGAATTAAAAGATATTTAAGTGTAAATAGGCACTAACCTTTAGGTGGCATATTTTTCAAGCTACCCAAACTCCTTCTTTCTTCTTCTTTTGGCTGCCAAGAGGTTGCTTAGGATGTGGGGACAAGTTTTAGTGAAGATAACTTAGGGTTTTATAGTGCAAATTCATGGGAAAATGGAAGTAATTAAAGAAAACTTCCATGGAGGGTTATGGAGGAGAGGATCACATTTTGAAGAAGAAGATGGCTGCTTGTTTTTTGTCTTCCTTGGTCTTTATTTATCTCTTTTATTAATTAGTCAAATGGTTACTTAATTGTGATTGGTTATGGCTTTTAAATGACATCATCAAGATGTCATAAATTGCTTTTTATTTCATTTTCCTTTTCTTTTATCCACTACTCATTTCCAATTTCATTTTTAGTAATATTTATTCATATTTTATGTCATATTAATTATTTACTTAACTGGACAAGTCGGCCAAAAATCACCTCTGAAGGCGAAATGACCAAAATGCCCTCCGTTTGGCTTAACGGGTCAAAATTATCTATACCGATTGAAAAATTTTTCTAAATATTTTCTTGGCATTCTAATGCCATAAGAACCTCAATGACCCTTCTCTGGAGTCCCAATAATTATTTTATGAATTTTTCCCCGGGTCTAGGGCTCCTCGTTGCGAGAACCGCAACTTACCTCTGATTACCCATCGCTTGGGCACCGGCTCATTTGACTTGGTTGTATTTTATTTCTAAAATTTTTACTAAATTTTTCTTATTAATATTTGAGTTAATTATGATTCCTGACTTTAGTTTAAATATTTTTCCAGAAGGTCTAGCTGTCCGGACCGACACTGGTCACCGGAACAGTAGACTGTGCGGAATTGCTACCGGGAGGATGTTACATCTCCAGTGAGTAGTCAATCCTAACTGGCAGAAAGTGTGCTGACTTTGTCAATCTATCAACTATCACCCATACTACATCATGTTTCTTCTGGGTGAGAGTTAGACCACTTACAAAATCCATGGTGACCCGATCCCATTTCCATTCAGGTATGCGTATAGGCTGTAGCAATCCTGATGGAACTTGATGTTCTGCCTTGACTTGCTGACATGTCAAGCATTTAGTCACATAGTCAGCTATGTCCTTCTTCATACCAGGCCACCAATACTGAAGCTTCAGATCATGATACATCTTTGTACTTCCTGGGTGCATAGCATATACACTGGTGTGTGCCTCTTTTAGAATACTGGCCTTCAATTCCCCATCATCTGGTACACACAGTCTTCCTTTGTAATACAGACACCCATCTGCTTTCACCCCATAATCAGTTGCTTTTCCCTTTGAGATTTTGCTCATAATAGCCATTAGCTTCTCATCTACCTTTTGCCCATCTAAAATCTGCTGTAGCAGGTTTGGCCTCCCTTGCAACTCAGCCAAAATAACTCCATCTCGAACCAAAGATAGACGGGCATTCAATGATCTCAAAGCTATGATGGATTTTCTGCTCAAAGCATCAGCAACTACATTTGCCTTCCCAAGATGGTAGTCAATTACACAATCATAGTCCTTCAGGAACTCAATCCATCGTCTCTGTCTAAGGTTGAGCTCCTTCTGAGTTAGCAGGTATTTTAGACTCTTGTGGTCTGTGTAAATGTAGCACTTTTCACCATACAAGTAATGCCTCCATATCTTCAGTGCGAAGATAATTGCTGCAAGCTCTAGATCATGGGTAGGGTAATTCTATTCATGTGGCCTTAGCTGCCTGGAAGCATAAGCGACCACCTTCCCCTCTTGCATCAATACACACCCTAACCCATTATGAGAGGCATCACTGTAGACCACAAAGTCCTTTCCTGACACTGGCTGTGTTAACACTGGTGCTTCTGTCAATATAGCCTTAAGCTTCTCAAAACTGGTCTGACACTTGTCATTCCAATCAAATCTGACATTCTTATGTAACAACTTGGTCATTGGAGCAGCCATTAAGGAAAATCCTTTCACAAATCTTCTGTAATACCCAGCTAGCCCCAAGAAGCTTCTGACCTCAGTTGTATTCCTTGGAGGCTTCCATTCCATCACTGCTTTTATTTTATTGGGATCCACCTTAATCCCATCAACTGACACTATGTGTCCAAGAAATGCAATCTCATTCAACCAAAAGTCACACTTAGACAACTTAGCATACAGCTTCTTTTCTCTCAGGGTTTGCAGAACAATCCTCAAATGTTCATCATTTTCTTCACTGGTCTTGGAATACACCAGAATACTATCAATAAAGACCACTACGAACCGATCTAGGTATGGATGGAAGATATGGTTCATAAGGTCCATAAATGCTGCTAGTGCATTTGTTAGGCCAAAGGGCATCACCAGAAACTCATAATGCCCATATCGGGTCCTGAATGCAGTCTTTGGCACATCTACATCCTTCACCCTCAGCGATGATACCGATGCGAGATCAATTTTGGAAAATACTCCTGCTCCCTTCAACTGATCAAACAGATCATCAATTCTAGGCAACGGATATTTGTTCTTCACAGTCACTTTATTCAACTGCCGGTAATCGATGCATAGCCTCAAAGTCCCATCCTTTTTCTTTACAAACAGCACTGGAGCTCCCCATGGTGACACACTGGGGCGTATGAACCCCTTATCAAGTAACTCTTGCAACTGAGTTTTCAACTCCCTCAATTCAGTGGGTGCCATTCTATAAGGAGCAATGGAAATGGATGCTGTACCCGGCAGTGTCTCAATAGCAAATTCAACTTCCCTTTCTGCTGGCAAACCAAGTAATTCTTCAGGAAACACATCTGGGAAGTCTTTTACTGTGGGTATGTCACTCAGGTTTGGCTTAGCCTGCCTAGTATCCACCACATGTGCTAGGTAGGCTTCACAGCCTTTTCTCATCATTCTTCTTGCAACTGTGGCTGAGATAACATTGGACAGGAAATCTGTCCTTTCACCCACAACAGTGATCTCATTACCTTCAGAAGTTTTCAAAGAAATTCTCTTCAATTTGCAATCAACTATTGCCTGATGACATGACAACCAGTCCATTCCCAAAATCACGTCAAACTCATGGAAGGGCAACTCAATTAGGTCTGCCAAGAATTCATACCCCTGAATCCTTAACGGGCAACCCTTGTATACTTTGTTCACCACTACACTGTGGCCCAATGGATTAGTGACCAGAATGTCTTGGTCACTCTCCCCTACTAGTATCCCCCTTTCTACGGGTAGGTTGATGCAAATGTATGAATGAGTGGATCCTGGATCCACCAATGCATGCACAGGTGTATTGTAGAGGGAGAACGTACCCTGATGACGTCCGGGGCATCTTGCTCCTCCTGAGCTCTAATGGCATAAGCTCTTGCGGGTGGTCTGCTGTCAGGCCTCTCTGCTGGCTCAGACGCAGGCCTCTGTGATGGTCCCACAGCCTCAGATTTGCCAAATTTTCTACCCCTCTGTGGTGCAGGAGTAGGTCTGTCTGCTTGTGTTGGAGCAACTGTAGTAGTTCTGCTTGGACAGTTCCTCAGCTGATGCTCTGTCGACCCACACCTTAAGCAGGCACCAGTCACTCTCCAACACTCCCCCTTATGCCATTTCAAACAGTGTGGACATGCAGAAGATGGTTGGGCTGGTCCCCTGAACCCCATCCCTGGAGAGCTGCCCACTGATGGTGTGGACTGACCTCTCCTAGGGGTAAGCGTGGCACAGGCCCCGAGATCGACCACGACCTTGTGGCTAGCCTGAACTCTGTGCAGATGGACCCTTGAACCTCTTCCCAGGTGCAGGAGATGAACTAGACTGACCCGGGCCCCTCTTCTGCCGTCTATCCCTTCTAGTCTGCTCACTGATTCTTACTTTTTCAACCTTTATTGCAGCTTCCACTAACTTGGTAAATTCTGTGATTCCCAAGGCAGTGAGCTGGATCTTTATGTTGTCATTTAGTCCCTCTTCAAATCTCTTACACCTTTCAACTTCATTAGGGACTATCTCCCTTCCGTAGCGGCTTAATCGGACGAATTCCTTCTCATACTCGGCCACTGACAACTGTCTCTGCCTCAGATTAATAAACTCTCTTCTTCTCTCTTCCAGGTATACAGTACCCATATATTTCTTCTTGAATTCTGAGGGAAAGAAGTCCCAAGTTATAGCTTCTGGCTGCACTTTACTGGATACCGTGTCCCACCATTCATAGGCATCATCTTGCAACAGAGATATGGCAGCCTCTAGGTTTTATTCAGGAGTGCAGTGGAGTTGTTTTAAGACTCTGCCTGTTTTGTTCAACCAATTTTCGACTGCAACAGAATCATCTTCTCTCTTGCCAAAGAAATCCACTGCTCCAAACTTTCTTAGCCTTTTCAGGTGTGATTTCTGCTGTGGAGCTGGTGGTGGTGGTGGTGGTGGTGGTGGTGCTGGCATTACCCCAGTCATTTGTCTGAAAAATTCGACCATTTGCTAGAACATGGCCGGTGGAGGCTGAGCAGGCTCTGCTTGAGCTGGCGGAGCAGGTTCTCCCATACCCCCAGTCTCAGCTGCTGCAGGTGGAGCATGACTCTCCACTTCCTCCTTAACTGCCCTTTGAGATGTAGGGTCCATATCCTATTCAAAATAAGAAAGACAAACAGATCTGCATTAGTGTCACCTCGACTCTTACAAATGCAATGCATGGTATGGACTCAATCTAGGCCCAGAAACGCCTAAACCGTGCTCTGATACCACTAAATGTGACACCCCTTACCCGTCTACAGTATATCCGAGTAAGTTATGTCACACGGTGTACCGGAACACTCTATTTTACCTTAATTTATTTTTATCATAGTTTAGAATACAACTTGTGAAATATAATTCATTTAAGCCATTTATTGAAATTACAATTTATTTTAGGTTCTGAAAATTTTAAAGAAAACCCGGCAGAGTACCGGCTAAAACTGGAGAAAACCGTTCTTTGGAACCTGTTAAAAACACTTCCAATAATCATTTCTTATCATTCTCAAACTCCAGAGATCATCAAAATCTCAACATTCATCTCTCAATCATTCATCTCATGTGATAATCATGTATAAATCACAAATAAACATTCACTTTTCCATTCATCAACACAATTTTCATTATTTACATGACAATCAAAATATATTACATAAGTTTCATTTACACAAGGGAAAATAAAAAAAAATTGGTTACAAAATAACAAAATGAAGCCTAGTGTCCTACCAATGCATTGTGGAAGGTGAGGTGACACGGACACTGTGCAGAGCTGCAGGATGGACTCACCTAGTCTCCGGTCTACTGGGCTCACGATCAGTATCTCCAGAACCTACGCATGGCAAAAGCAACACACTAAGCAATGATGCTTAGTGGTGCAATAATAAAATAGAAATAAATAACAGAAATAAATATGCATTGAATGTATATGTCTTATTTGTTTTGTATTTGTATATCCATTTATTTCGTTAACTTTGTCCACTTTCATTCATTTGGTTGCCCAAGTAACCTATACTGGACGACTGGACTGGATAAATGGGTAAACTGGCACTGAGTATCAAGTACCTCGGGCCGTCACACCATCGGTCACATATGTATCTCCCGGTGTGCAACAGAACAGCTAACAAGCTGTAAATAATATTAGGCACGAGGCCAAGTCTCAACACAATATCAAAATGGCTAAAAGCCATAAAATCACAGAATGGCATAATGCCATGTGCAGTACTGCTAACTGAACCCTATTGGCATGCCAAACTATCCAAACCTATCTTGTTAGGTATACTAGGGCATTTGATACTTTTGAATTCTTCAAATTTTGAATTTCAAGTTTTGGTGTCACTATTCACCTCATTGGTCAACAAAAATGTTGAATTTTTGATAGAAAATAGGTACATTGGTTTTGACACTCCCAACATACCACATTTTGCATTCAAAACTTGTTGGCATTAAGCATTAATACCATTTCTAAGTTTAAACCAAGGGAAGCAAAATTTTCAGTTTTTGTAGCCCAATTTTACTGTTCCATTGGGCCTTTATTCTGATGGGAATTTGAGGAAATGGTAAACATGAAAGTTGTTCCTTATTTTGTCTAGTTGAATTTATTTTCTTGAATCACTCCATTTGGAGTTTTGTAACTCCAGATATGGTCCAAAAACCACAGCTGGCCGGATTTCCAATTCTGCAGAATTTACCAAATCTACAGTACCATGAATAGTGACTGCCACTGCCTTGTTGGATTGGTTCTGGCCATAATTTGGGGTAGATTTCTTCATGAAAGTTGTTTGTCTATATCTCATATTGTTGCTGTAAAAATTTCAGGTCAATTAACCATATCTACAGTGAGTTATGGCCAAATGAACAGTTACTGTTCATTTGGTCATTCTGCAGATTCTGGGTGCAGGGTATCCGGATTAGAGCCAACTTTTGGTCCACTTGCCTTAGTCTTTTGGACATGGTTTCTTCAGCAAAATTGTGCCATTATAAGTCTAGTTTCATGTTAAATTGGCCAAACACCAATTGAACCTACACAGCCAAAGATATGGCAGTCCAAACAGGCTGGACTCACAACCTCATTTCTGCTGTCTTTAGGCAGCCTACACATTTCACTTTGCCATGCATTAGTTCACTTCAAATTATGATTAACTTGCCTCAAATGGTCACTAATTGACCATTAGAATGTCCATTAATCATTTCATAAGCCAAGTCAAATTTTACTCCCCAAAACCCTAATTTCCATTTCAATTTACCCATACACCTTAGTTAGCACACTAATTCATTATCCATGTAGTTATATACCTTAAACATCATTTCTAGTCCAATCTAAGTCCTTCAAAACAATCAAAATCATTCCTTCCTTAGGGCTGCCGAAATTCATGGTAAACATAAACATAAATTTCATTCATTTAATTCACAAATCCTCACTCACTTTAAGTCTTTAACATAGGATATGAGAGGTTTAGGTATAAATAGGCACTAACCTTTAAGTGGCACTTCTTGGACTTGTCTTCTCCTTAGAATTTTTACTTCTTATGGCTGCCTAGAGTTACCTTGTGATGTGGGAATGAATTTTTGTGAAGGGATATTAGGATTTTAAGGTTAGATTTTGGGAGTTTTCAAGCTCAATTTGAGCAACAATGGAGGTTTGGGCAAGGCAAGGGTTTCGGCTGGTTGGGAGGATGAAGATGGCTACTGTATTTTTTTTAATTGTTTTGGTCTTCATTTATCTCTTTTATTAGTTAGTTAATTGGTTGTTTAAATGTGATTGGTTATAGCTTTTAAATGACATCATCATATGTCATATTTTGCTTTATTTTGGTTTTTCTTTTCTTTTCATCACTACTCATTTTCAATTTAATTTTTAGTAATGTTTATTCATATTTTATGTTATAATAATTATTTACTCAACTGGACAAGTCGGCCAAAAATCACCTCTGAAGGCGAAATGACCAAAATGCCCTCCGTTTGGCTTAACGGGTCAAAATTGTCTGTACCGATTGAAAAATTTTTCTAAATATTTTCTTGGCATTCTAATGCCATAGGGACCTCAATGACCCTTCTCTGGAGTCCCAAAAATTATTTTATAATTTTTCCCCGGGTCTAGGGCTCCTAGTTGCAAGAACCGCAACTTCCCTCTGGGTTACCCATCGCTAGGGCACCGGCTCGTTTAACTTGGTTGTATTTTATTTCTAAAATTTTTCCTAAATTTTTTATTATTAATATTTGAGTTAATTATGGTTCCTCACTTTAGTTTAAATATTTTTCCGAACGTTCTAGCTGTCCGGACCGACGCCGGTCACCAGAACAGTAGAATGTACGGAGTTGCTACCGGGAGGGTGTTACAGAAATAGCTATACGCCAACTTATCGAAATGTGAATTTTAGCTGAAAGAAATCTCCTTCTTAGGACATGTTGTGTCAGCTGAAGGGATCAAGGTAGATTCCAGCAAGGTAGAAGCTATCCTTAATTGGAAGCCGCCCAGGAATATCGCAGAAATTCACAGTTTTCTGGGTTTAGCTGGATATTACCGTCGATTTGTGAAAGGGTTTTCTATGTTATCTTCTCCACTGACCAATTGCTTCAGAAAGATATAAAATTTCAATAGACAGATAAATGTCAGTAGAGTTTTGATGAGTTGAAAAGGTGTTTAACTGAAGCTCCAGTCCTTACTTTACCTACACCGGGTAAAGAATACACAGTTTATAGTGATGCTTCTCACAACGGGTTAGGCTGTATACTAATACAAGATCAGAATGTCATTATTTATGCATCACGCCAGCTGAAACCGCATGAGAGGAACTACCCAACACATGACTTGGAGCTAGCAGCTATTGTTTTTGCTCTGAAGATCTAGAGACACTATTTGTATGGGGAGAAATGCTACATTTACACAGATCACAAGGGCTTGAAGTATTTGGGCACCTAAGAGGAATTGAACTTGAGGCAAAGGAGATGGTTAGAACTGATTAAAGACTATGATTGTTTAATAGACTATCAGCCAGGGAAAGCAAATGTGGTGGATGACGCCTTAAGTCACAAAGACTATGGCAAGTCTCAGAGTTTCTCCTTTGTCCATGGTACATGAATTGAAAGCACAGCATGCCAGTTTGGAGATTGATGATGAGGGACAGATAATAGTTGCATGGCATGTACAGCCAGTGTTGATTGATCAGATCAGAATGGCTGCTTAGAATGATGATAAATATCAAAAGCTATTGGAAGAAGTCCAGCAAGGCAAGAAACCTGAATTCTCTGTGAGAGATGATGGTTTATTGCTACTCAGGGCAGAATGTGCATTCCTAATGATGTGGAATTGAGACAGATCATTATGAAGGAAGCACATGAGTCTCCTTTTGCTATGCATCCTGGTGGAACTAAAATGTATAGAGGGCTGAAAGAGCATTACTGGTGGATGGGTATGAAGAGGGATATAGCTGAATTTGTTTCCAAATGCCTAACTTGTCAGCAAGTAAAGGCAGAACATCAAGTTCCAGCTGATTTGTTACGTCCATTGCCAGTACCAGAGTGGAAATGGGAACGGATAACTATGGATTTTGTTACGGGACTTCCAAGGACACAGAATAGTCATGATGCAGTATGGGTTATAGTTGATAGACTAACCAAGTCTGCTCACTTTTTGCCAGTTCGGATGGACTATAGCCTGGAAAGATTGGCCAGATTATACATATATGAGATTGTAAAACTACATGGAGTGCCAATATCGATTGTATCTGACAGAGATCCTAGGTTCACTTCTAGATTCTGGGGTAGTCTTCAGAGAGCCCTAGGAACTAGATTGAACTTCAGCATAGCATTCCACCCATAGACAAATGGCCAGTCTGAGAGGGTAATTCAGATATTGGAGGATATGCTACAGGCTTGTGTGATTGAGTTTGAAGGTAGTTGGGATACACACTTGCCTTTGATTGAGTTTTCTTATAACAATAGCTACCAATCAAGCATTGGGATGCCTCCATATGAAGCTTTGTATGACAAAAAGTGCAAAACTCCCCTATGTTGGGATGAAGTAGGTGAAAGAAAGATGATTGGGCCAGAAATTATTCAGCAGACAGAGAAAAAGATCAGATTGATCAGAGATCGACTCAAGGCTATATTAGACCGTCAGAAGTCCTATGTTGATCTGAAGAGAAGACATATTGAATATGCAGTGGGTGATAAGGTATTCCTCAAAGTTTCTCCTTGGAAGAGGATTATGAGATTTGGTAGAAAGGGGAAACTGAGTCCTCGTTTCATCGGACAATATGAGGTTCTGGAGAGAGTGGGTCCTTTGGCATATTGTTATCATTACCTCCAGAGCTAGAAAGGATACACAGTGTCTTCCATGTGTCCATGTTAAAGAGGTACAGATCTGACCCATCTCATATACTATCAGTTAAAGAGATTGAGGTAAATCCAGACCTCTCATATGATGAAGAACCCATAGAAATTCTGGCATATGAGGTAAAGCAGCTGAGGAATAAACAGATACACCTGGTTAAAGTGCTGTGGAACCATCATTCAGGCCAGGAAGCTACTTGGGAACGTGAAGAGGATATGAGAAGACAATACCCACAGCTGTTCAGAGACTAATGCCAGATAAAATTTCGAGATGAAATTTATTTTAAGTGGGCGGAGAATTGTAACACCCCTATGTTCGGTAGTGCGTTCTACTATTCCTGTGACCAGTGTTGTCTGGACAACTAGGATGCTTAGAATTACACTTAAATATTGATGAGGAGACATAAAATAATAAAATACAAGAAAAGAAAATACAAGAAAAACAAAGGAAAAATAATAACAATGAAATGTAACCAAGTTAAACGAGCTGAGAACCCTAGCGATGGGTGACCGCACTGGGAAGTTGCGGCGTGGACCGTTAACTAGCCCTGGACTGCAGGAACTATGGAAAGTATTTTTAAGACTTAAATAAACATCTATTGAAGCATAAATATCATTAGAAATATCAAAGAAAAATTAATTAATTAGTACAAAGAAAAATGAGAAATCGAGAAAATGACAAAACTCGGTGTTACCGAAAAATCGGGAATGCAACCCGAACAGAGGCATTGTGGTCATTTGACACCCGAGTTATCTTTTGACCTAAATGTCCATTAAAAATAAATGATATTACAATTTAAAATTGTCATGAAAAATTAAAATAGTGGTACATAATTTAAAAAGCAAAAGTTAGGAGGAAAATGTGGGAAATTGACAATTTTAGAATAAACAAACATTAAAATGTTAATAGTGCTCCACTAACTCCACCTAAGTGGACCATTAAGAAAAATTGTGGCTGAAATTAACTTCATCTTCAACCTTGGACAACCAGCCGAAACATCTTAGGAGAGAAACCTCCATGGCCGAAGCTTCCAAGCGCCATGCAAGCTTCACTCTTCCATCTTCAAGCCATGATCCTTATATTTTCCTTCACTAAAGTTGTTCTACACAACTTGGGCAGTAGATAGGCAGGAAGAAAATTAAGTTTTGGTGAGATTTTGAAGAATTTCAAAAGTGGTAAGTATGTATTTTTAATTATTGTTTCATTAAACTTTGAATGGGTGTTGTGGGTAGTTTATTTGTGGAAGGATTTTTAAAGTTTGATGAGTTAATGGAGAGGTACATTTTGGCAGCCATGGAACTTTAATAAGAACATTTTATACTTGCATGTAAATAGTGGTTTGAATGATGATTTAAATGTTTCATTGTATTGTACTTGAATTCCATGTGTAAGGTATGATTTGGAAGCTTAAAAAGTGAAAATGGCAATTGATGGATATGTGTAAACTTGTGGCAGCCTTATTAAGAAGATCAAAATGTGCTGTTTCATGGTTTGGTTTATGGAATTATATTGTTGAATTATGTTGTTATGGATGGCACCATGTATGTGTGTATAAAGGTTTGAAATTGGACATGTAAATGAGGTGCATTCATGTGTTTGATTGTTGTAATTGGACTTGGAAACTTATGGGTTATAATGTGCATATTGAGAATGATTATAAGCTACCAAAATGACCAAAAATGAGTTGCTAAATGTGTTAATGTTATGGTACAAACCAGAATTGGCATGGAAGAGTGACTTGGTAAGCATAGGATGTGTAATTAGTAAAGGATGAACAATGTGCAATAGGGAAGTGTAGGTTTTGGCTTAGAACCTTAAGTGGGTGGCTCCAATTGGTATGAGACTAATTGGAGGTGAAACTAGGCACAAAAAGTGCCAACTTTCATGAAGGAAGCTTACCAAAATTCTGCCTAGAAGGTGACTTGAAAAATGACCAAATCCAGATTAGTGCTTTGAAAGCCTGAAAATTGACCATTTGGGCAGCAGTAAGTGTTTTGCCATAACTCACTCAAAACAGGTCCAATTGACCTGAAATTTTTACCATGAATATTTGAGACATATATCTACAATTCTTATGAAGACACCAAAGCCCATAAATGGCCAGAACCAAGCTAAATAGCTTGCATAAGTTCAAGTCCAAAAACTGTCCGAACCAAAAGTGACCTAAAAATGACCTAAAGTTACCATTTTGATACATTCTGTCCAGCATTTGTAAATTGACCATAACTTGGTCTACACAACTCAGAATGACCTAAAATTTTTCCTCGCATGCAATAAGACATGGACCTACAAGTTTGTAGTTTCGACCGAAACCCGAAAACTAAGAGAACTAGGTCATTCGGCTAGGTCAAATTAGTATACCGAAATCCGATAAATTGCAATAAAATGCAACATACTTGGAAATGAATTTGGTAACATATATCAATACTAAAAGGCTACAAAAGTGACATATTGGTAACATTAAACCTAATTCACCTAGAGTGCATCGAGGGTCAACATCTTAGGTTGACTAGGGAAATAATAGAATTCAATAAGTTAATTATTAAGCTTTATTCTTAGAGACAGTTTAAATGAGTACTGAAACACTTCAAATTGTGTGTTTCTGTTAGCAAAGACTCAGGGAAGGGGAAGGAAACACTGAGTTAGGGCCAAGAGATAGTTATCAGAGGTTTATGAACAACAGTTATTTCTTTTGAATTTTTTCAATTGAAAAATATTATGACTATTTGTATATTATTGTTTTAAATTGTGAGAAATTGTTTGAATGATATTTGATGGATACTTATTGATTGAAAAGCATTATAAATGGTTTTAAACCACAGCTATCATGATTGAATTCTTTGCTAGCTTGTTTAGTGGGATGAATTGAATTCCCTCTCTAGCTGAAGTGTTGACGTTTGTGCCTGTTGAGAATGAATAGAATGAGTACTCGTATTATTGCTAGCTAGCTATGTTATTCCTCACTAGCCATTGGCTTTTGGGATGAATTGAATTCCTCACTTGCCATCGGCTTTTGGGATGAATTGAACTTTCGCAACATGATTAAGCTATGTGTGTGTATGATTTATTGATATTTATTGTAACATTGTGAAATGGAGTTTAAATTCTTATTGACATTCACTGTCTTTGAATTTAACTATGGTTTTAAGTATCCACTATTTATATGACTTATGATTTGTGATTTAAAGTTATATTTGGTTAATGTTGTGCACCACTGAGACAATGGCTCAGCGATAGCTTTCATTCTTTGTGGCGGTAGACAGATCGGTGACGAGGCGTGAGACTAGGCTGCTAGTGCTTCAGTGAGAGTTCATCGGGTATATTGAGTATACCATATTTTGCATTTTGTATTGCAATGTATGTTCACTGTATGTATATAGTGTTCTTGGTTTTGAGCAGTTGTAAATTAAAATTGTACATTGAAGTTGTAAATTATATTTGTAAATTATTTTGACTTGTAAATATTGTGATATATTTCTTTTATTTCAACTTTTGAAAACACTGAAAAATTATTGTGGATTTGAGTTAGCAAATTGTTGAGAAACTTATTGTGTTGATTGGTTATTAGAGTTTGGGAATTGATCAAACTTATTGGAAGTGCTTTTTACAAGTTTTTGAAGAACTGCTTTATTCAAAATACAGATGGCACTTTGCCAAAATTTTTACAAAAATTATTAATTCTTCAAATGTGTTAGCTGTTTCACTTTAGTTAAAAAAAAAAAAAAAATTAACACCTGTAAATAGTGCTCACCACTATAAAAAGAAGTAAGAAAAGTTTTAAAATCCCTTGCAGTGTATTTAATGGGTTATCAGTAGACAAAGTTGGCAATTCATTAGGTATACTACGGGATCATGTTATGCCTTACGGAGGGGTAGGGTGTGACAATCAATATAGGATGTGGTAGGTAAATTGTGAATGGTGAATTTGAGTGACACTAGGATTGAAGAAAAATTTAGCTAAATTTGAAATCCATGAAATATTCATGGATTACTTGAAATAAGAATGATAATTCACTTAAATCATGAGAAATAGATAGTTAGGGCTTAGATGCCCTTTACAAATAGAATTCATGATACATTAGTAATACAATTGGAAATATGAAATTGTAATTTGCATAAGTGAATTGTCAAATGTATAAATGAGATGAAGTCAACATGAGGAATTATGTTTCATTGTAATTCATAATAATATCCTACCCAATAAGTGGTACAGGAGAGGAATTAAGGTGAATTATGAATACTTATTCTCATCATGAGGAAAAAAGAGAAATTAAAATTAATACATAAATAAGTTTGTATCTCAACTACATTGCTAGGAAAAATTTAATTTTCAGTTCTGGACCTTATAATATATTCATAATACAACTGGGAATATAAAATGTGAATTATATATATATGGACTGTTAAATGTGAAAATGAGGTGAAATTATCACTAGGGCTTATGCCTCTTTTGTAACTAGAAATTAATACCTTACATAATTAATGGCTTATGAGAAACAAAAAGAATGTTTCGAGTACAATGGTACATGAGAACTATTGTTGTGAATTGTGATAAACACAAATGATATAATAAATGAATGTATAAATTATGATAAATTCATAATTTATGTAAAATTGTATTCTAAAAATTTATATTTCTGTTACGAATAGAATTGAAATCTTATAAATTATAATTGGAATTTATCATGAAATAATGAAATAATAAAATAAAACATATTAACACTTAATGGTACTTATGTGCCCATGTATTGCATAGACACGTGTGTCAGATTAGATAGATTGGCATGCCAATAGGGTATTATTTTAGCAATAATGTGTAAGGCTTTATGCCTGTATTCATGGCTTTATGCCTGCACTCATGGCTTTTATGGCCGCACTCATGGCTTTTATGCCCGATTATGTGTTATCATGGCTTTTTAGCCATATTGACTGCATACGTGGTTGATGTTCCGTGTCCCATGGTATGACAGCCCGAGGCACTGTGGTGTCCAGTGCCAACGACCCGTTATCCAATTTAGTTAGCCTGTCATAGGTTACTTGGGCAGTGAAATTTATTGAAATAAGTTAAAAATATTAGAAATTAAATAAATGAGTAAGAGGACCTAAAATAAATTAGATTAGTTATTTAGCAGAAAGAATTGAAATGAACTGGATTGATGTTAAAAATTTATCTATTATGAAATGACTCTGAGAGCCTTAGTTATAATGAAATAATCAAAGATAACCTAAAAAGTATTGAATTAAACGATACAAAAGATTAGTAATAGAATTATAATTTAAATAAATATTACAATGAACTATGTTTTATTTCCATATGTATTTTGTATATTATTTTCTTTATTATATTATTGCACCACTAAGTAGAAATGCTTAGCGTGATGGATTTGTTTTCTTCGCGCAGGTACTGAAGCTAAAACTCAGTGGACAGTTGATTGGGATTTTTGGAGTCCAGATCTGTAGAAGTGTTAGAAGTGTTCAAGTTGTCATCTCCTCAGCGATGCATGTAGATAGGGCTCACAAAAATTATTTTATGTATTTATAATTAGTTATTAATTGTAATATAAATTATGGTATTATAATTAATTTGTACTTCATGTAAATTGTGAATTTATGAAATTAGCTTGTAAATCATGTAAATTATGAAGTTTGACAATTTTGATACATAAATTGAGTATGAATGGATATGTATGCAAATGAGTTGCAAGAATTGAATGTGTGATGAGATGATTATAAAAATAACTGAAGAGATTTTATTGAGAAAATATTGTTGAAATTTCAAGCAGGTGAATAGTGAAATACGTCAAATGGTAATAAAAATAGAGGAAACTCCACTGGTTTCTCCATAGAAAGAATTGATATTAAAATATAACGTGAACAAAATTTTTAAAGGAATAAAGTAAGATAAAATAGGGTGCTCCAACGCTGAGTGTGACATGTCTTGCTCGGCTACACTGTAGTCGGGTGAGGGCTGTCACACAAACACTGTTCATTTGGTCATTTTCCAGAGCCAACATATTGGTTACTCGGATTGAAGCAGAATTTAGGTCAACTTAGGTTGGTTTTCTAGGAAAGGCTTCTTGATAAAAAATGTGTCATTATATGTCTAATATCACATCCAATTGGCCCTGCAGCAATTGAAGTCCCACAGTTCCAATTAGGGCTGCCCAAACACACTGGACTTAGAAATTCTAGAATATTAGGGGCAACACCTATTTCACATTCCAATGCCACAATTCATTCCAATTTATGGTCAATTTACCTCAAATGTTCACTAATTGACCATTAGAAGTCTAATTAAACCTCAAAGCACAAAACCCCCAATTTAATCACAAAACCCTAACTTCAAATCCCTAATTCATGCATACACCATACAATTCATGTGATTTTTCTATTTTAACTCCATTATACACATCTTTGGCCTTTGTAGGAATGTTAATTTCCATCAAACTCATCATACCCTAAAGTCCATCATGGCTGCCAAAAATTGTATGGTACTCTAACATGTTTATTTTTGTTCAAATTTCACAAATCCTAACTCAATTCATCATCCTAACAAGAAATTTAAAGAGAGAGAGGAAGAATTGGACACTCACCTCAAATGGAGTTCTTCCCAAGCTTGAAAAACTCTTTCTTTTCTCTTCTTTTTGCTGCCTCAAGCTTGTTCTAGTTGCAAGGATAAATTTTAATGAGAGATGTTAGGGGTTTTATGGTGGAAATCAAGCAAATCAAAGCTTGAATAAAGGAAAGCTATGGAGGAAGGGAGAGATGTTAGGGGTTTTATGATGCAAGGAAGAAAATGATAAATTTTAAATTTCTAATTAATATCTTTGGCCATTTATACTTGAGCTTATCTAATGGTGATTGGTGGAAATGTTTTTAATGACATCATCCTATGTTATAAATCTAATTAGATTTCATTTTCTTTTTCTTTCCTTTCTTCCTTCTTTACTTATTTTCATTTAAATTTTTATCAATATTTATTCACATTTTATAGCATAATCCTCACTTACTTGAATGGAAAAGTCGATCAAAAATCATCTCTGAAAGTGAAATGATCAAAATGCCCTTCGTTTAGCTAAATAAGCTAAAATTGTCTGTACCGATTTAGTAAATTTTTTTAGCATTTTCTTGGCATTCTATTGCCATCGAAGCCTCAATAACTCTTCACTGGAGTCCCAAAAATTATTTCACAGGGTTTTCTCACAGGTATAGGGTTGACGACTATCTTCACAGTCGCTTCCAGTTAGGTCACCCATCGCCGGAGCATCGGCTCATTTAACTTTGCAACTTCTTCATTTTCTTTTTCTTTCTTTTCTACTCATTTTTAATTAATTTTTCTTCAATATTTATTCACATTTTATGTCATAAATTTCACTTACTTGACTGGACAACTTGGTTAAAAATCATCTCTGAAGATGAAATGACCAAAATGCCCTTTGTATAGCTTAACGAACTAAAATTGTCCGTACCAATTGATAAAATAGTCTTGGCATCTTCTTAGTATTCTATTGCTATCTAAGGCTCAATAACTCTTCACTGGATTCCTAAAAACTATTTCACAGGGTTTCCTCATGGGTATAGGGTCAACAACTGTCTTTACAGTCGCTTCCCGTTAGGTCACCCATCGCAGGAGCACCGGCTCATTTAACTTTGTTATATTTTATTTCTAAAATTTTTCCTTAATTTTTCTTATCATTATTTGATTTACTTATGACTCCTCACTCTAGTCTAAATATAGTTCCAGACATTCTGGCTATCCGAATACACATTAGTAACCGGAACAGTAGAATGTGCGGACCATCTAAAGTGAGGGCGTTACAGCTCTTCCTCTCTAACAAAAATTTCGTCCTCGAAATTTACCTAATACAAATAGTTGAGGGAACCATTGCCTCATCATCTCTTCACTTTCCCAGGTTGCCTCCTCAGTATTGTGGTGTCTCCAAAGCACTTTTACCAGTAGAATCTGCTTATTTCTCAATTCTTTCACTTCCTGAGCCAGGATTCGTACTGGTTCCTCTTCATATGTCAAGTCCGATTGGATTTCAATTTCTTCTATGGAGATGAAATGTGAAGGGTCTAAGCGGTATCTTCTTAGCATAGACACATGAAACACATTGTGGATCTTATCCAGCTCTGGTGATAAAACTAGCCGATAGGCCACTAGACCCACACGCTCAATAACTTCATATGGGCTAATGAACCTAGGGCTTAACTTACCCTTTCTCCCAAATCTCAATACCCTTTTCCACAGTGAGACTTTGAGAAATAATTTATCATCAATCTCATACTCTATATCTTTTCTCCTCAAGTCGACATAAGACTTATGTCTATCTGAGCCAACTTTCAAATTGGCTTTGATTAACTTCACTTTTTCCTCAGTTTGTTTCACCAAGTCTGGTCCCACAAGTTTATCTTCGCCTAGTTCAGTCCAACATAATAGTGTTCTGCACCTCCTCCCAAACAGTGCCTCATATGGAGCCATCTGAATGCTAGCTTGGTAGCTATTATTATATGCAAATTCTACCAGTGGGAGGTATATGTCCCAACTTCCTTCAAACTCAATAACACAATTCCTCAACATATCCTCAAGGACCTATCACATATTTCATGTTATTATTATCATTTAAGTTTATTATTTGTAATAATTCAATAGGTTTCAAAGTTTACCTGGATTACTTGTTCTGACTGTCCATCCGTCTAAGGATGAAAGGCCGCGCTAAAATGGAGTTGTCTGCCCAAGGCTTCTTGCAACTTCTTCCAAAATCTCTATGTAAACCTCGGGTCTCGATCAGATATGATGGAAAGTGGAATTCCATGTAGTCTAACTATCTCACTGATATACAATTCTGCTAGCTTCTGCAGTGAGTAGTCAGTTCTAACTAGCAGAAAATGTGTTGATTTAGTCAATCTATCCACTATCACCCACACTGCATCATGTTTCTTCTGGGTTACAGGTAGACCACTAACAAAGTCCATGGTGACCCGATCCGATTTCCATTCAGGTATGCTTATGGGTTGTAACAAACCTGATGGAACTTGATGTTCTGCCTTGACTTGCTAACATGTCAAACATCTAGTCACATGGTCATCTATGTCCTTATTCATACCAGGCCACCAGTAGTGAGGCTTCAAGTCATGATACATTTTAGTACTTCCAGGGTGCATAGCATAAACACTACTGTGTGCCTCTTTTAGAATGCTAGTCTTCAATTCCCCATCATTTGGTATACTGTGATGCCCTTAACCTGTCTACAATGTAGCCGAATAAAGAGTGCCACATTCGGTGCCGAAGCACCTTATCTTATGCTGTCCTGTTCACTGTAAATTTTAAACTTATAGAAAATTGTGTGGAAATTTGTTTTTTCCACAATTTTTTTTCTGTGGATACTTGGGGCAGAGCCTTCTCTGTTTAATTGGCATCCAGCAGGTTCCACTAGTTACCTGTTAAAAACAATTTCATATCTCTACATGTCGTATCATATCATTTCTGCTCATACAATTTCAAGTTCATTCATTCATATAAAAACTCATATACAAAAAGTTACAACTTTACTTACAGCCCAAATACATAATGATAATTTTTATTTACATCACCAACTAGTAATTACATCATGATTATACACAATGAATCAAATTACTAGTCTATACATGGGCCCTATCAAAATACAAAAGACTGGTGAGATAACTCTGGACGGTGGCAGATCTGGTCGAAGCTCTATCCAAACACTACTGTGGCGGCTACTGCTCTCCAGTACCTACACGATAAAAAAAAAACCAACGCGCTAAGCATAACGCTTAGTGGTACATAATTTAAAATAACTATAACTAAATAATTAAAAATAATGATTCTATATGAAAATTCATAATATCTAGGTCATTTACATTTTTATTTCACTTTGGAAACAATTGAATTTATCGGGATCTTTTCTATTTGCTTATTATATATTAAGTCTTAATTAATTATTATCAGTGCCCAAGAAACCTATAATAGATTATAAAAGCTAGATACACGGGAGTATGCTAGTTAGATAGTCATATGTCTATCCAGTATAAGTAGGTCATGTCAGGCATAAAGCCTGTGGGCAGGCCTTTAAGCCATATATAATATTAGGCACAATGGCCAACGGGCAGGCATAAGCCTGTAGAACAATCATATCAGATAGATTTTATCTATTAATGATTATTCTTATGGGCAATACTGCTATCTATGGTACCTAATTGGCATTCCAATTGATCCAAGTTAAATAAATAAGTCTAGGTATATTATGGGTAATTAAACATTATTAATTATTTATTAGAAATGTTCATGTCACTTTATAATGGGAAAATAGGTCCCACATACCTCTTTCATGTGATTTAATGTTTAATGGCTTATTAGAGTAAAATTCCTACCACAAGATAATTTATCCCATGAATCTTTCTTTAGGTTCAGTTTTGTGTTTTACTTTTACCTATCCATTTGATCAGTTTGTAGCCACTGTTTGGCCATACTTCTTTCATGGAAGTTGTTCCTCTATATCTTATCTTTATTTTCCCTTTTAAATCATGCCAATTTGGTTTTTAGAACTCAAGTTACGGTCGGGTAACCATAATGATACACTTATATAATATTTTAGGTGTTTTGGTGAAGTCCCAGAACATAGGAATGCGAAGGGAAACTTGAAGTGGTTAAAAGACTAAGAATTGATGCTGATACAAAGTACACGGGCCATGTAAGAATAGCCAAGGACCCGTGTAAGATTCTGCCAGAAGAAATTCAGCAGAGCCATGGAAGAAGCAAAGTACACGAGTCATGTACCTTGACCCATGTAATTTCCCTAAAATTGTGTAAGTCTCTGCCGAGCCCAGCTTGAAGAACTTATAGAAGAACAAAAGTACATGGGCCATGTACTTAGACCCGTCTAAGCTCCTGCCTTTTCTGGGCAACCTAGTTCTAGACAGTTTTGTGACCCAAATTGGGCCAGTAATTTGGTTTGGTTTACGGCATTTCTGAGCTCTATGGTCTTCATGAAAATTGTAGCTCTTTATCTAAGGTTTCCAATGGTAAAATTTTTTGGTCAATTTGACCAGTATAGAGGGAGTTATGACCAAATGAATGCATCCTGTTCATTTGGTAATTTTTTGGGTTTTGTGCATGGTTATCTCGATTGGGACAGTGTTTAGGTCAAGTTTTGGGCAGAATTTCGGCATAGTTTCTTCATGAAAAATGAAGTGTTTTGGGTCTGGTTTCACCTCCAATTGGTCTCATACCAATTGAAGTAACACACATTCAGTTATGGCTCAAAACTCAAGTTGGACTCAATATTTCCCAAATCTGCAGAGAAAAGCACTCCCAATTTTTTTCTTTTTCAATTTCCTTTAACTTCTTTGCTTTAATTGGCATACAAAGCACTTCTATAAGCAACAAATTCATCTCAATTAAGTCAATTTCAAGCAACACATAATCCCCAATTCATGTACACAAACCCTAATTTCAAATATCCAATTTATACAAACTTAACTCATTCAAACTTCTAATCATATCAACTTATCAAACATCCTCATGGAACTAATTTTCATCATTTAAAAGCATCAAAGCCCAAGAAGTTCCATGGCTACCGAAATTAGGGTTCTTAAATTTCTTATCATTTGTTTTTAATTTCATGTTATACTCACTCATTTCATCATGCTTATAAGATTTAAAGAAGAAAGGGAGTGGTATCTTGCACTAACCTCTTGTGATTCAACTTTAAGTTCCCCAAACTTCACTATTTCCAAATTTCTTTGCTTCAAATCTCTTTGTCTAGGTGTAGGATTAATTTTTAATGAAGGGGACTATGAGTTTTAATGAGTGGATGAGGAGAGATTCAAGCTTAAAGGTTGATAAAAAATGGTGGATGAAACAACCATGGAGTCGGCTAAGGAGAGAGAGAAGAAATGGAGAAGATGACTTTGGGTAGGTGAGTTTTGTCTCTTGTGTCTATATATATAATTATTGTACTTAATTTTTAATTTATGTCATTACTTAAGTCATAAGTCTTTTTCTTTTCTTTTCTTTTCTTTTCTTCTTCTTTCCTTTATCATTTCCATAAATCAGTTTATACTTCTAATTTATTTTAATTATTTTCATTTCTCTCATTTTTAAATTGACATTTAAGTCAAAATTCATTTTTTAGGGTGAAATGACCAAAATGCCCTTCGTAGTGCTTATCGGGTTATTTTTTTATCTGTACCAATTAATAAATTCTCTTAAATTTTCTTTAACATTTATTCCATCAATTTATATCTCCTCACTATAGTTTAAGTCTACTTCCAAACTTTCTGACTGTCTGAACAGACATTAGTCGTCAGAACAGTAAAATGTACAGACTACTTATTATGAGGGCGTTACATATACACACTCTTCCTTTGTAGTACAGACACCCATCTTCTTTCATCTCATAATCAGTTTCTTTTCCTTCTGTAATTTTGCCCATTACAACTATTAGCTTCTCATCTGTCTTCTGCCCATCCTGAATATGTTGTAGCAGGTTTGGCTTCACTTGTAATACAGCAAAAATAGCTCCATCTTAAGCTAAGGACAAACAGGCATTTAATGATCTCAAAGCTGTGATGGACTTTCGGCTCAAAGCTGTGATGGACTTCCGGCTCAAAGCATCAGTAACTACATTTGCCTTCTCTGGATGGTAGTCAATTACACAGTCATAGTCCTTCAGGAACTCAATGCATCGCCTCTGTCTAAGGTTGAGCTCCTTCTGGGTTGGCAAATACTTCAGACTTTTATGGTCTGTGTAAATGTAATACTTTTCACCATACAAGTAATGCCTCTATATCTTCAGTGCAAATATAATCGTTGCTAGCTCCAAATCATGAGTAGGGTAGTTATATTCATGTGGTCTTAACTGCCTGGAAACATAGGCGACCACTTTCTCGTTTTGCATCAATACACACCCTAGCCCATTATGTGAGGCATCACTGTAGACCACAAAATTCTTCCCAAATATCGGCTGTGTCAACACTGGTGCTTCTGTCAACATAGTCTTCAACCTTTCAAAACTGATTTGACACTTGTCATTCCAATCAAATCTTCCATTTTTATACAATAACTTAGTCAGTGGAGCAGCTATCAGAGAAAACCACTTCACAAACCTTCTGTAGTAACCAACTAACCCCAAGAAACTTCTGACTTCAGTTGCATTTATGGGAGGCTTCCACTCTGTCACTGCTTCTATCTTCTTGGGATCCACCCCAATCCCATCAGCTGATACTATGTGTCCAAGAAAGGAGATCTCACTCAACCAAAAGTCAGACTTGGACAACTTAGCATACGGCTTTTTCTCTCTCAGAGTTTGCAGAACAATCGTTAAATGCTCATCATATTCTTCTCTGTTCTTGGAATACACCAGTATATCATCAATGAAACCACTATAAACCGAGCTAAGTATGGATGGAAGATACGGTTCATAAGGTCCATGAAAGTTGCTGGTGCATTTGTCAAACAAAACGGCATCACCAGAAATTCATAGTGCCCATACTGGGTCCTGAATAAAGTATTTGGCACATCTGCATCCTTTACCCTCAGTTGATGATACCCTAATCTAAGATCAATCTTAGAAAATACACTGGCTCCCTTTAATTGATCAAACAGATCATCAATTCTAGGCAATGGGTACTTGTTCTTCATAGTTACTTTATTTAATTATCGGTAATCAACACATAGCCTCAAAGTCCCATCTTTCTTTTTCAAAAATAGCACTGAAGCTCCCCATGGTGACACACTGGGGTGTATGAACCCCTTATCCAGTAACTCCTGCAACTGGATTTTTAGCTCCTTCATTTCAGTGGGTGCCATCCTATATGGAGCAATGGAGATTGGTGTTGTACCTGGCATTATCTCAATAGCAAATTTAACTTCCCTTTCTAGTGGCAAACCAGGCAATTCTTCAAGGAATACATCAGGGAAGTCATTTATTATGGGTATATCAGATAGGTCTATCTTAGCCTACCTCGTATTAACCACGTGTGCCAAATAGGCTTCACAGCCTTTTCTCATTAATTTCTTACAACAGTGGCTGAGATTACATTGGATAAGAAATCTGTCCTTTCACCCACAACTGTAATCTCTTTATTCTCAGATGTTTTCAGAGAAATCCTCTTCAATTTATAGTCTACTATTGCCTGATGACGTGATAACCAATCCATACCCAAAATCAAGTCAAACTCGTGGAAAGGCAATTCAATTAGGTCTGCCGAGAACTCATACCCCTGAATCCTCAATGGGCAACCTTTGCACACTCTATTCACCACCAAACTGTGGCCTAGTGGGTTACTGATTACAATTTCTTAGTCACTTTCCTCTACTTATATTCCCCTTTCCATGGGTAACTCGATGCAGATATATGAATACATGCATCCTGAATCTACCAATGCATGCACAAGTATGTCATAAAGAGAAAACATACCCCGAATGACATCTGGGGCATTCTGCTCTTCCTGAGCTCTCATGGCATATGCCCTTGCTGGTGCCCTGGCCTCTGGCCTTTCAACTAACTCTATTGCCGGCCTCTGTGATGTGCCAACTGCTTCAGATTTACTCGGCCTTCTACCCCTTTGAGCTGTAGGGGCAGCTAGAGCAGCTGTTGTAGTCCTCCTAGGGCAATCTATGATTTGATGTTCTGTAGACCCAGACCGAACGCAAACCCCAGTCACTTGCCAACATTCCCCCTTGTGGCACCTTTGGTAGTGTGGACAAGCTGAAGAGACTACTGGGGCTGGTCCCCTGAACACCATCCCTGGAGAGCTACCCACTAAGGGTGTGGACTAGCCTCTCCTCAGTGTGAATTGAGATATGGGCCTTTGGGATTGGCTCTGACCTTGTGGTTGACTAGAACTCTGAGTAGGAGGACCCTTAAACTTCTTACTAGGAGTAGAAGGTGCACTGGTCTAACCCCTACCTCTCTTTTGTTGTCTATCCCTTCTGTTCTGCTCATTCATTCTGACTTTTTCAACCTTTAATACAGCTTCAACCAATATTGTGAAGTCCGTAATCCCCAAAACTATTATCATAATCTTGATGTTGTCATTTAGCCCTACTTCAAACCTGTAACACCCCTATGTGCATAGCTATGTGTAATGCACTGATTCAGTGACTGGTGTCGATCCAGACAATTAAGAGGATTAAAACATTGTTTAAGTCACTTAGAAAAGCCCTAAACAATAATAAATAGTAATTAACAGAAGGTCAAGTAGAAATAAGAAAAACAAAGCATAAAAGGTTAAATGAGCCAAGGGTCACAGCGATGGGTGACCTTATCGGGAAGTGACTGCGAGGTCAGTTCTAACCCTAAATTTTGAACGGGAAATTGTGACATCATGTTACTAAGGACTATTGCGAAGCTAATGGAAAAGAGAAAATCACAGAAAAGAGTTGATAAGTAGGTCAAATAATTAAGCCAGTGTTCCTGAAGAAACACTGGATTATGTGCAAATCGGATCAGACCGACGAGGGGCAAATTGGTTAATTCACCCCTAGAGGTGACTCATGACCTAACTGTCTAATAAATTTGGAGAAATTAAAAGTTTGAAATATAGAATTATATTAAAGAAACAGGGAGAAATAAAGGAAAAAGAAAAGAAGGAAAAATTAGAATTTTGACATAATCAAAGTTGCATAAGCATGATGCAATAAAATTAAATATTAAATAATATAATTTGTGGGATAATTATTAACTTAAAAAGAGTTAAAAATTAAAATAAAAAAAATAATTTGTCATCTTCATTCCTAGCTTGGTCGTCCCTCACTTCCTCTCTCATCTCTCTCTAAACTCCATTAAAGCTCATATGGAGCTTGAATAAACACTAACCCTAGCCCTAAATTTCCCAAATTAATCCATCAAATCTTGTTTTTGTAACTTGAACAGAAGATTGAAGAAGAAATTTTGAAAGAAAGTGGAGAGAATTGGAGAATTGAAAAACAAAGAAAGCGGTTAGTGTTTATTTCTTAAATTTCTCTTTATTTTTGTGATTTACATACTTGAATTAGCTTATAATTAGCTTAGAATTGATGAAAAAATGGAATAAATCATGCACCTCTATCCTTAGGAAAAATTTGGCCAGCCTATAAGGGAGTTGGAATTGCTTGAGTTTGATGAAATTAAATTGGTATGGAAGTGTAATTAAGTGTGCAGAAGATAGTGGGATACTTTAATTGTACTAATTGAGCCATTTGCAAAAATTAGGGTTCTTGTGTTCATGAAATCGGGGGAAAAATTGGAGGAAATAGTCAATTGATGCAATTAATCCTAATTGAGGTTAGAAATGGTCAATTGTGACCAATTGAGATGTGTTGGAGTGATTAGAAGTGCAATGCAATTCAGATTGGAGAACGGTCAATTTTAGGCAGTATGACCTAGGTCTCTTTCAGGGACCAAAACTATAATTTTGCCACCCCAATTGGTGTGAGGCCAATTGCACATGAAAGTAGACACATAATGCCACAACTTTTGTGTAGAAACCATGCACAGAAAATGACATTAAGATAGTGAACAATTAGGTTAAACCCGGGTAATGTGCACTGCCACTGTATCAGACTGATCACATGAATAGAGTTTGTTCATTTGGCCATAACTTGGTGTAGGAAGGTCCAAATGACCTGAATTTTATACCGATGGAAAGCTGAGATATAGCACTACAACTTTTATGAAGAACACAAACCCATATTCTGATCATAACTCATCCAAAAAGTGAGTTGCAATCAGCACACCAAAACTACCAGAACCAAGAAAGTGCCCAGAATTCTGGGTTTGAACTAATCCAGCCAGCCTTAGAAAAATGACCATATCATGGGCTACAAAACTCCAAATTAAGTGGTTCAAAAATAGAATTAAAGATAAGACAATAAGGATCAACTTTGATGAAGGACACTTAGCCAAATTCTCACAGTAACTAGACTAATGGAACAGTACAAAATAGGGGACCAAAATTGACAAATTGAAAACTTTCTTAAGAGACCTAGAATTTTAAATGGCAACCAAGGCCAACAACTTAGGCACTCAAAATGTGGTATGTGGGTGTAATTGGAATTCACCTATCTATTAAGCTTGAGAAAGTCAATATTTTGACTTGAATAGTATCATAAATAATAACCCCAAAATGCAAAGTTTAGAGAATTTCGTTTTAAACCTATGTAGGGGTACAATTAAATAAATATGTAATAAATTATTGGAATTATTATGAGTTATGATACTAAACACTGTAATTTGCGTGTTTCAATTGAAAAAGACTTGGGAAAAGATAAGGAACATTGATTCAAGGCCTAGAGGTGACTCAAATCAGGTTTGTGCATAATAAACCTTATTTAAGCATTTGCTCATTGAAAATTTGATTTAGTATGCATTATGAAATTTCTGTGTTAATTATGAGTTTAAGAACTTTTGTGTTGCCACTTTGTGAATGAAAATGTGACTTTGGAAATTGATTGGATTTTGCATGCAATACTTGAACAAAGTGTTTTAAATTGATTTCGGATTCACACTTAGCATGATAGTGCCATATTATTCCTCCTCCATTTAAGGGGTTGAGATCGATTATTTTCCTCGTTCTCTTGCTTACCAGTTGAGGTCGAGATCGGATGGGTACTCATTAGCTAGCTAGCCACCTCCCTCACTGATTTTGATTAGTGAGATTGTAGATTGCTTTGTCGTGGTGTACAACATGGCCTTGATCAGAAATTTTGTGTCATGACTTAAGTTGTGTATGGATTGGCAACACTGTGTTTATGAAATTATTTGACAAAATTTTATTATCAATGTGATTTGAAAATTGTGAAATGAGATTGTGAAATGATTGAATTATGATTTGTCAATAATGTTTTATTTACAATATTTTAAATTTTTATTGTGTACCACTGAGTAAATTTTACTTAGTGATAACTTATTTTGCTATCGCAGATAAGGGCAAAAAGAAAGCAGCAGAGTGAGCTGCTATTGAGAGGACTACGTTGACCTTTTTATACAGGTATTTGTTTATACCCTTGTAGTTATTTTGATGTAAATATCGTAGTGTCATATGTATTAATGTAAAATTGAGCAGTTGTACAGTAAATTATAATAGTATTATTTTTGGATTTTATATCTGTAAATTAAACTTTTGAATGTAAATTAGCTTTATTGAATGCAATGTTGATAGAATTATTTTAAAATGGTTTGATGTGAGAATTTTGAGTTGAATTGTGGTTGATGATGTTGGTTTGAGATTATTTGGAGGTTGGGATTTGTGAAGTGATTTATTGGAAGTGCTTTTTATAGGTTTTAAATTTTTTATTTTTCTCAATTATAGACGGCACTCTGCCGAAATTTTTACATAATTTATGGAAAAATAAAAAGGGATAAAACTTTTACCTAGTTTTTAAAATGAATTTAAAAGTTTTTAATAGCTGTTAAAAGTGCTGACTGCCTTCAAAAGAATACAAAATTATTTTAAAATCCCTTGTAGTGTATTTAATGGGTTATCGGTAGGTGAAGTTCGGTAATTCATTAAGTATACTACAGGATCATGTTATGCCTTACGGAGGGATAAGGTGTGACATGTTTTAGTGGTATCAAAGCATGGTTTTGAAATAAGTTTTAACTATGCATGTGAATATTTCTTGTGATAAGTACAACTACTCAAGTGTCCTAAATTGATACATATGACATATTTACATCATGAATATAAACTAACGGAGGTCAACCTCCTTGTATTTGTTATCAGGGAGTAGAAAATTTCTAAAATGGAAATGGAAGAAGGAGATCATTCCGTAGAACAATCTATTGAGGCTGAGGCACAAGGGGAAGCCCCAGCACTCCAGAATGTGAGTGGGTCAGCCACTCCAGCTCCTCCTCAAGTACCGCAGTTTCTTGCACAATTTGCACAACAGATGGCTGCGTTATTTCAGCAAATGGCTGGGAACTTGCCAACATCAGCACAGACACAAACCCCTGTAACACAACCACAGCCCCCAGCAAAACAGTATGAGAAGCTAATGAAATTTGGGCCTACATAATTCAAAGGAACCATGGATCCACTGGAAGCAGAACAGTGGTTAGAAAGGATGGAACGAGTGTTCAGGAAGCTACAGTGTGCAAAAGAGCTGAAGTTTGAGTACTTTGTTTCACTTCTGCAAGGGGATGCCTATGAATGGTGGAAGACCATCCCCCACAGCCTGGTGGAACCTCCAATCCTTACCTGGTCAGACTTCTTGAGGGAGTTTCGACAGAAATGGGTCCCTGATGCTTATGTGGATATGAAATTGTAAGAATTTCTGAGTTTGAAGCAAGGGGACAGAACCATAGCAGAGTATGAGAGAGACTTCTCTCGGTTGAGCCATTATACTGGAAGCTTAGTTTCCACCCCCAGAGATTGGTATAAGTAGTTTGAGGCCGGGTTAAGGCCTAATCTAAGAATGCAAGTTGTGGGGTTCCGACATCAGAATTTCTTTGAGCTGATCTTACAGGCTTTGGACTTAGAAAAAATTAAAAAGGAAGGATCAATTAAAAAGGGTACACAAGAGAAAGAGAAGACTGAAAAGGCCACTGATCAAGCACCTGAAAGTGGTTCTGGGAAGAGAATGAATTTTGGGGGATCCAGCTCCCGTAAATCTGGCAAAGGCAGATTTTCTGGCCAGAGACCACCCTGATCTAGTTAGCAGACCCAGCTTACACCCAGAGGGGCATTATCAGTCCGTCAATGTGAGACTTGTGGCAGAACACATGGTGGGGTATGCTTCAAAGCCACAGGTGCATGTTTTAACTATGGAGGAACCAGACATTTTGCAAAAGATTGTACCAGTCCATGCCGTTATGGACCGTCTACCACATCAAAGGGATCAGCCTAAGCCTCTACACCGAGGGGTTCACAGCCAGCTAATAGAGGGAGAGGCAGAGGTAGGGGTAGTACCCCAGGAAGTCAGAGCATAGTAAATTAACCTGAGCAAGCTCCAGCTAGAGTCTACGCCATGAGACAGCGAGAAGAGGCTGAGACTTCAGACATAGTAGCGGATGCCTTCTTAATCTTTAATCAAGATGTGTATATTTTGTTTGACCCCGGGTTTACACACTCATATATTAGTGCCAGCATTGCTTGCCTTACTACTGTTACTTTTGTGAAAATGGATTTTGAGGTACTAGTAACAAGTCTATTGGGACAAGAGGTCAAGGTAAATAGAATGTATAGAGATTGTCCTTTGGTGATCCAAAGACATACTTTTCTATCTGATCTAATTGAAATGCCCTTTAGAGATTATAATATTATATTGGGCATGGATTGGTTAACTAGGTATCACGCCATGATTGATTGTAGATTGAAGACAGTCACTTTTGGTCTCCCTCAGTACGGTGATGTGGTAATACATGGGGAGAGGCAACTATTGCCGTCAAACATCATTTCGGTTGCACTGGCCAGAAAAATGATCAGAAAGGGGTGTGAAGCATACTTGGCACATGTGGTAGACACCCAAGTGGGGAGTCCAGCAATAAGGGACATCCCTACCGTATGTGACTTTTCGGATGTGTTTCCTGATGAGTTGCCAAGATTACCTCCGAAAAGAGAGGTGCAGTTTGAGATTGACGTTATTCCTGGTGTGGATCTAATCTCCATAACACCATACAGAATGGCACCAGCAGAACTAAAAGAATTGAAAATACAATTGCAAGAGTTGCTTGATAAGGGCTTCATTCGCCCTAGTGTGTCACCTTGGGAAGTGCCAGTGTTGTTTGTTAAGAAGAAAGATGGCACTCTCCGCTTATGTATTGATTACCGACAGTTGAATAAGGTGACAATAAAGAATAAATACCCATTGCCCTGCATTGATGACCTGTTTGATCAACTAAAGGGTGCAGTTGTGTTCTCCAAAATTGATTTGAGATTAGGTTATTATGAACTGAAGGTGCAAGAGCATAGTATCCCAAAAACTACTTTCAGAACTCGATATGGCCATTATGAGTTCCTGGTTATGCCATTTGGGTTAACTAATGCTCCGACTGCATTTATGGACCTGATGAACACTATCTTCAGGCCATACCTAGATTAGTTTGTGGTGGTATTCATTGATGACATATTGGTCTATTCTAAGAGTGCAGAGGAGCATGATAGACATCTGTGAATTGTGCTACAGACTTTGAGGGAGAAATAGCTATACACCAAATTGTCGAAATATGAATTTTAGCTAACATAAATTTCTTTCTTGGATCGGCAGAGGGTATTAAGGTATATCCCAGTAAGATTGAAGCTATCCTTAATTGGAATCCACCCAATAATATCATAGAAATTCGCAGTTTTCTGGGTTTAGCTAGATACTACTATCGATTTGTGAAGGGATTTTCCATGTTAGCTTCTCCACTGACTAAGCTGCTTCGGAAAGATGTGAAATTTCAGTGGACAGATAAATGCAAGTAGAGTTTTGATGAATTGAAGAGATGTTTAACTGAAGCTCCAGTTCTGACTTTACCGACACCGGGTAAAGAGTATACAGTTTATACTGATGCTTCTCACAATGGGTTAAGCTGTGTGCTAATGCAAAATTGGAATGTCATTGCATATGCATCACACTAGCTGAAACCGCATGAGAGAAATTACCCAACACATGACTTGGAGCTTGCTGCCATTGTATTTGCTTTGAAGATCTGGCGATATTATCTGTATGTGGAGAAATGTTACATCTACACAAATCACAAGAGCTTGAAGTACTTGGGCACCCAGAAAGAATTGAATTTGAGACAGAGGATATGGTTAGTACTGATAAAAGACTATGATTGTCTGATAGACTATCAGCCAGGGAAAGTAAATGTTGTGGCTGATGCCTTAAGTCGTAAGACTATGGCAAGTCTAAGAGTTTCTCCTTTGTCCAACATGAATTGAAAGCACTGCAAGCCAGCTTAGAAGTAAATGACGAGGGACAGACAGTAGTTGCATGGCATATACAGCCAATGTTGACTGATCAAATTAGAATGGCTGCCCAGAATGATGAGAAATATCAGAAATTGATGAAAGAAGCTCAGGATGGCAAGAAACCTAAATTCTTTGTGAGGGATGATGGCTTACTGCTACACCAGGGCAAGATGTACATTTCTAATGATGTTGACTTGAGACAAATCATTATGAGGGAAGCACATGAGTCTCCTTTTGCTATGCACCTTGGTGGCACTAAAATGTACAGAGGGCTAATTTTGTCTCCAAATGCCTAACTTGTCAGCAAGTGAAGGCAGAATATCAAGTCTTAGCTAGTTTACTACATCCATTGCCAGTACCTGAGTGGAAATGGGAACGAATAACTATGGACTTTGTGATGGGACTTTCGAGGACACATAAGAGCTATGATGCAGTATGGGTCATTATTGACAGATTAACTAAGTTTGCTCATTTTCTGTCAGTCCGAATGGACCATAGCCTAGAGAGATTAGCCAAACTGTACCTTGATGAAATAGTGAGACTGCATGAAGTGCTAGTGTCGATTGTGTCAGATAGAGATCCTAGGTTAACTTCTAGATTCTGGGGTAGTCTTTAGAGAGCCCTAGGAACTAGATTGAATTTCAGCACGGCATTCCACTCACAGACAGATGGCCAGTCTAAGAGGGTAATTCAGATATTGGAGGATATGCTTTGGGCTTATGTAATTAAGTTTGAGGGTAGTTGGAATACGCACTTGCCTTTAATTGAGTTTACTTACAACAACAGCTATCAATCAAGCATTAGGATGCCTCCATATGAAGCTTTGTATGGTAGGAAATGCAGAACTCCCCTGTGTTGGGATGAAGTGGGTGAAAGAAAGATGATTGGGCCAGAAATTGTTTAGCAGATAGAGGAAAAGATTAGACTAATCAGAGATCGACTCAAGGCTGCATCAGACCATTAGAAATCCTACATTGATTTGAAGAGGAGGGATATTGAATATGCAGTGGGTGATAAAGTATTCCTCAAGGTTTCCCCTTGGACAAAAATTATGAGATTTGGTAGAAAGGGGAAACTGAGTCCTCGCTTCATTGGACCCTATGAGGTTCTGGAAAGAGTGGGTCCTTTGGCATACCGATTGACACTACCTTCAGAGCTAGAGAACATACATAATGTCTTTCATGTGTCTATGTTGAGGAGGTATAGATCCGACCCATCTCATGTACTACCAGTAAAAGAGATTGAAGTGAATCCATACCTCACATATGAGAAAAAACCTATTGAAATTCTGGCATATGAGATGAAGCAGCTGAGAAACAAGTAGCTACCATTGGTAAAAATGCTGTGGAACCATCATTCAGGCCAGGAAGCTACTTGGGAATGAGAGGAGGACATGAGGAAACAGCATCCACAGTTGTTCAGAGACTGATACCAGGTAAAATTTCAAGACGAAATTTATTTTAAGGGGGGAAGAATTGTAACACCCCTATATGCATAGCTATGTGTAATGCACTGTTCCGATGACCGGTGTTGGTCCAGACAATTAAGAGGATTAAAACCCTGTTTAAGTCACTTAGAAAAGCTCTGAACAGGAATAAGAAAAATAAAGCATAAAAGGTTAAATGCCGGGGGTCACAGCGATGAGTGACCTTACCGGGAAGTGATTGCGAGGTCAGTTCTAACCCTAAATTTTGAACGGGAAATTATGACACCACGGTCCTAAGGACTATTGCGAAGCTAATGGAAAAGAGAAAATCATATAAAAGAGTTGATAAGTAGGTTAAATAATTAAGTCAGGGTTCCAAAAGAAACACTAGATTATGTGCAAACCGGATCAAACCGGCAAGGGGCAAATTAGTCAATTCACTCCTAGAGGTGACTCACGACCTAACTATCCAATAAATTTGGAGAAATTAAAAGTTTGAAATATAGAATTAAATTAAAGAAATAGGGAGAAATAAAGGAAAAAAGAAAAGAAGAGAAAATTAGAATTTTGACATCATCAAAGTTACATAAGCATGATGCAATAAAATCAAATATTAAATAATTTAATTTGTGGGATAATTATTAACTTAAAAGAGTTTAAAATTAAAAGAAAAAAAAAATTTCATCTTCATTCCTAGCTTGGCTGTCCCTCACTCCCTCTCTCATCTTTATCTAAACTCCATTAAAGCTCATATGGTGCTTGAATAAACACTAACCCTAGCCCTAAATTTTCCAAATTACTCCATCAAATCTTGTTTTCGTAACTTGAAAAGAAGATTGAAGAAGAAATTTTGAAAGAAAGTGGAGAGAATTGGAGAATTGACATACAAAGAAATAGGTTAGTGTTTATTTCTTAAATTTCTCTTTATTTTTGTGATTTACATACTTGAATTAGCTTATAATTAGCTTAGAATTGATGAAAAAATGGAATAAATTATTGACCCCACAAGCTCAAAGGAGCATAGATTTTGATGATACCAAAACTCAACTAGAATCAAACTAACATTGTTTTAAGTGTTGTGAAAAGGACAAAAGGATTTTATAATGGATTCGTGCTTTTGAAGAAAAGATGACATTCTAAGCATAACACAGGACGAATCAAAGGAGATCAAAGAAGAAAATGTTACCTTCCAAGGCTACATTGAAAATCAAAATTGAAGGTACATATAGTATAGAAGTTAAGTTTTATTTTTAGGATTACTTGTGAAAAGAATTGAGGAGTAAAAGTCAATGATGCTTATTTTCAATCCCTCAAAAAATTTTCTTTTAAATATCATTATTGGCCTAAAAAATGTTTGACTATGATTTGGTGTAAAGTTTTATAGTTTTGAAAGTTATGCAGAAAAGTTTTCCTGGTATGCTAACTGGTTTGCTACTTATTTTAGTATGCTAACTGGTTTGCTATTTTCTCAAGTATGCTAACTGTTTCAACTCTGCACAACATCGCAGAAAACGACAAAATAACGGCTATTTTCTTGAAATTCGTATCTGTAACGTTCAAATGAGTTCTGCAACAGTAAAAAACGTTCCAAAGCTATAAATACACCTTCCTTTGGCCATTTTGCACTTAATGAAAGTCCCTCTACTATTCAAAATCTTTAAAGCTTTCATTCAAAGTGCTCAAAGTGATTTATTGCTCTTCATTGGCTTATTTACTCAACTCTTCTTTATAGTTTCTATTGTATTGAGTGAGAGTGAGTTTTAAACACATTATTATCATTTGTGAGAGGTCATTCAAGCACCTATTGAAGCTTGGTTGTGAAAAGTGTTTGGGATAACACTTGGTAGAAGTGTGAAGCTACTTGTAAAAGCTTTGGTGTGAAGATTTGTAAAGGGCTTTGTCTCTTGCCTTGAAAAGAGAAGAATAGTGGAGTGAAGACTCAAAGTGGGATCTTTGAGAGAGTGGATGTAGGCTAGTTAAAGCCGAACCACTATAAAAATTTCAGTGTTCATTTTCTCAACCCTTGCTCTTTACATTTATGCAATTTAACTTTATGATTGATATGCTTTTGCTGATTTGAAAATTGATATCATATGCTGTTGATCTTGCTGCTAACTGAGAAAATTAGTTTACTGCTAAATCTGCTTTTACTGCTAAAACTGCTGATATCTGATTTAATCTGCATGTTATTTGATTTGCTGTCAGTTGGAATATTTGGTATACTGCTCTGGTTGCTGTGTTAAAAATGTATTCAGATTACTGATATATTTACTGAATGCTTATATAGTGCATTATATCGATTATCGATTGCATACAGCTTAACCTTGAGTCAACTTGTCAATAGAGCTATATTGTTCATTTTTCACATTAGTTAATTTAGTTGAACCTAGCTGCAATTTTCAAAGGTTTTGAGCAAGAACCGAAAATTGTTTTTAAAGTCCAATTCACCCCCCCTCTTGGACATATTTTGGGACATCAATTTGGTATCAGAGCTTGTCTCTCTTGCTTGAGGATTAAACACCTTAGAGTGATCCACACACATGGCTAGTTCATCTAGAAATTCTGCTGGTATACACGCTTTAGCTGAAGGTTATTCCATCACTAGACCACCACTTTTTAATGGCACAAATTACTCCTTTTGGAAAACTAGAATGAGAAACTTTATACAATCTGTTGACATTGATGCTTGGAGAATAGTTAAAGATGGTCCTTATATTCCTTATAAAACCAGTGAAGGAACTGTACAAATTCCTAAAGCTGAAGTTGAATTTGATGATAATGATTGGAAGAAAATTTCTACAAATGCCAAGGCTATTAACATTCTTCATTGTGCTCTTGATATTAATGAGTATAATCGTGTTTCAGGATGTCAAACTGCAAAAGAGATATGGGACAAACTAGAAGTCACATATGAAGGAACTGATGTGGTAAAAGAGTCAAAGGCAAACCTCCTCATCCGAGATTATGAATTATTTGAGATGAAACCTGGTGAAACTATTGCTGAGATGAGTACCAGATTTACAGATCTTGTAAATCTACTTAAAGCTCTTGGAAAGAGATTTGAAGAACAAGAACTTGTAAAGAAAATTCTGAGGTCTCTTCCAAAGACGTGGGAAGCAAAGACTACTGTTATTCAAGACACCAAGGATTTCAGAAAATACACCTATGATGAGCTGATTGGTTCTCTCATTGCACATGAGATGATTTATAAGAAAGATGAGAATGAAGGTGATCAAAAGAAAAAGAAAGGGATAGCTTTCATATCCGAAAAAGTAGATGAGAAAAAGAAAAATGTTGCTCTTAAAGCTGGTTCAAGTGATGATTCAAGTGCTTCAAGTGATGATGATGAAGACATGGCTATGATAGTCAAAAGATTCAAAAGAGCATTTAGAAAAGGTGGAAGCAAATACAAGAAGTTCACAAAGAAATATGCTCCAAAGACTCCAAATCATTCAAGTGAAATAGTTTGTTATGAGTGTAACAAACCAGGCCACATTAAGCCAAAATGTCCTACTTTGAAGAAGAAAAATAAGTTTAGAAAGAACAAAAGCAAAAAGGCAATGGCGGCAACATGGAGTGATAGTGACTCTTCATCAAATGATGAAACAAGTGACAAAGAGGCTGCAAATACTTGCATGATGGCAATTGAAGAAAAAGGTGAAAGCTCACACATCGAAGATAGTGAAAATGAGGTAAATCTTGAACTTTCAAATGTTGATGAATTAGAACTTGCATTTGTGAAGACATATGATAAGTATAGAACTTTTAAAAAGAAATGCAAAATTTTAGTTCATGAAAATTGTGCCTTAAGATCAGAAAATATTTCATTGAGTATGGTTTCAAAGGAAAATGAATTTTATAAATCTCAACTGAAATTATTTAAGGAAGTTAATGATGAGCTTCAAAGATCAAAAGAAGTGTGTGAACAACTTCTTGAGAAAAACAGAATTCTTGAGGAAAAAGTTGAATCTTTGACAAAAGATTTATCTAAATTTACAAAAGGAAAAGAAACACTTGATATACTTCTTGGGAATCAAAGATTCACAAATGAAAAATCTGGAATTGGATATGATGGATTTATGAAGTATGAGAAATACAAACAATTTTTTGTTAAAGCTACATCCTTTTCTCAACCGAGTATTACATGCTTTTATTGCAATCATAGAGGTCATATGATTAATGCTTGTCCTATTAGGAAAGGAACCTTTAAGGCAAAGAAAGTATGGGTGCCTAAAGGAACCCTACCTAATATTACTAACATTCAAGGACCCAAAGTTGCTTGGGTACCTAAGAACAGCTTAATCGATTTGTGTCCGCTAAGGAGTATGCTGGAAACAGAACATTGGTACATTGATAGTGGCTGCTCTAGGCACATGACAGGAAATAAAGGCAAGTTTTCCTCTCTTACCTTGAAAGAAGAAGGTTATGTGAAATTTGGTGATAAAAGCAAAGCTAAAATTGTTGGATGTGGAACTATTGGTAAAAATCCTTGCATTGAGAATGTTGCATTAGTTCAAGGATTAAAGTATAATCTTTTAAGTGTTAGTCAATTATGTGATAATGGTTTTAAAGTGATTTTTACTTCAACACATTGTGAAATTCATGGAAATAATGTTATGTTTGCTGGTGCTAGAATAGATAATATTTACTTACTTGATTTAACAAGTCTTGAAGAAAATTGTGAAACATGTTTTATGACTTCAGATGATAGTGCATGGTTATGGCATAGAAAATTAGGACATGCTAGCATGAGTACACTTGCTAAACTTTCTAGAAAGAACCTTGTTAGAGGACTTCCAAAGTTAAGATTTGAAAAAGAATTTCAATGCAAAGCTTGTGCACTTGGTAAGCATACAAAATCATCTTTTAAATCAAAAAATGTTGTAACTACGTCTAGACCATTGGAATTATTACATCTTGATCTTTTTGGCCCAATCACACCTAGAAGTCTAGGAGGCAAGGCATATGCATTTGTAATTGTTGATGATTTTTCAAGATTCACATGGACTTTCTTTCTTGCTCATAAAGATGAAACCTTTGATATATTTGAAGCTTTTTGCAAAAGAACTCAAAATGAAAAAGGATATTGCATTACATCTTTGAGGAGTGATCATGGAAAAGAATTTGAAAATAATTTGTTTGAAAATTTCTGCTCTCAAAATGGTATTTATCATACATTTTCAGCTCCTAGAACTCCACAACAAAATTGAGATGTTGAAAGGAAAATAGATCTTTGCAAGAAATGGCAAGAACAATGCTGAATGAAAAGCTTTTACCAAAATATTTCAAGTGTGTCAGAATACAAAGATGCTACATTTTGAACAGAGTTTCCATTAGAGCTATTTTAAAGAAAACTCCTTATGAACTTTGGAAAGGAAGAAAACCCAATATTGCATATTTTCATGTCTTTGGTTGCAAATGTTACATTTTGAATAACAAAGAAAGCAATCTCAAGAAATTTGATGCTAAATCCTGTGAAGGAATATTTCTAGGCTATTCAACAAATAGCAAAGCATATAGGATCTTCAATAGAAAAACATTGACCATGGAAGAATCAATGCATATACTTTTTGATGATGCTAGCACTTCCTTGCAAAGGAAAGATTCTTGTGATGATGAAATTGAGCAGATTCTAAACTCAAAGAGTTCGAACAATGATGAGCTTGAATCAAAAGAACCAGTGGAGGATGATCAAAATGACAAAGAAGAAGAACTCCCTTGCTCCACAAATATTGAAATTCAAGATGACTCCCAACCAAATGTGGAAGAACTACAAATTGAGGAACCTCAACATCAAGATATTCCACAAGAATGGAGGTACCATAGAAATCATTCCAAAGATGACATTCTTGATAGTCCATCACAAAGAATGATGACAAGAGCTCAACTTAGAAGATACTTTGGTAATGTTGCTTTTGTTTCTCAATTTGAACCCAAAACATATGATGATGCTCAAAATGATGAAAATTGGCTTTTTGCTATGCAAGAGGAATTAAATCAATTTGAAAGAAACAAAGTTTGGAAACTTGTTCCTAAACCTAAAAAGCACACTGTTATTGGAACTAAATGGGTATTTAGAAATAAGATGGATGAAAAAGGACATGTAGTTAGAAATAAAGCTAAACTAGTAGCTCAAGGATACAACCAAGAGGAAGGTATTGATTTTGATGAAACCTTTGCTCCGGTTGCTAGAATTAAAGCTATTAGAATGTTGTGTGCATTTGCATGTTTTAAGAATTTCATGCTTTATCAAATGGATGTTAAAAGTGCATTTTTAAATGGATATATTGATGAAGAAGTTTATGTAGCTCAACCTCCTGATTTTGAAGACCCTCACTTTCCAAATCATGTTTACAAGCTTACTAAAGCTCTCTATGGTTTAAAGCAAGCTCCTAGAGCATGGTATGAGAGACTTAGTAAATTTTTGCTTCAAAATGATTTTAAAAGAGGAAAAGTGGATACTACTCTTTTCATTAAGAAAATTGGAAAAGACATGCTTATTGTGCAAATTTATGTAGATGATATTATTTTTGGTGCTACTAACCATTCTCTTTGTAAGAAATTTTCCAACATGATGAAAAGTGAATTTGAAATGAGTATGATGGGTGAACTTACCTTCTTTCTTGGATTGCAAATTAAGCAAATGAAAGATGGAATTTTTATAAATCAGTCCAAGTACATAAAGGATATGCTAAAGAAGTTCAAAATGGAGGATATGAAAAGTATTGGAACTCCCATGAGCTCAACAATTAAATTGGAGAAAGATGAAAAAGGTAAAGAGGTAGATAACAAATTTTATAGAGGTATGATTGGTTCTTTACTCTACTTGACAGCATCTAGACCAGATATTCATTTTAGTGTATGTTTATGTGCAAGATTTCAGTCATGTCTAAAAGAATCTCATCTTGTAGCAGTTAAGAGAATTTTTAAGTACCTCATTGGCACTCACAACATTGGCTTATGGTATCCAAAATGTGAATCATTTGATCTTATTGGTTATAGTGATTCAGATTTTGCTGGTAGTAGATTGGACAGAAAAAGCACTTCTGGAACTTGTCAATTTCTAGGTCATGCATTAGTTTCATGGCACAAGAAAAGCAAACTCTGTTGCACTTTTTACGCAGGTTTGAATATATTGCAGCCGGAAGTTGTGTTGCACAGATTTTGTGGATGAAACAACAGCTTGAAGACTTTGAAATTAAATTTGATCACATTCCCATAAGATGTAACAATACTAGTGCTATAAACCTATCAAAAAATCCTGTTCAACGCTCTAGAAGCAAGCATATTGAAATTAGACATCACTTTATTAGGGATCATGTTCAAAATGGTAATATTCAAATCGAATTTGTCCCTTCTGAAAAACAGCTTGCTGATATCTTTACAAAGCCACTTAATGAGGAAATTTTCTGCAAAATAAGAAGAGAACTTGGTATGATTGATGCTCTTGATTAAGTTTTGATGCATTCTCATGTTTCTATATGAAAATGAAGTGATAAATGTTGATTTGTAGTGTTAAAAATGCATTCTGATATTTTTGGTGCAATTTGAAAAATTCTGGATCATATCAGATATGAACAGTAATCTGCAGAATTTGATCTCAGTGGCATACTAATCCGTTTGCTAATTTTCTTGTTTGCTAAATGCTATACCACTGCTCCTACTTTCTCGTTGGCAAACTGGAAGTCAGGTCTGATTGCTCTAAAACTCTAAAATTATTTTTTTTCTCTCGAGCGCCTATTCTGCATGTTTAAAGCCCATATTACTTAAATACCCCTCTACTTAGAGTATTGCATCTTTATGTATTTAAGGGCAAAATGGACTTTTAACACATTAATTTGCGCGGGATTCAATTTTTTCCTGAACCATCAATCTTCTCGCCGTCTCTCCTCTGCTACACGCTACCTATTCCCTACAAAAACCTACAGTTGTGTCTTTTCAAGTTTTAAAATTCAAAACTTCATTTCCTTCCATCGCTCCGTCTCCCAGAACCCGAACGGCTGCGTTTTTCCTTTCCACCTGCAAACCCATTTCGGTCGCACCCTTCCAAGCCATCGTCTCCCTTCATCATTCTTAAATATTTCCGAAACCTGTTGATAGTGAATCGATTAAATCGATTGTTTGCAGAAAGACAATCCCCAAAATTTTCCGTTTCCTTTATTTCACTAAATTTGCCGAAAGAAATCATTTGCTGTTGGATATTTTTCTTTTGCCTAAGTCGATTCGCACTCTCTGTTTCAGTATATTTCAGGTATAAAATCTAAACCTTTAATGGAATCGTGTTTTACATTTTATCTATGCCTGTTTTATTTGCTTTCGCAATGTGCTGATATTTTTTTTCTTCGACCTGCTTTCGCTTGTTCTGTTTTTCGCACTATTTTTTTTTGGGCATTAACATTTCGTAAAATGTGGTATATAATAATAAATCGATTGCCATGGATTCGTAAGAACCCAAATATCTCTTGCTGTCTGTTCTAATTTTTTTTTTGCCATTGCGCTCTGTTGTGCTAAATGAATGATGATATGCTTCGATTGATTACATATATAAATATATATTGGCTGCTCACATCGCTGAGTTTATAATCGCAGTCCTCACTGTCCTTACGGCCTATTTTGCTTCTGAGATTGGTTATGGCGTGAGACAAAGGAAAAGGGAAAGCCAAAATCCCCACATATTCATCATCGGACTCAACTGACGCAAGTGTTCCTGCGTCACCTCCTCCACAAGAAGATGCTCCTCTGGTAATTGGCAAACCAAAAGAAACACCCAAGAAAAGAACCAGTGAGCCAGTTCAAGAAAAGGGAACCAAAAAGAAAAAGACTTCAAAAGCTCCAGTTGTACATATGGAGAGGGCTATTCATGAGCCAAGGTATATTCACCGCCCGCTTATTGAAGTTTCTGTTCCTTTGCAATCCTTGTTTGAATATCAGAAATGGGATAAACTGTGTTCTGACACTGAAGGAGTGTATGTGGATTTAGTGCAAGAATTCTATAAAAATTTGAGGGTTGATGATTTTGACAAAGATGAGTCTTTTAAGGTGAAAATGAAAGGGAAAGTCTATGAAGTGACTGTTGCTAGATTAGCTAAAGCCCTAGGAATTCCAAACAGTGGGAATAAAATCTGCTCCCACAAAGATGTTTTTGCTGTTGGTGGATTTAACAAAAGAGATTTTGAGGGTGAGGTGTTTAAAGGGGAAGTGAAGGATAAAACTAGCATTACCCATGCTCATCAACACATCAAAATTCTTCATAGTTTTATCATTTATGTGTTGAATCCTAGAACTGACAGTCCCAACTATTTGAGTACCCTTGACCTCTGCATAATTTGGCATATTGTGAACCAAATTGAATTTAATCTTGCTTATTTTATGCTGAAGCAAATCATGAAATGGAAGCCACCTTACAAGCTACCCTATGCCCATCTTCTTAATGGTCTGTTTAGAGACTTTGGGATACCTTTGGAAACCGAGAAACTTAGGACCAATATGATCCCAATCACAAGTTTGCAAAAAGATGATGATGGTAGAAAGCTTAGGTTTGAACTAGGTGCTAGTTCCAAATATAGTGCAAGTGGCACTATTAATGTTGAAGGTATTTTGGAGGAAGTAAACAACTTGAGGGAATTTGTTGAAATGGAACTTGGAGAGCTACAGAAATTTAGAAGTTTTCAAACTGTTCTTATGAATGCTCTTGATTCTAAAGTTGATGGGACTTTGATGTTAATGTACAAGATTGTAGAAGAATTGTTTAAAATCAAAGTTCATTTGGGTATTTCAACCACTGAGGCTGGAGAAACCAGTAAGGCTGCTACTGGTTCTGTTCCTCAAGCCGAAAAAGAAAAAGAAAAGGAGGAAGAGAAAGAAAAAGAGGAAAAAGAAGAAACAGAAGAGGAGGAAGAAGAAGAAACAGAAGAAGAGGAAGAGAAAGAAACAGAAGATGAAGAAGAGAAAGAGGAAGAAAGGAAGAAGAGGAAGAAGCTGAAGCAGAAAAAGATGACAATGATTCTGATGACGAGAATGGTAATGGAGGCAGCAAAGAAGGTAGTGGGAAGGATATGAGTGACTCAGAGTCTGAGGCAGAACCAGAGACACCTGCTCCTGCTGCTCCTACAAAAGGAAAGGGAAAAACAGCTCAAAAGGACCAAAGAAGCAAACAAAAAGAGGAAACTGGTAAACCCTCTGGCAAAAAGACTAAAACTGGCAAAAAGTCTGCGGTGAGTGCAGTACTCATTGTCATCCTTGAGTTAGCAGCTGGGCCTATTGTTCCCTTGACACCAGGAACTGAATTGGCTGCTGTAATTCTTCAAACCTTAAGTGACAAACCTGTCAAGCCCAAAAAGCTGAAAATGGCTGCTCCAAAACTGATCAGAAGAAGCTCTAGGCTGAAAGCATGAACTGAATTTTAATTGAATTTTGTCTAACAGTCTGTCTGTTAGTTTGCTACTTAGTCTGCTACTTTTGGTTTTTCTGCACTTTTAATTAGTTTGCTATATCAGTGACTGTTTTGACTGTTTATTCACTGCACTTAGACTGAATTTTGACATGCTTTCTCCCATATTCTTTTGATGCTGAGAAAAAGGGGGAGAAAAGTAATGGATGAGTAATCTTGATGGTATAACTTGTGGTTGATATAGTTTGTGAATAGTATATTGTTGATATAACTTTATGGTGTGCATATTGTTGATATAACTTGTGAATGATATACAATTTGTGATTAGTGTGTAACTTGTGAATGATATACAATTTGTGATTAGTGTGCATATTGTGCATATTTAGTTAGTATCTTTAGTCACACTTGACTCCTTAAGAAAATGCTTATGAATATTTCATTGAAATTATTAAGGGGGAGTTATTTGTGATTAATTGTTGATATAAGCACATACATAGGGGGAGTTATTCACACATATACATTCTCACACTTATTTACATTTGCATGGTGATTCAATTGAGTTTTGTCATCATCAAAAAGGGGGAGATTGTTGACCCCACAAGCTCAAAGGAGCATAGATTTTGATGATACCAAAACTCAACTAGAATCAAACTAACATTGTTTTAAGTGTTGTGAAAAGGACAAAAGGATTTTATAATGGATTCGTGCTTTTGAAGAAAAGATGACATTCTAAGGATAACACAGGACGAATCAAAGGAGATCAAAGAAGAAAATGTTACCTTCCAAGGCTACATTGAAAATCAAAATTGAAGGTACATATAGTATAGAAGTTAAGTTTTATTTTTAGGATTACTTGTGAAAAGAATTGAGGAGTAAAAGTCAATGATGCTTATTTTCAATCCCTCAAAAGATTTTCTTTTAAATATCATTATTGGCCTAAAAAATGTTTGACTATGATTTGGTGTAAAGTTTTATAGTTTTGAAAGTTATGCAGAAAGTTTTCCTGGTATGCTAACTGGTTTGCTACTTATTTTAGTATGCTAGCTGGTTTGCTATTTTCTCAAGTATGCTAACTGTTTCAACTCTGCACAACATCACAGAAAACGACAAAATAACGGCTATTTTCTTGAAATTCGTATCTGTAACGTTCAAATGAGTTCTGCAATGGTAAAAAATGTTCCAAAGCTATAAATACACCTTCCTTTGGCCATTTTGCACTTAATGAAAGTCCATCTACTGTTCAAAATCTTTAAAGCTTTCATTCAAAGTGCTCAAAGTGATTTATTGCTCTTCATTGGCTTATTTACTCAACTCTTCTTTATAGTTTCTGTTGTATTGAGTGAGAGTGAGTTTTAAACACATTATTATCATTTGTGAGAGGTCATTCAAGCACCTATTGAAGCTTGGTTGTGAAAAGTGTTTGGGATAACACTTGGTAGAAGTATGAAGCTACTTGTAAAAGCTTTGGTGTGAAGATTTGTAAAGGGCTTTGTCTCTTGCCTTGAAAAGAGAAGAATAGTGGAGTGAAGACTCAAAGTGGGATCTTTGAGAGAGTGGATGTAGGCTAGTTAAAGTCGAACCACTATAAAAATTTCAGTGTTCATTTTCTCAACCCTTGCTCTTTACATTTATGCAATTTAACTTTATGATTGATATGCTTTTGCTGATTTGAAAATTGATATCATATGCTGTTCATCTTGCTGCTAACTGAGAAAATTAGTTTACTGCTAAATCTGCTTTTACTGCTAAAACTGCTGATATCTGATTTAATCTGCATGTTGTTTGATTTGCTGTCAGTTGGAATATTTGGTATACTGCTCTGGTTGCTGTGTTAAAAACGTATTCAGATTACTGATATATTTACTGAATGCTTATATAGTCTGTTATATCAGTATATTGATTGCATATAGCTTAACCTTGAGTCAACTTGTCAATAGAGCTATATTATTCATTTTTCACATTAGTTAATTTAGTTGAACCTAGCTGCAATTTTCAAAGGTTTTGAACAAGAACCGAAAATTGTTTTTAAAGTCCAATTCACCCCCCCCCTCTTGGACATATTTTGGGACATCATAAATCATGCACCTCATCCTCAGGAAAAATTCGGCTAGCCTATAGGGGAGTTGGAATTGCTTGAGTTTGATGAAATTAAATTGGTGTGGAAGTGTAATTAAGTGTGTAGAAGATAGTGAGATACTTTAATTGTACTAATTCAGCCATTTGCAAAAATTAGGGTTCTTGAGTTCATGAAATTGGGGGAAAATTTGGAGAAAATAGTCAATTGATGCAATTAACCCTAATTGAGGTTAGAAATGGTCAATTGTGACCAATTGAGATGAGTTGGAGTGATTAGAAGTGCAATGCAATTCTGATTCGAGAAGGGTCAATTTTAGGCAGTAGGTTAGAAATGGTCAATTGTGACCAATTGAGATGTGTTGGAGTGATTAGAAGTGCAATGCAATTCTGATTCGAGAAGGGTCAATTTTAGGCAGTATGACCTAGGTCTCTTTCAGAGACAAAAACTGTAATTCTGCCACCTCAATTGGTGTGAGGCCAATTGGATATGAAAGTAGACACATAATGCCACAATTTTGGTGTAGAAACCATGCCCAAAAAATGACATTAAGATAGTGAACAATTAGGTCAAATATGGGTAATGTGCAATGCCACTGTACCAGACTTACCAAATAAACAGTGTTTGTTCATTTGGCCATAACTTGGTGTAGAAAAGTCCAAATGACCTGAATTTTATACCAATGGAAAGGTAAGACATAGCACTACAACTTTTATGAAGAACACAAATCCAAATTCAGACAATAATCCATCCAAAAAGTGAGCTGCAGTCAGCGAACCAAAATTGCCAGAACCAAGAAAGTGTCCAGAATTCTAGGTTTGAACTAATCTGGCCAGCCTTAGAAAAATGACCATATCTTGGGTTACAAAATTCCAAATGGAGTGATTCAAAAAGGGAATTAAAGATAAGACAATAAGGAACAACTTGGATGAAGGACACTTAGCCAAATTCCCAAAGTAACCAGACTAATGGAATAATACAAAACAAGGGACCAAAACTGACAAATTGAAAATTTTCTTAGGAGACCTAGAATTTTAAATGACAACCAAGGCTAACAACTTAGGCACTCAAAATGTAGTATGTGAGTGTAATTGGAATTAACCTATCTATTAAACATGACAAAGTCAATATTTTGACTTAAATAGTACTATAAATAGTAACCACAAAATGCAAAGTTTAGAGAATACCATTTTAAACCTATGTAGGGATAAAATTAAATAAATATATAATAAATTATTGGAATTATTATGAGTTATGATACTGAAACACTGTAATTTGTGTGTTTCAATTGAAAAAGACTTGGAAAAAGATAAGGAATATTGAGTCAAGGCCTGGAGGTGACTCAAATCATGTTTGTGCACAATAAACCTTATTTAAGCATTTTCTCATTGAAAATTTGATTTAGTATGCATTATGAAATTTTTATATTAATTATGAGTTTAAGAACTTTTGTGTTGCCGCTTTATGAATGAAAATGTGAGTTTGAAAATTGATTAGATTTTGCTTGTAATACTTGAACAAATTGTTTTAAATTGATTTCAGATTCACACTTAGCATGACAGTGCCATATTATTCCTCCTCCATTTAGGGGGTTGAGATCGATTATTTTCCTCCCTCTCTAGCTTACCAGTTGAGGTCGAGATCTGATGAGTACTCATTAGCTAGCTAGCCACCTCCCTCACTGATTTTGATTAGTGAGGTTGTAGATTGCTTTATCGTGGTGTGCATCATGGCATTAATCAGAAATTTTGTGTCATGACTTAAGTTGTGTTTGGATTGGTAACACTGTGTTTGGATTGGCAACACTGTGTTTATAAAATTATTTGACAAAATTTTATTATCAATGTGATTTGAAATTTGTGAAATGGGATTGTGAAATGATTGAATTATGATTTGTCAATAATATTTTATTTACAGTATTTTAAATTTTTATTGTGTATCACTGAGTAAATTTTACTCAACGATAGCTTATTTTGCTGTCGCAGATAAGGGCAATGAGAAAGCAGCAGAGTGAGCTGCTATTAAGAGGACTACATTGACCTTTTTGTATGGGTATTTATTTATACCCTTGTAGTTATTTTGATGTAAATATCATAGTATCATATGTATTAATATAAAATTGAGCAGTTGTACAGTAAATTATAATAGTATTATTTTTGGATTTTATATCTGTAAATTAAACTTGTGAATGTAAATTAGCTTTATTGAATGCAATGTTGATAGAATTATTTTGAAATGGTTTGATATGAGAATTTTGAGTTGAATTGTGGTTGAAGATTTTGGTTTGAGATTATTTGGAGGTTGGGATTTGTGAAGTGATTTATTGGAAGTGCTTTTTACAGGTTTTAAATTTTTGGTTTTTCTCAATTACAGACAGTACTCTGCCAAAATTTTTATAAAATTTTCGGAAAAATAAAAAGGGCCAAAATTTTTATCCAGTTTTTAAAATGAAATTAAAAGTTTTAATACCTGTTAAAAGTGCTCACCACTTTCAAAAAAAGGAAAAATTGTTTTAAAATCCCTTATAGTGTATTTAATGGGTTATCGGTAGGTGAAGTTCGATAATTTATTAATTATACTACGGGATCATGTTATGCCTTATGGAGGGGTAAGGTGTGACAAAACATCCTACACCTCTCAACCTCATTGGGGACTATTTCTTTTCCATAGCAACTCAATCGGACAAATTTTCTTTCATACTCCACCACTGACAGCTGCCTCTACTTCAAACTATCTTATTCTTTCTTTCAAATATACACTGGCCACATACTTCTTTCTGAATTCTGCAAGGAAGAAGTCTCAAGTTATTTGATCTAGCTGCACCTCACTGGATACTGTGTCCCACCACTGATATGCATCGTCTTGGAGCAGGGACACAACACTCTCTAGGTTCTGCTCTGGTGTGCAGTGGAGTTGCTTCAGTACCCTTCTGTTTCTATCCAACCAGTTCTTAGCTGCCACAGGGTCATCTTTTTTCTTTCCTAGAAAGTCTAAAGCCCAAATTTTTTGAGCTTCTCTAAATGAAACTTTTGCTATGGTGATGGTATTGGTGGTATAGCCCCAGTCATTTGTCTGAAGAATGTGGCCATTTGTTCAAACATGGCCTGCTGAGGCTGTGCAGGCACCTCTTGTGATGGTGGAGCAAGTTCCCTCCTGCCTCCAGCTTCATTCATAGGTGGAGCATGACTCTCCACCTCTTCCTCAACTGCCCTTTGTGAAGTTGGGTCCAAATCCTAACCAAAACAAATAGATCTGCATTAGTGTCACCTCAACACTTACAAATGCAATGCAATGGTATGCACTCTATCTAGACCCAGAAACACCTAAATCGTGCTCTGATGCCACTAAATGTGACACCCCTTACCCGTCTACAGTGTAGCAGAGCAAGACAAGCTGCATAGTGTGTCAGAGCACCTTATCTTATCTTAAATCAATTTATAGTTCTTAATTTGTTAATTGAAAAGCTTTTGAGTGAAACTCATAATATTTATATCATTTATTGAAATATTGATTAATTTAGAATTTCTAAAAATTTTACAAAAAATTAAGAAAACAGTACTTCGGAACCTATTAAAAACACTCCTAAATATTTTCATCATGTCCCCAAACTCTAAATATATTCCACATAATCGCATCAATTCACAATTTCTCAAACTCAAGTTTTCATTCATTCCATGCATAAAATAAATATTCATATTTACAAAGAAAGATTAAATTCCATTAACTCATAATATTTACAATAATTTTATAAGTTTATAATTTACATCACATGTCAATCAAATGTTTAACTACAAAATACACTATGCGAAATACAAAACAAAATCCTAGTGTCCTACCAAGGATGCACTGTAATGGAGGTGACTATGAACTCACTACAGATCTGAATGATCACCCAGTCTGAGGTCTGCTAGCCTCCCCAGCTGCATCTCCAGTACCTATGCATGGCAAACAATGACGCGCTAAGCAATACAGCTTAGTGGTGCTACTATAAAATAAATAAATAAATAAATATGCAAGTATTTTATTGATATTTTATGCAACCTAAAATTTTGATAATTATCAATTAAGTACTTGTTATGTTCATTATTTGATAATAATTTATTAAAACATAATTTAGTTGCCCAAGTAACCAATGCGAATTGACTAAACTGGATAAATAGATAAACTGGCACTGGTACCAAGTACCTTGGGCCATCATACCATCAGTCACAAAGTGTCTCCAAGTGTGCAACAAAACAGCTAATAAGCTATAATAAGCATCAGGCACAAGGCCAAGTGTTTCAAATATAGCAAAATGGCCGTAGGCCATAATATCACAGAATGGCATGAAATGCCATAAATAATAGAATGGCATAATGCCATATGCAGTACTACTATCAAAATCTTATTAGCATGCCAACCTATCCAAACCAATCATACTAGGCATACTAGGGCATATTATGAAGTTAATTGTGTAATTCATTGCATTTGATATTTAGGAGTTACTATTTATCTTGCTAGTCAACCAAAATGTTGACTTTTTCATAATCAATGGGTATGTTAGTTCTAATGATACTAACATACCACATTTTGAATATTATATGTATTGGCATTGGTTGCCAAATTCAATTCTAAGCCCAATGGACATTATCTTAAATTTTTAGTTTTGGTTCACCTAAGTTCACTATTCCATTAGGCCTTTCTATAGTAAAAATTTGGCTATACTCTCTTCATCAAAGTTATTCCTTATTGTGTCTTCTTTAATTCTCCTTTTGAATCACTCCATTTGGAGTTTTACAGCTTAAGTTATGCTATTTTCTTTAAGGCTGGCCGGTTTGATCTTTACCCAGAATTTCTGGGCAGAAAATGGTTCTGGCAGTTTTGGTGTCTTAACTTTGGCTAGAATTTTGGATGGTTTATGATCAAATTTTTGATTTATTTTCTTCACAAAAGTTGTTTTAAATTGTCCAAACTTTCCATTGGTATAAAAATCAGGTCAATTGGACATTTCTACGTTGAGTTATGACCATTTGAACAAACACTGTTTATTTGGGCATTTTCCAAGGCCAACATATTGGTTACCCAGATTGAGGCAGAATTTAGGTCAACTTAGGTTGGTTTTCTGGGCAGGATTTCTTCATAAAAAATGTGTCATTATGTGTCTAATATCACCTACAATTGGCCATACACCAATTGAAGTCCCACAGTTCAAATTAGGCCTACCCAAACACACTAGACTCAAGGTCCAGAAATTCTAGCATATTAGGGGCAGCACCTATTTCACATTCCAATTCCCCAATTCATTCCAATTTATGGTAAATTTACCTCAAATGGTCACTAATTGACCATTAGAAGTCCAATTAAACCTCAAAGCACAAAACCCCCAATTTAATCACAAAACCATAACTTCAAATCCCTAATTCATGCATACACCATACAATTCATGTGATTTTTCCATTTCAACTCCGTTATACACATTTTGGCCTTAGTAGGCATGTTAATTTTCATCAAACTCATCATACCCTAAAGTTCATCATGGCTACCAAAAATTGCATGGTACTCTAACATGTTTATTTTTGTTCAAATTTCACAAATCCTAACTCAATTCATCATCCTAACAAGAAATTTAAAGAGAGAGAGGAAGAATTGGACACTAACCTCAATTGGAGTTTTTTCCAAGCTTGAAAAACTCTTTCTTTTCTCTTCTTTTTGCTTCCTCAAGCTTGTTCTAGTTGCAAGGATATATTTTAATGAAAGGTTTTCGGGGTTTTATGTTGAAAATCAAGTAAATCAAAGCTTGAATGAAGGCTATGGGGGAAGGGAGAGAGAGAAGAGTCGACCACTCTTGATGTAAGGAAGAAGATGATAAATTTTAAATTTTTAATTAATTCCTTTGGCCATTTATACTTAAGCTTATCTAATGGTGATTGGTGGAAATGTTTTTAATGACATCATCCTATGTCATAAATCTGATTAGATTTCATTTTCTTTTCCTTTTCCTTTCTTCTTTCTTTACTTATTTTTAGTTAAATTTTTGTCAATATTTAATCACATTTTATGTCATAATCCTCACTTACTTTAATGGAAAAATCGGTCAAAAATCATCTCTGAAAATGAAATGACCAAAACGCCATTCGTTTAGCTTAACAAGCTAAAATTGTTTGTACCGATTAAATAAATTTTCTTAGCATTTACTTAGTATTCTATTGCCATCAAAGCCTCAATAACTCTACACTGGAGTCCTAAAAATTATTTCACAGAGTTTCCTCACTGGTATAGGGTCGGCAACTGTCTTCACAGTCGCTTCCCATTAGGTCACCCATTACCGGAGCACCAGCTCATTCAACTTTATTGTATTTTATTTCTAAAATTTTTCCTTAATTTTTCTTACTATTATTTGGTTTATTTATGACTCTTCACTCTAGTCTAAATATAGTTCCAGACATTCTGACTATCCGGAAAGACATTAATCACCAGAACAGTAGAATGTGCGGACCATCTAAAGTGAGGGCGTTACAGCTCTTCCCCTCTAACATAAATTTCATCCTCGAAATTTACCTGATGCAAATAGTTGATGGAACTATTGCCTCATCATCTCTTCACTTTCCCAGGTTGCCTCCTTGGTATTGTGGTGTCTCTAAAGCACTTTTACCAGTGGAATTTGCTTGTTTCTCAATTCTTTCACTTCCCGAGCCAAGATTCGTACTGGTTCCTCTTCATAGGTCAAGTCCGGTTGGATTTCAATTTCTTCCATGGAGATAACATGTGAAGGGTCTGAGCGGTATCTTCTTAGCATAGACACATGAAATACATTGTGGATCTTATCCAGCACTGGTGCTAAAGCTAGCCGATAGGCCACTGGACCCACACGCTTAATAACTTCATATGGGCCAATGAACCTAGTGCTTAACTTACCGTTTCTCCCAAATCTCAATACCCTCTTCCATGGTGAGACTTTGAGAAAATCCTTGTCACCAACCTCATACTCTATATCTTTTCTCCTCAAGTCGGCATAAGACTTCTGTCTGTCCAAGGTAACCTTCAAATTAGCTTTTATCAATTTAACAGTCTCTTCAGTTTGTTTCACTAGGTCTGGTCCCACAAGTTTATCTTCGCCCAGTTCAGTCCAACATAATGGTGTTTTGCACCTCCTTCCATACAATGCCTCATACGAAGCCATTTCAATGCTAGCTTGATAGCTATTATTGTATGCAAATTCTGCCAATGGGAGGTATTTGTTCCAACTTCTCTCAAACTCAATAACACAACTCCTCAGCATATCCTCAAGGACCTATCACATATTTTATATTATTATTATCATTTCAATTTTTATATTTGTAATAATTCAATGAGTTTTAAAGTATTACCTGAGTTACTCGTTCCGACTGTCCATCCGTCTGAGGATGAAAAGCCATGCTAAAGTAGAGTTATGTGCCCAAAGCTTATTGCAACTTCTTCCAAAATCTCAATGTAAACCTCGGGTCTCGATCAGATATGATGGAAAGTGGAATTCCATGCAGTCTAACTATCTTACTAATATATAATTCTGTTAGCTTCTCCAGTGAGTAGTCAGTTTTAACTGGCAGAAAATGTGTTGATTTAGTCAATCTATCTACTATCACCCATACTACATCATGCTTCTTCTGGGTGAGAGGTAGACCACTAACAAAGTCCCTGGTGACCCGATCCCATTTCCATTCAGGTATGCTTATGGGTTGTAACAAACCTTATGAAACTTGATGTTCTGCCTTGACTTGCTGACATGTCAAACATCTAGTCACATAGTCAGCTATGTCCTTCTTCATACCAGGCCACCAGTAGTGAGGCTTCAAGTCATGATACATTTTAGTACTTCTAGGGTGCATAGCATTAACACTAGTGTGTGCCTCTTTCAGAAGTTTGGTTTTCAATTCCCCATCATCTGGTATACACACTCTTCCTTTGTAGTACAGACACCCATCTTCTTTCATCTCATAATCAGTTTCTTTTCCTTCTGTAATATTGCCCCTTACAGCTATTAGCTTCTCATCTGTCTTCTGCCCATCCTGAATCTGCTGTAGCAGGTTTGGCTTCACTTGCAATCAGCCAAAATAGCTCTATCTTGAGCTAAAGACAAACGGGCATTCAATGATCTCAAGCTATGATGGACTTCCAGCTCAAAGCATCAGCAACTACATTTGCCTTCCCAGGATCGTAGTCAATTACACAGTCATAGTCCTTCAAGAACTCAATCCATCGCCTCTGTCTAAGGTTGAGCTCCTTCTGGGTTGGCAAATACTTCAAACTTTTATGGTCTGTGCAAATGTAGCACATTTCACTATACAAGTAATGCCTCCATATCTTCAGTGCAAATATAATCGCTGCTAGCTCTAAATCATGAGTAGGGTAGTTCTGTTCATTTGGTCTTAACTGACTGGAAGCATAAGCGACCACTTTCCCCTCATGCATCAATGCACACCTTAGCACATTATGTGAGGCATTACTGTAAACCACAAAATCCTTCCCAGTTATCGACTGTGTCAACACTGGTGCTTCTGTCAACATAGTCTTTAACCTTTCAAAACTGGCTTGACACTTGTTATTCTAGTCAAATCTGACATTTTTATGTAGCAACTTAGTCAGTGGAGTAGCTATCAGAGAAAACCCCTTCACAAACCTTCTGTAGTAACTAGCCAGCCCCAAGAAACTTCTGACTTTAGTTGCATTTCTAAGAGGCTTCCACTCCGTCACTACTTCTATCTTCTTGGGATCCACCCTAATCCCATCAGCTGATACAATGTGTCCAAGAAAGGAGATCTCACTCAACCAGAAGTCACACTTGGACAACTTAGCATATAGCTTCTTCTCTCTCAGAGTTTATAGAACAATCCTCAAATGTTCATCATGTTCTTCTATGTTTTTGGAATACACTAGTATATCATCAATGAAAACCACTACAAACCGATATACGTATGGATGGAAGATGTGGTTCATAAGGTCCATGAAAGTTACTGGTGCATTTATCAAACCAAACGGCATCACCAGAAATTCATAGTGCCCATACCGAGTCCTGAATGCAGTCTTTGGCACATCTGCGTCTTTTACCTTTAGTTGATGATACCCTAATCTGAGATCAATCTTAGAAAAATACACCGACTCCCTTCAATTGATCAAACAGATCATCAATTCTGGGCAATGGGTATTTGTTCTTCATAATTACTTTGTTTAATTACCAATAATCAAGACATAGCCTCAAAGTCCCATCCTTTTTTTGCACAAACAGCACCGAGCTCCCCACAGTGACACAATGGGGTGTATGAATCCCTTATCCAGTAACTCCTGCAACTGGATTTTTAGCTCCTTCAATTCAGTGGATGCCATCCTATATGGAGCAATGGAGATTGATGCTGTACCCAGCATTATCTTAATAGCAAATTCAACTTCCTTTTCTGGTGGCAAACCATGCAATTCTTCAAGGAATACATTAGGGAAGTCATTTACTATGGGTATGTCAGACAGGCCTAGCTTAGCCTGCCTAGTATCAACTACGTTAGCCAAATAGGCTTCACAGCTTTTTCTCATCAATTTTCTTGCAGTAGTGGCTGAAATGACATTGGATGAGAAATCTGTCCTTTCACCCACAACTGTTATCTCTTCATTCTTATATGTTTTTGGAGAAATTCTCTTAAATTTATAGTCTACTATTGCCTGATGATGTGACAACCAATCCATACCTTGGAGAGCTGCCCACTAAGGGTGTGGACTGGCCTCTCCTCGGTGTGAACTGAGATCTGGGCCTTTGGGACTGGCTCTGACCTTATGGCTAATTGGAACACTGAGTAGGAGGACCCTTAAACTTTTTATTAGGAGTAAAAGGTGCACTGGTCTGACCCGTACCTCTCTTCTGTTGTTTATCCCTTCTGCTCTGCTCATCACTTCTGACTTTTTCACCCTTTAATGCAGCTTCAACCAATTTTGTGAAGTCCGTAATCCCCAAAGTTGTTATCATAATCTTGATGTTGTCATTCAACCCTTCTTCAAACCTCCTACACCTCTCAGCCTCATTGGGGACTATCTCTCTTCCATAGCAGCTCAATCAGAAAAATTCCCTTTCATACTCCTCCACTGACAGCTGCCTCTACTTCAAATTGATGAATTCTCTTCTTCTTTCTTCCAAATATACACTACCCACATACTTCTTTCTAAATTCTATAAGGAAGAAATCCCAGGTTATCTAATCTAACTGCACCTCACTGGATATTGTGTCCCACCACTGATATGCATCGTCTTGGAGCAAGGACACAACACCCTCCAGGTTCTGCTCTGGGGTGCAGTGGATTTGTTTCAATACCCTTCCAGTTCTATCCAACCATTTCTCGGCTGCCGCAGGGTCATCTTCTTGCTTTCCTAGAACGTCCATAGCTCTAAATTTTCTAAGCTTCTCTAAAGGAGACTTCTACTATGGAGGTGGTATCGGTGGCATAACTCTGCCCATTTGTCTGAAAAATTTAGCCATTTGATAAAACATGGCCTGTGGAGGCTGTGCAGGCGCCTCTGGCACTGGTGGAGCTAGTTCCCCCTTGCCTCCAGCTTCAGTCACAGGTGGAGCATGACTCTCCACCTCTTCCTCAGCTACCCTCTGCGAGGTTGGATCCATATCCTAGCCAAAACAACCAAAACAAATAGATCTGCATTAATGTCACCTTAACACTTACAAATGCAATGCAAAGGTATGCACTCTATCTAGACCCAGAAATGCCGAAACCATGCTCTGATACCACTAAATGTGACACTTGTTACCCATCTACAGTGGAGACGAGCAAGACATACCACACAGTGTGCTGGAGCACCATATCTTATCTTAAATCAATTTACAGTTCCTAATTTGTTAATTAAAAAGTTTTTGAGTGAAAGTCATAACATTATATTATTTATTAAAATATTGATTAATATAAAATTTTCAAAAATTTTACAGAAAATCCAGCAGAGTGCCGACTAAAAATTGAGAAAACATTTCTTCGAAACCTGTTAAAAACACTCCCAAATATTTTCATCATATCCCCAAGCTCCAAATATATTCCACATAATCACATCAATTCACAATTTCTCAAACTCAAAGTTTTCATTCATTCCATGCATAAAACAAATACTCATATTTACAAAGAAAGATTCAATTCCATTAACTCACAATATTTACAATAATTTTATAAGTTTATAATTTACATCACATGTCAATCAAATGTTTGACTACAAAATACACTATGCAAAATACGAAACAACTTCCTAGTGTCCTACCAAGGATGCACTGTAATGGAGGTGACTCTGAACTCACTGCAGATCTGAATGATCACCCAGTCTGAGGTCTTCTGGGCTCCCCAGCTGCGTCTCCAGTACCTACGCGTGGCAAATAACGACACACTAAGCAATATAGCTTAGTGGTGCCAATATAAAATAAAAATAAACTAAAATAAATAAATATGAAAGTATTTTGTTGAGATTTTATGCAACCTAAAATTTTGGTAATTATCAATAAAATTATCAATTAAGTACTTATTGTGTTCATTATTTGATAATAATTTATTAAAACATAATTTAGTTGCCCAAGTAACCTATGCGAATTGACCAGACTGGATAAATGGGCAAACTGGCACTGGGTACCAAGCACCTCGGGCCATCACACCATCGGTCAAAAGTGTCTCTAGGTGTGCAACAGAACAGCTAATAAGCCGTAATAAGCATCGGGCATAAGGCCAAGTGTTACAAGTATAGCAAAATGGCCATAGGCCATAATATCACAGAATGACACAAAATGCCATAAATCACAGAATGACATAATGCCATATACAGTACTGCTATCAGAACCCTATTAGCATGCCAACCTATCCAAACCAATCATACTAAGCATACTAGGGCATATTATAAAATTAATTGTGTAATTCATTGCATTTTATATTTAGGAGTTACTATTCATCTTGCTAGTCAACCAAAATGTTGACCTTTTCATAATCAATGGGTATGTTAGTTCTAATGACACCAACATACCACATTTTGAATATTATATGTATTGGCATTGGTTGCCAAATTCAATTCTAAGCCCAATGGACATTATTTTAAATTTTCAATTTTGGTTCACTTAAGTTCACTGTTCCATCAGGCCTTTCTACAGTAAAAATTTGGCTATACTCTCTTCATCAAAGTTATTCCTTATTGTGTCTTCATTAATTCCCTTTTTGAATCACTCCATTTGAATTTTTGTAGCTCAGGTTATGCTGTTTTCTTTAAGGCTGGCCGGATTGATCTTTACCTAGAATTTCTGGGCAGAAAATGGTTCTGGCAGTTTTGGTGTCTTGACTTTAGCTAACCATTCGGATGGTTTATGATCAAAATTTGGGTTTATGTTCTTCACAAAAGTTGTTCTAAATTGTCCAAGCTTTCCATTGGTATAAAAATTAGGTCAATTGGAGATTTCTACGTTGAGTTATGACCATATGAATAAACACTGTTCATTTTTGGCATTTTCCAGGGCCAACATATTGGTTACCCGGATTGAGGCAGAATTTAGGTCAACATAGGTTGGTTTTCTGGGCAGTATTTCTTCATCAAAAATGTGTCATTTTGTGTCTAATATCACCTCCAATTGTCCTTGCACCAATTGAAGTCCTACAATTCAAATTAGGCCTACCCAAACACAATGGACTCAAGGTCCAGAAATTCTAGCATATTAGGAGCTGCACCTATTTCACATTCCAATGCCCCAATTCATTCCAATTTATGGTTGATTTACCTCAAATGGTCACTAATTGACCATTAGAAGTACAATTACACCTCAAAGCATAAAACCCCCAATTTAATCACAAAACCCTAACTTCAAATCCCTAATTCATGCATACACCATATAATTCATGTGATTTTTCCATTTCAACTCCATTATACAAATCTTTGGCCTTAGTAGGCATGTTAATTTTCATCAAACTCATCATACCTTGAAGTCCATCCTGGCTACTGAAAATTGTATGGTACTCTAACATGTTTATTTTTGTTCAAATTTCACAAATCCTAACTCAATTCGTCATCCTAACAAGAAATTTAAAGAGAGGGAGGAAGAATTGGACACTAACCTCAATTGGAGTTTTTCCCAAGCTTGAAATGTGACACCCCTTACCCGACTACAGTGTAGCCGAGCAAGTTATGCCACTCAGTGTGCCGGAGCACTCTATTTTATCTTAATTCATTTTTATCATAGTTTTGAATATAACTTGTGAAATATAATTCATTTATTGAAATTGTAATTTATTTGAGGTTCCGAAAATTTTAAAGAAAATCCGGCGGAGTACCAGCTAAAAATGGAGAAAACAGTTCTTCGGAACCTGTGAAAAACACTTCTAATAATCATATTCATCTATTCACAAACTCCAATATCAAAATCTCAATATTTTTCAACCATTCGTTTCTCAATCATTCATCACATTTGATAGTCATGTAACAGTCACAGATCGATATTCACTTTTCCATTTACAAACACAATTTTGCATTATTTACATGAAAATCAAAATACATTACATAAGTTTCATTTACACAAAGGAAAATAAAAATCAATTACAAAATACCAAAATGAAGCCTAGTGTCCTACCAATGCACTGTAGACGGTTATGTGACACGGACACTATGCAGAATTATGAACTGCCTTACCGAATTTGTGGTCTACTGGGCCCTCTGTCCAAATCTTCAGTACCTACGCGTTGCAAAAGCGATGCGCTAAGCATAAAGCTTAGTGGTGCCAATAATACAAGAAAATAAAATATGCAAATAAAAATAATAATTTCCTTGCTATTGTGTTCATGAGAAATGAGTAATTACTAACTTATTGTTTAGTCAAGGGCTAATCATGTTTTATGATATTAACTTCTTCATGCATTTCGTTAATTTTTTTTTTCATGATCTTGAGCTTCCTTGTATTTTTGTAATCATTCCTGATACTTAATTTTCGTATTTTCTTTAATAATCAGTTCACAGTTATACTTTTCCATTCATTTGGTTGCCCAAGTAACCTATCTTTGGATGATCGGATCGATAACGGGTCGTTGGCACTGGGCACCGCGGTGCCTCAGGCCGTCATACCATGGGACGCAGAACGTCAACCACGTATGCATTCAATATAGCTAAAAGCTATGATATCACATAATCGAGCATAAAAGCCATGAATACGGGCATAAAAGCCATGGATACGGGCATAAAGCCTTTCCTTTCGCAGTACTGCTAAAACAATACCCTATTGGCATGCCAAACTATCCAAACCAATCTAGTTAGGTATACTAGGGCATTTGATACTTTTAAATTTTTCAAATTTTGAATTTCAAGTTTTGGTGTCACTATTTACCTCATTGGTCAACAAAATGTTGACTTTTGGATAGAAAATAGGTGTATTGGTTTTAACACCCCAAACATACCACATTTTGTATTTAAAACTTGTTGGAATTGATTACTATTACCATTTCTAAGTTTAAACCAAGGGAAGCAGAATTTTCAGTTTGTGAAGCTTAATTTTACTGTTCCATTAAGCACTGTTGCAGTGGGAATTTGAAGAAATGGCAAACATGAAAGTTGTTCCTTATTTTGTCTAATTGAATTTCCTTTTTTGAATCACTTCATTTGGAGTTTTGTAGCTCCAGATATGATCCAAAAACCACAGCTGGCCAGATTTCCATTCTGCAGAAATTACCATATCTATAGTAACATGAACAGTGACTGCCACTGCCATTTGGGTTAGGTTCTGGTCATAATTTGGGGTAGGTTTCTTCATGAAAGTTGTTTGCTATGTCTTAACTTATTGCTGTAAAAATTTCAGGTCAATTGACCTTATCTACAGTGAGTTATGGCCAAATGAACAGTTACTATTCATTTGGTCATTTCTGCAGTCTTGTGCGAGGTATCCGGATTGGGGCCAACTTTTGGTCCACTTGCTTTGGTCTTTTGGGCATGGTTTCTTCAGCAAAAATATGCCATTATAAGCCTAGTTTCATATCCATTTGGCCAAACACCAATTGGACTAACACACCCAAAGATATGGCAGTCCAAGTGGACTGAAATTTCAGTCACCCTGCTGCTGTCTTTAGGCAGCCTACACATTCACTTTTCCATGCATTAACTCACTTCAAATTATGATTAACTTGCCTTAAATGGTCACTAATTGACCACTAGAATGTCCATTAATCAATTCAAATGCCAAGTCCAATTTTCACCCTTAAAACCCTAATTCCCATTATGAATTTTCACAACTTACCTTAATTAACTACTAGTTCATTATCCTTATATTTATACACTTTAAACATGGTTTCTAGTTCACTCCAAGTCCATCACAAACACTCAATCCTATTCCTTCCTTAGGGCAGCCGAAATCCATGGCATACATACCCATAAGTTTCATTCATTTAATCCACAATTTCATACTCATTTTTAAGTCCTTAACATGGAACAAGAGATATACATGCATAATTAAGCACTAACCTCTTTGCTCAACTTATTGAGCTTGTGAAAACTCTAGAATTTCTCCTCTTTGTGGCTGCCTAGAGTTGCCTTGTGATGTGGGGACAAGTTTTAGTGAAGGTGACTTAGGGTTTAGTAGTGGAATTTCATGGGAAATGGAAGAAATTAAAGGAAACTTTCATGGAGGGTTATGGAAAAGGGGAGGTCACGTTTTGGCTGAAGAAGAAGAAGAAGATGACCAGAATTTTTGGTCTCCTTTGGTCTCTTTTATTAGTTAATTAAAGGGTTGTTTAATTGTGATTGGAGGAAGCTTTTTAAATGACATCACAATATGTCATATTTGGCATTTTATTGCATTTTCTTTTCTTTTCTTTTCTACTAACTTTCAATTAATTTTTCATCAATATTAATTCATATTTTATGTCATAATAATTATTTACTCAACTGGACAAGTCGGCCAAAAATCGTCTCTGAAGGCGAAATGACCAAAATGCCCTCCGTTTGGCTTAACGGGTCAAAATTGTCTGTACCGATTGTAAAATTTTTCTAAATATTTTATTGGCATTCTAATGCCATAGGAACCTCAATGACCCTTCTCTGGAGTCCCAAAAATTATTTTATGAATTTTTTTCCCTGGTCTAGGGCTCCTCGTTGCGAGAACTGCAACTTCCCTCTGGGTTACCTATCGCTTGGGCGCCGGCTCATTTGACTTGGTTGTATTTTATTTCTAAAATTTTTCTTAAATTTTTCTTATTAATATTTGAGTTAATTTTGGTTCTTGACTTTAGTTTAAATATTTTTCCGGACGTTCTAGCTGTCCAGACCGACACGGTCACGGAGCGATGAGAATGTACGGAGTTGCTACCGGGAGGGTGTTACAACTCTTCCCCTCTAATTTAAATTTCGTCCTCGAAATTTACCTGACTTAAGTAATCGGGGAGTTGCTACCTTCTTGTTTCTTCACTTCCTTGTATCGCCTCATCAGTGTCTGGGTTTGGCTCTTCCTGAGCTTCCGTAGCATATACTTGTGGTGCCACCCTAACTTCGGGCTTTTCAACTGTCTCAGAAACAATCTTCTGTAAATGTCAGCCATTTCTGCTCTACCCGATCTTTTATCCCTTTAAACTATAGGGAAAGGTATATCAACTTGTACTGGAGCTATTGAACCACTCCTCTGAGGGCAATCTCTTATGAAATGATCCGTAGCCCCACACTTGAAACACTCTCCAATTAACAATCGACACTCCCCTCTGTGTCTTCTACCACAATGCATACATTCAGGCACTGGGGTTGATCCCCTTATTATTGTGCCCGGGGAACTAGCTATAGATATTCCAATCTGGCCTCTGTGGTCCTGTGTCTGATCTTGTGAACTAGAACCCTTAAACTTCTTACTATCAGTTGGTATACTTAACTGTCCTGGTCCAAATTCCCTCTTACGCTGCCTATCTTTCCTATTTTGTTCATTTATTCTCACTTTCTCCACTTTTAATGCAGCTTCCACTAACTTGGCGAAGTCTGTGATCCCCAAGGCAGTGATCATGATCTTTATATTATCATTTAATCCCTCTTCAAATCTCTTACACCTTTCAGCTTCATTAGGGACTATCTCCCTTCCATAGCGGCTCAATCTTACGAATTCCTTCTCATACTCGGCCACTGACAACTGTCTCTGCCTCAGGTTAATAAACTCTCTTCTTCTCTCTTCTAGGTATACAGTACCCACATATTTCTTCTTAAATTCGGAGAGAAAGAAGTCCCATGTCACTATTTCTGGCTGCACTTCACTGGACACAGTGTCCCACCATTCATATGCATCGTATTGCAGCAGAGATACAGCAGATTCCAAGTTTTGCTCTGGAGTGCAATGGAGTTGTTTTAGACTGCACTGCCTGCTCAACCAATTTTCTAGTAATGTAATCATCTTCTCTCTTACCATAGAAGTCCACTGCTCCAAACTTTCTTAGCCTTTCCAGGTGTGATTTCTGCTGTGGAGCTGGTGGTGGTGGTGGTGGTGGTGGTGGTGCTGGCATTACTCTGGCCATTTGTCTAAAGAAATCGGCCATTTGCTGGAACATGGCCTGTGGAGGCTGAGCAGGCTCTGCTTGAGCTGGTGGAGTAGGTTCTCCCCTACCCCCAGTCTCAGCTGCTATAGGTGGAGCATGACTCTCCACTTCCTCCTCGACTGCTCTCTGTGATGAAGGGTCCATATCCTATTCAAAATAAGAAAGACAAACAGATCTGCATTAGTGTCACCTCGACTCTTACAAATGCAATGCATGTATGGACTCAATCTAAGCCTAGAAACGCCTAAACCTTGCTCTGATACCACTAAATGTGACACCCCTTACCCGACTACAGTGTAGCAGAGCAAGTTATGCCACTCAGTGTGCCGGAGCACTCTATTTTATCTTAATTCATTTTTATCGTAGTTTTGAATATAACTTGTGAAATATAATTCATTTATTGAAATTGCAATTTATTTGAGGTTCCGAAATTTTTAAAGAAAATCCGGCGGCGTACCGGCTAAAAATGGAGAAAACAGTTCTTCGGAACCTGTGAAAAACACTTCTAATAATCATATTCATCTATTCACAAACTCCAATATCAAAATCTCAATATTTTTCAACCATTCGTTTCTCAATCATTCATCACATTTGATAGTCATGTAACAGTCACAGATCAATATTCACTTTTCCATTTACAAACACAATTTTGCATTATTTACATGAAAATCAAAATACATTACATAAGTTTCATTTACACAAAGGAAAATAAAAATCAATTACAAAATACCAAAATGAAGCCTAGTGTCCTACCAATGCACTGTAGACGGTGAGGTGACATGGACACTATGCAGAACTGTGAACTGCCTTACCGAATCTGTGGTCTACTGGACCCTCTGTCCAAATCTTCAGTACATACGCGTTGCAAAAGTGACACGCTAAGAATAAAGCTTAGTGGTGCCAATAATACAAGAAAATATAATATGCAAATAAAAATAATAATTTCCTTGCTATTGTGTTCATAAGAAATGAGTAATTATTAACTTATTGTTTAGTCAAGGGCTAATCATGTTTTATGATATTAACTTCTTCATGCATTTCGTTAATTTTTTTTTTTTTCATGATCTTGAGCTTCCTTGTATTTTTGTAATCATTCCTGATACTTAATTTTCGTATTTTCTTTAATAATCAGTTCACAGTTATACTTTTCCATTCATTTGGTTGCCCAAGTAACCTATACTGGATGACTGGACTGGATAACGGGTCGTTGGCACTGGGCACCGCGGTGCCTCGGGCCGTCATACCATGGGACGCAGAACGTCAACCACGTATGCAGTCAATATAGCTAAAAGCTATGATATCACATAATCGGGCATAAAAGCCATGAATACGGGCATAAAAGCCATGGATACGGGCATAAAGCCTTTCCTTTCGCAGTACTGCTAAAACAATACCCTATTGGCATGCCAAACTATCCAAACCAATCTAGTTAGGTATACTAGGGCATTTGATACTTTTAAATTTTTCAAATTTTGAATTTCAAGTTTTGGTGTCACTATTCACCTCATTGGTCAACAAAAATGTTGACTTTTGGATAGAAAATAGGTGTATTGGTTTTAACACCCCAAACATACCACATTTTGTATTTAAAACTTGTTGGAATTGATTACTATTACCATTTCTAAGTTTAAACCAAGGGAAGCAGAATTTTCAGTTTGTGAAGCTTAACTTTACTGTTCTATTAAGCATTGTTGCATTGGGAATTTGAAGAAATAGAAAACATGAAAGTTGTTCCTTATTTTGTCTAGAATTTCTTTTTTTGAATCACTCCATTTGGAGTTTTGTAGCTCCATATATGGTCCAAAAACCACAGCTGGCCGGATTTCCATTCTGCAGAAATTACCATATCTCTGAACATGAGCAGGGATCGCCACTGCCATTTGGGTTAGGTTCTGGTCATAATTTGGGGTAGGTTTCTTCATGAAAGTTGTTTTTCTATGTCTTAGCTTGTTTCTGTAAAAATTTCAGGTCAATTGACCTTATCTACAGTGAGTTATGGCCAAATGAACAGTACTGTTCATTTGGTCATTTCGCAGTCTTTGTGGTATCCGGATTGGGGCCAACTTTTGGTCCACTTGCTTTGGTCTTTTGGGCATGGTTTCTTCAGTAAAAATATGCCATTATAAGCCTAGTTTCATGTCCAATTGGCCAAACACCAATTGGACCAACACAGCCAAAGATATGGCAGTCCAAGTGGACTAAAATTTTAGTCACCCTGCTGCTGTCTTTAGGCAGCCTACACATTCACTTTTCCATGCATTAACTCACTTCAAATTATGATTAACTTGCCTTAAATGGTCACTAATTGACCACTAGAATGTCCATTAATCAATTCAAATGCCAAGTCCAATTTTCACCCTTAAAACCCTAATTCCCATTATGAATTTTCACAACTTACCTTAATTAACTACTAGTTCATTATCCTTATATTTATACACTTTAAACATGGTTTCTAGTTCACTCCAAGTCCATCACAAACACTCAATCCTATTCCTTCCTTAGGGCAGCCGAAATCCATGGCATACATACCCATAAGTTTCATTCATTTAATCCACAATTTCATACTCATTTTTAAGTCCTTAACATGGAACAAGAGATATACATGCATAATTAAGCACTAACCTCTTTGCTCAACTTATTGAGCTTGTGAAAACTCTAGAATTTCTCCTCTTTGTGGCTGCCTAGAGTTGCCTTGTGATGTGGGGACAAGTTTTAGTGAAGGTGACTTAGGGTTTAGTAGTGGAATTTCATGGGAAATGGAAGAAATTAAAGGAAACTTTCATGGAGGGTTATGGAAAAGGGGAGGTCACGTTTTGGCTAAAGAAGAAGAAGAAGATGACCAAAATTTTTGGTCTCCTTTGGTCTCTTTTATTAGTTAATTAAAGGGTTGTTTAATTGTGATTGGAGGAAGCTTTTTAAATGACATCACAATATGTCATATTTGGCATTTTATTGCATTTTCTTTTCTTTTCTTTTCTACTAACTTTCAATTAATTTTTCATCAATATTAATTCATATTTTATGTCATAATAATTATTTACTCAACTGGACAAGTCAGCCAAAAATCGTCTCTGAAGGCGAAATGACCAAAATGCCCTCCGTTTGGCTTAACGGGTCAAAATTGTATGTACCGATTGTAAAATTTTTCTAAATATTTTCTTGGCATTCTAATGCCATAGGAACCTCAATGACCCTTCTCTGGAGTCCCAAAAATTATTTTATGAATTTTTTCCCGGGTCTAGGGCTCCTCGTTGCGAGAACCGCAACTTCCCTCTAGGTTACCCATCGCTTGGGCACCGGCTCATTTGACTTGGTTGTATTTTATTTCTAAAATTTTTCCTAAATTTTTCTTATTAATATTTGAGTTAATTTTGGTTCTTGACTTTAGTTTAAATATTTTTCCGGACGTTCTAGCTGTCCGGACTGACACCGGTCACCGGAACAGTAGAATGTACGGAGTTGCTACTGGGAGGGTGTTACATGAAAAACTCTTTCTTTTCTCTTCTTTTTGCTGCCTCAAGCTTGTTCTAGTTGCAAGAATAAATTTTAATGTAAGGTGTTAGGGGTTTTATGGTGGAAATCAAGCAAATCAAAGCTTGAATGAAGGAAAGCTATGGTGGAAGGGAGAGAGAGAAAAGTAGGCCACTCTTGATGCAAGGAAGAAGATGATAAATTTTAAATTTTTAATTAATTCCTTTGGCCATTTATACTTAAGCTTATCTAATGGTGATTGGTGGAAATGTTTTTAATGACATCATCCTATGTTATAAATCTAATTAGATTTCATTTTCTTTTTCTTTTCCTTTCTTCTTTCTTTACTTATTTTTAGTTAAACTTTTATCAATATTTAATCACATTTTATGTCATAATCCTCACTTACTTGAATGGACAAGTCGGTCAAAAATCATCTCTGAAAGTGAAATGACCAAAATGCCCTTCGTTTAGCTTAACAAGCTAAAATTATCTATACTGATTGAATAAATTTTCTTAGCATTTTCTTGGCATTCTATTACCATCGAAGCCTCAATAACTCTTCACTGTAGTCCTAAAAATTATTTCACCGGATTTCCTCATAGGTCTAGGGTCGACAACTGTCTTCACAGTCGCTTCCCATTAGGTCACTCATCGTTGGAGCACTGGCTCATTTAACTTTGTTGTATTTTATTTTTAAAATCTTTCTTTAATTTTTCTTACTATTACTTGATTTACTTATGACTCCTCACTCTAGTCTAAATATAGTTCCAGACATTCTGGCTGTCTAGACAGACATTAGTCAACGAAACAATAGAATGTACGGACCATCTAAAGTGAGGGCGTTACATATACAGTCTTTAAGGCAATGGTTGTCACACCCTACTCCTCCATAAGATGTAACACGATCCCGTAGTACACCTAATGAATTACTGTACTTCACCAACTGGTAACCCATTAAATATACTACAAGGAATTTTAAATCAATTTTCGTGAAATTTAAATCATCGATTAAAATCTGGTGTTATAAAAATTTTTCAAAATTTTGGCAGAGTGCCGGCTGTATTTTGAGAAAATAGTTCTTCGAACCTGAAAAGTAAAACACTCCCAATATGATTTCTTAAATACAACTCCAATAAACTTCATTTCATCTCACAATTCAAATCTCAATAATGAAATCAATTCATTTTCAAACCAACCTCATCATAAAAAAAAAAACATTCCATTGATTACAAGACTCAAAAATTAATATTACAAAACTATACAGGTAAATGAAATCTCAAATTTACATTACAATAATTTACATTTAATTACATACCAAAATATTTTACAAGAGTTTTTATACACCTGCTCAAATAATTTACATACATATTTTATATGCATACATCAAACCTATGTACATGGGTATACCTATGATATACTTGGAGCTGATCTGAATGTGTCTTCAAAGTGCAGCTACAAGAATTCTCAATCAGTTGCTCTATCCTTACTTTCACCTGTGATAGCATACAAAGTTATCGCTGAGTGGTGAACTCAGTGGTGCACAACTATAACTTAAAACATAGCACAATATACCTTAGCAAAATTACAGCAAATAATTTGAAAATCTGGATACTCATCAAATTCCAAAAATCAAAATATTCATTGCCAATAATATAAATCATTTGTATAAAATGACTTTGATCACGAAATTCAATTTATCAAATTACACCTAAACATTTAAGATAATTCTAGCAATTTATGGAAATAAAGATTAATTCCAATAAAATCAATTATGCATAAATCCCATTTGAAATCGAAATTCTTTACTATTCAAAAACTTTTCTTTATCTCACTAACTATGCAAGACTAAATCTGAAAGGGCCATCTCTAGGGTGATTCTAACTCCCTATGGTTGGGGAGGTCGAATCATCATGCATAGTACACAACACAATAATGAAACTTCCGAAAAGGCCATGAAAAACTTAGATCTAACCTCTAATAAGAGGATAATCTAAGCCTGTGCACGTACCATGATAATCAAAACAAAGCTAACTCCATTATCTCCTTAACAAATGAGAGAGACGGGTAATAACCTAGTCAAGCATTTATAGTGAGATATAAAACAATATCATGAATCTCTTTATCCTTTTTGTGAGCATAAATCATAATACAATTCAATTCAATGTCAATTCCAATATCCAATAATTTTTATGCTCATCACAATTCAAAACATATTTTCTCACAATTTTTCTAAAACTAATTTATTCAATTCACAACAATGCTCAATAATTGTTGAAATATCATTTCACAAAGCTAAATTCATACATATTATAACAATTTCAATAATCATTGAATTAAATCCAATATTTGATAAACATAATACATAAGGAAAATAACGTCATTTAATCATATAAAATATTCAGAACCAAATCAATTAAAAACTAGTTGTGCACAAACCTCTCATGAGTCGCCTCTTAGCCTTGACTCAGTGGGCCTTTTCCCTTTCCAGTAGCTTTTCTAACTGAAACACACAATTTGAAGTGTTTCAGTACTCATTTAAATTGTTTCTAATAATAAGGTTCAATAATTAAATTTTATTAATACTATTCCTTTTATTAGTCAACCTATAATGTTGACCTTTAATGTACACTAGGTGAATTAGTTTTAATGTCACTAATATGTTCCATTTTTCATTCCTCACATGTTGACATATGTTGCCAATTTCATTTCAAAGCTTGTTGCATTTTATTGCAATTATTCAGATTTCATGGCCAATGTTTACTGTCTATTGGATCAAGCTACAGTGTAAATTTAATAGATTTCTTTTCATTAAATTGTTTCTCATTGTGTCTTCTTTAATTTCCTTTTTGAATCACACATTTGGAGTCATATAACTTAAGTTATGGTCATTTAACCATAACTAGGTCAAAGTTAAATTTTGACTTCCTTATTAGGCATTTTCGGTTCTGATTTTACTAATTTATTTGGACTGTTTGTAATCATATTGTGGTCTAGCATTCTTCATAAGTATTGTTGCCCTATGTCTTAGGGTCAATCGAAAATTTTACTTGGAATTTGTCAAGTCTTATAGAATTATTTATAGCCAAATTGTTGACTTAGACTCAAAGGTCTTATATTGGCATGGTCCTTAATTAGGTCAATAGTTTGACCTTAAATTCTGACCTTATATATTTACAATTTGAGGAAGTTATCTAAAACAAAGTTTTAGGTCTCTTTATTTGCTTTCCATATTGGTGTGGCTCATTACATTGGGAGATTTCTTGTGGAAGATATGCCTATTTGAATTTTCTGGACTTAATGGTCAATTGTACCAATTCCAGATTTTATACGTCAACTTGATCAAACTAATTGACCTATTTCTCTTGATTTCTAGGTTTTAGTCCAATTACCAATTTTGTAGGTCTATGTCCTATTGAATTTTTGGCAATGATTTCAGGTCATTTGGAGTTTTCTGGACCAAGTTATGGTTGTTTTACTAATGCTGGTCAAGTTGCACTTATTTGACAATTCTGGGTCACTTTTAGGTCAAAGTCAATTCGGCCAGTTTTTGTAACACAACTTTGGCGATCATTTTGACTTGGTAATTGGCATTTCTGGGCTTAGTGGTCTGCACCAAAGTTGTAGCATTATATCTAAGCTTTCCAACGGTATAAATTGCAGGTCATTTGGACTAGTTTTGAGTGAGTTATGGCCAAAAGACTAGCTACTGTTCATATGGTCAAAAATCTGGGTTTACATGTTATGCTAATCCGGATTTGGTAATTCTTTTAGGTCATTTCTAGGCAGAATTTAGGCATGACTTACACATGAAAATTGGTCTTTTATAAGTCCTATTTCACCTCTAATTGGAACCATAATTAACTCAAATATTAATAAGAAAAATTTAGAAATAAAATACAACCAAGTTAAATGAGCCGGTGCCCTAACGATGGGTAACCCAGTGAGAAGTTGCGGTCTTCGCAACTAGACGCCTAAACCCGGGAGAAAATTCATGAAATAATTTTTGGGACTCCAGAGAAGAGTCATTGAGGTTTTTATGGCATTAGAATACCAAGAAAAAGCTTAGAAAAAATTTTCGATCGGTACAGACGATTTTGCCTCAATAAGCCAAATGGAGGGCATTTCGGTCATTTCGTCTTCAGAGATGATTTTTGACTGACTTGTCCAGTTAAATAAATCATTATTATGATCTAAAATATGAATAAATATTGCTGAAAATTAAATTAAAAATTAGTAGAGAAAAGAAGAAAAGAAAATGAAGGAAAATAACTAATTATGACATCATATGATGTCATTTAAATTTTCTCCACCAATCATAATTTATTAAACACATTAAAAGGGATAAGGAAGACAAAAACTTGACAAAATATTCTGCTCCTTTCTTCCTCAAGTTGTCGCACCACCATGGAAGAGTTCCTCTTCCATTTTTCAAGCTTCCAAGCTTGAATTCCCACCCTTTCTCACCCTAAAAGCCCTAACCACCTTCACTAAAAATTACACCCACACCAAGGAGAAGTGTTTGGCTGCCAAGAAATTTGAAGAAAGTGAAAAAAATTCTAAGGTTTCAACAAGCCAAGAGAGTGGTTAAAGAGGTTAGTGCACTAACCATACCCTTTATCTTTCCTAAGCATGAAAAGCATGCTTGATTAAGTTGAAATGGCATGAAAGGAAAAGAAAAGTTGGAATATGTTGAAGTTTCAATTTGTGGTAGCCCTAGGAAGTAAATGAATTTGATGGTTTTGATGATTTTGTTTTAGTTAGTAAAGATGATTAATGAAGTTTAAGGCATTAGAAATCAAATTGCATGGATGTATGATTGAGATTGAAATTATAAGTTAGGGTTTTGACCTAACTTAGTGTTTTGTATTATTGCTTGGAATTTGATGATGTTGATATGATTTAATGACTATTAGAAGTGCCAAATATGTCAAATGAAGTTTGTGGAGTTGGGAGAATTGAATTTGGGAGTGTTGATTCTTATGTAGGAAATTCGGACCTTTGAGTTCAATGTATTGTTTGATCCATAAATGGAGCTGTATAGGTTCAATTGGTGCAAGGACAATTGGACATGAAACTAAACACATAATGGCACAATTTTGGTGAAGAAACCCTACCCAGAAAACCAAACTAAGTTGACCTAAAAATTGCCCTAATCTGAGTGACTTGCATTCTGCCTGGGCAAAATGACTAAATGAACAGTGTTTATTCATTTGGTCATAACTCAATGTAGAAAGGTCCAATTGACCTGAAATTTTATCAGAGGATAGCCAAGACATAGTCCAACAACTTTCATTAAGAACACAAATCTAAATTCTGATCATAACCTAATCAAATTGCCAACCAAACTTAAGTCACCAAATCTGATATAACCAAATTGCCCAGAAATTCTGGGTACGGGTCAATCCGGCCAGTTATGGTAAAATAACCATAACTTGAGCTACAAAACTCAAAATAGAGTAATTCAAAAAAAGAAATGTAACTAGACATAATAAGGAACAACTTTCATGAAGACAATTTTGTCAAATTCATACTGTACAAATGACCAATGGAACAATAAACATAGGGTATGAAATCTGAAAATTTTGAATAACATAAGATAAGCTTTGAAATGCTATTGGAAATCAATACCAACAAAAATAAAATGCAAAATGTGGTATCTTGGAGAACTTAGGTTTAATAAATTTATTATGTATTAAAAAGTCAACAATTTGAGTGAATAGTAATATGAATAGTAGTACAAAGACATAAAGTGTGAGAACTAAATTGGTAGAGGAAATTAAGGTATGAAATTTGGGATCCATGAAATGTTCATGGATTACTTGGAATAGAAATAGTAATTTACCTAAATGACTTAATGAACATTTAAGTTATGTGAATATATAATTAAGATTTGTATTCCCATTGCTAGTAGGTCAAATAAAACATGAGTGATACCACTTGAATATGAAATGAAATTAATTTAGATGGATTGTTGAGACTTATACTCCCAACACCAATGGATTTCATAATATATTAGCAATATAACTTGATGTATGAAATGCACTTTATATGAATAGATTGTTGAACGAATAAATGTGATAGAAGTGTCATTTGGGATTTAGGTTCCCAACAAGAGAGAAAGGAAAGATGTTTTGAATGTAAATGGTACATGAGATTAAATGAATGTGAATTGTAATTAGTATGAATATTACGATGAATGCATAAATTACCTAGAAATGTGAATTTGGAAATTACGTTTCCATTATAAACAAAATTAGAATGCTATAAAAATATAAACGAAAAATATAATGAAATGATGAAATATATAAACTCTTAATGGTACTATGTGCCCATGTATTGCCTAGACACGTGTGACAGATTGGATAGATTGGCATGCTAATTAGGTATTATTTTAGCAGTACTGTGAAAGGTTTTATGCCTGTATTCATGGCTTTATGCCCGTACTCATGGCTTTATGCCCGCATTCATGGCTTTATGCCAACATTCATGGCTTTTATGCCCGATTATGTGTTATCATGGCTTTTTAGCCATACTGACTGCATACGTGGTTGACGTTCTGCGTCCCATGGTATGACGGCCCGAGGCACCGCAGTGTCCAGTGCCAACGACTCGTTATCCAGTTTAGTCAGCCTGCTGTAGGTTACTTGGGCAGTCTAATTTATGAAAATAAGTTATGAATATTAGCAATTAAAAATGCTAGAAAGTAAATAAATGAGAAGAAGTTTTGAAATAAATTAGATTAGCTCCAAAAATTTGTTCCTTATAATGATTTGAAGTAAATTAAATTGGTTCTAAAAATTTTAAATATTAGGAAATGATTGTAAACAACTTAGAAAGTATCAAGGAAGTGATAAAAAGACTAGTAGAAGAATTATAACTTAAATAACATTACAAATGTGACTTTCGTAAGAATATTAGTATAAGTTTAAATTTTAGATTTATTTGTACACTATATATAAATGATTATTGTAAACTTATAACAAAAGAGATTCTAGAGAGCAACATAAATAACAAAAAAATGTACTACATAAATGGCAAAAAAAAAAGTGTACTGTATGGCAAATTTCATATGAACCCAGTAAAATTCTTCAATATAGAAAATATGCTCCAATTATTTTTATTTGTATCATTATTTTTTGTTATATTATTGCACCACTAAGCAGCAATGCTTAGCGCGATGGATTTGTTTCCTCGCGCAGGTACTGAAGTTAAAGCCCAACAAATACTAAATAGAGATTTTGGAGTCTGATCTACAGAGTCTTTAAAGTTGTCACCTCCTCAGCAATGCATGTAGATAGGGCCCATATAGATCATATTATGTATTTTGTACATTATAATTAGTTATTATTTGTAATGTAAACTATGAATTGTATGTTGAAATATAGATTATGGAACTGTAATTTATTTTATAGATCATGTAAATTATGAATTTATGTAATCAGTCTGTAAATCATGTAAATTAATAAAATTTGAGAATTTATATATATAAATTGTGCATGAATGGAAATGTATGGAAATGAATATGTAATTGAGATATATGAATGAGATGTGAATTATGAGATGGTTATGAGAATAATTGATGAGATTTTTATTGTAAAATATTATTGAAAATTTCAAGCAGATGAATAGTGAAGTACCCCAACTGATAATAAAATAGGGGAAACTCTACTGGTTTTTCCATCTAAAATAATTGATATTAAAATATAACGAGATCAAATTATTAAAATAATAAAATAAGATAAGATAGGGTGCTCCGGCACCGAATGTAGCACACTTCGCTCAGCTACACTATAGTCGGGTGAGGGGTATGACAGAACAAAATGCAGTCTTCCCATGATTTCAAATTTTGCTTCACTACAGTACATAAAGGAGTTGTTAAAGTCCTATGAACTACTTCAGTTTATCCATTAGTTTATGGATGGCAAATAGTACAACAATTTAGTTCCCAATTTACCCCATAACTAAGAAATTTAACATCTCTATCACTCACAAACTCTTAGGAATTCCATGCAACCTCACAACTACCTTAAAGAACAAATTACCAACATTTGTGGCATCATCGATTTTATAGCAAGGAATGAAATGTACCATTTTAGAAAATCTATCCACAATCACAAATATGGAATCATGACCTCTCCTAGACCTTGTATAACGCCTCTGCTCCAACCATTAGAGGAATTATCCGCTTTGGCTCATCCCATCCCGAGCCTCACTATTTTGTCCCATAGATAGAATGGAGAACTTCCCAGGAGGTCACCCATCCTAGTATTTTTGTCAAGCGAGCACGCTTAACCTCGGAGTTCTTTCAACTCTCTAGGCCATTCAACCAAAAGGTACCTCTAGTGATGAGTTTCCCCCATTTCGATATATGATGTAATTCATTCCTATGCCCCGCATTCCACTACCCTAGGTAGCCTCGCCATCCCAGAAGCCTGTTGGGAGTTTACTCTCTTATGCCACTCCCCACCCTCATAGGACTGCTTTCCCTGGTCGGGTCATCATAGGGCCACCAACTTCCACCTGGTTCATCCTTGAACACACATCTACTAGAGGGGGTTCGGCTCTAATACCATCTGAAATGCCCCTGCTCCAACCATTAAAGGAATTGTCTACTTTGGCCCACCCCATCCTAAGCCTCCAGTTTTGTCCCATATGTGGAATGGAGAACTTCCCAGGACGTCACCCATCCTAGTATTTCTCATAAGCGAGCATGCTTAACCCCGGAGTTCTTCCAATTCTCCAGGCCATTCCACCAAAAGGCGTCTTTAGTGATTAGTTTCTTCCATTTCAATGTATGATTCGATTTATTCCTATGCCCTGCATTCCACTACCCTAGGTAGCCTTGCTATCCTAGAAGCTTGCTAGGAGTTTACTCTCTTATGCCACTCCCTGCTCTCATCATTTTAACACCAATTGCTATCATCATATAATCAATTTCATATTCAAAATAAGGACATAACCATTTTCACATAGCATTTAGAATCAATCATGTTAATTCCCTAACTCATTTTGTAATTATAATTAAACCCAGGGAAAGACATTTTCAAGACCAGTTCCCTTCATAAAACATGTCAATTTATGTCTTAAATTTCATTAGAAATTAATTTGATCCAATTTAGACATGTAGAAATTCATTTATAACCCTTTATGTGCAAACTATTTAAGAAAGTAGATTACCATTTCAGGGGATCACCTATTTGGTACCCTGTCTTCTATCAACTCCTTGGGTACACTAAAGACAGAATTAGCTCTTATGGTCTTCATACAATTTATAGCTTAGGGTCTTAACTTTTATTTGAATTAGGAATCACCCCATTCCAAGGTCTAGATCTCAAGTTAAGCTCCAATTTCTACATACTGTCTAGTTTTTGCATAACGAATTCTGGTTACAAATAGAATTCATAGTTCCTTATCGTAAGCTAATTTGACTATTCTAAAGACAGATTAAATTAAAGTAGTCCTCATAAAATATCTTCATACATATTTTAAGTTTTCAACAATTCAAGAATCACTTAATTTGGAGGCCTACATCATGAGTTATCGCTAAATTACCAACTATTGTTCCTAGATGCATTTTTCTAGAAACTTCAAGTTTCCAGGTTTCTTGATTTCCAATTTAAGTTTGCACTCAACATTCAAGCAATTTACACCCAGAATTTGTATAGGGTCTCTAAAGCAAAATTTTAGGTTTCCAAAGAATCTTGTAGCACCTCATTTAGAGATGTACGGAGGAAGATATGCCCTGTTTACTACACAAAGGTCACAGGGCTGAATTGCTGAATTTCAGAAAATTCCAGATTTGCAATACCAATTTTCACTAAAATTTCAATCACTTTACCCTTGAAATTAAGTCTAGGTCAAAACATAGAAATTTTAGATCTATGTCTTAAGAAAATTTTAGTTTAAATTGATTCTCAATTGGAGCTCTATAACTCAACTTATAGCTAAATTAATAGACTGCTCATTAGATTCACTAATCCTGGTAGTCACCATACAATGATTCATAAAGTAACAATTTTTATAACAAGCTTAGACAAGCACTTGCCTCAACTTAGTTCCAGCAAATTACTCCCAATTGCAACCACTTTTCATTAAAAATTCCAAGTCTAATTCAATGTATGGATTTTGGTCAGCCACACCAACAATTCTGCCTCACCCTTGGTCGAAATCTTGGTCAGCCTCGCCAATAATTCACATGATGTCAATGTGCTTATTACAATGACCCAATGATCTCAACTTTTTGAGACGACTTTGCATGTTATAAGTTCTGAGCTCTCAATATTATCTCATAGATAATATAAAACTTATAATTTTCTCATCTTCATTTTCTCTTTAGTCGATGAAAGCGACTGCCTGTGTGAGAAGGCTAGTCTTTTTATTTGTCTAGCATACTACTTATAGTAAAAAAAAAAATTATGTCCTTAAATATAAATAAAAATATGTATGTATATTTTGTAACAAATTGCAATTAGGTGCTAATAACATTACCATAATAATGTGTCTTACATAAACATAAAAAAAATGTACTAGTACATTTAACATTTATGCAATCCTAATGATTTTATATTCCTATAGAAAACATCTTTTGCTATAGGCTTAGTAAATGGATTTGCTTTCATCTCTTGTGTAGAAATATACTTCATGTTCACTTCTTAATGTGCAACCATATCCTTAACAAAGCTGTTATTGATGTTAATGTGTTCGGTTTTTCCATGATACTTGGGATCTTTTGTATAAGCTATTGCTGCTTGACTATCACAATAAATAGTCACAGGTTCAACAGCACTGTCAGAAATTCCCAAGTGTACCAGAAATTACTTTAACCAAATAGCTTCTTGCACAATAGTTGAAAATGCTACGAACTTGACTTCCATTATTGATAGAGCTATACATGATTATTTCTTACTGCACCAAGATATGGCTCCATTGTTTTGTAAGAAGGCATAGCCAAAGGTAGTTTTTCTCTCATCTAAATCACCTCCCCAAGTAGCATCTATATAGCCTTTCAATTGCAAACCACTTCCTTGATAACACAATGAGTAATCAGCTGTGCCCTTAAGATACCTTAATATCCTCTTTATTACTTTCCAATGTGCTTGCCCAAGAATGGATTGATATCGACTCACCATGCCAATAGCATAGCAAATATCAAGTCTTATACAGATCATAGCATATATTAGACTTTTGACTGCACTAGCATGAGGAACATTTTTCATTTGCTCTATCTCTTGAGGATTCTTAAGACCTAGTCTTTGGCTTAAAGCTTCACCTTTAGAAATGGGAGTATCTATGGGTTTACAATCTTGCATATTAAATCACTCTAGAAACTTTTGGATATATGACTCTTGTGAGAAAGACAATAATTTTTTTGAGTGATCCCTTGAAATCTTAACTCCAAGGATATATGCAGCTTCACCCATGTCTTTCATCTCAAAATTAGATGATAACCATCCTTTGATAGTTTTGAGATACTCACTGCCATTTTCGACAATAACTATATCATCTATATGCAATAATAAGATTACAAATTTATCTTTAGATTACTTGATATATATGCAATGGTCCTCATGAATCATAGAGAAATCAAATGACATGATTGCATTATGAAAATTAATATACCATTGTAACGCCCTCACTTTACGTAGTCAGTACATTCGACTACTCTGGTGACCTAATGTCGGTCTGAACAAGTCAGGATGTCTAGAATTAAACATGCATAAAATGATGAAATAAATAAAAAGAAAATAGAAGAAAAATTAAGGAAAAATAAAGAGATAAAATGAAACTAGGTTAAACGAGCTGGCACCGAAGCGATGATTGACCGCACTGGGAAGTTATGATGCAGGCAATAGCCGACCCCAGGACTGCGGGAAACCCTCTGAATTAAAATTTGAGACATAATTAAAGGCCTATAGAGGTGTAATTGACATTAGAAATGTCAAAGAATAAAAAATTAAGAAACCGGCAAAAATCGGTGTTACCGAAAAATCAGGAATGTAACTCGAAGAGGGGCATTTTGGTCATTTGACACCTAGAGTTGCCTTTTGACCTCAATGTCCATTAAATATGAGTGATAGAACACTTTGAAAATGTAATGAAAATTAAAAATGTGATACATAATATAAATGATGGAAGTTTGGTGCATAAAATGTAATTTATGAAAGCTTGAATAAATAAACATTAAAAATAAGTTAGTGCTCCACTAACTCAATCCTTGGACACCTATAAAAGCCACTTGGGACAGCAGAAACATTCATCTTCTACCTTAGGAAAAAAACTAGCTGAGAGCCTCCATTGAAGAAACTCCATGGTCGAATGAATGGACCTCCATGCAACCATGAAGTGAGCCCCTTTTCCACTTGATTTCTTCACTAAAGTTTGTCTGCACAACATGGGAAAGAGATAGGCAGCAAGAAGGAGAGGATTTGGTGAATTTTTGTTAAGCTCAAGTCAAGGTTAGTGTTAATTTTCCTTCCCTTTCTTAATTAATCTTTGAGTTAATGTTGTAATGAGTTAATTTATGGAGAAATTTAAAGAATTGGATGGGTAATTGGTGGACTTCAATTTTGGCAGCCATGGTGATTAAAGGAGTTTGGTTTGTTTTTACATGTATTTGTTGGGAAATGATGTTGATTAGAGTGTTTAAATGTATAAGAGTTTGATTACCATTGGTATAGTTTGAATTGTGTATGTGAAGTGAGGTTGTGAAAATGGGAGCTTGAAGTGTATGTGTAAATTGGGCAGCCTTGATGTGCTTAGGAAGGCCTTAAATTCATGTATATTTAATGTTAATTTAAGAGGAATGGATGTATATTATTGATCTTGATTAGTTGGATTAGGTTTGAGCAATTGAATTGTTATTGGACATTTAATTAAATTGCATTGAGTTGATGGATAATTACTTGGGTTGAATTGTATTTGGACATTGATTGAATTGCTGGATACTTGATCAAATATATTGTGGCTGGATATTAGTTGTATTGAACTATTGTTGGATAATTAACCAAGATGTAATGTGTATGGTGTTCATTAGAAATGTACAATTGTAATGCAAAGTATGGTTAATTAGGGCAGTATGCATTTTAGGTTATAAATGGAAATGTGTGATCCCAATTGGTATGAGACCCTCACTTTAGTTTAAATGTTTTTGTTAATTTTCGGATGTTTTAGCTGTCCATATTTACACTATTCACCGGAACAGTAGAATGTACGAAATTGCTACAATGAGGGTGTTACAACTCTTCCCTTCTAATTTAAATTTTGTCCTCGAAATTTACCTGACTTAAGTAATTGTGGAGTTGCTACCTCCTTGTTTCTTCACTTCCTCGTGTCGTCTCATCAATGTCTGGGTTTGGCTCTTCCTGAGCTTCCATAGCATATACCTGTGGTGCCACCCTGACTTCGACCCTTTCAACTGTCTCAGAAACAATCTTCTATGAAATGTCAGCCATCTCTGCTCTACCCGATCTTTTACCCCTTTGAACTGTAGGGGCAAGTCTATCAACTTGTACCGGAGCTATTGAACCACTCCTCTAAGGGAAATCTCTTATGAAATGATTTGTAGCCCCACACTTGAAACACTCTCCAGTTAACAATTGACACTCCCCTCTGTGTCTCCTACCACAGTGCATACATTCAGGCATTGGGGCTGATCCCCTTGTTATTACGCCTGGGAGCTAGCTATAGATATTCCAATCTGGCCTCTCTAGCCCTGTGTCTGATCTTGTGAACCAGAACCTTTAAACTTCTTACTATCAGTCGTTATACTTGACTGCCCTAGTCCAAATTCCCTCTTACGCTGCTTATCTTTCCTATTCTGTTCACTTACTCTGACCCTTTCCACTTTCAGTGCAGCTTCAACTAATTTTGTGAAGTTCGTAATCCCCAAGGCAGTGATCATTATTTTAATGTTGTCATTTAGCCCCTCTTCAAACCTTCTGCACCTCTCTACTTCTGTGGGGACTATCTCTCTTCCGTAGCAGCTTAGTCTGACAAACTCCTTCTCATACTCTGCTTTTGATAGTTGTCTCTGCCTCAGGTTAATGAATTCTCTCCTCCTGTCTTCTAGGTACACACTTCCCACATACTTCTTCTTAAATTCAGTAAGGAAGAAATCCCAAGTTATCAACTCTGGCTGAACCTCACTAGATATAGTGTCCCACCACTGATAGGCATCATCTTGAAGTAGGGACACAGCACCCTCCAAGTTCTACTCTGGGGTGCAATGCAGTGGCTTCAATACTCTTATAGTACAGTCTAGCCAATTCTCAGCGCCACCGTGTCATCTTCTTTCTTACCAATGAATTCCACAGCCCCAAATTTTCTCAGTTTTTCCAGATGGGATTTCTGCTATGGAAGTGGTGGTGGTGGCATAACCCCAGCCATCTGTTGGAAGAATTCAACCATTTGCTGAAACATAGCCGGTGGAGGCTATGCAAGCACTACTGGTGCTGGTGGAGTAGGTTCTCCCTGGTCCCTAGTCTCAGTTGCAGGTGGAGAACGACTCTCCACTTCCTCATCTAGTGCTCTCTATGACGTGGGGTCCATATCCTAATCAAAATAAGAAAGACAAACAGATCTGCATTAGTGTCACCTCGACTCTTACAAATGAAATGCATGGTATGGACTTTATCTAGACCCAGAAACGCCTAAACCGTGCTTTGATACCAATAAATGTAACACCCCTCACCCGACTATAGTGTAGCCGAGCGAAGTGTGCTACATTTGGTGCCGGAGTACCCTATCTTATCTTATTTTATTATTTTAATAATTTGATCTCGTTATATTTTAATATCAATTATTTTAGATGAAGAAACCAATAGAGTTTCCCTTATTTTATTATCAGTTGGCGTACTTCGCTATTCATCTGCTTGAAATTTTCAATAATATTTTACAATAAAAATCTTATCAATTATTCTCATAACCATCTCATAATTCACATCTCATTCATATATCTCAATTAAATATTCATTTCCATACATTTCCATTCATGCACAATTTATATATATAAATTCTCAAATTTTATTAATTTACATGATTTACAGACTGATTAAATAAATTCATAATTTACATGATCTATAAATTAAATTACAGTTCCATAATCTATATTTCAACATACAATTCATAGTTTACATTACAAATAATAACTAATTATAATGTACAAAATACATAATATGATCTATATGGTCTCTATCTACATGCATTGCTGAGGAGGTGACAACCTTGAACACTCTGCAGATCAGACTCCAAAATCTCTATTTAGTATTCGCTGGGCTTTAACTTCAGTACCTGTGTGAGGAAACAAATCCATCGCGCTATGCATTGCTGCTTAGTAGTGCAATAATATAACAAGAAATAATGTATACAAATAAAAATAATTGGAGCATATTTTCTATATTCAATAATTTTACTGGGTTCATATGAAATTTGCCATATAGTACATTTTTTTTTCATTTATGTAGTACATTTTTTTGTCATTTATGTTGCTCTCTAGAATCTCTTTTGTCATAAGTTTACAATAATAATTTATATATAATGTATAAATAAATCTAAAATTTAAACTTATACTAATATTCTTATGAAAGTCACTTTTGTAATGTTATTTAAGTTATAATTCTTCTACTAGTCTTTTTATCACTTTCTTGATACTTTCTAAGTTGTTAACAATCATTTCGTAATATTTAAAATTTTTAGAACTAATTTAATTTACTTCAAATCATTCTAAGGAACAAATTTTTGGAGCTAATCTAATTTATTTCAGAACTTCTTCTCATTTATTTACTTTCTAGCATTTTTAAATGCTAATATTCATAACTTATTTTAATAAATTAGACTGCCCAAGTAACCTACGACAAGCTGACTAAACTGGATAACGGGTCGTTGGCACTGGACACCGTGGTGCCTCGGGCCGTCATACCATGGGACGCAGAACGTCAACCCCATATGCAGTCAGTATGGCTAAAAAGCCATGATAACTCATAATCGGGCATAAAAGCCATGAATGTTGGCATAAAGCCATGAATGCGGGCATAAAGCCATGAGTACGGTCATAAAGCCATGAATATAGGCATAAAGCTTTCGCAGTACTGCTAAAACAATACCCTATTGGCATGCCAATCTATCCAATCTGACACACGTGTCTAGGCAATACATGGGCACATAGTACCATTAAGAGTTTATGTAACACCCTCCCTGTAGCAACTCCGTACATTCTACTGTTCCGGTGACCAGTGTCGGTTCGGATAGCTAGAACGTCCGGAAAAATATTTAAATTGAAGTGAGGAACCATAATTAACTCAAATATTAACAAGAAAAATTTATGAAAAATTTTAGAAATAAAATACAACCAAGTTAAATGAGCCAGTGCCCTAGCGATGGGTAACCTAGTGAAAAGTTGCGATTCTCGCAACTAGGAGCTTTAGACCCGAGGGAAAATTCATAAAATAATTTTTTGGGACTCCAGAGAAGGGTCATTGAGGTTCCTATGGCATTAGAATGCCAAGAAAATGCTTAGGAAAATTTTTCAATTAGTACAGACAATTTTGGTCTGTTAAGCCAAACGGAGGGCATTTTGGTCATTTCGTCTTCACAGGCGATTTTTGGTCGACTTGTCCAATTACATAAATAAATATTTTGACATAAAATATGAATAAATATTGCTAAAAATTTAATTGAAAATGAGTAGAAAATAAAAGGAAAGAAAATGAAAGAAAATGGGAATTTTGACATCATTATGATGTCATTAAAACAATTTTAACCAATCACATGATGACACATGGCTAGCACTCACTTAAAATAGAAAAATGGGCAGCAAATGAAGGAAAAAAATCCAAATTTCTTTATCTTCTTCCTTTTTTCTGAACCATTGCCCATGGTTTCTTCTTCCACCATTTTTCTTCATGAAAAGCTTCATCTTCCATAAATTCTTACCATATTTCCCATAAGCCCCAACACTAAAACTTGTTCTTGGATCTTGCTAGAGTGATTGGGAGCTAAGAAAGTTGAAGAAATTGAAGTTTGGTCAAGAAGGAAAATTGTTAAGTTAAGGTTAGTGCAATTTCTAGATCTCTTTCTTCTTTAATTCTTAGAATTAAGTTAACATGAGATGAAATTTCATGGAAAATGAATGAAATTATGCTTAAATGAAATACCAAAATATTGGCTAGCAATGAGAGCTTAGTGGTTTTATGGAATTGAGTTGATTACACAAGCCTACTAGTGTGTATTGAATTGTTTATATGCTTTGTATAATTGGATTGTGGTATTTGCATGAGATGTGAATTGTGGAAGTTAGGGTTTGGACACAAACTTGAGACTTTGTTCATGTAAGGATGAAAATAAGTTTTAATGATCAATTAGTGATCAGTTGGTTATGTGTGAACAAGAAATGAAGTGAGTTGAGGCTTGGCATTTGTGTATGGGTGAGCTACCTTGGCTGACCTGTAGGACTGAGTATGAGTCCAGCAGGTTTGGGCAGCAATAACTGGAGCTGTAGAGGTTCAATTGATGCAAGGCTAATTGGACATGAAACTAGACACAAAATGGCACAACTTTCATGAAGAAATCATGCCCATAAAACCAAACCAAGTTGACCTAAAGATTTCCCTAATCCGGGTGACCTGTATTCTGCCTGGGCAAAATGACCAAATGAATAGTATTCATTCATTTGATCATAACTCAGAGTAGAAAGGTCCAATTGACCTGAAATTTTACCAGAAGAAAGCTGAGACATAGACCTACAACTTTCATGAAAAACACAAATCCAAATTCTGACCATAACCTAGTTTAATTGCCAACCAAACTTAGGTTACCAAATCTGGCAGAACCAGTTTTGCCCAGAATTTTGGATTCTGTCCAATCTGGCTAGTTATGGTGTTTAGGCCATAACTTGAGCTAAAAAACTCCAAATGGAGTGATTCAAAAAAAGAAATATAACTAGACAAAATAAGAAACAACTTTCATGAAGACAACTTTGCCAACTTCCTACTGTATAAAAGACCAATGGAATAGTAAACATAAGGCTTGAAATCTGAAAATTGTGAATAATTAACACTAAGCTTAGAAATGGTATTAGCAACCAATACCAATAACTTTAGAATGAAAAATGTGGTATGTTGAGAGTATTAAAACCAATGTACCTATTGTCTATGCAAAAGTCAACATTTTTGTTGATCAATGAAATGAATAGTAACACTTAAACTTAAATTTCAAGAATTGTAAAGTTTAAAAGCGTAACATGCCCTAGTACACCTAGCAAAATTGGTTTGGATAGGTTGGCATGCCAATAGGGTTCAGTTAGCAGTACTGCACATGGCATTATGCCATTCTGTGATTTCATGGCTTTTAGCCATTCTGACATTGTGATGGTAATTGGCCTTGTGCCCAATATTTATCACGGCTCATTAGCTATTATGTTGCACACCGGGAGATACATATGTGACCGATGGTGTGACGGCCCGAGGTACTTGATACCCAGTGCCAGTTTATCCATTTATCCAGTCCAGTCATCCAATATAGGTTACTTAGGCAACCAAAAATGAAAGTGAATAAATTTAATGAAATTATGAATATAATAAGTACAAAACAAATAAGATTACCAATCATGATCAAAAAATTATCTGCATAAGACATCAGAACATGCACTGCATAATTATTTTCTGTTATTTCTTTTTATTTTATTATTTGCATCACTAAGCATTATTGCTTAGCGCGTTGCTTTTTGCCACGCGTAGGTTCTGGAGAGACCAACTGAGAGCCCAGTAGACCACAGACTGGGTGAGACTTTCTGCAGCTCTGTATAGTATCTGTGTCACCTCACCGTCATCAGTGCATTAGTAGGATACTAGGTTTTATTTTGAAATTTTGTAATTAGCTTTTATTCTCTCACGTGTAATTAAGACTTATGTAATGTATTTTAATATTGATGTAAATTATGGAAATTGTGTTTATGAATGAACAAGTGAATATTTATTTATGACTTTTATATGAATTTCATATGAAATGAATGAATGAGAACAGTAGTATATATCAGAAATATTGGAATTTTGTTGATGAAATGGAGTTTGGGATTGATTGAAAATTTTGGAAGTGTTTTTCACAGGTTCTGAAGAACTATTTCCTCTATTTTTAGCCGGTACTCTGCCAAATTTTCTATAAAACTTGTGGAACCTCAAATAAATTTATGATTTCAATAAATGATTGAAATTAATTATATTTCACAAATTGTACTTCATTACTATATAAAAATAATAATAATAAATTAGGAAGAATAAAAGTGATTAAATTAAAATAGGGTGTTCTGGTACACTGTGTGGCATATCTTACTCGGCTACACTGTAGACAAGTAAGGGGTGTCACATTTAGTGGTATTAGAGCATGGTTTAGGCATTTTTGGGCCTAGATCGAGTCCATACCATGCATTGTATTTGTAAGAGTCGAGGTGACACTAATGCAGATCTGTTTGTCTTTGTTATTTTGATTAGGATATGGATCCCACATCTTAGAGGGCAGTTGAGGAGAAAGTGGATAGTCATGCTCCACCTGCAGATGGCGAGGCGGGGTAGGGAGAACTGCTCCACCGGCTCCAGTGAGCACCTCGACCTCCACAGGCCATGTTCCAACAAATGGCCGAATTCTTCAGATAAATGGCTGGGGTAATGCTACTACCACCACCACCTCCACAGTAGAAAATCACAGCTGGAAAGATTGAGAAAATTTGGAGCAGTGGATTTCTTTGGCAAGAGAGAAGATGATTACATTGCGTAAAAGCTGGTTGAAACAGAGCAGTGAGTTTTAAAACAACTCCACTGCACTCCTGAACAAAATTTAGAAGCTGCTGTATCTCTGTTGCAAGATGATGCCTATCAATGGTGGGATACAGTGTCTAGTGAAGTGCAGCCAGAAGTAATAACTTGGGACTTCTTCCTCTCAGAATTCAAGAAGAAATATGTGGGCAGTGTATACCTAGAAGAGAGAAGAAGAGAGTTCATTAACCTGAGGCAAAGACAGTTGACAATGGCAGAGTATGAAAAAGAATTTGTCAGATTGAGCTACTACGGAAGGGAGATAGTCCCTAATGGAGCCGAAAGGTGTAAGAGATTTGAAGAGGGATTAAATGACAATATAAAGCTCATGATTATTGCCTTGGGAATCACAGACTTCACCAAGTTAGTGGAAGCTGCAATAAAAGTTGAAAAGGTTAGAATAAGTGAACAGACCAGAAGAGAGAGACAACAGAAGAGGGGCCCGGGTCAGTCTAGCTCATCTCCTGCACCAGGAAAGAAGTTCAAAGGTCCACCTACACAGAGTTCAGGTCAACCTCAAGGTCAGGGTTAGTCCTAGTGGCCCAGGCCACAGTTCACCCCTAGGAGAGGTCAATCCACACCATCAGTGGGTAGCTCTCCAAGGACGGGGTTCAGGGGAGTAGCCCCAGCATCTTCTGCATGTCCACATTGCTTGAAGTGGCATAAGAGGGAGTGTTGGAGAGTGACTAGTGCCTGCTTAAGGTGTGGGTCAATAGAACATCAGTTAAGGAACTGCCCACGCAGAACTACTACAACTGCTCCAACACAAGCAGACAGACCTACTCCTGCACCACAAAGGGGTCGAAAATCTGGCAATCTGAGGCAGTGGGACCATCACAGAGGCCTACATCTAAGCCAACAAAGAGGCTAAGAGCAGACCACCTGCCAGAGCCTATGCCATGAGAGCTCAGGAGGAGCAAGATGCCCCCGACATCATCAGGGGTATGTTCTCCCTCTATAATACATCTGTGCATGCATTGGTGGATCTAGGATCCACTCATTCATACATCTGCATCAACCTACCCGTAGAAAGGGGGATATTAGTAAGGGAGAGTGACCAAGACATTCTGGTCACTAATCCACTGGGCCACAGTATAGTGGTGAACAAAGTATACAAAGGTTGCCCGTTAAGGATTCAGGGGTATGAATTCTTGGCAGACCTGATTGAGTTGCCTTCCCACGAGTTTGACGTGATTTTGAGAATGGATTGGTTGTCACGTCATCAGGCAATGGTTGATTGTAAACTGAAGAGGATTTCTTTGAAAACTACTGAGGGTAATGAGATCACAGTTGTTGGGGAAAGGACAGATTTCTTGTCCAATGTCATCTCAGCCACAGTGGTAAGAAAACTAATGAGAAAAGGCTGTGAAGCCTACCTAGCACATGTGGTGGATACTACGTAGGCTAAGCCAAATCTGTGTGACATACCCACAGTAAGAGACTTCCCAGATGTGTTCCCTAAAGAGTTGCCTAGCTTGCCACCAGAAAGGGAAGTCAAATTTGCCATTGAAATACTGCCGGGTACAGCACCTATCTCTATTGCTCCTTATAGGATGGCACCCACAGAATTGAAGGAACTGAAAATCTAGTTACAAGAGTTACTGGATAAGGGGTTCATAAGCCCCAGTGTGTCACCATGGGGAGCTCCAGTGCTATTTGTGAAGAAGAAGGATGGGACTTTGAGGTTATGTATCGATTACCGGTAGTTGAATAAAATGACTGTGAAGAACAAATATCCGTTGCCTAGAATTGACAATCTGTTTGATCAATTGAAGGGAGCAGGAGTATTTTCCAAAACTGATCTTAGATCAGGGTATCATCAGTTGAGGGTAAAGGATGCAGATGTTCCAAAGACTGCATTCAGGACCCGATATGGGCATCATGAGTTTCTGGTGATGCCCTTTGGCCTAATAAATGCACCAGCTGCATTCATGGACCTTATGAATCGTATCTTTCATCCATACCTAGATCGGTTTGTAGTGGTCTTTATTGATGATATTTTGGTGTATTCCAAGACCAGGGAAGAACATGATGAGCATTTGAGGATTATTCTACAAACCCTGAGAGAAAAGAAACTGTATGCTAAGTTGTCCAAGTGTGACTTTTGGTTGAATGAGATTGCATTCCTTGAGCACATAGTATCAACTGATGGGATTAGGGTGGATCCCAAGAAAATAGAAGCAGTGATAGAATGGAAGCCTCCTAGAAATACAACTGAGGTCAGAAGTTTCTTGGGGCTAACTGGGTATTACAGAAGATTTGTGAAGGGATTTTCTTTAATAGCTGCTCCAATGACCAAGTTGTTACACAAAAATGTCAGATTTGACTGGAATGACAAATGTTAGACCAGTTTTGAGAAGTTGAAGGCTATGTTGGCAGAGGCACCAGTGTTAACACAGCCAGTGTCAGGAAAGGACTTTGTGGTTTATAGTGATGCCTCTCATAATGGGTTAGGGTGTATACAGATGCAAGAGGGGAAGGTGGTCGCTTATGCTTCCAGGCAGCTAAGGCCACATGAACAGAATTACCCTACCCATGATCTAGAACTTGCAGCAATTATCTTTACACTGAAGATATGGAGGCACTACTTGTATGGTGAAAAGTGCTACATTTACACAGACCACAAAAACTTGAAATACTTGCCAACCCAAAAGGAGCTCAACCTTAGACAGAGGCGATGGATTGAGTTCCTGAAGGACTATGATTGTGTGATTGATTACCACTATGGGAAGGCAAATGTAGTTGCTGATGCTTTGAGCAGAAAATCCATCACAGCTTTGAGATTATTGAATGCCCGTCTATCCTTGGCTCGAGATGGAGCTATTTTGGCTGAGTTACAAGTGAGGCCAAACCTTCTACAGCAGATTTTAGATGTGCAGAAGGTAGATGAGAAATTAATGACTACTATGAGTAAAATCTCAGAAGGGAAAGCAACTGACTATGAAGTGAAAGCAGATGGGTGTCTGTACTATAAAGGAGGAGTGTGTGTACCAGATGATGGGGAATTGAAAGCCAGTATTCTGAAAGAGGCACACACCAGTGTTTATGCTATGCACCCAGGAAGTACAAAAATGTATCATAATCTGAAGCTTCAGTATTGGTGGCCTGGTATGAAGAAGGACATAGCTGACTATGTGACTAAATTCTTGATATGTCAGCAAGTCAAGGTAGAACATCAAGTTCCATCGAGTTTGCTATAGCATATACGCATACCTAAATGGAAATGGGATCGGGTCACCATGGATTTTGTAAGTGGTCTACCTCTCACCCAGAAAAAACATGATGCAGTATATAGTAGATAGATTGACGAAGTCAGCACACTTTCTGCCAGTTAGGACTGACTACTCACTGGAGAAGTTAGCAGAATTGTGTATCAGTGAGATAGTTAGACTACATGGAATTCCGCTTTCCATCATATCTGATTGAGACCCAAGGTTTACATCGAGATTTTGAAAGAAGTTGCATGAATCCTTGGGTACACAACTTCACTTCAGCACAGCTTTCCATCCTTAGATGGATGGGCAATCAAAAAGAGTAATCCAGGTAAACAATTGAAACCAATTGAACTAATACAAATATTGAACTGAAATGATAAAAATAACATGAAATATATGTTAGGTCCTTGAGGACATGCTGAGGAGTTGTGTCATTGAGTTTGAGGAAAGTTGGGATAGATACCTCCCACTGGCAGAATTTGCATACAACAATAGCTATCAAGCTAGCATCCAAATGGCCCCGTATGAAGCACTGTATGGGAGAAAATGTAGAACTCCAGTGTGCTGGACTGAATTGGGCGAAAACAAACTGGTAGGGCCAGACCTAGTGAAACAGATTGAGGAGAAAGTAAAACTAATCAAAGCCAATCTAAAGGTTACCTCAGATAGACAAAAATCCTATGCCGACCTAAAGAGAAAAGAAATAGAATATGTGGTTGGCGACAAAGTGTTTCTCAAGGTGTCACCATGGAAGAAGGTATTGAGGTTCGGAAGAAAAGATAAGTTAAGCCCTAGGTTCATTGGCCCATATGAAGTCATTGAACATGTGGGTCCAATGGCCTACAGGCTGGCTTTACCACCAAAGCTGGACAAGATCCACAATGTGTTCCACGTATCTATGCTAAGACGATACCGCTTAGATCCTTCACATGTCATCTCCATGGAAGAAATTGAAGTACAACCGGATTTCATATATGAAGAAGAACCCATATGGATCCTGGCTCAAGAAGTGAAGGAGTTGAGGAATAAGCAGATTCCACTGGTGAAAGTGCTTTGAAGGCACCACAACACTGAAGAGGCAACTTGGGAAAGTGAAGAGACGATGAGGCAACAGTTCCTTCAACTGTTTGCATCAGGTACATTTCGAGGACAAAATTTAAATTAGAGGGGAAGAGTTGTAATACCCTGTAGCAACTCCATACATTCTACTGTTCCGGTGACCAGTGTCGGTTCGGACAGCTAGAATGTCCGGAAAAATATTTAAACTGAAGTGAGGAACCATAATTAACTCAAATATTAATAAGAAAAATTTAGGAAAAATTTTAGAAATAAAATACAACCAAGTTAAATGAGCCAGTGCCCTAGCGATGGGTAACCTAGTGGGAAGTTGCGGTTCTCGCAACTAGGAGCCCTAGACCCGAGGGAAAATTCATAAAATAATTTTTTGGACTCCAGAGAAGGGTCATTGAGGTTCCTATGGTATTAGAATGCCAATAAAATGCTTAGGAAAGTTTTTCAATCGGTACAGACAATTTTGGTCTGTTAAGCCAAACAGAGGGCATTTTGGTCATTTCGCCTTCAGAGGTAATTTTTGATCGACTTGTCCAATTAAGTAAATAATTATTTTGACATAAAATGTAAATAAATATTGCTAAAAATTTAATTGAAAATGAGTAGAAAATAAAAGGAAAGAAAATGGGAATTTTGACATCATTATGATGTCATTAAAACAATTTTAACCAATCACATGATGACACATGGCTAGCACTCACTTAAAATAGATAAATGGGTAGCAAATGAAGGAAAAAAAATCAGAATTTCTTTATCTTCTTCCTTTTTTGCCGAACCATTGCCCATGGTTTCTTCTTCCATCATTTTTCTTCATGAAAAGCTTCATCTTCCATAAATTCTTACCATATTTCCCATAAGCCCCAACACTAAAACTTGTTCTGGGACCTTGCTAGAGTGATTGGGAGCTAAGAAAGTTAAAGAAATTGAAGTTTGGTCTTGAAGGAAAATTGTTAAGTTAAGGTTAGTGCAATTTCTAAATCTCTTCCTTCTTTAATTCATAGAATTAAGTTAACATGAGATGAAATTTCTTGGAAAATGAATGAAATTATGCTTAAATAAAAGACCAAAATTTTGGCCAGCAATGAGAGCTTAGTGGTTTTATGGAATTGAGTTGATTACACATGCCTACTAGTGTGTATTGAATTGTTTATATGCTTTGTATAATTGGATTGTGGTATTTACATGAGATGTGAATTGTGGAGGTTAGGGTTTGGACACAAACTTAAGACTTTGTTCATGTAAGGATGAAAATAAGTTTTAATGATCAATTAGTGATCATTTGGTTGTGTGTGAACAAGAAATGAAGTGAGTTGAGGCTTGGCATTTGTGTATGGGTGAGCTGCCTTGGCTGACCTGCAGGATTGAGTATGAGTCCAGCAGGTTTGGGCAGCAATAACTAGAGTTTTAGAGGTTCAATTTGTGCAAGGCCAATTGGACATGAAACTAGACATAAAATGGCACAACTTTGGTGAAGAAATCATTCCCATAAAACCAAATCAAGTTGACCTAAAGATTTAACTAATCCGGGTGACCTGCATTCTGCCTGGGCACAATGACCAAATGAACAGTATTCATTCATTTGGTCATAACTCAGCGTAGAAAGGTCTAATTGACCTGAAATTTTACCAGCAGAAAGCTAAGACATAGACCTACAACTTTCATGCGGAACACAAATCCAAATTCTGATCATAACCTAGTCAAATTGCCAACCAAACTTAGCTTACCAAATCTGGCAGAACCAGTTTTTCCCATAATTTTGGATTCTGTCCAATCGGCCAGTTATGGTGTTTAGGCCGTAACTTGAGCTAAAAAACTCCAAATGGAGTGATTCAAAAAAAGAAATGTAACTAGACAAAATAAGGAACGACTTTCATGAAGAAAACTTTGCCAAATTCCTGCTGTATAAATGACCAATAGAACAGTAAACATAAGGCTTGAAATTTGAAAATTGTGAATAATTAACACTAAGCTTAGAAATGGTATTGGCAACCAATACCAATAACTTTAGAATGCAAAATGTGGTATGTTGAGAGTATTAGAACCAATTTACCTATTGTCTATGCAAAAGTCAATATTTTAGTTGACCAATGAAATGAATAGTAACACCTAAACATAAATTTCAAGAATTATAAAGTTTAAAAGTGTAACATGCCCTAGTACACCTAGCAAAATTGGTTTGGATAGGTTGGCATGCTAATAGGGTTCAGTTAGCAGTACTGCACATGGCATTATGCCATTCTGTGATTTCATGGCTTTTAGCCATTCTGACATTATGATGATACTTGGCCTTGTGCCCAATATTTATTACGGCTCATTAGCTATTCTGTTGCACACCGGGAGATACATATGTGACCGATGGTGTGACGGCCCGAGGTACTTGATACCCAGTGCCGGTTTACCTATTTATCTAGTCCAGTCATCCAGTATAGGTTACTTGGGCAACCAAAAATTAAAGTGAATAAATTTAATGAAATTATGAATATAATGAGTATAAAATAAATAAGATTACCAATAATGATTGAAAAATTATCTGTATAAGACACCAGAACATGCACTGCATAATTATTTTATGTTATTTCTTTTTATTTTATTATTTGCACCACTAAGCATTATTGCTTAGCGCGTTACTTTTTGCCACGCGTAGGTTCTGGAGAGACCGACCGAGAGACCGGTAGACCACAGACTGGGTGAGACTTTCTGCAGCTCTGCATAGTATCTGTGTCACCTTACCGTCCTCAGTGCATTGGTAGGACACTAGGTTTTATTTTGGTATTTTGTAATTAGCTTTTATTCTCTCATGTGTAATTAAGACTTATGTAATGTATTTTAATATTGATGTAAATTATGGAAATTGTGTTTATGAATTAACAAGTGAATATTTATTTATGACTTTTATATGAATTTCATATAAAATGAATGAATGAGAATGGGAGTATATATGAGAAATATTGGAATTTTGTTGATAAAATAGAGTTTGGGATTGATTGAAAATTTTGGAAGTGTTTTTCACAGGTTCCGAAGAACTGTTTCCTCCATTTTTAGCCGGTACTCTGCCGGATTTTCTATAAAACTTGCGGAACCTCAAATAAATTTATGATTTCAATAAATGATTGAAATGAATTATATTTCACAAATTATACTTCATCACTATATAAAAAATAATAATAATAAATTAGGAAGAATAAAAATGATTGAATTAAAATAGGGTGTTCTCGTACACTGTGTGGCATATCTTGCTTGGCTACACTGTACACGGGTAAGGGGTGTTACAATTTATATATTTCATCATTTCATTATATTTTTCGTTTATATTTTTATAGCATTCTAATTTTGTTTATAATAGAAACATAATTTCCAAATTCACATTTCTAGGTAATTTATGCATTCATCGTAATATTCATACTAATTACAATTCACATTCATCTAATCTCACGTACCATTCACATTCAAAACATCTTTCCTTTCTCTCTTGATGGGAACCTAAATCCCAAATGACACTTTTATCATATTTATTCGTTCAACAATCTATTCATATAAAGTACATTTCATACTTCAAGTTATATTGCTAATATATTATGAACTCCATTGGTGTTGGGAGTATAAGTCTCAACAATCCATCTAGATTAATTTCATTTCATATTCAAGTGGTATCACTCATGTTTATTTGACCTACTAGTATTGGGAATACAAATCTTAATTATATATTCACATAACTTACATGTTCATTTAGTCATTTAGGTAAATTACTATTTCTGTTCCAAGTAATCCATGAACATTTCATGGATTCCAAATTTCATACCTTAATTTCCTCTACCAATTTAGTTCTTACACTTTATGTCTTTGTACTGCTATTCACATGACTATTCACTCAAATTATTGACTTTTTAATACATAATAAATTTATTAAACCTAAGTTCTCCAAGATACCACATTTTGCATTTTATTTTTGTTGGTATTGATTTCCAATACCATTTCAAAGCTTATCTTATGTTATTCAAAATTTTCAGATTTCATACCCTAGGTTTACTGTTCCATTGGTCATTTGTACAGTAAGAATTTGACAAAATTGTCTTCATGAAAGTTGTTCCTTATTGTGTCTAGTTACATTTATTTTTTTGAATCACTTCATTTGGAGTTTTGTAGCTCAAGTTATGGTCATTTTACCATAACTGGCCGGATTGACCTATACCCAGAATTTCTTGGCAATTTGGTTCTGTCAGATTTGGTGACCTAAGTTTGGTTGGCAATTTGATTAGGTTATGGTCAGAATTTGGATTTGTATTCTTAATGAAAGTTGTTGGACTATGTCTCAGCTATCCTCTGGTAAAATTTCAGGTCAATTGGACCTTTCTACTCTGAGTTATGACCAAATGAATAAACACTATTTATTTGGTCATTTTACCCAGGCAGAATGCAAGTCACCCAGATTAGGGCAATTTTTAGGTCAACTTGGTTTGGTTTTCTGAGTAGGGTTTCTTCACCAAAATTGTGCCACTATGTGTCTAGTTTCATGTCCAATTGGCCTTGCACCAATTCAACCTATACAACTCCATTTATGGCTCAAACAATACATTGGACTCAAAGGTCTGAATTTCCTGCATAAGAATCAACACTCCCAAATTCAATTCTCCCAACTCCACAAACTTCATTTGACATATTTGGCACTTCTAATGGTCATTAAATCATCTCAACATCATCAAATTCCAAGCAATAATACAAAAACTAAGTTAGGTCAAAACCCTAACTTATAATTTCAATCTCAATCATACATCCATGCAATTTGATTTCTAATGCCTTAAACTTCATTAATCATCTTTATTAACTAAAAAAAAATCATCAAAACTGTAACACCCCTATGTTCGGTAGTGCGTTCTACTGTTCTTGTGACCAATGTTGTCAGGACAGCTAGGATGCCTAGAACTACACTTAGATATGAGTGAGGAGACATAAAATAATAAAATACAAGAAAAGAAAATACAAGAAAAACAAAGGAAAAATAATAGCAATGAAATGTAAACAAGTTAAATGAGCCGAGAACCCTAGAGATGGGTGACCGCACCGGGAAGTCGCGGCGTGGACCGTTGACTAGCCCTGGACAGCGGGGAAACCTGAAAAATATTTTTAGGACTTAAATAAATGTCTATTGAAGTATAAATATCATTAGAAATATCAAATAAAAATTAATTAATTAGTACAAAGAAAAAGTGAGAAATCGAAAAACGGACAAAACCCGGTGTTACCAAAAAATCGGGAATGCAACCCGAACAGGGGCATTGTGGTCATTTGACACCCCGAGTTGTCTTTTGATCTAAATGTCCATTAAAAATACATGATATTACACTTGGAAAATCTCATGAAAAATTAAATTAGTGGTACCTAATGTAAATAGGAAAAATGGGAAGTTAAATGTGGGAAAATGAAACTTTTGAATGAATAAACAATTAAATATCACTAAGTGCTCCACTAACTCACCTAAGTGGACCACTTACTCATCATCTTGGGCAGAATATTCATCATCTTCTTCAACCTTGGAACCAGCCGAAATTGCTCCCAAGAGAGAACCTCCATTGCCGTCCACTTGAAAGCTCCTTGCAAGCTTGATCCAAGCTTGTTTCTTTGCACTTCCCTTCATTAAAAGTTGTCCATACACCTTGGGCAGTAGATAGGCAACAAGAAGACCAAGTTTTTGAGAGGTTTTGAAGAGTTTTCAAAGTGGTAAGTACGTGTTTTTGATTATTACTTCATTAAAGTTTGTGAGGATGTTATGGGTACTTGAATTGTGGAGAGATTTTTGGAGATTGATGTATTAAGGGAGATGTTTATTTTTGGCAGCCATGGAAACTCCTTAAGGACAATTTATCCTTGCTTGTAAATGGTAGATTAAAGGGTTGATTAAATGTTTATGTGTGTAGGAATAAGTTGGGTGATGTATATTAGATGTATGTGAATGTATACTTGATTTTGGAAGCTTGGAGATTAATTCAAGGAGATGCATGAATCGGCAAAATTGAAGTGTATATCTTGATATGTTATTTTGTGGTTTGGTTTATGGAATATTATTGTTGAATTGTGGTACTTGTTATGGCAGCTTGTGTATGTGTATGAAGGTGTGAGTTTGGACATGTAAATGAGCTAGGTTAGGTGATTGAATTGTTTGTAATTTGAACTTGAAAAATTCTGTACTATATGGTGCATATTGAGTGTGGTTATAAGCTGCCAAAATGACCAAAAATGTGTTGTAAAATGTGTTTAGGTTATGGTACAAAACAGAAATGGCATGAATGTGTAACTTGGTAAGTGTTAAAGGTGCATTTGGTATGTGATGAAGAGTGTTGCAATAGGGCAGTGTGTATTTTGGCCTAAAACCTTAAGTGTGTGGCTCCAATTGGTATGAGAGCAATTGGAGGTGAAACTAGGCACAAAAAGTGCCAACTTTCATGAAGGAAGCTTACCAAAATTCTACTTGGAAGGTAACTTGAAAAATGACCAAATCCGGATTAGTGCATTTAAGGCCTGAAAATTGACTATTTGGGTAGCAGTTAGTGTATTAGCCATAACTCACTCAAAACAGGTCCAATTGACCTGAAATTTTTACCATGAACATTGAGACATGTACCTACAAGTCTTATGAAGACACCAAAGCCCAGAAATGACCATAAGCAAGTTAAATAGCTTGCATAAGTTCGGGTCCAAAAATTGGCCGAACCTAAAATGACCTAAAATGACCTAAAGTGACCAATTTTGATGCACTTTGACCAGCAATAGTAAAATGACTATAACTTTGCCTAGTAAACTCAGAATGACATGAAATTTTGCCCCGCGTGCAATAAGACATAGATCTACAAGTTTATAGTTTTGACCGAAACCCGAAAACCAAGGGAACTAAGTCATCTGGTTAGGTCAAATTAGTATACCGGAATCTGACAAATTGCACTAAAGTGCACTATACATGGAAATGAATTGGGCAACATGTACTAACACTAAAAGGCTATAAAATGTGACATATTGGTAACATTGAAACCTAATTCACCTAGACTGCATCGATGGTCGACATCTTAGGTTGACTAAGGAATAGAATTCGATAAATCAATTATTGAACCTTATTCTTAGAAACAGTTTAAATGAGTACTGAAACACTTCAAATTGTGTGTTTCAGTTAGCAAAGACTAAGGGAAAGGGAAGGAAACACTAAGTCAGAGCTAAGAAACAGTTATTAGAGGTTTGTGCACAATAGTTATTTCTTTTGAATTTTTCAATTGAAATAAATTGTGATTATTTGTATGTTATTGTTTAAATTGTGTTTGCACACAATAATTTTGAATTTTCATTTTCTACTTAAAAATTTAATCAAACATTATAGTTTTAAATTGTGTTCGTGCACAATACTTTTATATTCACTGCTTTTACTAGCAAATTTATTTAGAGAAATGAGTTATGAATAATTTTTAATTGTTTGGGTTTTGGGAATATTATTTGGAAATTATTGTGTTGCCTACTTTGTAAATGGAAATTTTGAGATAAATTGTGTTTAGTGGTATCGGAGCAAAATAGGGACGGCGATATGTAACACCTGCGATTCCTGGGAACTCTCACGCGTGAACCCAGGAGCTTGCAGGGATGGCGATATGTAACGCCTACAAATGCTCTGATAAGTACACTATATTCCTCCTTCTTTGACTTGTCTGTCTGAGGTAAGTGTGGATGAGTACTCATTATTTATCTAGCTTCCTCCCTCATTGATTTTTATTATTGGGGTGAGTGTGTCTTGTCGTGGTGTACAACACGGCATGTGTGGAAAAATTGTGTCATGGCCTAAATTGTGTTATCAATTGGCAACACTGTATTCTTCAGTTATTTGATCAAATTGTGTTATTGATTGGCGAAATTGTATTATTCAGTTATTTGATCAAATTGTGTTATTGATTGGCAAAACTGTGTTACTCAGTTATTTGATTAAATTTGTGTTATATGAACTTTGTAAATTGTGAAATGGAATTGTGAATCATTTGATTTGTGAATTGTCAATAAAAGATATATATATCGCATTTCAAATTGTTATTGTGCACCACTGAGTAAATTTTACTCGGCGATAGCTTTTCATTCTTATCGCGGTAGACGTGAACTAACAGTAACAGGTAGCGTATCACTTGGTGCTTGATGAGAGATCATCGGGTATATTGAGTATACCATATTTTGCATTTTGTTTTGTAATGTATGTTCACTGTATGTATATAGTATTATTGATTTTGAGCAGTTGTAAATTAAAATTGTACATTGAAGTTGTAAAATAAATTGTAAGTTATTTTGGTTTATGAATATTGTGTTATATTTCTTTTATCTCAGCCTTTGAAAATACTGAAAAATTATTGTGGATTTGTGTTGATTAAATGTTGGAGTTGAGATTGAGAAATATATTTGAAGTGCTTTTTACAGGTTTTTGGAAGAACTGTTTTATTCAAAATACAGATGGCACTCCGTCAAAATTTTTACAGAAATTACTAATAATTCAAATGTGTTAGCTATTTCACTTCAGTTCAAAAAAATTTTTTTAATACCTGTAAATAGTGCTCACCACTGTAAAAAGAAATAAGAAAAGTTTTAAAATCCCTTATAGTGTATTTAATGGGTTATTAGTAGACGAAATTGGTAATTCATTGGGTATACTACGGGATCATATTATGCCTTACAGAGGGGTAGGGTGTGACATGTTTTAGTGGTGTCAGAGCTAGTTTTTAAATTCTGTTTTCACCTGTAATTTGAATATTCTTTCTTCATAGTACAACTGCTCAATGTCATTGTTTGATATATACAACACATTACATTATAAATATACACTAACGGGAGGAAATCTCCTTGTGTTATCTGTTCAGGAGGTCTAAGATCCTCGAATTGACTATGGAAGAGGGCGATCGTTCAGTTGATCAATCGATAGAGGCTGAGGTACAAGTTGAGGCCCCAGCTCCACAAAGTGTCGAAGGCCCGAGTGTACCAGTTTTACTGGTACAAATTACTGCACAAATGGCCCAGTAAATGGCCACTTTCTTTCAACAAATGGCTGATAATCTGTCAGCCCAAGCCCAAGTACAGACCCAACCCCCACAAGGGCTACATGAAATAGAGAAAAGGGAGAAACCTATGGGTCAGAGCTCAAGCAGTAATTTGAGGAAGAGAAAAGAATTTGAGGAGCCCCGAGCTTAGGGATATAACAGAGGTGGATCATCAAGGCAGAGACCACCAAGGTCCAGTCGTCGAACAATTAGAAGTGCCTACCCTCCCTGCTAATGTGAAACCTGTGGTAAAAATCATGGTGGGGTATGCTACAAGGCCATAGGAGCCTGTTATAACTGTGGAGGCATAGGACACTTTGCCAAGGACTACACCAGTGTCGTAGAGTTGGACCACCTCCTACTACTGCTAAAGGGTTAGTTCAGAGCCCTGTCACCAGAGTTTCACAACCACCCAGCAGAGGTAGAGGCAGGGGTGGAGGTAACCCAGTAGGCAACCAAGGCACAGTGAAACAATCAGAGCAAGATAGTGCTCCAGTCAGAGTCTACACAATGAGACAGAGAGAAGAAGTCGAGACATCTGATGTTGTGGCTGGTACCTTCTCAACTTTTAATCAAGATGTGTTTGTGTTATTTGATCCGGATTCTACCCATTCTTATGTGAGTGCTAGCATCATTGATTGCATTGCTGTTCCATATACAAAAAAATGAACTTTGAGGTGCAAATAGCCAGTCCGTTAGGATAAGAGGTCAGGGTTAATATAATGTATAGGGATTGTCCTTTGGTGATCTAAGGACACTTTTCTATCTGATCTCATTGAAATGCCCCTCAGAGATTATGATATCATCTTGGGCATGGATTCGTTAGCCAGGCATCACGACATGATTGACTGTAGATTGAAGACAGTCACTTTTGGTCTCCCCCAGTATAGTGATGTGGTAATGTATGGGGAGAGGCAGCTATTATCATCAAACGTCATTTCGGCTACACTAGCCAGAAAAATGATCAGAAAGAGGTGTGAAGCATACTTGGCACATGTGGTAGACACCCAAGTGGGGAGTCCAGCATTGAGGGACATCCCTACAGTATATGACTTTCCAGATGTGTTTCCTGATGAATTGCCTGGATTACCTCCGAAAAGAGAGGTGCATTTTGCAATTAATGTTATGCCTGGTGTGGATCCAATCTCCATAAGACCATATAGAATGGCACCAGCAGAGTTGAAGGAGTTGAAGATACAGTTGCAAGAACTACTTGAAAAGGGCTTTACCCGCCCTAGTGTGTCACCATGGGGAGCGCCAGTATTGTTTGTTAAGAAGAAGGATGGCACTCTTCGTTTATGTGTTGTTTGACCTGGAATCTGCATACCTTTATGTTGGTGTTAGAATTATATGTTCTGTTGTTATTCCTTTACAGGGGAATAAATTTTGATGCATTAGTGATTAGTCCTTTAAGATAAAGATTGTGATAATAAGTGAAATTAGTTTTGAAAGAGTTTATCTGTAACACCCCTATGTTCGGTAGTGCGTTCTACTGTTCCAGTGACCAGTGTCTGTCCGGACAGCTAGAATGCCTAGAACTACACTTAGATATAGATGAGGAGACATAAAATAATGAAATACAAGAAAGAAAATACAAGAAAAACAAAGGAAAAATAATAGCAATGAAATGTAACCAAGTTAAGCGAGCCGAGAACCCTAGCGATGGGTGACCGCACCGGGAAGTCACGGCGTGGACCGTTGACTAGCCCTGGACTACGGGAAACCCTGAAAAATATTTTTAGGACTTAAATAAATGTCTATTGAAGTATAAATACCATTAGTAATATCAAAGAAAAATTAATTAATTAGTACAAAGAAAAAGTGAAAAATCGAGAAAACTCAGTGTTACTGAAAAATCGGGAATGCAACCCAAATAGGGGCATTTTGGTAAAGTGACACCCCGAGTTGTCTTTTGACCTAAATGTCCATTAAAACTAAATGATATTACACTAGGAAAATGTCATGAAAAATAAAATTGATGGTACCTAATTCAAATAGCAAAAGATAGGAGCTTAATGTGAGAATTTGGAACTATTAGAATAAATAAACATTATATCTTCACTTAGTGGTCCACTAACTCCATTAAGTGGACCATTAACCTTCATTTGGACAGAAAAACTTCATCTTCTTCAACCTTTGAGACAACCAGCCAAAATTAAAGTGAGAGAAACCTCCATGGCCAAAGTTTTCAAGCTCCATGCAAGCTTCATTCTCCCATGATCCAAGCCTATTTCCTTGACCTTCCTTCACTAAAATTGCTCTACACCACTTGGGCAGTAGATAGGCAGCAAGAAGATCAAGTTTTGGAGAGGTTTTGAAGAGTTTCCAAAGTAGTAAGTAGGTGTTTTTTATTATTGCTTCATTAAAGTTTGTGAGGATGTTATGGGTACTTGAATTGTGGAAAGATTTTTGGAGTTTGATGTTCTAAGGGAGATGTACATTTTTGGCAGTCATGGAAACTCCTTAAGAACATTTTATCCTTGTATGTAAATGGTAGATTAAACTGTTGATTAAGAGTTTATATGTGTAGGAATAAATTGGGTGATGTATATTAGATGTATATGTGAATGTACACTTGACTTTGGAAGCTTGGAAAGCTAATTGATGAAGACTACAATTCGGCAACTTGAAGTGTGAACCCAAAATATGTATTTCATGGTTTGGTTTATGGAATTATATGATTGAATTATGGTGCTTGTTATGGCAGCTTGTGTATATATATGAGGGTTTGAGTTTGGACATGTAAATGATCTAGGTTATGTAGTTAAATTGTGTGTAATTTGGACTTGGAAAATTCTAGACTATAGTGTGCATATTGAGAGTGGTTATAAGCTGCCAAAGTGACAAAAAATGTGTTGTGAAATGTGTTTATGTTATGGTACAAAACAGAAATGGCATGAATGTGTAACTTGGTAAGTGTTAAAAGTGTATTTGGTATGTGATGAAGAGTGTTGCAATAGGGCAGTGTGCATTTTGGCCTAGAATCTTAAGTTTGTGGCTACAATTGGTATGAGACCAATTGAAGGTGAAACTAGGCACAAAAAGTGCCAATTTTCATGAAGGAAGCTTACCAAAATTCTGCCTGCAAGGTAACTTGAAAAATGACCAAATCCAGATAAGTGCATTTAAGGCCTGAAAATTGACCATTTGGGCAGCAGTTAGTGTTTTGGCCATAACTCACTCAAAATAGGTCCAATTGACCTGAAATTTTTACCATGAATATTTGAGACATATATCTACAAGTCTTATGTGGACACTAAAGCCCAAAAATGACCATAAGCAAGCTAAATAACTTGCACAAGTTCGGGTCCAAAAACTGGCCGAACCAAAAGTGACCTAAAATGACCTAAAGTGTCCAATTTTGGTACATTATGATCAGCAATAGTAAAATGACCATAACTTGGTCTAGTAAAATCAGAATGACCTGAAATTTTGACCCGCATGCAATAAGACATAGACCTACAAGTTTGTAGTTTTGACCGAAACCCGAAAACCGAGGGAACTAGGTCATCCAGCTAGGTCAAATTAGTATACTAGAATCCGGCAAATTGCAATAAAACGCAATATACATGGAAATGAATTTGGTAACATATACCAATACTAAAAGGCTACAAATGTGACATATTGGTAACATTAAAAGCTAATTCACCTAGACTGCATCGAGGGTCAACATCTTAGGTTAACTAAGAAAATAATAGAATTCAATAAATTAATTATTGAACCTTATTGTTAGAGATAGTTTAAATGAGTACTGAAACACTTCAAATTGTGTGTTTCAGTTAGCAAAGACTCAGGGAAAGGGAAGGAAACACTGAGTTAGAGCCAAGAGACAGTTATCAGAGGTTTGTACATAATAGTTTTTTCTTTTGAATTTTTCAATTCAAATAAATTATGATTATTTATATGTTATTGTTTTAAATTGTGTTTGTGCACAATAGTTATTTCTTTTGAATTTTTCAATTGAAATAAATTATAATTATTTGTATTTATTCTTTTAAATTGTGTTTGTGCACAATAATTTTGATTTCTTATTTTTCACTTAAAAATTTATTTGAACATTATAGTTTTAAATTGTGTCTGTGCACAATACTTTTTATATTCACTACTTTTACTAGAAAAATGAGTTATGAATAATTTTTTATTGTTTTGGCTTTGAGAATATTATTTGGAAATTATTGTGTTGCCTACTATGCAAATGGAAATTTTGAGATAAAATGTGATTTGGGAATTGTATAAAATATTGTGATTTGGAATTATTTTAATTCACACTTGGCATGACACTGTTATTATATTCCTCCCTCTTTGACTTATCAGTCTGGGGTGAGTGTGATTATGTTCCTCCCTCTTTGACTTGCCAGTCTGAGGTGAGTGTGGATGAGTACTCATTATTTAGCTAGCTTCCTCCCTTATTGATTTCGATTATTGGGGTGAGTGTGTCTTTTCGTGGTGTACAACACGGCATGTGCGGAAAAATTGTGTCATGGCCTAAATTGTGTTATTGATTGGTAACACTGTATTCTTCAGTTATTTGATCAAATTGTGTTATTGATTGGCAAAACTGTATTATTCAGTTATTTGATTAAATGGTGTTATTAATTGGCAGCACTGTATTCTTCAGTTATTTGATCAAATTGTGTTATTGATTGGCAAAACTGTATTATTCAGTTATTTGATCAAATGGTGTTATTGATTGGCAAAACTATATTATTCAGTTATTTGTTCAAATTTGTGTTATATGAACTTTGTAAATTGTGAAATGGAATTGTGAATTATTTGATTTGTGAATTGTCAATAAAAGATTTATATATCGCATTTCAAATTGTTATTGTGCACCACTGAGTAAATTTTACTCAACGATAGCTTTTCATTGCTGTCGCAAGTAGATAGACTGACAGGGCAGCAGACTAGGCTGCTAATGCTATATTGAGAGATCATTGGGTATATTGAGTATACCATATTTTGCATTTTGTATTGTAATGTATGTTCACTGTATGTATATAGTGTTCTTGGTTTTGAGCAGTTGTAAATTAAAATTGTACATTAAAGTTGTAAACTAAATTTTTAAATTATTTTGGTTTGTAAATATTGTGATATATTCTTTTATCTCAGCTTTTGAAAACACTGGAAAATTATTGTGGATTTGAGTAGACAAATGTTAGAGTTTGAGATTGAGAAATAATCTAAAGTGCTTTTTACAGGTTTTCAAAGAATTGTTTTATTTAAAATACAGATGGCACTCCGCTAAAATTTTTACAGAAATTACTAATAATTCAAAGGTGTTAGCTGTTTCACTTCAGTTCAAAAAAAAATTTTAACACCTGTAAAGAGTGCTCACCACTGTAAAAAGAAGTAAGAAAAGTTTTAAAATCCCTTGTAGTGTATTTAATGGGTTATCAGTAGACAAAGTTGGTAATTCATTAGGTATACTACGGGATCATGTTATGCCTTACAGAGGGGTAGGGTGTGACATGTTTAAGTGGTATCAGAGCAAAGTTTTTAAATTCTATTTTCACCTGTAATTTGAATATTCTTTCTTCATAGTACAACTGCTCAATGTCATTGTTTGATACATATAGTACATTACATTATAAATATGCACTAACGGGAGAAAATCTCCTTGTGTTATTTGTTTAAGAGGTCTAAGATCCTTGAATTGACTATGGAAGAGGGTGATCGTGTCACACCCTACCCCTCTGTAAGGCATAACTTGATCCCGTAGTATACCTAATGAATTACCAACTTCGTCTACTGATAACCCATTAAATACACTACAAGGGATTTTAAAACTTTTCTTACTTCTTTTACAGTGGTGAGCACTATTTACAGGTGTTAAAAACTTTTTTGAACTGAAGTGAAACAGCTAACACATTTGAATTATTAGTAATTTCTGTAAAAAAAATTTTGGCGAAGTGCCATTTGTATTTTGAATAAAGCAGTTCTTCAAAAACCTGTAAAAAAGCACTTCAAATATATTTCCCAATCTCAAACTCCAATACTTAATTAACACAATATTTTTCTCAGCTCAAATCTACAATAATTTTTTAATATTTCCAAAGGCTGAGATAAAAGAAATATAGTACAAATTTTACAAGCCTAAAATAATTCACAATTTATTTTACAACTTTAATGTACAACTTTAATTTATAACTGCTCAAAACCAAGAACACTATATACATACAGTGAACATGCATTACAATATAAGATGCAAATTATGGTATACTCAATATAACCGATGATCTCTCAGTGTAGTACTAGCAGCCTAGTCTACTGCCTTGTCAGTCTGTCTACCAGCGACAGCAATGAAAAGCTATCGCTGAGTAAAATTTACTCAATGGTGCACAATAACAATTTGAAATGCGATACATAAATCTTTTATTGAAAATTCACAAATCAAATAGTTCACAATTCCATTTCACAATTTACAAAGTTCATATAACACAAATTTGATCAAATAACTGAATAATACAGTTTTGCCAATCAATAACACAATTTGATCAAATAACTGAACGATACAGTTTTGCCAATCAATAACACAATTTGATCAAATAACTGAATAATACAGTTTTGTCAATCAATAACACAATTTGATCAAATAACTGAGTAACACAGTGTTGCCAATTGATAACACAATTTAGGCCATGACACAATTTTTCCACATATGCCGTGTTGTACACCACGACAAGACACACTCACCCAATAATCGAAATCAATGAGGGAGGAAGCTAGCTAGATAATGAGTACACATCCACACTCACCTCAGATTGACAAGTCAAAGAGGGAGGAACATAATCAAATATCAAACTCAACCCCACAAGTGGAGGAGGAACATAGTAAGGGACTGCCATGCCAAGTGTGAATCAAAAACAATTCCAAATCACAATATTTAAATATTACATACAAACCACAAATCACATTTTATCTCAAAATTTTCATTTGTAAAGTAGGCAACACAATAATTTCCAAATAAATTCTCAAAGCCAAAATAATAAAAAAATTATTCATAACTCATTTCTCCAAATAAATTTTCTAGTAAAAGCAGTGAATATAAAAAGTATTGTGCACAGACACAATTTAAAACTATAATGTTCAATTAAATTTTTAAGTAAAAAATGAGAAGTCAAAATTATTGTGCACAAATACAATTTAAAACAATAACATACAAATAATTATAATTTATTTCAATTGAAAAATTCAAAAGAAATAACTATTGTGCACAAACACAATTTAAAACAATAACATACAAATAATCATAATTTATTTCAATTGAAAAATTCAGAAGAAATAACTGTTGTGCACAAACCTCTGATAACTGTCTCTTGCCTCTGACTCAGTGTTTCCTTCCCTTTCCTTGAGTCTTTGCTAACCGAGAAACACAATTTGAAGTGTTTCAGTACTCATTTAAACTGTTTCTAAGAATAAGATTCAATAATTAATTTATCGAATTCCATTATTTCCTTAGTTAACCTAAGATGTCGACCCTCGATGCAGTCTAGGTGAATTAGATTTCAATGTTACCAATATGTCACATTTTATAGCCTTTTAGTGTTGGTACATGTTACCCAATTCATTTCCATGTATAGTGCACTTTAGTGCAATTTGTCAGATTTCGGTATACTAATTTTACCTAACCGGATGACCTAGTTCCCTCGGTTTTCGAGTTTCGGTCAAAACTACAAACTTGTAAATCTATGTCTTATTGCACGCGGGGCAAAATTTCAGGTCATTCTGAGTTTACTAGACCAAGTTATTGTCATTTTACTATTGCTGGTCAAAATGTACCAAAATTGGTCACTTTAGGTCATTTTAGGTCACTTTTGGTTCGGCCAGTTTTTGGACCCGAACTTGTGTAAGCTATTTGAGTTGCTTGTGGTCATTTTTGAGCTTTGGTGTCTTCATAAGACTTGTAGATATATGTCTCAAATATTCATGGTAAAAAATTTTAGGTCAATTGGACCTGTTTTGAGTGAGTTATGGCCAAAATACTAACTGTTGCCCAAATGGTCAATTTTCAGGCCTTAAATGCAGTAATCCGGATTTGGTCATTTTTCAAGTTGCCTTACAAGCAGAATTTTGGTAAGCTTCCTTCATGAAAGTTGACACTTTTTGTGCTTAGTTTCACCTTGAATTGGTTTCATACTAATTGGAGCCACACACTTAAGGTTCTAGGCCAAAATGCACACTACCCTATTGCAACACTCTTCATCACATACCAAATACACTTTTAACACTTACCAAGTTACACATTCATGCCATTTCTGTTTTGTACCATAACATGAACATATTTCACAAAACATTTTTGGTCACTTTGGTAGCTTATAACCATACTCAATATGCACATTATAGTCCAGAATTTACCAAGTTCAATTTACACACAATTTAACTACATAACTAAGCTCATTTACATGTCCAAACTTAAACCCTCATACACATACACAAGATTCCATAACAAGTACCACAATTCAACATTAATATTCCATAAACCAAACTATGAAATAACATTTTTTTGGTTCACCATTCAAGCTGCCGATTCATACATCTCTCTCCATTAATTTCCAAGCTTCCAAATTCAAGTACACATTCACATATACTTAGTATACATCACCCAATTTATTCCTACACACATAAACACATAATCAACTCTTTAATCTACCATTTACAAGCAAGAATAAACTGCCCTTAAGGAGTTTCCATGGCTGCCAAAAATAAACATCTCCCTTAGAACATCAAACTCCAAAATTCTTTCCACAATTCAAGTACCCATAACATCCTCACAAACTTTAATGAAGCAATAATCAAAAACACGTACTTTCCTCTTTGGAAACTCTTCAAAACCTCTCCAAAACTTGATCTTCTTACTGCCTATCTACTGCCCATGGTGTGAGGATTAACTTTAATGAAGACAACTTGTGAAGATCATGGCTTGAAGGTGGTGAAGTGGGAGTTTGCATGAAATTTAGCTATGGTGTTTTTGGGAGCTTCATTTCGCCCATCAATGGAGGAGAGAAGTAGATGAAGTGGTTAGTGGAAATTTCAGTCCACTTATATCTATTTATATGTCCCACTAATCTCCACTAACTCAAAGTTAATTATTTAATTAATCAACTTTTAATTATTCTAACTCATACCCCTTAATTTCTCTTATTTTCATTACATATTTAATTTACTTTTTCATAGGGTTTCCAAAATTTAATACTACTTATTTTTAATGGATATTTAGGCCAAAAGACAACTTGGGGTGTCAAATGACCACAATGCCCCTGTTCGGGTTGCATTCCCAATTTTTTCGTAACACCGAGTTTTGTCATTTTCTCGATTTCTCATTTTTCTTTGTACTAATTAATTAATTTTTCTTTGAAATTTCTAATGATATTTATACTTCAATAGGTCTTTAATTATGTATTAAAAATATTTTCCAGGGTTTCCCGCGGTCCAGGGCTAGTCAACGGTCCACACCATGAATTTCCGGTGCGGTCACCCATCGCTAGGGTTCTCGACTCGCTTAACTTGGTTACATTTCATTGCTATTATTTTTCCTTTGTTTTTCTTGTATTTTCTTTTCTTTTATTTCATTATTCTATGCCTCCTCCCTAATATTTAAATATAGTTCTAGGCATTCTAGCTGTCCGGACAGACACTAGTCACCGGAGTAGTAGAACGCACTACTGAACATAGGGGTGTTACAATTCTCCCCCCCTTAAAATAAATTTCGTCCGCAAAATTTTTCCCAATAGCCATATTACTATAGTCATACATTTATTTTCTCCTTTCTATATGATCGTATAATCTTCTTTCCCTCGAATTTGTATAAGACTTTTAACAATCTAATACAACATTTAATTCGGTTGTATAACACCAATCTTCTCTTACTATTGTGCTGTCTAATATTTTGGTTCATGTTCCTTCTTGAATGACCCTTGAGGTCATGTTAGAATGATTTATCTAGTCATTGGTCCTCTGACCATTCTAGTCAATAGTCTTCCTCACATTCGTAACATTTCTTTGTTATATCTGAATCAACTGTTCAAATTTCTACTTCCACAACTCTTTTTATCTTTTAATATTCTATAACTTACTTCCTTCTGTACTAAACTATAACCTTTCGATTTTCGAACTTTTGAGTTTTAAATCCCTAAGTAGGATTTTCAAACTTATTTCTAACAATTAAACTCTGTCCTGGCATAACTATACCAAAACAGATGTCGTTGGCAACTATTCTCATCTTGGTGTACTATTGAGTAGTGCGTAGCTCTATACAATAATCTCAAGTCAGTATTGTAATCTACAGCTTACAGTATAAACATCAAGAACATTGCATAGTTACTACGATACATCCCAATAGATCAAATTTTTCGATATTTTTTCCTTTTCGAATTTACTAATATTCGAATCTTATTTTGATTACAATATCCATTAAAAATTACTAACAGTAACATCCTTGCCCTCATCTAGAGCAATTCTATTACTGTAACTTACTTTTACGTCCTCTTGCCTTATATTAAGTAGGCTTGCAGTTTAGCTTTATAATTTATGGTGTGTTAGAAAATACTTTTCGTCTATAAACTCTTCCAAAACTAATTTCACTTATTATCACAATCCTTATCTTAAAGGACTAATCACTAATGCATCAAAATTTATTCCCCTGTAAAGGAATAACAACAGAACATATAGTTCTAACACTAACATAAAAGTATGCAGATTCCAGGTTAAACAATACATAAACGAAGAGTGTCATCCTTGTTCTTAACAAACAATATTGGCGCTCCCCATGGTGACACACTAGGGTGGATGAAGCCCTTTTCAAGTAGTTCTTGCAATTGTACCTTCAACTCCTTCAACTCTGCTGGTGCCATTTTATATGGTGTTATGGAGATTGGATCCACACCAGGTATAACATTAATTTCAAATTGCACCTCTCTTTCCGGAGGTAATTCTGGCAATTCATCAGGAAACACATCTAGAAAGTCATATACTGTAGGGATGTCCCTTAATGCTGAACTCCCCACTTGGGTGTCTACCACATGTGCCAAGTATGCTTCACACCCCTTTCTGATCATTTTTCTGGCTAGTGTAGTCGAAATGATGTTTGATGGCAATAGCTGCCTCTCCCCATGTATTACCACATCACTTGATGAGAATCAAGCTACATCCACGACAAAGGATTTCATCCAAGGTCCAATTACTAGAGCTAGAGCTAAATCACTTCAGAATTTAATTTGTGAAATCATAAGGAGCAAGGATTATAAGCTGGAATGGCATGAAGAAAAATGTAAAGGATTAAATTTGGTGAAAATTATGCTTAGAAATGACCAGGTGTCATGTGGAGCATTAGATTACATGGAATAACCTATGGACATGCATGCACCAGATCCAACCCATGTACATGTATCTGCTAGAACCTTTTTCAAGGAATATTCCATCTGTTATAACCACCTCTCTTTTGGACTTAAATGCCCTTATTTGCTGCTGTATTAAATTTACTTTTTTATAAGGAGTTTTTAGTCTTTTGATAGATTAATTTTTGTTTGGACTTAAAGCTCCTTACAGCTGTTACTAAAGTAGGGATATTTTTGTCTTTAGCTTTGAAGCCAAGAGGCTATAAATACAAGTGTAATGAGAGAGTGGAGGACACACTTTGAATATTAATGAGAGATTGTTTCTGCTCCTTTAGTGAGTAAATTGGCTGTTGCCTTTGTTCTTGTGAAGCTCATTAACTTCTTTGAGATTTTATCTTGCAAGGTTTAATGTGCATAATATTCTTGGTTTATTCATTCTCCATATGAATTAGGTCAAGAATCCCATTTCTGATATTTTCTTTGAATTACACAACAATCTGATTGTGCTGGTTCAAAGATTCAAATTCATACATCTTGATTTGGTGCTTTCCATATTGTTCATTTAATTCTTGAATGTGGGTTTTCAAGTTACCAATTACTTGAAGGTTCACATCAGTTTTTGGTATCAGAGCAAAGGGACGTCCAAACAAGGTAGATTCTCTATTTGCTTTTTATTCTTTGTGTTTTTTACCTTCTTTATATTTGTTGTTTGGCTCTTGGGGTTTAGTTGGACCTGTTTGTTTAAAAATTTGTTTTGTTGGGTTTGTCTTAGGGTTTTGGGTTAATCAAGCCAAAGCGATTATTCTAGCCATCCATTTTGCTTCCTTCATTTTTATATTAAGCATGAGAGATTATCTGGTTCATTGAGTTCAACTTACCAATTTGGCCTGAAACTGTACCAGCAATATTTGGGTGTGTTTAAGACGTTGGGTGTAAATTTTGGGGGTCGTTTGATATCGTTTGCCTACTGAACCAAAATTTTGCGGCAAACCCGATCAAATTATGTTCACATAGCAAATAGACCCAGAAATTCTTGAAAATTTACAAGGAGTTTATACCCCATATCAGTAGTTCCCATATTAAATTTCAGGTTAAAATTCAACCATTTGTATAGGGAACCAAAATTTTGCGGCAGAATCGATCAAAATAAGTTCACATAGCAAATATACCCAGAAATTTCTGAAAATTTACCGGGTGTTTATAACCCATATCAGTAGTTCCCAAATTAAATTTCAGCTTAAAATTCATCCGTTTGTGTGGGGAACCAAAATTTTGTGGCAGACCGGATCAAATTATTGCACATAGCAAATCAGCCCCGAAATTCCTGAAAATTTACAGGCCATTTGTGCCACATTTGAGCTATTCTCAAATTAAATTTCAACTCAAAATTTAATCGTTTGTGTGGGGACCCAAAATTTTGCGGCAGACACGATTATATTTGATTTACATAGTAAGTCTGTCAAGAAAAGGCTGAAATTCTTGCAGCAATTAGTCAGTATTGGGTTGAATTTGCCTACTCAGTTTCAGATCAAAATACACTCATTTGCTTGGTGATCCTAAATTTATGCAATTCTTGGTGTATTGTGTGAACTGCTGGTAATTGTGATAAGTTGGTGGCAAACTTGGATATTTAAGCTTAATATCTCTACTTTAGGTTGTCTCTTTTCCAGCTTACTACTATTTTATTTTGGTGTCTTCTTTCTTGATTCCTATTGCATTACATTTCCATACTTGAGCTTTTCTTTTCTTGACTTCTTGAATCACATTATTGTTTTCTTGATTACTCGTTTTGATCCGTCACGTTCAAGAATTTTATTGTGTGTTAAATTTTTGTGGCTCTGATCTTGGTTTGAGTTACTTGAGTTTGATAAGAACTTGTGGACATAGCCAAGAGAGGTAAAAGGCACAGAGTGGTGAGTTCATAAGAGGGAAAAAGCCTTGTTGAGTTAAACACGAGTGGAGTGTCCTCTGTTGAGTGTAAACACGTAAGGGAGTGAGTGAGGTGTTTTCTTTACACTAACCATTTTCTTGCAGTCCAAAACATGTCTAGAAGGGGTGATGGTAGTGAGGGGAAGGTGAAAATCCATTCTACATGCAGTCAGACAACAATTTGAAAGAATGAATGTTGTGTGCAATGAAATCATAGATAGGTTGGAAAGATTGGAGCAAAGAGATAGGCAAAAATGAGAGAAGGCCGAATAGGAGGGATCTTGTACCTCCAGTAGTTGAATCTGATGAAGTTGAGGTTGATAACTATGATTTTGAGGTTGAAAGACCTAGGAGGGGTAGATATGAGAGAAGAGCTGAAGATAGGAGGAATGGGGATAGGAGGATAAGAAGAGAGGAAAGAGAGAGGAATAGGGTAGATGACAATATCAAAAGTATTAAAATGAGCATCCCTTCTTTCCAAGGGAAAAATGATCCGGATGTGTATCTTGAATGGGAAAGGAAGGTAGAAGCTGTGTTTGATTGTCATCACTATTCAGAGGAAAAGAAAGTAAAGTTAGTAGCAGTAGAATTTACTGGTTATGCTTTGGTATGGTGGGATCAAGTGTTGATTAGTAGAAGGAGAAATTATGAGCAATCAATTGCAACCTGGGGTGAGATGAAAACTATAATGAGGAAGAGATTTGTTCCTAGTCATTACTATAGAGAGCTACATCAGAGGTTACAAAGATTGACTCAAGGTTCTAAAAGTGTTGAAGATTATCATAAAGAAATGGAAATTGCTATGATTAGAGCAAATGTGGAGGAGGATAGAGAAGCCACCATGGCTAGATTCTTGAATGGGCTAAACAAGGAGATTGCTCATATTGTTGAGTTACATCACTATGTTGAGTTGGAGGATATGGTCCACATGGCTATGAAGGTAGAAAGGCAACTTAAAAGCAAGTCAAAATTTGGAGGAAATGCAGGTACTTCTTCATCTTGGAAGTCTAACTGGAAGGAGGATAGGGAAAAGGCTTTTAGCAACTATAAGAAAAATGAGGATAAGGATAAGGAAAAGAAGGTGGAGAAGAAATTTGTAGAAAGTAAAGGAAAGGAGATTGCAACTACTACCCGAAATAGAGATGTGAAGTGTTTTAGGTGTTTGGGCAGTGGACACATAGCTTCTCAATGCCGTAACAAGAGAGTCATGGTCATGAGAGAAAATGGTGAGATAGAAACAGAGGAGGAAATTGTGAGTGATTCCACATCTTCAGGGGAGGAGGCTGCAGAGGTAGAATATGCTGCTGAAGGAAGTGCTCTAGTGATTATGAGAGCATTAAATACTCAAGTAAAGGAGGATGTTGGTGATGAATTGCAAAGAGAAACAATTTTTCATACAAGGTGTCTTATCCAAGACAAAGCTTGTAGTGTCATCATTGATGGGGGAAGTTGTGCCAATGTTGCTAGTACTATTTTGGTGCAGAGATTAAGGTTGAGGACTTCGAAACACCCTAGACCCTATAAATTGCAGTGGTTGAATGAATGTGGTGAGGTGAAAGTAACAAAACGAGTACTGATTTCCTTTGCAATAGGAAAGTATCAAGATGAGGTTATGTGTGACGTGGTTCCAATGCAAGCTGGCCATTTATTACTTGGCTGACCATGGCAATTTGATAGAAAGGTGATCCACGATGGGTATAAAAATAGGTATTCTTTTGAAATGAATGGAAGGAAAATCATTTTGGCACCTATGACACCAAAACAGATTTATGAAGACCAAACAAGGCTTAAGCAAGCAATGGGTGAGGAAAAATCAAGAGTGGCAGAAAAGATAGCATAGAAGAAAAGAAGGAGTGAAAATAAATTGAGTGAAAATGTTGTGAGTGAGCAATACAAGGGTGGTTGTGAGGAAAGAAAAGATAGTAAAGAAAACATTCCAAGAGTGCTTGAAAAGGTGAATCTTCGCAAAAAGGAGAGTCATGAAAGAGGTGAGAGAAAATTAAGCTTGTATGCTAAAGGAAGAGATGTGAGGAATGCCATATTTGCCAACAAGCAAATGTTATTAATTGTGTTTAAGGACTCTTGTTTATCCACATCTGACCTTGACCCCAATTTGCCTAGTGTTGTTGTCTCCTTTGCAGAATATGAGGATGTACTACGAGGAGATGCCATTTGGACTACCACCTATTCGAGGGATTGAGCACAGATTGATTTTGTACTGAGTCATATTCCCAACCGTCCAGCCTATAGAAGTAACCTCAAGAAACCAAAGAATTACAAAGGCAAGTTGAGGAATTGCTAGCTAAGGGATATGTGAGAGAAAGTATGAGCCCTTGTCTTGCACTCCGTCCTTTTGGTACCAAAGAAAGATGGCACATGGCGCATGTGTGTGGATTGTAGGGCGGTCAACAAAATCATCAGAAAGTATCGCCATCCTATACCTAGATTGGATGATATGTTGGATGAACTTTGTGGTGCTTGTGTTTTTACCAAAATTGACTTGAAAAGCGGATATCATCAAATTCGCATGAAAGTAGGTGATGAATGGAAGACGCATTTAAAACAAAACATGGACTATATGAGTGGTTAGTGATGCCTTTTGGGCTAACTAATGCTCCTAGCACTTTTATGAGATTGATGAATCATGTGTTCCGTGCTTTTATTGGAAAATTTGTTGTTGTTTATTTTGATGATATATTGGTTTCTGAGAGGCATGAATGAACATATGCATCATTTAAGGGTCTGTATTCGATGTGTTAAGAAAGGAAAAATTATATGCTAACTTGAAGAAATGTTCATTTTGCATGGAAAAGGTTGTCTTTTAGGATTTGTCATTAGTGCTAATGGTGTTGAAGTTGATGATGAAAAAATTAGAGCTATTAGAGATGGCCCATTCCAAAGATCGCATCTCAAGTACGTAGTTTTCATGGACTAGCTAGTTTCTATAGAAGATTTATTAAGAATTTCAGTACCATTGCAGCACCATTGAATGATCTTGTCAAAAAGAATCTTAATTTTGTTTGGGAACAGAAACAAGATGATGCTTTTCACAAAATTAAAGAGATGTTATGTTCCGCTCCTGTGTTGGCTTTACCTGATTTTTCTAAAACTTTTGAGATTGAGTGTGACGCATCAGGAATAGGTATTGGAGCCGTTTTAATGCAGGAAAAGAGACCAATAGCATACTTTAGTGAGAAGCTTAATGGAGCAGCTTTAAACTATTCTACATATGACAAGGAGTTGTATGCATTGGTACGTGCCTTGGAAACATGGCAACATTACCTTTGGCCAAAGCAATTTGTCATCCACACAGATCATGAGTCATTGAAGCATATCAAGGGGCAAAATAAGTTGAGTAGGCGTCATGCAAAATGGGTTGAGTTCCTTGAGACCTTCCCATATGTGATTCAATACAAACATGGGAAAGAAAATGTGGTGGCTGATGCCTTATCTCGAAGGAACAGATTCGAGGACGAATCATTTTGAAGCGGAGGGGAATGATGAGAATCAAGCTACATCCACGACAAAGGATTTCATCCAAGGTCCAATTACTAGAGCTAGAGCTAAATCACTTCAGAATTTAATTTGTGAAATCATAAGGAGCAAGGATTATAAGCTGGAATGGCATGAAGAAAAATGTAAAGGATTAAATTTGGTGAAAATTATGCTTAGAAATGACCAGGTGTCATGTGGAGCATTAGATTACATGGAATAACCTGTGGACATGCATGCACCAGATCCAACCCATGTACATGTATCTGCTGGAACCTTTTTCAAGGAATATTCCATCTGTTATAACCACCTCTCTTTTGGACTTAAATGCCCTTATTTGTCTTTGTATTAAATTTACTTTTTGTAAGGAGTTTTTAGTCTTTTGATAGATTAATTTTTGTTTGGACTTAAAGCTCCTTACAGCTGTTACTAAAGTAGGGATATTTTTGTCTTTAGCTTTGAAGCCAAGAGGCTATAAATACAAGTGTAATGAGAGAGTGGAGGACACACTTTGAATATTAATGAGAGATTGTTTCTGCTCCTTTAGTGAGTAAATTGGCTGTTGCCTTTGTTCTTGTGAAGCTCATTAACTTGCTGAGATTTTATCTTGCAAGGTTTAATGTGCATAATATTCTTGGTTTATTCATTCTCCATATGAATTAGGTCAAGAATCCCATTTCTGATATTTTCTTTGAATTACACAACAATCTGATTGTGCTGGTTCAAAGATTCAAATTCATACATCTTGATTTGGTGCTTTCCATATTGTTCATTTAATTCTTGAATGTGGGTTTTCAAGTTACCAATTACTTGAAGGTTCACATCATCACTGTACTGAGGGAGACCAAAAGTGACTGTCTTCATTCTACAGTCAATCATGGCGTGATGCCTGGCTAACCAATCCATGCTTAAGATGATATTGTAATCTCTGAAGGGCATTTCAACGAGATCAGATAGAAAAGTATGTCCTTGGATCACCAAAGGATAACCCCTATACATTCTATTAACCCTGACCTCTTGTCCTAATGGACTTGTTACTAGCACCTCAAAGTCCATTTTTGTACATGGAACAGCAATGCAATCAATGATGCTAGCACTCACATAAGAATGGGTAGAACCCGGATCAAATAACACAAACACATCTTCATTAAAAGTTGAGAAGGTATCAGCCACAACATCAGACGTCTCGACTTATTCTCTCTGTTTCATTGCGTAGACTCTGACTGGAGCACTACCTTGCCCTGATTGATTCACTGTGCCTTGGCTGCCTACTGGGTTACCTCTATCCTGCCTCTACCTCTGTTGGGTGGTTGTGAACCTCTAGTGACAGGGCTCTGAACTGACCCTTCAGCAGTAGTAGGGGGTGGTCCAACTCTGCAAGTACTGGTGCAGTCCTTGGCAAAGTGTCCTAAGCCTCCACAGTTATAACAGGCTCCTATGGCCTTGTAGCATACCCCATCATGATTTCTACCACAAGTTTCACATTGGCGGGGAGGGTAGGAACTTCTAGTTGTTCGACGATTGGACCTTAGTGGTCTCTGCCTTGATGATCCACCTCTGTTATATCCCTGAGCTAGGGGCTCTTCAAATTCTTTTCTCTTCCTAAAATTACTGCTTGAGCTCTGACCCATAGGTTTCTCCCTCTTCTCTATTTCATGTTGCCCTTATGGGGGTTGGATGCAGATTTGGGCTTGGGTGTGATTATCGACCATTTGTTGAAAGAAAGTGGTCATTTGCTGGGCCATTTGTGCAGTAATTTGTACCGGTAAAACTGGTATAGTCGGGCCTTCGACACTTTATAGAGCTGGGGTCCCAACTTGTACCTCAGCCTCTATCGATTGATCGACTGAACGATCACCCTCTTCTATAGTCAATTCGAGGATCTTAGACCTCCTGAACAATTAACACAAGGAGATTTCCTCCCGTTAGTGCATATTTATAATGTAATGTACTGTATGTATCAAACAATGACATTGAGCAGTTGTACTATGAAGAAAGAATATTCAAATTATAGGTGAAAACATAATTTAAAAACTTTGCTCTGATACCACTAAAATATGTCACACCCTACCCCTCTGTAAGGCATAACATGATCCCGTAGTATACCTAAGGAATTACCAATTTCGTCTACTGATAACCCATTAAATACACTACAAGGGATTTTAAAACTTTTCTTACTTCTTTTACAGTGGTGAGCACTATTTATAGGTGTTAAAAACCTTTTTGAACTGAAGTGAAACAGCTAACATATTTGAATTATTAGTAATTTCTGTAAAAAAAATTTTAGCGGAGTGCCATTTGTATTTTGAATAAAGCAGTTTTTCAAAAACCTGTAAAAAAGCACTTCAAATATATTTCTCAATCTCAAACTCCAACAGTTAATTAACACAATATTTTTCTCAACTCAAATCCACAATAATTTTTTAATATTTCCAAAGGCTAAGATAAAAGAAATATAGTACAAATTTTACAAGCCAAACTAATTCACAATTTATTTTACAACTTTAATATACAACTTTAATTTATAACTGCTCAAAACCAAGAACACTATATACATACAGTAAACATACATTACAATATAAAATACAAACTTTGGTATACTCAATATACCTGATGATCTCTCAGTGTAGTACTAACAGCCTAGTCTACTGCCTTGTCAGTCTGTATACCTGTGACAGCAATGAAAAGCTATCGCTGAGTAAAATTTACTCAATGGTGCACAATAACAATTTGAAATGCGATACATAAATCTTTTATTGACAATTCACAAATCAAATAGTTCACAATTCCATTTCACAATTTACAAAGTTCATATAATACAAATTTGATCACATAACTGAGTAATACAGTTTTGCCAATCAATAACACAATTTGATCAAATAACTGAACAATACAGTTTTGCCAATCAATAACACAATTTGATCAAATAACTGAATAATACAGTTTTGCCAATCAATAACACAATTTGATCAAATAACTGAGTAACACAGTGTTGCCAATTGATAACATAATTTAGGCCATGACACAATTTTTTCACACATACTGTGTTGTACACCACGACAAGACACACTCACCCCAATAATCGAAATCAATGAGGGAGGAAGCTAGCTAGATAATGAGTACTCATCCACACTCACCTCAGACTGACAAGTCAAAGAGGGAGGAACATAATCAAATATCAAACTCAACCCCACAAGTGGAGGAGGAACATAGTAAGGGACTGCCATGCCAAGTGTGAATCAAAAACAATTCCAAATCACAATATTTAAATATTTCATACAAACCACAAATCACATTTTATCTCAAAATTTTCATTTGCAAAGTAGGCAACACAATAATTTTCAAATAAAATTCTCAAAGCCAAAACAATAAAAAAATAATTCATAACTCATTTCTCCAAATAAATTTTCTAGTAAAAGCAGTGAATATAAAAAGTGTTGTGCACAGACACAATTTAAAACTATAATGTTCAATTAAATTTTTAAGTAAAAAATGAGAAGTCAAAATTATTGTGCACAAACACAATTTAAAACAATAACATACAAATAATCATAATTTATTTCAATTGAAAAATTCAGAAGAAATAACTGTTGTGCACAAACCTCTGATAACTGTCTCTTTCCTCTGACTCAGTGTTTCCTTCTCTTTCCTTGAGTCTTTGCTAACTGAGAAACACAATTTGAAGTGTTTCAGTACTCATTTAAACTGTTTCTAAGAATAAGGTTCAATAATTAATTTATCAAATTCTATTATTTCCTTAGACAACCTAAGATGTTGACCCTCGATGCAGGCTAGGAGAATTAGGTTTCAATGTTACTAATATGTCACATTTTATAGCCTTTTAGTGTTGGTACATGTTACCCAATTCATTTCCATGTATAGTGCACTTTAGTGCAATTTGTCGGATTTCGGTATACTAATTTTACCTAACCGGATGACCTAGTTCCCTCGGTTTTCGAGTTTCAGTCAAAACTACAAACTTCTATATCTATGTCTTATTGCACGCGGGATCATTCTGAGTTTACTAGACCAAGTTATAGTCATTTTACTATTGCTGGTCAAAATGTACCAAAATTGGTCACTTTATGTCATTTTAGGTCACTTTTGGTTCGGCCAGTTTTTGGACCCAAACTTATGCAAGCTATTTGACTTGCTTGTGGTCATTTCTGGGCTTGGTGTCTTCATAAGACTTGTAGATATATGTCTCAACTATTCATGGTAAAAATTTCAGGTCAATTGGACCTGTTTTGAGTAAGTTATGGCCAAAATACTAACTGCTGCCTAAATGGTCAATTTTCAGGCCTTAAATGCACTAATCCGGATTTGGTCTTTTTTTAAGTTGCCTTACAAGCAGAATTTTGGTAAGCTTCCTTCATGAAAGTTGGCACTTTTTGTGCTTAGTTTCACCTTCAATTGGTTTCATACTAATTGGAGCCACACACTTAAGGTTCTAGGCTAAAATGCACACTACCTTATTGCAACACTCTTCATCACATACCAAATACACTTTTAACACTTACCAAGTTACACATTCATGCCATTTCTGTTTTGTACCATAACATGAACATATTTCACAAAACATTTTTGGTCACTTTGGTAGCTTATAACCATACTCAATATGCACATTATAGTCCAGAATTTACCAAGTTCAATTTACACACAATTTAACTACATAACTAAGCTCATTTACATGTCCAAACTTAAACCCTCATACACATACACAAGATTCCATAACAAGTACCACAATTCAACATTAATATTCCATAAACCAAACTATGAAATAACATTTTTTTGGTTCACCATTCAAGCTGCCGATTCATACATCTCTCTCCATTAATTTCCAAGCTTCCAAATTCAAGTACACATTCACATATACTTAGTATACATCACCCAATTTATTCCTACACACATAAACACATCATCAACTCTTTAATCTACCATTTACAAGCAAGAATAAACTGCCCTTAAGGAGTTTCCATGGCTGCCAAAAATAAACATCTCCCTTAGAACATCAAACTCCAAAATTCTTTCCACAATTCAAGTACCCATAACATCCTCACAAACTTTAATGAAGCAATAATCAAAAACACGTACTTTCCTCTTTGGAAACTCTTCAAAACCTCTCCAAAACTTGATCTTCTTACTGCCTATCTACTGCCCATGGTGTGAGGATTAACTTTAATGAAGACAACTTGTGAAGATCATGGCTTGAAGGCGGTGAAATGGGAGTTTGCATGCAATTTGGCTATGGTGTTTTTGGGAGCTTCATTTCGGCCATCAATGGAGGAGAGAAGGAGATGAAGTGGTTAGTGGAAAATTCAGTCCACTTATATATATTTATATGTCCCACTAATCTCCACTAACTCAAAGTTAATTATTTAATTAATCAACTTTTAATTATTCTAACTCATACCCCTTAATTTCTCTTTTTTTCATTACATATTTAATTTCCTTTTTATGGGATTCCCAAAATTTAATACTACTTATTTTTAATGGATATTTAGGGCAAAAGACAACTTGAGGTGTCAAATGACCACAATGCCTCTGTTCGGGTTGCATTCCCAATTTTTCGGTAACACCGAGTTTTGTCGTTTTCTCGATTTCTCATTTTTCTTTGTACTAATTAATTAATTTTTCTTTGATATTTCTAATGATGTTTATACTTGAATAGGTCTTTAATTATGTCTTAAAAATATTTTTCAGGATTCCCCGTAGTCCAGGACTAGTCAACGGTCCACGCAGCGACTTCTCGATGTGGTCACCCATCACTAGGGTTCTCAGCTCGCTTAACTTGGTTACATTTCATTGCTATTATTTTTCCTTTGTTTTTCTTGTATTTTCTTTTCTTGTATTTCATTATTCTATGCCTCCTCACTAATATTTAAATATAGTTCTAGGCATTTTAGCTGTCCGGACAGACACTAGTCACTGGAGCAGTAGAACGCACTACTGAACATAGGGGTGTTACAGATCATTCAGTCGATCAATTGATAGAGGCTGAGGTATAAGTTGAGGCCCCAGCTCTACAAAGTGCCAAAGGCCCGACTGTATTAGTTTTACCGGTACAAATTACTGCACAAATGGCCAACCAAATGGCCACTTTCTTTCAACAAATGGCTGATGCTCTGTCAACTCAAGCTCAAGCACAAACCCAACCCCCACAAGGGCTGTGTGAAATAGAAAAGAGGGAGAAACCTATGGGTCAGAGCTCAAGCAGTAATTTGGGGAAGAGAAAAGAATTTGACGAGCCCCAAGCTCAGGGATATAACAGAGGTGGATCATCAAGGCAGAGACCACCAAGGTCCAGTCGTCGAACAACTAAAAGTTCCTACCCTCCCTGCAAATGTGAAACTTGTGGTAGAAATCATGGCGGGGTATGCTACAAGGCCATAAGAGCCTGTTATAACTGTGGAGGCATAGGACACTTTGCCAAGGACTGCACCAGTACTTGCAGAGTTGGACCACCTCCTACTACTGTTGAAGGGTCAGTTTAGAGCCCTGTCACCAGAGGTTCACAACCACCCAGCAAAGGTAGAGGAAGGGATAGAGGTAACCCAGCAGGCAGCTAAGGCACAGTGAATCTATCAGGTCAAGGTAGTGCTCTAGTCAGAGTCTATCCAATGAGATAGAGAGAAGAGGCCGAGACATCTGATGTTGTGGCTGGTACCTTCTCAACTTTTAATCAAGATGTATTTGTGTTATTTGATCCAGGTTCTACCCATTCTTATGTGAGTGCTAGCATCATTGATTGCATTGTTGTTCCATGTACAAAAATGGACTTTGAGGTGCTAGTAACAAGTCCGTTAGGACAAGAGGTCAAGGTTACTAGAATGTATAGTGATTGTCCTTTGGTGATCCAAGGACATACCTTTCTGTTTGATCTCATTAAAATGCCCTTCAGAGATTATGATATCATCTTAGGCATGGATTGGTTAGCCAGGCATCACGCCATGATTGACTGTAGACTGAAGATAGTCACTTTTGGTCTCCCTCAGTACAGTGATGTGGTAATACATGGGGAGAGGCAGCTATTGCCATCAAACATCATTTAATTGCACTAGCGGAAAAATGATCAGAAAGGGGTGTGAAGCATACTTGGCACATGTGGTAGACACCCAAGTGGGGAGTCCAGCATTGAGGGACATCCCTACAGTATATGACTTTCCAGATGTGTTTCCTGATGAATTGCCAGGATTACCTCCAGAAAGAGAGGTGCAATTTGAAATTAATGTTATGCTTGGTGCAGATCCAATCTCCATAACACCATACAGAATGGCACCAGCAGAGTTGAAAGAGTTGAAGGTACAATTGCAAGAACTACTTGAAAAGGGCTTCATCCGCTCTAGTATGTCACCATGGGGAGCGCCAGTATTGTTTGTTAAGAAGAAGGATGGCACTCTTCGTTTATGTATTGTTTGACCTGGGGTCTGCATACTTTTATGTTAGTGTTAGAACTATATGTTCTGTTGTTATTCCTTTACAGGGGAATAAATTTTGATACATTAGTGATTAGTCGCTAAGGATTGTGATAATAAGTGAAATTAGTTTTGAAAGAGTTTATCGGCGAAAAGTATTTTCTAAAACACCATAAATTATAAAGTAAACGGCAAGCCTACTTAATGTAAGGCAAGAGGACGTAAAAGTAAGTTACAGTAATAGAATTGCTCTAGATGAGGGCAAGGATGTTACTGTTAGTAATTGTTAATGGATATTGTAATCAGAATAAGATTCGAATATCAGTAAATTCAAAATGGATAAAATATCGAAAAATTTGATTTATTGGGATGTATCGTAGTAACTATGCAATGTTCTTGATGTTTGTACTATAAGCTACAGATTACAGTACTGACTTGAGATTATTGTGTAGAGCTATGTACTACTCGATAGTACACCAAGATGAGAATAGTTTCCAACGGCATCTGTTTTGGTATAGTTATGCCGGGACAGAATTTTATGGTTTGAAATAAGTTTGAAAATCCTACTTAGGGAGTTAAAACTCAAAAATTAGATTATTGAAAGGTTATAGTTCAGTACAAAAGGAAGTAAGTTATATAATATTAATAGATAAAAAGAGTTATGGAAGTAGAAATTTGAACAGTTGGTTCAGATATAACAAAGAAATGTTACGAATGTGAGGAAGACTATTGACTAGAATGGTCAGAGGACCAATGACTAGATAAATCATTCTAGCATGACCTCAAGGGTCATTCAAGAAGGAACATGAACCGAAATATTAGACAGCACAATAGTAAGAGAAGATTGGTGTTATACAAACAAATTAAATGTTGTATTAGATTGTTAAAAGTCTTATACAAATTTGAGAGAAAGAAGATTATACGATCATATAGAAAGGAGAAAATAAATGTATGACTATTGTAAGATGGCTATTGGGTAAAATTTCGTGGACAAAATTTACTGTTCCGGTGACCAGTGTCTGTCCGGACAGCTAGAATGCCTAGAACTACACTTACATATAGATGAGGAGACATAAAATAATGAAATACAAGAAAAGAAAAAACAAGAAAAACAAAGGAAAAATAGTAGCAATGAAATGTAACCAAGTTAAGCGAGTCGAGAACCCTAGCAATGGGTGACCGCACTGGAAAGTCACGGCGTGGACCGTTGATTAGCCCTGGACCGCGAGGAACCCTGGAAAATATTTTTAGGACTTAAATAAATGTCTATTGAAGTATAAATACCATTAGAAATATCAAAGAAAAATTAATTAATTAGTACAAAGAAAAAGTGAGAAATCGAGAAAACTCGGTGTTACCGAAAAATCGGGAATGCAACCCGAACAGGGGAATTTTGGTAAATTGACACCCCAAGTTATCTTTTGACCTAAATGTCCATTAAAAATAAATGATATTACACTAGGAAAATGTCATGAAAAATTAAATTGGTGATACCTAATTCAAATAGCAAAAGATAGGAGCTTAATGTGAGAATTTGGAACTATTAGAATAAATAAACATTATATCTTCACTTAGTGGTCCACTAACTCCATTAAGTGGACCATTAACCTTCATTTGGACAGAAAAACTTCATCTTCTTCAACCTTTGAGACAACCAGCCGAAATTAAAGTGAGAGAAACCTCCATGGCCAAAGCTTTCAAGCTCCATGCAAGCTTCATTCTCCCATGATCCAAGCCTATTTCCTTGCACTTTCCTTCACTAAAATTGCTCTACACCACTTGGGCAGTAGATAGGCAGCAAGAAGATCAAGTTTTGGAGAGGTTTTGAAGAGTTTCCAAAGTGGTAAGTAGGTGTTTTTTATTATTGCTTCATTAAAGTTTGTGAGGATGTTATGGGTACTTGAATTGTAGAAAGATTTTTGGAGTTTGATGTTCTAAGGGAGATGTATATTTTTGGCAGCCATGGAAACTCCTTAAGAACAGTTTATCCTTGTACGTAAATGGTAGATTAAAGTGTTGATTAAGAGTTTATATGTGTAGGAATAAATTGGGTGATGTATATTAGATGTATATGTGAATGTACACTTGACTTTGGAAGCTTGGAAAGCTAATTGATGAAGACTACAATTTAGCAACTTGAAGTGTGAACCCAAAATATGTATTTTATGGTTTGGTTTATGGAATTATATGATTGAATTATGGTGCTTGTTATGGCAGCTTGTGTGTGTATATGAGGGTTTGAGTTTGGACATGTAAATGAGCTAGGTTATGTAGTTAAATTGTGTGTAATTTGGACTTGGAAAATTCTGGACTATAATGTGCATATTGAGTGTGGTTATAAGCTGCCAAAGTGACCAAAAATGTGTTGTGAAATGTGTTTATGTTATGGTACAAAACAAAAATGGCATGAATGTGTAACTTGGTAAGTGTTAAAAGTGTATTTGGTATGTGATGAAGAGTGTTACAATAAGACAGTGTGCATTTTGGCCTAGAACCTTAAGTGTGTGGCTCCAATTGGTATGAGACCAATTGGAGGTGAAACTAGGCACAAAAAGTGCCAACTTTCATGAAGGAAGCTTACCAAAATTCTGCTTGCAAGGTAACTTGAAAAATGACCAAATCTGGATTAGTGCATTTAAGGCCTGAAAATTGACCATTTGGGCAGTAGTTAGTGTTTTGGCCATAACTCACTCAAAACAGGTCCAATTAACCTGAAATTTTTACCATGAATAGTTGAGACATATATCTACAAGTCTTATGAAGACACTAAAGCCCAGAAATGACCATAAGCAAGCCAAATAGCTTGCACAAGTTTGGGTCCAAAAACTGGCCGAACCAAAAGTGACCTAAAATGACCTAAAGTGACCAATTTTGGTACATTCTGACCAACAATAGTAAAATGACCATAACTTGGTCTAGTAAACTCAGAATGACCTGAAATTTTGCCTCGCATGCAATAAGACATAGACCTACAAGTTTGTAGTTTTGACTGAAACCCGAAAACCGAGAAAACTAGGTCATCCGGCTAGGTCAAATTAGTATACCGAAATCTGGCAAATTGCAATAAAACGCAATATACATGGAAATGAATTTGGTAACATGTACCAATACTAAAAGGCTACAAATATGACATATTGGTAACATTAAAACCTAATTCACCTACACTGCATCGAGAGTCAACATCTTAGGTTGACTAAGAAAATAATAGAATTCAATAAATTAATTATTGAACCTTATTGTTAGAGACGGTTTAAATGAGTACTGAAACATTTCAAATTGTGTGTTTTAGTTAGCAAAGACTCAGGGAAAGGGAAGGAAACACTGAGTCAGAGCCAAGAGACAGTTATCAGAGGTTTGTGCACAACAGTTATTTCTTTTGAATTTTTCAATTTAAATAAATTATGATTATTTATATGTTATTGTTTTAAATTGTGTTTGTGCACAATAGTTATTTCTTTTGAATTTTTCAATTGAAATAAATTATGATTATTTGTATGTTATTTCTTTAAATTGTGTTTGTGCACAATAATTTTGATTTCTTATTTTCTACTTAAAAATTTATTTGAACATTATAGTTTTAAATTGTGTCTGTGCACAATACTTTTTATATTCACTGTTTTTACTAGAAAATTTATTTGGAGAAATGAGTTATGAATAGTTTTTTATTGTTTTGGCTTTGAGAATCTTATTTGGAAATTATTGTGTTGCCTACTTTGCAAATGAAAATTTTGAGATAAAATGTGATTTGCCAATTGTATGAAATATTGTGATTTGGAATTGTTTTGATTCACACTTGGCATGACACTGTTATTATATTCCTCCCTCTTTGACTTATCAGTCTGGGGTGAGTGTGATTATGTTCCTCCCTCTTTGACTTGCCAATCTGAGGTGAGTGTGGATGAGTACTCATTATTTAGCTAGCTTCCTCTCTTATTGATTTTGATTATTGGGGTGAGTGTGTCTTGTCGTGGTGTACAACACGGTATGTGCGAAAAAATTGTGTCATGGCCTAAATTGTGTCATTGATTGGCAACACTGTATTCTTCAGTTATTTGATCAAATTGTGTTATTGATTGGCAAAACTGTATTATTCAGTTATTTGATTAAATGATGTTATTGATTGACAATACTGCATTCTTCAGTTATTTGATCAAATTATGTTATTGATTGGCAAAATTGTATTATTCAGTTCTTTGATTAAATGGTGTTATTGATTGGCAAAACTGTATTATTCAGTTATTTGATCAAATGGTGTTATTGATTGGCAAAACTATATTATTCAGTTATTTGATCAAATTTGTGTTATATGAACTTTGTAAATTGTGAAATGGAATTGTGAATTATTTGATTTGTGAATTGTCAATAAAAGATTTATACATCACATTTCAAATTGTTATTGTGCACCATTGAGTAAATTTTACTCGGCGATAGCTTTTCATTGCTGTCGCAGGTAGACAGACTGACAGGACAGCAGACTAGGCTGCTAATGCTATATTGAGAGATCATCGAGTATATTGAGTATACCATGTTTTGCATTTTGTATTGTAATGTATGTTCACTGTATGTATATAGTGTTCTTGGTTTTGAGCAGTTGTAAATTAAAATTGCACATTAAAGTTGTAAACTAAATTTGTAAATTATTTTGGTTTGTAAATATTGTGATATATTCTTTTATCTCAGCTTTTGAAAGCACTGGAAAATTATTGTGGATTTGAGTTGACAAATGTTGGAGTTTGAGATTGAGAAATATATTTGAAGTGCTTTTTACAAGTTTTTGAAGAACTGTTTTATTCAAAATACAGATGGCACTCCGCCAAAATTTTTACAGAAATTACTAATAATTCAAAGGTGTTAGCTGTTTCACTTCAGTTCAAAAAAAATTTTTAACACCTGTAAAGAGTGCTCACCACTGTAAAAAGAAGTAAGAAAAGTTTTAAAATCTATTGTAGTGTATTTAATGGGTTATCAATAGATGAAGTTGGTAATTCATTAGGTATACTACGGGATCATGTTATGCCTTACAGAAGGGTAGGGTGTGACATTATCCGCGACAAGTATTTTCTAACACACCATAAATTATAAAGCTAAATGGCAAGCCTACTTAATGAAGGCAAGAGGACGTAAAAGTAAGTTACAGTAATAGAATTACTCTAGATGAGGGCAAAGATGTTACTGTTAGTAATTGTTAATGGATATTGTAATCAGAATAAGATTCGAATATCAGTAAATTCGAAAAGGATAAAATATCAAAAAATTTGATCTATTGCGATGTATCGTAGTAACTATGCAATGTTCTTGATGTTTATACTGTAAGCTGCAGATTACAGTACTGACTTGAGATTATTGTGTAGATCTACATACTACTCAATAGTACACCAAGATGAGAATAGTTGTCAATGGCATCTGTTTTGATATAGTTATGCTAGGACAGAATTTAATTGTTAGAAATAAGTTTGAAAATCCTACTTAGAGATTTAAAACTCAAAACTTAGAAAATCAGAAGGTTATAGTTTAGTACAGAAGGAAGTAAGTTATAGAATATTAAAAGATAAAAAGAGTTGTGGAAGTAGAAATTTGAACAATTGATTCAGATATAACAAAGAAATGTTACGAATGTGAGGAAGACTATTGACTACAATGGTCAGAGGATCAATGACTAGATAAATCATTCTAACATGACCTCAAAAGTCATTTAAGAAGGAACATGAACCTAAATATTAGACAGCACAATAGTAAAAGAATAGATTGGTATTATACAAACAAATTAAATGTTGTATTAGATTGTTAAAAGTCTTATACAAATTCAAGGGAAAGAAGATTATACGATCATATAGAAAGGAGAAAATAAACGTATGACTATTGTAAGATGGCTATTCGGTAAAATTTCACGGACGAAATTTATTTTAAGGGGGGGAGAATTTTAACACCCCTATGTTCGATAGTGCGTTCTACTATTCCTGTGACCAGTGTTGTCCGGATAGCTAGGATGCCTAGAACTACACTTAGATGAGTGAGGAGACATAAAATAATGAAATACAAGAAAAGAAAATACAAGAAAAACAAAGGAAAAATAATAGCAATGAAATGTAAACAAGTTAAACGAGCTGAGAACCCTAGCGATGGGTGATCGCACCGGGAAGTCTCGGCGTGGACCGTTGACTAGCCCTGGACCGCGAGGAACCCTGAAAAATATTTTTAGGACTTAAATAAATGTCTATTGAAGTATAAATATCATTAGAAATATTAAAGAAAAATTAATTAATTAGTACAAAGAAAAAGTGAGAAATCAAAAAACGGACAAAACTCGGTGTTATCAAAAAATCGAGAATACAACTCGAATAGGGACATTGTGGTCATTTGACACCCCAAGTTGTCTTTTGACCTAAATATCCATTAAAAATACATGATATTACACTTGGAAAATGTCATGAAAAATTAAATTAGTGGTACTTAATGTAAATAGCAAAAATGGGAAGTTAAATGTGGGAAAATGAAACTTTTGAATAAATAAACAATTAAATATCACTAAGTGCTCCACCAACTCACCTAAGTGGACCACTTACTCATCATCTTGGGCAAAATATTCATCATCTTCTTCAACCTTGGAACCAGCCGAAATTGCTCCCAAGAGAGAACCTCCATTGCCATCCACTTGAAAGCTCCATGCAAGCTTGATCCAAGCTTGTTTCTTTGCACTTGCCTTTATTAAAAGTTGTCCATACACCTTGGGCAGTAGATAGGCAACAAGAAGACCAAGTTTTGGAGAGGTTTTGAAGAGTTTCCAAAGTGGTAAGTATGTGTTTTTTATTATTGCTTCATTAAAGTTTGTGAGGATGTTATGGGTTCTTGAATTGTGGAGAGATTTTTGGAGATTGATGTATTAAGGGAGATGTTTATTTTTGGCAGCCATGGAAACTTCTTAAGGACAGTTTATCCTTGCTTGTAAATGGTAGATTAAAGGGTTGATTAAGTGTTTATGTGTGTAGGAATAAGTTGGGTGATGTATATTAGATGTATGTGAATGTATAATTGATTTTGGAAGCTTGAAAATTAATTCAAGGAGATGTATGAATCGGCAAAATTGAAATGTATATCAAGATATGTTATTTTGTGGTTTGGTTTATGGAATATTATTGTTGAATTGTGATACTTGTTATGGCAGCTTGTGTATGTGTATGAAGGTGTGAGGTTGGACATGTAAATGAGCTAGGTTAGGTGATTGAATTGTTTGTAATTTGAACTTGAAAAATTATGTACTATATGGTGCATATTGAGTGTGGTTATAAGCTGCCAAAATGACCAAAAATGTGTTGTAAAATGTGTTTAGGTTATGGTACAAAACAGAAATGGCATGAATGTGTAACTTGGTAAGTGTTAAAGGTGCATTTGGTATGTGCTTAAGAGTGTTGCAATAGGGCAGTGTGTATTTTAGCCTAGAACCTTAAGTGTGTGGATCCAATTGGTATGAGACCAATTGCAGGTGAAACTAGGCACAAAAAGTGCCATCTTTCATGAAGGAAGCTTACCAAAATTCTGCTTGGAAGGTAACTTGAAAAATGACCAAATCCGGATTAGTGCATTTAAGGCCTGAAAATTGACCATTTGGGCAGAAGTTAGTATATTGGCCATAACTCACTCAAAACAAGTCCACTTGACCTGAAATTTTTACCATGAATATTTGAGACATATATCTACAAGTCTTATGAAGACACCAAAGCCCAGAAATGACCATAAGCAAGTCAAATAGCTTGCATAAGTTCGGGTCCAAAAACTGGCCGAACCTAAAATGACCTAAAATGACCTAAAGTGACCAAGTTTGATGCACTTTGACCAGCAATAGTAAAATGACCATAACTTGGTCTAGTAAACTCAGAATGACCTGAAATTTTGCTCCGCGTGCAATAAGACATAGATCTACAAGTTTGTAGTTTTGACCGAAACCTGAAAACTAAGGGAACTAGGTCATCCGATTAGGTCAAATTAGTATACCGGAATCCGACAAATTGCACTAAAGTGCACTATACATGGAGATGAATTGGGTAACATGTACCAACACTAAAAGGCTATAAAATGTGACATATTGGTAACATTGAAACCTAATTCACCTAGACTTCATCGAAGGTCGACATCTTAGGTTGACTAAGGAAATAATAGAATTCGATAAATCAATTATTGAACCTTATTCTTAGAGACAGTTTAAATGAGTACAGAAACACTTCAAATTGTATGTTTCAGTTGGCAAAGACTCAGGGAAAGGGAAGGAAACACTGAGTCAGAGCCAAGAGACAGTTATCAGAGGTTTGTGTACAATAGTTATTTCTTTTGAATTTTTCAATTGAAATAAATTATGATTATTTGTTTGTTATTGTTTTAAATTGTGTTTGCGCACAAGAATTTTGACTTCTCATTTTCTACTTAAAAATTTAATCGTACATTATAGTTTTAAATTGTGTCCGTGCACAATACTTTTATATTCACTGCTTTTACTAGCAAATTTATTTGGAGAAATGAGTTATGAATAATTTTTTATTGTTTTGGTTTTGGGAATATTATTTGGAAATTATTGTGTTGCCTACTTTGTAAATGGAAATTTTGAGATAAATTGTGTTTAGTGGTATCGGAGCAAAGTAGGGACGTCGATACATAACGCCTACGATTCCTGGGAACTCTCACGCGTGAACCCAGGAGCTTGCAGGGATGGCGATACGTAATGCCTGCAAGTGCTCTGATAAGTACACTATATTCCTCCCTCTTTGACTTGTCAGTCTGAGGTAAGTGTGGATGAGTACTCATTATTTAGCTAGCTTCCTCCCTCATTGATTTCGATTATTGGGGTGAGTGTGTCTTGTCGTGGTGTACAACACGGCATGTGTGAAAAAATTGTGTCATGACCTAAATTGTGTTATCGATTTGCAACACTGTATTCTTCAGTTATTTGATCAAATTGTGTTATTGATTGGTGAAACTGTATTGTTCAGTTATTTGATCAAATTGTGTTATTGATTGGCAAAACTGTGTTACTCAGTTATTTGATCAAATTTGTGTTATATGAACTTTGTAAATTGTGAAATAGAATTGTGAATCATTTGATTTGTGAATTGTCAATAAAAGATTTATATATCGCATTTCAAATTGTTATTGTGCACCACTGAGTAAATTTTACTCAGCGATAGCTTTTCATTGCTATCGCAGGTAGACAGACTGACAGGGTAGCAGACTAGGCTGCTAGTGCTTTAGTGAGAGATCATCGGGTATATTGAGTATACCATATTTTGCATTTTGTATTATAATGTATGTTTACTGTATGTATATAGTGTTCTTGATTTTGAGCAGTTGTAAATTAAAATTGTACATTGAAGTTGTAAAATAAATTGTAAATTATTTTGGTTTGTAAATATTGTGTTATATTTCTTTTATCTCAGCCTTTGAAAATACTAAAAAATTATTGTGGATTTGTGTTGATTAAATGTTAGAGTTGAGATTGAGAAATATATTTGAAGTGCTTTTTACAGGTTTTTGGAAGAACTGTTTTATTCAAAATACAGATGGAACTCCGTCAAAATTTTTATAGAAATTACTAATAATTCAAATGTGTTAGCTGTTTCACTTTAGTTCAAAAAAATTTTTTTAATACCTGTAAATAGTGCTCACCACTGTAAAAAGAAATAAGAAAAGTTTTAAAATCTCTTGTAGTGTATTTAATGGGTTATCAGTAGACGAAGTTGGTAATTCATTGGGTATACTACGGGATCATGTTATGCCTTACAGAGGGGTAGGGTGTGACAAAAACCATCAAATTCATTTACTTCCTAGGGCTGCCACAAATTGAAACTTCAACATATTCCAAGTTTTCTTTTCTTTTCATGCCATTTCAACTTAATCAAGCATGCTTTTCATGCTTATGAAAGATAAAGGGTATGGTTAGTGCACTAACCTCTTTAACCACTCTCTTGGCTTATTGAAACCTTAGAATTTTTTTCACTTTCTTCAAATTTCTTGGCAGCCAAACACTTCTCCTTGGTGTGGGTGTAATTTTTAGTAAAGGTGGTTAGGGCTTTTAGGGTGAGAAAGGGTGGGAATTCAAGCTTGGAAGCTTGAAAAATGGAAGAGGAACTCTTCCATGGTGGTGCGACAACTTGAGGAAGAAAGGAGCAGAATATTTTGTCAAGTTTTGGTCTTCCTTATCCCTTTTAATTTGTTTAATAAATTGTGATTGGTGGAGGAAATTTAAATGACATCATATGATGTCATAATTAGGTATTTTCCTTCATTTTCTTTTCTTCTTTTCTCTACTCATTTTTAATTTAATTTTCAGTAATATTTATTCATATTTTAGATCATAATAATTATTTACTTAACTGGATAAGTCGGTCAAAAATCATCTCTGAAGACGAAATGACCAAAATGCCCTTCGTTTAGCTTATTGAGGCAAAATTTTTCTAAGCTTTTTCTTGGCATTCTAATGCCATAAAAACCTCAATGATTCTTCTCTGGAGTCCTAAAAATTATTTCATAAATTTTCTCCCGAGTTTAGGGCTTCTAGTTGCGAGGACCGCAACTTCCCACTGGGTCACCCATCACTAAGGCACCGGCTCATTTAACTTGGTTGTATTTTATTTCTAAAATTTTTTTCTAAATTTTTCTTATTAATATTTGAGTTAATTATGGTTCCTCACTTTAGTTTAAATGTTTTTTTTTTCCAGACGTTCTAGCTGTCCAGACCGACACTGGTCACCGGAACAGTAGAATGTACGGAATTGCTACAATGAGGGTGTTACATGTTCATTGAATTTGCGTATAAAAAGTTATGCATTCTTTTATTGGTTATTCACCTTTTGAGATTGTTTATAGTTTTAACCTTTTAACTCCTTTAGATTTGATTCCTTTGCCTGTGCATTAGATTTCAAGTTTAGATGGGAAAAAAAAGGCTGAATTGGTTAAGAAGATTCATGAGCAAGTTAAATAGCACATTGAGAAAAGCAATGAGAAGTATGCCACCCAAGCCAACAAAAGTAGGAGGCGGATTATTTTTCAGCCTGGAGATTGGGTATGGGTGCCTATGAGGAAGGAAAGATTTCCTACTCAAAGGAAGTCTAAACATCATCCAAGATGTGATGGAGCATTTCAAGTGATAGCAAGAATCAATGACAATGATTATAAAGTGGATCTTCTAATTGAGTATAATGTCAATGCTACATTTAATGTTTTTTTTATCTTTCTCCTTATGATGTAGGTGAAGATTTAAGGACGAATCCTTCTGAAGATTCAAATATTTTGCAAGTTTAATTGGCAAGTACAACGGGTTTGCATCAAACAAGTTACAATAATTAAGACATAAGAATATATGTGTGTGTGTGTGTGTGCGTGCGTGCGCGCGCACGCGTGCAAGTGCATGCAATTAGCATGCTAGAAAAATATAAAAATAATATTAAAATTATAAAAACATTTAATATCCAATTTACAAATTGGTTGACCCGATTGTTGTAGGTCCAACTAGGAGGAAAAAAAACCGGTCCAGATTATGTATATAGACACATTGATATCTATCAAAAATTGACAAAATTAAATAATTAAACTATAGAAGCAAAAATATAGTTCTAGGATTATGCATAGAATTTCTAAAGAGTTTGCTTTACACCAAATACCTAACCTCCTGCAAATAAAACATAGTTTATATAGCAATAACCTCATTGATGGCCTCGAGTCCATAACTATTATTCACACTGACCATTTCAGGCCTACCAAAACATCTTAATTTAAGTTCATTCTCCAATTCTAGTTCAAGTACCTGACTTCAATTATTTTCAAAACTAAAAAATTCTATAAATACTCCTGAAGGTTCATTACATCACCCTTAATTTATCCCAATTCATTTCAAATAATTTTATATAGCCATAAATATTTAATTAAATTATCAGATTAACCTAGCATATAGGTAAAAATATATACTTTGTGTTTGAGTTTATCGATGTCGATTTTGCTATCAAGAATGCATCCAAAGTATCCAAAAAAGCTAGGATCACCTATGAGTATGACCACTTTCCAGGACAATATGTCAAACACCATGTTTTGTTTAGAAACTCTATGCTGAATCTCAATGGGGTATTGCTATTCGAGATGGAAAGAAGCCACTGGTCATGATCTTGAAGTCAGTTCGTTAAAACTTTGCTTTAATTACTATAGATTTGTTGATTTAATCTTGACCATCTGAAGGGCATGTTTGTCATCTAGTGTCTGGTCTAGGGGTGGTTGGTGTCAAAACAAAGCTGGCATCATGAGGAGTTCATTAATAGTATCAGGTCATCTAGTTGATGGCTAGAATAGCCCAAAAATGGTTGGAAAGCCACTACCTTTTTTCCTCTAATTTGTCAAATTCTAGTGACGACAAAGGATGATGCTAGTCGAAAATAGAAGCCCAAGGGGAAGGGAGTCCAACATCGAAGCAGTATTAGGTCATCGATGCAACCTCTCTCTCTCTATGTGTGTGTGCGTGTGTGTGTGTGTGTGTCTTTAGATCCTGTTGCATCTTGGTTGTCATTAGTCAAAGGTGGGGGTGGTCTCTAGCTAGATCTAATAATAAAGGAGGAGGGGGGGGGGGGGGGGGGGGTGGGTTTGGCCCGAAGATAGTTTGCATTTTCTTTCCTTTTTAAAAATAATAATTCATATAATTTTTCTTTTTTAAAAAAATAATTATATAAAATTGAAGTACCATCAAATAAAATATTTTCTATATTTATTTGAAATTTTAAGTCAATTAAAAAAAAAATAAAAGAATCTTCTTAATTATTTCAAGGAATACTTAATTATTATCTCTAATGCTAATTTTTCATCTTTTTCTTATTCTCATATTCATATAAATTACATCTTTTTTTCCCATCTATTTTTTATTTTTATTTTTATTTTTATTGTTCTCGTTTCATTCTCTATTATATAATTGACTTTGTCTTTTTTATTTTTATTTCTCATTATTTAATGATGTCCAAAACTTTTTTTTTTCCCTCTTATTAAATAATATATTATTTTATATGAACTTTTTATTTAAATTAAGTAAAATATTTTTCTTTGATCTCACTGACATATTCTTCTGGCTCCACTCCTTGTTAGACTTTAAATATGTGATAATGAAATAATCATACTTGTGAATCTACAGACATTGAAATACTTGAAGGACTGCTGCTAGCAATGTTCTTTTAGAAAATAAAATTATTTCTAATTAATAAAATAATAAAAAAATCTGTTTTTTCAATTGATAAAATGAATTGTTTAATTAAAATAAAACTTTTTAATCCAGAAAAAATGAAGAATTTAATAAAAAAATTTTTTAAATTTAGATGTTATTTTTTAATTAATTATAAATTTCCATGCACCTGTAACAAAATTTCTTAAAAAATTATTTTTTATTCATAACAATTGCTAACCTCATGGTAATAAGAGGGGGCCGTTTTATTGTTTTTTTGTTTTATTATTATTTTGTTTTATTAGAAAGTTAAATTATTTTGCTATAGAAAATAAGATAATTTAATAAAATTTTGTAATTTATCTTATATAGTTTTTTTAAATCAAATGTTTTTTCGTAAAATTATTAATTATAAAAATTTTATTAATTTGATAAAAAAATAAAATTTTTTAACATAAAAAAACATATATAATATTTTTTTAAAAATCTAATAAATAAATTATATATAACAAATTTTATTAAAAATATAGAAATTAACATATTACTTAATCATTATGGCAAATTGCGTTAAATTAAATTGTGCTGCACATAGCATTTGTAACAATTATGTTTTTTTCTTAAGTTAATAAGTTTTTCATAATTAATTATTTTGCGAAAAAATGCATTATTTATAAAAATTTTATTGAATAAATTGTAAAATTTTATTCAATTTTCTTATTTTTTATAAATATAAGTCATGTATTTATTTTTCAGAATCTATCAACAATTTAATATAATAATAATTTTTTATTAATCAAAAGTTTTGGAAGGAGATCTTTTTTTTTTCCAAATTGGCTTGATTTACCCATCGAAATATTAAAATAAAAAAAATTAACCTTATAAATAGTACTCATCCTTTTTTTTCAAAAAAAAAAAAAATTATCCTAATCTCCACGCTATTAATCTTTCCCACTTCTTCCATTTTTCTCTTTTATCACCTTTTCTCTACTTAATAAAGGTTATTATTCTGCTTTTTACCTCTAGTATAAAAATCATTAATTAAAGATTAATGCATTTAATACTTGTCACTTAATTAATTCTTATATATTCTATTTTTTGCCCAAACATAAAATTCACTTTTCACATTTTATATTTTTGCATTTTTTAGTTAAAATAACAAATTTTAATTTCTTTTTCTTTTTGCTAAAATAAAAGAAGAGTGATACAGCTTATGGGATAATATGGTCCATAATTTTTAATTTTTCAAAGAGTAATACATTTGATTAAATGCACTAAATTGAAATTACTTTTTTATTTGGACACTTGATTGAAAAAAAAAAAAAAGAGTTTAGAAAATGAATTATTAAATTTTTAAAAATTTAGACATCATTGATATAATTATCAAAAAATATTGCCCTCAAATAGCAAAATGAGAAATTATAAGATTTTTTTTTAAGTAGTCTATATATACGAAAAAGTGAATTTGACTATTAATAAATTTTCAATTATAATGAAGTGAGGACTATAAAGCTATGAATTTTTGAATTTCATTATAAGTATAATCAATTAAAAAGAAAATAAAACTTTTCTTGATAGCGATCTAACTAGTTAGTGAGACATAATAGCACCTATCATGATTTTTAAAATCAGATTGGATTGGTCGATCGGAATGGTTTAATTGAAAATTGAACTCTAATTTAATCTGATTTAATTTTCAAGTCTTAATTTCTAAAAACCAATATAAATTGATTTGAACTGATGAACTTAGTAGATTTAAACTGATTTTTCAATTCAGACTATTCAAACCAACTAGTCAATAAAAAAATTTTATTATGGGAGTAGCAAACAGGACCAAGCAAATTTTTTTTGAACCAAGCAAGCCACTAAGTCGCACAATCCACACCATTATTTTGTAATACTTTACACAATATATATATATCCCACTGTTTTGTAAAACTTTGACTATACATGTAATCCAATCAATAATCAATTTACCTACTATATAAAATTATTTTTTTATTAATTTAAATTACATTATATGAATTATCTTTTTGTATTGTTATTATATAATTTATTATGTTATATAACTTAATATATTAACATTTATTTTTTATTAGTATGACTAAATTTATTATTAAAAATTTTAATTTAAAACTTTTTTTATAAATAATAAATGTTATTATTTAAAATTTAATTAAATATCTAAATTGTTTTTTAAAAAATTACATATTAAAATTTAACTAGATTTGTGTTAATAATTATTTATAAAATATATAAAATCATTAATTGTGATGTTGTATTAATATTAATAATTTTATAATATGTATTTAAGACTATACGAGTTAAACATTGTTTCAATCTCAATTGAATTTTAAACTCTTAATTCTTTATTTTCATCGATTCAATGACCGGATTGAATATGAAAACTCGGTACCTACAGAGTTATTTCTTGGAGTTTCTTTTCTTGCCATTTCTTTTCTTGTCATAACACCTACCTAGGTTTGATCAATTAATTCACCATTTTCTAAGAGGGAGAAAATTATATTTATGTATTCTTAAGAGTATTTTACAATTTAATTTATGAAATATTATAAAAATCACAATTTAATATCTTAATCTTTCTAAGGAAAAATAAGTTAGGTTCTGAGGTATTTCACAAAACACTGACAATTAACCATAAATTGAAGCAGTCATTAACCTAAATATAATGGATTAAATTATTTCAAATATTATAATTATAAGGACTAATTTATTTTAAAAAGTGATATGTAATGGACTAAAATGTTACAGTTTTTAATTCATTAATAGTAAATTTTAATAATATAGTTGTGTTATTAATAAAAATATATTTTAATACTTAATTTATTTTTTTATTAAAAATAGAAAGTTAATCAATAATCTTTAACTAGTGATATTATAATTGTCTTTAAGATCATATTCTCCATTCGAAATTAATTATACAAGAAAATAAAAAAATAATAATAAAAAAGCTAAATTGTAATTTATTATACCACAACATTAAATTATAAATCACCTTGGATTTAAAGCCATGCAAACTTTCACCCGATCTTATAGGAAATGAAGAAAATTAAAGGCCAATGGAGGTGGATGGTATATAGAGAGCTCTATAAAGAATAAAGGCCAACATATTCCAAAACTTCGGCTCTGCCTACCATTTTATTTTGTGCGTACAACAGACAAATCTTCACATTCTATTTCATTGAGATGTTGCTTTCTTGTGGGGGACTACATTGGCTGCCTGTAAGTAGCTCCAGAGGGCAAATCTGTCATTTTAAGATTTCTGTTATCATGCCCTTTATTTTGAACAGCACACTGACATCATCCTTTTCCATCATGCCTTAAGAATAACCCTTCAGCAACTGGAGTCTACAGCTCAAAACATTGATTTGAAGGGGAACAGTTTAGTAAAATATAAGTTGGTTATAGATATATACAGAGAGGATAAGGCATATAACCAAGCATTCTTTTCTGGGTATCTAGTCAACTTAAGAAGACAAAGCAATAATTAAAAAATAAATGGGAAAAATACTTGCTTGTGATTGGGCTGTTCATTCATGATCGATTAGGATTTAGATCCTGCTTTAGTTTACAAGCTTTCATAAAAAAATTAAATTTATATCGAACTTTTCGAATTTCCTTATATATATGTATAAAGATAAAGGTATTGGCGGCTTGTTAATGACACATAATTAATAAGACCATTGAATAAAGAAGATGTTGGAAATTAGAAATAAGAATGCCAAAATGAAAAAAATGCTTAGAAAATGTGCGATTTCCGGTCCAACAAAGGATTAAAGAAAAGAAGTGTTTTTCTGGTGGCATTTCCTATCCTATCTTGGCAAAAGATTTATATACCTAAAATGCAACTTGTAATAAAAAAAAAAAAATCGTTATCATTAAATGAAAATTTAAACATTAAAAATTAAAGGAGAAATTTACCTCCAAAATATTTAATGATAATTATAATAACTCATCATTAAAGAAACATTGAGAACAATATGAAATTCTTAATTGAAGGTATGCACATCCAATGGGCTCTATTTAAATAAGCTTAAAATATAAGGTTTAGAATTTTATTGTTATAAGAGCTCCTTATGAGTAGATTTCTTATTGTAATAAATATTGCATGGATCAATTCTCTTTACTTCTACTGCTTGAAGTATTGCAATAGGGTAACACAAGTTGACACCAAATAGGAAAATAGAGCCATATATAAACCAAAAAAGAGAAAAAAAAGTTCTGCATTCTTTGGCATAATTTCAATGACACAAAGGGGAGGAAAAGGATATTTTCTTTGTGATTTTATATTGGTATTTTTTTCTTGGTGTGATTTTGGTCCTATCAAGGTGCTTTCATCAAGTGTTTTATTTTTTACAATTTCTTTGAGAATTATTTGTAATCCAGGTACATTTAGAATGTGAATTTTATGTTTAATTCGTAGGTAACATGTGATTAAATTAATATGCTTGATCTAATATGGTTATGGCCATATTGATTTTTCTAACATTGATATCAGAGCCATTTTCTTGTTTTCGTAGTCTAAATATGTTAATCAGCATGTTAAACACATGCTAGGGTGATTAGAATTAATTATGAGATTTAATTTTGCAAATCTGAATTTATCGAGACATGTTTAATATGCCTACTTTGAGCAATTATGTCATGACCCGATTCCATGGGCAGGATCGGCACTAGGACTTGGGCCAGCATAAAGTCTTCAAGGCTCATAGTTAGCCTCACTACTTCTAAACCCATAATCAGACCCAAATCTAAGGCCCAAATACAGAACAAAATAAGATAAAATATTATAAATTATTTTGGCCCAACTCAACCTGATAAGAAATCTATAGCTAGGGGAGTCCAGCTCAACCCTAATACCTAGCATGCACAACCATTTAATACCATCACTATTCACTAATTAATAAAATATATTTATACATCAGTGTCACGAAGGAGTTCTAATATTTAAATCAATAGATAAATAAATAAACACAATGAAAACTACTAACTAAGAAGCACCACAACCAGCGGAGAAAAAAATGTAGGTTAGAACGGAAAATAAACTTACTCCTCCTGCATTCTGGAAAGAAAAAAAAAATTTGAACATGAATGAGCATTTGATTCATAGAGTTTAGATATTGGTTATAGGTGTAATTTCTATAACTACCAAAAATTAGTGCAATTCTACTATGAAATGCACATCCAACTCATATAACAAACAATTCACCTAATATTCGTACAAGAAGATAATTTGGAGCTACTCACTCACCCAGTGTATTACTTAAATATATAAATATGGGAACTAATCCTCTATACAGCTTTCTCAATTTAAAACTCACTAGTGAGCTCAACTAAAGCTGGACTTTCGCTTAAATCCAAGTGCAGAGGCCAGCAAGATCAACTCAAAGTCATGCCTCACCCTGATTGTCCATATCCATAAGGACCGAGTTCCAGCAAAACTCACTCAAGCTGCGACTACTCGTCCAATCCGTATCCATTATATACCATATATAACATACACATACACACAGCTCCAAATTATCTTCAAGGTGACAAATATAAATAATTATCAACAAATAAATATGCAACAAAAAATGCCCCTAATATATTTTCACTAATTATATGCATAATTAAATAAATATTTATGAAAATACATGAGCATACTAGATATATAAATGATACTGAGATTATAAAAAATAACAAATATCTAACTCACAGATTGGTTGACCGGACTACAGCTGGTCCGGTTAGAAGGAAGAATACTGGCCAGCACTGATCACCTATATAGATACACTGACCTCTGTCAAATTATTGACAAAAATAATTAATTTAAACTAAAGAAGTAGGAACTAATCCTAGGTTCTTGCCAAAATTTTAGTAGTCTCTCCTATAACTTGGCTTAACCACCTGCAAGAAAACTCAGCAAAAATCAACACATAGGGCCTCAAGCCCAAAACAACAGTATCATATGCCCATTCGAGGCTTACAAGAACCTAATCTAAGTCCAAACATCCAAATTCCAACTCTGATCGCTAACTCCTTTACAATCCAAATAATTATTTCTAGCACTTCAAAAATTATAAAAATATTTCTGGAAGTCCTCTACATCGTCCTTGTATTAATTAAATTTATTTCATTTAATTTTACTCAACTAAGAATATTTTATAGTTTTAACCAGCTAGTTAGCTTAATCAAGGCAAAATTTTCACAACTTGAGTTAGGGATTACCTTTGCAAAATCTGCTACTTGGAACACATCCAGAACATCTAAAAATGCTAAAAACGACTGTAAATATGACCACCTATTGGGACAGCCCACCTGACACTCAGATCGGACTGAAAACTTGGTCCTGAGTGTCGATGAACCATTACCGATCTGATAGCACCTAAAAGAAGCTCATAAATTATTAATAATTATCATATAATTATATTTAATTTACAGACATCGAAAAAGCTTGAAAATCTCACCAAGTAATCTGGACCATTTGATGATTGCCTTTTCCAAACGGTGTCTAATTAGAGTAAAGTTGGTTCCATCTCGAAGGTTTAGTTGCTTTGAGTGCAATGGTGGTCTCGGATCGCTGATCTGATTATTGGATCTTCTGGAAACTCACCAGAAATCCCACTACCACTACTTTCTCTCTGCTCTTTCTCTCTCTTCAATTCACATTAGAAACTCCATTAAAACCAACATTTTTTGGTCGAAAAGGAACCTTGCGCTACTAGAAGTCTGCTATTGTCATCCCATGTATTCCATTCACTGGAGATGCCCGGAAATGCACCTAGAAAAAGGCTACTGTGCATGCACATTAGGAGCTGAATCGCTGCCATTTACCACTATTCTGGTTCCCCCATGGTCGCCAGTGGGTGCTTGGTAGGTGGAGGTGACTGGCTGATGTTGTCCTTGGCTGGTTTCCAAGAAGGAAGAGAAAGAAAAGGGGTGAGGGGTTTGGGACGCGGGGAAGAGAGAGAGAGGGGGGGGGGGTCTACTGGATTTTGAAAATGTTTTTTTTTTTTTTACTTTTAATTACCTTTTTAATCCTTGAAGTTTTTATGTTAATTCAAGTTGGTCCAGAGTACACAGGTAGTCTAATTAAATTAAATAATAGTAAAAGTATATGAAATAACATTTTATAAATAATAATAATAATAATATACTTAAAATAATAATACCCACTAAAATTGTATAGAATCAAAATTCAATTTAATAATAATAATAATAATAATAATAATAATAATAATAATAATAATAATAATAATAATACATGTAAATAATATTCCTTTTAAAAAGAAATGCCATCATTTAAAAATATATTAATTTAACATAATGAGTTAATATTAATAAATAATACCTTAATTAAAATATTTTATTTTAAGAAAAAATAATCAGGTTCTTACAAATTATATCTCTCTGTGTTTATATCCGTTATACATGATTTTTATGCCATTATGAAGTAGACATGACAAGCTTTTCATTGGTATATTATTTGTTTTTTGTGGATAAAAGATAAGAGAGTTAGGTTTATTCAAAGTTATCAAAAATTCACCCTAAATCTAGTATTAGGAAAGGTTGAAGGAAATCCTTTCTAATGAGTTTTCAATCGCGGTGAGGGTTTATATGTCCAAAACTTTAGAATAGAGTCCTTATTTATTTTGGAAAATACCCAATCCAAACAAATCGAAAATATCATTTTTTTATTATTTATTTAATAAAAAAAGAAAAATATACAATTGATATTTTTTGGAAAAATAGTTTTCTGAGGGCTTTTTTAGTGGAAAAAATTCCTACAAGGTCTTAAAAATATTTTAAAAATATTGGTGATTAAAAATTTAATGTATGGGACATTTTTTATTTTATTATTTTTTGGATTTTTTGATAATTATTTTAAATTTATTTCTATAAATTACTTTAATTATTTAAAAATCATATTAAAATGTCCAAAATTATTTAGATATTATTCTAAATTATTTTCACTTGCCCGGAATATTTTTATCAATATTTTTTTATATTATTTTTTTGAAAAAATAAATATTTTATTTGTACCTTAAATTCTTTCTGTATTTGTAAAGAAATATGGTTCGTCTTGTCAGAACCCCTATCGGGATCTTTATTGCTCAGCAAGGGACTAGAGTAGATAGAATGGTTAGAGATCTAATCACTCTGGAGATGGATCCTAAAGATTCTTTTAATGATTTGGAGCATCTTATTAATCACATTGTTAGGGTGAATTCAAAGATCCAGCCAATTATTTGGGCGGGAGGTCTCTTTCGAAAGAGTAAGAGATATAGGACACTAAGAGCAGTTTTACCTAACCCTAAGTTAAGAGAAATTTTAGGTTTCACTTGTGAAAGATAGATAAAAACAATGTCGGGTGTTATAGGCATCTATTAATGGAATTCATTAAGGAATACCAAAGTTGAATAGCTAAGAAGATAGCATGTCTCTAACTTGGTTTGTCTATAAGAGATGGAAAAAGAAAACACTAGCCAAGAAAATGTTGTCTAAGGTTGACAATGTATTGAATTTTAAGTCGAATAAAAAGTTGGAAGAATCTTTGCCAGTATCAAGGATCTCCATCATCCTTTAAAATATATTAAGATTACTAAGGAGTATTTTTTTTTTTTGCGATATTCTTTATAATTGTGAACATTTTATTTTAAAATAGTAATAAAAATATTTATTATTTATTTTATTATTTCATTGTTGTAACACCCCTATGTTCGGTAGTGCGTACTACTGTTTCGGTGACCAGTGTTGTCCGGACAGCTAGAATGCCTAGAATTACACTTCGAGATGAGTGAGGAGACATAAAATAATGAAATACAAGAAAAGAAAATATAAGAAAAACAAAGGAAAAATAATAGTAAATAAATGCAATCAAGTTAAGCGAGCCGAGAACCCTAGCGATGGGTGACCGCACCGGGAAGTCACGGCGTGGACCGTTGACTAGCCCTGGACTACGGGGAACCCTGGAAAATATTTTTAGGACTTAAATAGACTCCTATTGAAGTATAAATATCATTAGAAATTGTCACGACCCAACCTATGGGCCGGACCGACACTAGGACCTGGGCCAGCCTAAAGCCACCGAGGCCCGTAGTAAGCCTAACTGTTCATTAACCCAACTCTAAGGCCCATTTGGGCCCAATATCAAGAAAACAAACGGACAGAGTCCGGCCATAAAATGGACTTTCTAACGGGGAGTTTTCGACTCACCCGACCTGTAAACACAATAAACAATCCATTGGGGAGCTCAGCTCACCCTCCACATACTCATCAGCATAAAAATATATGGGAGCTCAGCTCCCTCATCTAATCCATCCAACATGCATAGAATATTAAGTTTACAGGTCCAAAAATAATAATTTAGTTTACAGAGCCAATTCAAATAAACATTTCTAACACATGCGGAAATTCTAAGATTTAACAAGTTTATACAAACATAGTAATCGACCTGCGAGGGAGAAAGCAGGTTAACCTCAAAAAAATATCCTCCTGTGGCCTGTAAAAATTTTTGAACAGGAGTGAGCGTTCGACTCAGAGAGTAAAATATCAATTTTAACCATAATCTCTATAACTATCTAAAACTAATGCAACCTGTGGAATGAAATGCAACATCAGCAATAAATTCACATCATAGCATCAAAAAGGTAATTTGGAGCACTCACGCACCCTGTAACATCAATCATAATATATGGGTGATCCCTATCTGACTCTCTTAAATCCAACACAGTGCCTGAAGAACTCGGCTCGGACTTCCACTTAATAACCAAATCGAGGTCCCAAATGAAGAACTCAAGCCGTGACTACCTCGAAGGATCGGGTCCCAGCGAAGAACTCAAGCCGTGACTACCCGTCCTATCCATAGTCCACACCACATCACACGCACGCCAACGCACGCACACTGCTCCAAATTACCACAACAACACTCATGGCACGTTAACAGTTATGAATGCAACATAAATCGTGCCTAGAGTTTAACTACATAAATATATATGCATATAAGTGATGCATGGGCATGCTGAATATATAATAATATCGAAATTACAATTAAAATTAATATTTTACTCACAGACTTGACGACAATCACTGTGGCGGCTGGGCGGAGGAAGAAGGCTTTCCCGGCTCACCTGACAATTTTATTACAATCATTTAATAAATTTGACTCAATACAAACAAAGAAAAAGACCAATACGTCCTAAGTCGTGCCGAAAATCCGGCAGAGTCTCCCCTATACCTAGGACCTATCCAACCTGCAAAAAGGGCTCAAAACACACTTTTATATTCACAATCCATATGTCCACAACTCAATCACATCACACAGCCCCTCCTGGGCCCACCAATTCAATCATCCATCACAACATGTAAAATTTCAATTTAGTCCCTATAATTGACCATTTTTGCAAACACTGCCCAAATAAGCTCTAAAAATTCTAAAACTTTGCCCTGCGGTCCTTAGCAATATTATTAAGCTATTACAAGAAGAATCATAATTTTCTAAGCAACCACGAATATTTTATGGATTTTTAATCCTATTTAAGCACTAGAAAATTACGAAAAAGCAAGGTTCGGGTTTACCTTTGCCAATTCCGACTTTGGGAACGCGCTCGGGACGTCTGACAATGGGGGGCTAGCCAAAACCTCGGTCCAATTCGGAGACTTTTCCGGTAACGGGTCTGTCTGGCCGGAATTTCGCAGACCCGGTCAACTGTCGAATTTCCGCGAATCGAGGATACCTACACGAAGCCCATAACACGGGGGTTAGTACATAAATTTTTTCAGAATTTTCTAAGCTCATTAAATGCTCGGAAAAACACTGTGAAGTTTCGTGGAACCCACCGAAAAACGGTGTCGGAAAAATTTGAAATTTATGTCGCCGCGAAGCTCTCGACGAGTGGAGCGTGCTGGTACCCTCGGTTTTCTCGTGGGATTCACGGTTTTCGAGAAATCTAGCCCAAAAGTCGAAATGGGCTGAAATCTTCCCGAGAAAAAATCGGACAAACCGCTCGATGGATTTCGGCGTTCTTGGTGTCTATGGAAAGCTCTCGCCGAGTAGATGATTTTAGACACAAGATCCGGTCCAATTGGTTGCCGGATCGGCCGGATTTTGGCCGAAGAAGCCGAAACGCCGCGCGCACGAGGGAGGGGATTCGCGCGTTTCCATTGCTCGGCGGGCGGCGCCGGGTGGCAGGGTGGCACGGCCTACCGGGTGGTGGGGAGGTGGCTGGCCGGCGGCAGGGGAGGGAGGAGAGAGAAAAGAGAGAGAGAAGGAAGAGGGAACGTCGCGCGCGGGAGGAAGAAAAAGAGAAGAAGACCGGTCCGATTCGACCGGTCCGATCCGGTCCGGTTCGATTCGGCCGGTTCGATTCAGAATACAAAATTTTAAATTTTTACTCTGCCTCGGGACCGAAAACGAGGTCCAAAAATTCCGAAAAAAATTTCAGAAAACTCAGAAAAATACGTAGACTCCAAATATATTTTTAGTTTTGCCACGTGGTCTTTAAATTAATTTTTAAAAATCATCAAAGTTTATATTTTCGAAAAATCGAACCCGATTTTTAAAATCCGAAAAATCTCAAAAAAATTCCTAAAATTTAAATAAAATTAAAATACCAAAAATGCTCATAAAATTTAAAATTTTGGGGTGTTACATTCTTCCCCCCTTACAGAAAATTCGTTCTCGAATTTTACACAAGGCAGAATAAAGCACATGATTACACATTGAACAGATAAGGGTACTTGCTATGCATGTCCCGTTCTGACTCCCAGGTGCACTCTTCCACTGACTGACTCCTCCACAAAACCTTAACCATAGGGATATGTTTCGATCTCAGCTGTCTCACTTGGTAGTCCACTATGGCTACAGGCTGCTCCTCAAATGTCAAGTTCTCTTTTAGCTCTATCACATCCGGCTGCAGTACATGAGAAGGGTCGGGAATGTATTTCCTGAGCATGGAGATGTGAAACACGGGATGAACGTGAGAAAGGTTGGGTGGTAGCTCCAACCGGTAGGCGACTGCTCCAACTCTATCAGTAACCTCAAAAGGTCCAATATACCGAGGTGCCAACTTGCCCTTCTTTCCAAATCTCATGACTCCCTTCATTGGAGAAACCTTCAGGAATACATAATCGCCCACTGCAAACTCCACATCCCTCCGTGCAGTGCATAACTCTTACGCCTACTAAAAGTGTTTTGATCGTTCACGATTAAAGGAACTACCTCTGAAGTGTACAGCACTAGGTCTATATCATGCACCTTCGCTTCCCCCGTTTCTGTCCAACACAGAGGAGACCTACACTTTCTTCCATATAGTGCCTCATAGGGTGCCATCCCTATCTTTGGAATAATGCTTGTTGTTGTAGGCAAATTCCACCAAAGCTAGCTCATCCCATTGACCTCCAAAATCCAAAACACTCATGCGAAGCATGTCTTCGATGTTTGGATTGTCCTTCAATTGTCCGTGCATGCGAGGTGGAAAGCCGTACTGAAATTCAACTGTGTGCCAAGTGCCTCCTGCAATTTTCTCCAAAACCGAGAAGTGAACTGGGGCCCTCTGTCAGATATTATGGAAGCTGGAACTCCATGCAATCTGACTATTTCGCGAATGTAGAGTCGGGCGTACTGTGCCACAGAATATGTAGTCTTCACAGGCAAAAAGTGAGCTGATTTGGTTAGACGGTCCACAATTACCCATATCAAATCATATCCTCACGTGGTACGAGGCAACCCAGTCACAAAATCCATAGTGATCATTTCCCACTTCCATTCTGGGATAGGGAGCTCTTACAGCTTCCCTGACGGTCTCTGGTGTTCAAACTTCACCTTCTGACAAGTCAAGCACTTGGACACAAAGTCTGCTATGTCTCTCTTCATGCCATTCCACCAGTAGCTATCTTTCACATCATGGTACATTTTAGTGGAACCTGGGTGGACACTGTACAGTGTATAGTGTGCCTCTCGCATGATTTCATTCCTGAGGTTGTCCACATCGGGCACTCATATTCTAGAACCTTGCACTAGGGCGCCATCATTGGCAAATCCAAACTCACCACCTTCACCTTGCTGTACTCTTTCTATAATCTTCATCAGTTGTTGGTCTCTGTGCTGGGAAACTCTAACTCTGTCCCTCAAGTCTGGCCTCACTGAAAAGTGAGCCAACAATACCCCCTCATCTGAAAGATCTAGGATTAAACCTTGATCCATCAACTCATGTACCTCCTGAATAAATGGTCTTTTCTCTCGAAATGTGCGCTAAAGCGCGGAAGATTTTCTCGCTCAAGGCATCTGCCACAACATTGGCCTTCCTGTGGTGGTACTTGGATGGTGCAATCATAGTCTTCGTAAGCTCCATCCATCTCCTCTGTCTCAAGTTTAAATCCCTCTGTTGGAAGATGTACTTCAAGCTCTTGTGGTCGGTGTATATCTCGCACACTTCACCATACAGATAGTGTCTCCAGATCTTTAGTGCAAAGATTACAGCCGCCATTTCCAAATCATGGGTGGGGTAGTTCTACTCATGCCTCTTCAGCTGCCTTGAAGCATAAGCCACTACCTTTCCATTCTGCATCAAAACACACCCTAGGCCAACTCTGGAGGCGTCACAATACACGGTGTATCCTTCACCACTCACAGGTAGTGTCAACACGAGCGGTGGTTAGACACTCCTTAAGCCACGGAAACTCACCTCACGATCATCTGTCCAAATGAATGGAACATTCATCTGGTCAACTTAGTTAGGGAGCCGCTATCTGGAGAAATCTTGTACAAAACGCCTATAGTAGCCAGCTAAAACCAGAAAACTTCGCACCTCGGTGGTATTTGTAGGCCTAAGCCAATCAGTTACAGCTTCAATTTTCTTGGGATCCACTTGAATGCCGTCACTAGAAACCATGTGTCCCAAGAATGAGATGCTTTCTAGCCAAAATTCACATTTAAAAAATTTGGCATATAGCTGGTGCTCCCTCAAAGTCTGCAACACCATTCTCAAGTGCCACACGTGTTCTTCCTCGGTCCGAGAGTATGCCAGAATGTCATCTATGAATACGATGACAAAACGGTCCAAAAATGGCTTGAACACCCTGTTCATCAAGTCCATGAAGGCTGCTGGTGCATTAGTGAGTCCAAAAGACATCACCAAGAACTCATAATGACCATATCTTGTCCTGAAAGCCGTTTTGGACACGTCCTCATTCCTGTTCTCAACTGATGGTAGCCTGATCGCAGGTCTATCTTGGAAAAGAATCTAGCTCCTTGGAGCTGATCAAACAAATCATCGATCTGAGGAAGTGGATACTTGTTCTTCACAGTCACCTTGTTCAGCTGTCTGTAGTCGATACACAACCTCAATGACCCATCCTTCTTTCTCACAAATAGAACAGGAGCGCCCCAAGGTGAAGTGCTCGGACGTATAAAACCCTTGTCCAAAAGCTCCTGTAGCTGCTCCTTTAGCTCTTTTAATTCTGCTGGTGCCATCCTGTAAGGTGGCATTGAAATGGGGTTTGTACCCGGCACAACATCAATGCAAAACTCTATTTCCCTTCCTGGTGGCAACCCTAGAAGCTCCTCTGGGAAGACATCCATAAATTCTCTGACAACAGGAACATTTTCCATGCTGACACCTTCTACAGATGTATCTCTCACCAATGCCAAATACCCTTGGCATCCATGCCTCAACATTTTTCTAGCACTAATTGCTGACACCAAATTATATGGAGCCATGCTCCTGTCACCATCAAAGCTAAACTCTTCCACACCAGGTATGTGGAAATACACCTTTTTGTTCCTGCAGTCTAAGGTGGCATAATGAGTTGCCAACCAGTCCATCCCCAGGATTACATCAAAATCCATTACTGGTAGAGGAACCAAGTCTGCTGGGAGGATCTTTCCATCCACTACCACTGGGCTACCCGGAAAAACCATATCTACATCTATGTTGTCACTAAGTGGGGTAGCTACTGACAAAGGGCACTCTAAAGTTGTAGGGTTTCTACCTAACCTCATGGCAAACACAGGGGAGACAAATGAGTGCGTAGCACCCAGATCTATCAAAACACGAGCCTCATAAGAACAGACCAGAAGAATACCTGCCACAACTGCATTGGAAGCCTGAGCATCCTGGTGGGTCAGGGTGAAAACCCGAGCTTGACCCCTACCCTGAGTTGCAGAACCTTGATACTGACTTCTACCTCCTGATCTGCCTCCAAATCCACGTCCCCCTTGTCCTCGGCCCTGTTGGCCATCGGCCACTGCCATGTTGGAAGTACCGGATACAATCGCGAGAACATTTGCATGAACCACGTGACCCCATCGTGGCTCGTTGAACATGGGGCATTCCTAGCAAAGTGACACGTTGGCCACACAGAAGCATACTCGACCCCATCAAACAAGGTCCTGAATGTCCTATTCCACACTTGTGCACGGTGCCAAAGAGGATCTGAACTGGACCAGGCTGCGTGCCGAATCGTGACCACCGCTGGATCCGCACTGGTGCGAATCCTCGTGGTTTGTGTCTAAAACCACTTCTCTTGTTCCTACTCTTTCCTCTGTAATTACTCTGGCCACCACTATCCGGAGTACCCATTTGGGGAACACCGGTAGAACCCTTTGCTCTGTTTTTCTTTGCTCTTCTGCTGTCATCCACAGCATAGCTAATCTCTATCTGTCTGGCTCGATCAACTACCACGTCAAAAGACTGATCAGACATCATGGCCAGGTTTGCATACCTCCTGTCAAGCCCCTTTAGGAATCTTTTCACCTTCATAGTCTCTATAGATACTGCTGTAGGGGCATATCTACTCAATTCTAGAAATTCTGTAGCATATTCATCTACAGACCTGCCATTCTGTCTTAAGGCCTCAAAGGCCCACTGCTTCTGATCTCTGAAGCTTTCTGGCACAAACCGATTGATAAAAAGTTCCACAAACTGAGCCCATGTCAAGCCCTCCATCCGGGGTAACACGTAGTCATTCATCCATTGTCTAGGCATAGGCCCCATGACATGCTGCATACACTCTATCAGTCTTCTATCAGTCAACTGTAATTCTGTTCCTGCCTGTCTGCAGGAATCCAAAAACCAATATGCATCGTCTGACACATCATAAGTACCAGGCACCAACTTCTTGAAATTTATGATCTGTTTGTAAGGTTCCCCTCTTGGTGCGGTGGACTGCTGCTGCTGTGGAGGGTGGACCATATACTGCGCCATCATGTCGATGGTCCTCTGCAAACTAGCTAGAGTAGCTGCCATGGGGTCCATGGGACCCTATGCCATGAAAGACTGTTCCTGAACTGTGGGCAGCTGCTCTTCTACTTGAGCAGCTCTAGGCATCCTACCCCGCCTCCTCGGGGCAGGCGCCTCATCCTGTGCTGACACCTCGTCAGGCACATCTGGTTCTGGTGTAGTGGCAGCTCTCCTGCTTCTATGCATTTTCCTGAAATTCAGCAGTATTAGCCCACAAAATTCAAAACTGCACATTACATAGCTCTATAGACTCATGTTTACACACAATATATGAAGCAGAAACTAGAAGCAAAGACGACAATGCAAGACGAATGTGGACCCTATTTTTCCGCATGTGACTCCTAGTAGACTCTTCCCAACACTTCAGACAAACATTCCCTAAGAATCTGGAGCCTAAGCTCTGATACCACATTTGTCACGACCCAACCTATGGGCCAGACCGGCACTAGGACCTGGGCCAGCCTAAAGCCCCCGAGGCCCGTAGTAAGCCTAACTGTTCATTAACCCAACTCTAAGGCCCATTTGGGCCCAATATCAAGAAAACAAACGGACAGAGTCCGGCCATAAAATGGACTTTCCAACGGGGAGTTTTCGACTCACCCGACCTGTAAACACAATAAACAATCCATTGGGGAGCTCAGCTCACCCTCCACATACTCATCAGCATAAAAATATATGGGAGCTCAGCTCCCTCATCTAATCCATCCAACATGCATAGAATATTAAGTTTACAGGTCCAAAAATAATAATTTAGTTTACAAACCCAATTCAAATAAACATTTCTAACACATGCGGAAATTCTAAGATTTAACTAGTTTATACAAACATAGTAATCGACCTGCGAGGGAGAAAGCAGGTTCACCTCAAAAAAAATCCTCCTGTGGCCTGTAAAAATTTTTGAGCAGGAGTGAGCGTTCGACTCAGAGAGTAAAATATCAATTTTAACCATAATCTCTATAACTATATAAAACTAATGCAACCTGTGGAATGGAATGCAACATCAGCAATAAATTCACATCATAGCATCAAAAAGGTAATTTGGAGCACTCACGCACCCTGTAACATCAATCATAATATATGGGAGCTGATCCCCTATACAGCTCTCTTAAATCCAACCTGGTGCCAGCGAAGAACTCAGCTCGGACTTCCACTTAATAACCAAATCGAGGGTCCCAGCGAAGAACTCAAGCCGTGACTACCCGTCCTATCCATAGTCCACACCACATCACACGCACGCCAACGCACGCACACTGCTCCAAATTACCACAACAACACTCATGGCACGTTAACAGTTATGAATGCAACATAAATCGTGCCTAGAGTTTAACTACATAAATATATATGCATATAAGTGATGCATGGGCATGCTGAATATATAATAATATCGAAATTACAATTAAAATTAATATTTTACTCACAGACTTGACGACAATCACTGTGGCGGCTGGGCGGAGGAAGAAGGCTTTCCCGGCTCACCTGACAATTTTATTACAATCATTTAATAAATTTGACTCAATACAAACAAAGAAAAAGACCAATACGTCCTAAGTCGTGCCGAAAATCCGGCAGAGTCTCCCCTATACCTAGGACCTATCCAACCTGCAAAAAGGGATCAAAACACACTTCTATATTCACAATCCATATGTCCACAACTCAATCACATCACACAGCCCCTCCTGGGCCCACCAATTCAATCATCCACCACAACATGTAAAATTTCAATTTAGACCCTATAATTGACCATTTTTGCAAAAACTGCCCAAATAAGCTCTAAAAATTCTAAACTTTGCCCCGCGGTTCTTAGCAATATTATTAAGCTATTGCAAAAAGAATCATAATTTTCTAAGCTACCACGAATATTTTATGGATTTTTAATCCTATTTAAGCACTAGAAAATTACGAAAAAGCAAGGTTCGGGTTTACCTTTGCCAATTCCGACTTCGGGAACGCGCTCGGGACATCTAACAATGGGGGGCTAGCCAAAACCTCAGTCCAATTCGGAGACTTTTTGATGCAGTGCATGCGGCGAATTTATGAACCGGTCAACTGTTGAATTTCCGCGAATCGAGGATACCTACACGAAGCCCATAACACGGGGGTTAGCACAAAAATTTTTTCAGAATTTTCTAAGCTCGTTAAATGCTCGGAAAAATACTGCGAAGTTTCGTGGGACCCACCGAAAAACGGTGTCGAAAAAATTTGAAATTTATGTCGCCGCGAAGCTCTCGACTAGTGGAGCGTGCTGGTACCCTCGGTTTTCTCGTGGGATTCACGATTTTCGAGAAATCTAGCCCAAAAGTCGAAATGGGCTAGAATCTTCCCGAGCAAAAATCGGACAAACCGCTCGATGGATTTCGGCGTTCTTGGTGTCTATGGAAAGCTCTCGCCGAGTAGATGATTTTAGACACAAGACCCGGTCCAATTGGTGGCCGGATCGGCCGGATTTTGGCCAGAGAAGCTGAAACGCCGCGGGTGCGAGGTAGGGGATTCGCGCGCGGTTTCCGACCGTTCTGGGCAGCGGCCGGCTGGCTGGGGTGGCAGGGTGGCGGCGCCGGTCTGCTGGGGTGGCAGGGGGAGGTGGCTGGCCGACGGCAGGGGAGGGAGGAGAGAGAAAAGAGAGAGAGAAGGAAGAGGGAACATCGCGTGCGGGAAGAAGAAAAAGAGAAGAAGACCAGTCCGATTCGACCGGTCCGATCCGGTCCGGTTCGATTCTGCCGGTTCGATTCAGAATACAAAATTTTGAATTTTTACTCTGCCTCGGGACCCAAAACGAGGTCCAAAAATTTCGAAAAAAATTCCAGAAAACTCAGAAAAATACGTAGACTCCAAATATATTTTTAGTTTTGCCACGTGGTCTTTAAATTAATTTTTAAAAATCATCAAAGTTTATATTTTCGGAAAATCGAACCCGATTTTTAAAATCCGAAAAATCTCAAAAAAATTCCTAAAATTTAAATAAAATTAAAATACCAAAAATGCTCATAAAATTTAAAATTTTGGGGTGTTACATAAATATTAAATGAAAATTAAATAATTAGTACAAAGAAAAGTGAGAAATCGAAAAACGGACAAAACCCGGTGTTACCGAAAAATCGGGAATACAACCCGAACAGGGGCATTGTGGTCATTTGACATCCCGAGTTGTCTTTTGACCTAAATGTCCATTAAAAATAAATAATATTACACTTGGAAAATATAATGAAAAATTAATTTATGGGTACCTAATGTAAATAGTAAAAATGGAGGGTAAATTGACTAATTAACACATTTAAACATATAATATAGTTTATAATTGGTGAGTGGAGCACTAAGGATTATAATAACCATTAAATGGGCAGATTTCTCCACTAACTAACTCATTTTCTTCAAGCTCCCAACAATGGCCGATTGTCACTCCCAATTCTCCATGGAAAATTTTCCATGCAAAGCTTAATTCTCTCCCATTTTCAACATAAAACCATAAATTCTCTTCATTAAACTTGGTCCACACCCCTTGGGCAGATTATAGGGAACAAAAATGAAGAAATTTGGTGAAGATTTAACAAGCCCCAACAATAGGTAAGTGTTTAAATTATGTTTTTTCTTAAGTAAAGTTTATGCGAAGCTTGAGATAAAATGATTGATGAAGAAATTTTGAGTTTTTGGTGAGTTATGATGGTGTGTACTTTTGGCAGCCATGGAAACACCTTGAAGGCAGTTTATTTGTGCTTGTAAATGGTGAATTAAATGATTGATTAAATGTATATTGTGTAGGAAATTATTTGGGTGATGTATACTTAGTATATGTAAATGTAAAATGAAATTTAAAGCTTGGAAAGTAATGGAATGTAAGTGTACCATTGTGGTAGTTTGCTAACTCTTGAAGAATGCTGGAATTCATGCTTGGTTTATGGAATAATGATGTTAAAATGTGTTGGTTGTTATGGCAGTTTGAGTGTGTGTAAGGTGGTGTGAAGTGGGACATGTAAATGAGCATAAAAAGGTGATTGAATTGTTGTAAATTGGATTGAAAAATTCTGCACTTGTTGGTGTATGTTGAATGTAATTGTAAGCTGCCAAAATGACCTATAATGTGTTGTGATTTATGTTTAGGTTGTGGTACAACCAGAATTGGTTTGAATGTTAAGTTTGGTGAGTGTTAAAAGTGATGCTTGATGTGTATGCAAGAAATACAATAAGGCAGTTTGAGTTTTAGGCCTATAACTTTAAGTGTGTGGCTCCAATTGGTATGAGACCAATTGGAGGTGAAATTAGGCACAAAATGTGCCAACTTTCGTAAAGGAAGCTTGCCAAAATTCTGCTTGCAAGGTAGCTTGAAAAATGACCAAATCCGGATTAAGTGCAATTGAGGCCTGAAAATTGACCATTTGGGCAGCAGTTAGTGTTTAGGCCATATCTCACTCAAAACAGGTCCAATTGACCTGAAATTTTAACCATGAATAGTTAAGACCCATATCTACAAGTCTTATGAAGACACAAAAGCCCAGAAATGGCCGTAAGCAAGCCAAACAGCTTGCACAAGTTCGGGTCCAAAAACTGGCTGAACCTAAAATGACCTAAAGTGACCAATTTTGGTGCAATTTGACCAGCAATAGTAAAATGACCATAACATGGTCTACATAACTCAGAATGACCTGAAATTTTGCCCCGTATTCCATAAGACATAGATCTACAAGTTTGTAGTTTTGACCAAAACTCGAAAACTGAGGGAACTAGGTCGTCCGGCTAGGTCAAACTAGTATCCCGAAATCCAGCAAATTGCAAGAAAATGCAGTATACACGGAAATGAACTTGGTAACGTATACCAACCCTAAAATACTATCGAATGCGATATATTAATAACATTAAAATCTAAATTACCTAAAACACATCAAGGGTCGATATATTAAGTTGATTAAGCAAATAATAGCATTCAGTGAATTACTTATCAAGCATTATCGTCAGAGACAGTTTAAATGAGTACTGAAACACTTCAAATTGTGTTTCTCAGTTAGCAAAGACTCAGGAAAAGGGAAGGAAACACTGAGTCAAGACCAGGAGACAGTTATCAGAGGTTTGTGTGCAACAGCTATTTCTTTTGAATTTTTCAATTGAAATGAATTAAGACTATTTGTATTTTATTGTTTTAAATTGTGGAAATGTGTTTGAATGAATAATTATTGCTTGAAAAGCATTGTAAATGGTTTGAAACTATGAAAAATTGTTTGAATGATATTGATGGATACTTATTGATTGAAAAGCATTGGAAATGGTTTGAAACCACAACTATCATGTATATTGATTGTATTCCTCGCTAGCTTGACTAGTGGGACGAATTGAATTCCCTCTCTGGCTGAAGTGTTGAGGTGTGTGCCTGTTGAGGACGAATAGAATGAGTACTCATATTTTTGCTAGCTAGCTATGTTATTCCTCATTAGTCATCGACTTTTGGGACGAATTGAACTTTGGAACATGATTAAGCTGTGTGTGATTTATTGATTTGTATTATGAGATTGTGAAATGGAGTTAAATCCTTATTGACATTTATTGTCTTTTGAAGTTAACTATGTTTTGATCTCTGAGATTTATTATGATATTGTGTTAAATTCCTTCTGACATTCATTGTCTTGAATTTAACTATGATTTTACGTATCCATCATTTAAATGAATTATGAATTGTGATTTAAAGTTGTATTTGGTTAATGTTGTGCACCACTGAGACATTGTCTCAGTGATAGCTTTTTATTGCTGTCGCAGGTAGACAGACAGACAGGGCAGCAGACTAGGCTGCTAGTGCATCCAGCGAGAGATTTTCGGGTATAACGAGTATACCACATTTTGCACTTTGTACTGTAATGTAAGTTCACTGTATGTATATATTGTTTTTGGTTTTGAGTAGTTGTAAATTAAAATTGTACATTGAAGTTGTAAAGTAAATTATGAGTTATTTTGACTTGTAAAAAAATTGTATTATATTTCTTGTATCTCAGTCTTTGAAAAATCACTGTGGATTTGAGTTGAGAAATATGTTGTGTTGAGAAATATGTTGGAGTTGAGATTTGGAAATATATTGAAGTGCTTTTTACAGGTTTTCTGAAGAACTGTTTTATCCAAAATACAGATGGCACTCTACCAAAATTTTTACAGAAATTTCAAATAATTCAAATGTGTTAGTTCTATCACTTCAGTTCAAAAAGGTTTTTAACACCTGTAAATAGTGCTCACCATTGTAAAAGAAGTAAGAAAAGTTTTTAAAATCTCTTGTAGTGTATTTAATGGGTTATCAGTAGACGGAGTTGGTCATTTATTAGGTATACTATGGGATCATGTCATGCCTTACAGAGGGGTAGGGTGTGACATGTTTTAGTGGTATCAGAGCAAAGTTTTTAAATTTTGTTTTCACATGTTACTTGAATATTCTTTCTTCATAGTACAACTGCTCAATATCATTGTTTGATACATACAGTACATTTCATTATAAATATGCACTAACGGGAGGGAATCTCCTTGTGTTATTTGTTCAGGAGATCTAAAATCCATGCATTGACTATGGAAGAGGGTGATCGTTCAGTCGATCAATCTATTGAGGCTGAGGTGCAAGAGGATGCCCCAGGCCTACATAATGTCAGTGGTTCAAGAAGACCAAATTTCACAAGATCATAGCTTTCTGCTCACTCGCCAAGAGATGGCTGCAATGTTCCAACAAATGGCTGGTAATGTGCCTACTCAAGTCTCAATACAGACACCAGTGGTACAACCACAATCTCCTACTAGGCAGTATGACAAATTGATGAAGTATGGGGCTACAGAGTTTAATGGGACAGTAGATCCTCTAGAAGCTGAACAATGGTTAGAGAGGATGGATAGGGTATTCAAGAAATTGCATTGCACGGAGGAGCTCAGATTTGAATACTCAGTATCTTTGCCACAGGGGGATGCTTATGACTGGTGGAAAACCATTCCCCGATGCAGTAGAACTGCAGTGCTAACATGGAATGACTTTCTCAGTGAATTGAGATAAATATGTCCTCGATGCTTATGTAGACCGTGGTTACAAGAATTCCTAAGTCTTAAACAGGGAATGATCGGTGGCTGAGTATGAAAGAGAATTTTCTCGCCTGAGCCATTATGCAGTGAGTTTACTTTCTACCAGCAGGGAGAGATACAAGAGGTTTGAAACTGGCTTGAAGCCCAGTATCAGATTACAAGTAGTCGGGTTCAAACACACTAACTTCTCTGAACTTGTTTCTCAAGCCCTAGAGTTGGAAAGAATTGAGTTTGAAGCTGCTCCTGAGAAAAAGAAATCAGAGAAGACAGAGAAAGAGGGAAAATCTGTAGAATAGAGTTCTAGTGGTCCTACTGGAAAGAGGAAGAACTATGGGGGACATGGCAGAGGTGGCATGAAGTCTGGTAGGGGAAGATATTCAGGACAGAAGCCTCCTCTATCTGGTCAGCAGAGTACCAGAGGTTCCTACCCTCCCCGCCAATGTGAAACTTGTGGAAGAAATCATGGTGGGATATGCTATAAGGCTATTGGAGCCTGTTATAACTATGGAGGCACAGGACACTTTGCCAAGGACTGTACCAGTAGTCGCAGAGTTGGACCACCTCCTACTACTGCAGAAGGGTCAGTTCAGAGCTCTGTCACCAGAAGTTCACAACCACCCAGCAGAGGTAGAGGCAGGGGTAGAGGTAGCCCAGCAGGCAGCCAAGGCACAGTGAAACATTCAGAGCAAGACAGTGTTCCGGTCAGAGTCTATGCAATGAGACAGAAGGAAGAAGCCGAGACATCTGATGTTGTGGCTGGTACCTTTTCAACTTTTAACCAAGATGTGTTTGTGTTATTTGATATGGGTTCTACCCATTCTTATGTGAGTGCTAGCATCATTGATTGCATTGCTATTCCATGTACAAAAATGGACTTTGAGGTGTTAGTAACAAGTTCGCTAGGATAGGAGGTCAGGGTTAATAGGATGTATAGAGATTGTCCCTTGGTGATCCAAGGACACATGAAATGCCCTTCAGAGATTATGATATCATCTTAGGCATGGATTGGTTAGCTAGGCATCATGCCATGATTGACTGTAGGCTGAAAGAAATCTCCTTTTTGGGACATGTTGTGTCAGCTGAAGGGATCAAGGTAGATTCCAGCAAGGTAGAAGCTATCCTTAATTGGAAACCGCCCAGGAACATCACAGAAATTCGCAGTTTTCTGGGTTTAGCTGGATATTCCCGCTAGTTTGTGAAGGGGTTTTCTATGTTATCTTCTCTACTGACCAAACTGCTTCGGAAAGATGTAAAATTTCAGTGGACAGATAAATGTCAGCAAAGTTTTGATGAGTTAAAGAGGTGTTTGATTGAAGCTCCAGTCCTCACTTTACCTACTCAGGGTAAAGAATGCACAGTTTATAGTGATGCTTCTCACAATGGGTTAGGCTGTGTACTGATGCAAGATCGGAATGTCATTGCTTATGCATCACGCCAGCTGAAACCGCATGAGAGGAACTACCCAACACATGATCTGGAGCTAGCAGCTATTGTTTTTGCTCTGAAGATCTGAAGACACTATTTGTATGGGGAGAAATGCTACATTTACACAGATCACAAGAGCTTAAAGTACTTAAGCACCCATAAGGAATTGAATTTGAGACAGAGGAGATGGTTAGAACTGATTAAAGACTATGATTACTTAATAGACTATCAGCCAGGAAAAGCAAATGTGGTGGCTGACACCTTAAGTCGCAAGACTATGGCAAGTCTTAGAGTTTCTCCTTTGTCCATGGTATATGAATTGAAAGCACAGCATGCCAGTTTAGAGATTGATGATGAGGGACAGACAGTAGTTGCATGGCATGTACAGCCAGTGTTGATTGATCAGATCAGAATGGCTGCTCAGAGTGATGATAAATATCAGAAGCTATTGAAAGAAGTCCAGCAGGGTAAGAAACCTGAATTTTCTATGAAAGATGATGGTTTATTGCTACATCAGGGTAGAATGTGCATTCCTAGTGATGTGGAATTGAGACAAATCATTATGAAGGAAGCACATGAGTCTCCATTTGCTATGCACCCTGGTGGAACTAAAATGTACAAAGGGCGGAAAGAGCATTACTGGTGGATGGGTATGAAGAGAGATATAGCTGAATTTGTTTCCAAATGCCTAACTTGTCAGCAAGTAAAGGCCGAACATCAAGTTCCAGCTGGTTTATTACATTCTTTATCAGTACCAGGGTGGAAATAGGAACGGATAACTATGGATTTTGTTACAGGACTTCCAAGGACACAGAGTAGTCATGATGCAGTATGGGTTATAGTTGACAGATTCACCAAGTCTGCTCACTTTTTGCCAGTTCGGATGGACTATAGCCTGGAAAGATTGGCCAGATTGTACATATATGAGATTGTAAAATTGCATGGAGTGCCAGTATCAATTGTGTCTGACAGAGATCCTAGGTTCACTTCTAGATTCTGGGGTAGTCTTCAGAGAGTCCTAGGAACTAGATTGAACTTCAAAGACAAAGATTCCACCCACGCATGCATGGCCACCCGAGAGGGTTATTCAGATATTGGAGGATATGCTACGGGCTTGTGTGATTGAGTTTGAAGGTAGTTGGGATACACACTTGCCTTTGATTGAGTTTGCTTATAACAACAGCTACCAATCAAGCTTAGGGATGCCTCCATTTGAAGCTTTGTATGGCAGAAAGTGCAGAACTCCCTTATGTTGGGATGAAGTAGGTGACAGTAAGATGATTGGGCCAGAAATTATTCAGCAGATAGAGGAAAAGATCAGATTGATCAGAGATAGACTCAAGGCTGCATCAGACCGTTAGAAGTCCTATGTTGATCTGAAGAGAAGAGATATTGAATATGCAGTGGGTGATAAGGTATTCCTTAAAGTTTCTCCTTGGAAGAGGATTATGAGATTTGGCAGAAAGGGGAAACTGAGTCCTCGTTTCATCGGACCATATGAGGTTCTGGAAAGAGTGGGTCCTTTGGCATACCGGTTGGCATTACCTCCAGAGTTAGCAAGGATACACAATGTCTTCCATGTGTCCATGTTAAGGAGGTACAGATCAGACCCATCTCATGTACTATCAGTTGAAGAGATTGAGGTAAATCCAGACCTCTCATATGAGGAAGAACCCATAGAAATTCTGGCATATGAGGTGAAGCAGTTGAGGAATAAACAGATACACCTGGTTAAAGTGCTGTGGAACCATCATTCAGGCCAAGAAGCTATTTGGGAACGTGAAGAGGATATGAGGAGATAACACCCACAGCTGTTCAGAGACTAATGCCATGTAAAATTTCGAGACGAAATTTATTTAAGGGGGAGAGAATTGTAACACCCCTATGTTCGGTAGTGCGTACTACTGTTTCGGTGACCAGTGTTGTTCGGGCAGCTAGAATGCCTAGAACTACACTTCGAGATGAGTGAGGAGACATAAAATAATGAAATACAAGAAAAGAAAATACAAGAAAAACAAAGGAAAAATAATAGTAAATAAATGCAATCAAGTTAAGCGAGCCGAGAACCCTAGCGATGGGTGACCGCACCGGGAAGTCACGGCGTGGACCGTTGACTAGCCTTGGACTGCGGGGAACCCTGGAAAATATTTTTAGGACTTAAATAGACCCCTACTGAAGTATAAATAACATTAGAAATATTAAATGAAAATTAAATAATTAGTACAAAGAAAAGTGAGAAATCGAAAAATGGACAAAATCCGGTGTTACCGAAAAATTGGGAATACAACCCGAACAGGGGCATTGTGGTCATTTAACATCCCGAGTTGTCTTTTGACCTAAATGTCCATTAAAAATAAATAATATTACACTTGGAAAATATAATGAAAAATTAATTTAGGGGTACCTAATGTAAATAGTAAAAATGGAGGGTAAATTGACTAATTAACACATTTAAACATATAATATAGTTTATAATTGGTGAGTGGAGCACTAAGGATTATAATAACCATTAAATGGGCAGATTTCTCCACTAACTAACTCGTTTTCTTCAAACTCCCAACAATGGCCGATTGTCACTCCAAATTCTCCATGGAAAATTTTCCATGCAAAGCTTAATTCTCTCCCATTTTCAACATAAAACCATAAATTCTCTTCATTAAACTTGGTCCATTCCCCCTGGGCAGATTATAGGGAACAAAAAGGAAGAAATTTGGTGAAGATTTAACAAGCCCCAACAATAGGTAAGTGTTTAAATTATGTTTTTTCTTAAGTAAAGTTTATGGGAAGCTTGAGATAAAATGATTGATGAAGAAATTTTGAGTTTTTGGTGAGTTATGATGGTGTGTACTTTTGGCAGCCATGGAAACACCTTGAAGGCAGTTTATTTGTGCTTGTAAATGGTGAATTAAATGATTGATTAAATGTATATTGTGTAGGAAATTGTTTGGGTGATGTAAACTTAGTATATGTAAATGTAAAATGAAATTTAAAGCTTGGAAAGTAATGGAATGTAAGTGTACCATTGTGGTAGTTTGCTAACTCTTGAAGAATGCTGGAATTCATGCTTGGTTTATGGAATAATGATGTTAAAATGTGTTGGTTGTTATGGCAGTTTGAGTGTGTGTAAGGTGGTGTGAAGTGGGACATGTAAATGAGCATAAAAAGGTGATTGAATTATTGTAAATTGGATTGAAAAATTCTGCACTTGTTGGTGTATGTTGAATGTAATTGTAAGCTGCCAAAATGACCTATACTGTGTTGTGAATTATGTTTAGGTTGTGGTACAACCAGAATTGGTTTGAATGTTAAGTTTGGTGAGTGTTAAAAGTGATGCTTGATGTGTATGCAAGAAATGCAATAAGGCAGTTTGAGTTTTAGGCCTATAACTTTAAGTGTGTGGCTCCAATTGGTATGAGACCAATTGGAGGTGAAATTAGGCACAAAATGTGCCAACTTTCGTGAAGGAAGCTTGCCAAAATTCTGCTTGCAAGGTAGCTTGAAAAATGACCAAATCCGGATTAAGTGCAATTGAGGCCTGAAAATTGACCATTTGGGCAGCAGTTAGTGTTTAGGCCATAACTCACTCAAAACAGGTCCAATTGACCTGAAATTTTAAGCTTAAATAGTAAGACCCATATCTACAAGTCTTATGAAGACACCAAAGCCCAGAAATGACCACAAGCAAGTCAAACAGCTTGCACAAGTTCGGGTCCAAAAACTGGCCGAACTTAAAATGACCTAAAATGACCTAAAGTGACCAATTTTGGTGCAATTTGACCAGCAATAGTAAAATGACTATAACTTGGTCTACATAACTCAGAATGACCTGAAATTTTGCCCCACATTCCATAAGACATAGATCTACAAGTTTGTAGTTTTGACCGAAACCCAAAAACCAAGAGAACTAGGTCGTCCGGCTAGGTTAAACTAGTATCCCGGAATCCAGCAAATTGCAAGAAAATGCAGTATAAATGGAAATGAACTTGGTAACGTGTACCAACCCTAAAATACTATCGAATGTGACATATTAATAACATTATAACCTAAATTACCTAAAACGCATCGAGGGTCGATATATTAAGTTGATTAAGCAAATAATAGCATTCAGTGAATTACTTATCAAGCATTATCGTTAGAGACAGTTTAAATGAGTACTGAAACACTTCAAATTGTGTTTCTCAGTTAGCAAAGACTCAAGAAAAGGGAAGGAAACACTGAGTCAAGACCAGGAGACAGTTATCAGAGGTTTGTGCTCAATAGCTATTTCTTTTGAATTTTTCAATTGAAATGAATTAAGACTATTTGTATTTTATTGTTTTAAATTGTGGAAATGTGTTTGAATGAATAATTATTGCTTGAAAAGCATTGTAAATGGTTTGAAACTATGAAAAATTGTTTGAATGATATTGATGGATACTTATTGATTGAAAAGCATTGGAAATGGTTTGAAACCACAGCTATCATGTATATTGATTGTATTCCTCGCTAGCTTGACTAGTGGGACGAATTGAATTCCCTCTCTGGCTGAAGTGTTGAGGTGTGTGCCTATTGAGGACGAATAGAATGAGTACTCATATTTTTGCTAGCTAGGTATGTTATTCCTCATTAGTCATCGACTTTTGGGACGAATTGAACTTTGGAACATGATTAAGCTGTGTGTGATTTATTGATTTGTATTATGAGATTGTGAAATGGAGTCAAATCCTTATTGACATTTACTGTCTTTTGAAGTTAACTATGTTTTGATCTCTGAGATTTATTGTGATATTGTGTTAAATTCCTTCTGACATTCATTGTCTTGAATTTAACTATGATTTTACGTATCCATCATTTAAATGAATTATGAATTGTGATTTAAAGTTGTATTTGGTTAATGTTGTGCACCACTGAGACATTGTCTCAGCGATAGCTTTTTATTGCTGTCGCAGGTAGACAGACAGACAGGGCAGCAGACTAGGCTGCTAGTGCATCCAGCGAAAGATTTTCGGGTATAACGAGTATACCACATTTTGCATTTTGTACTCTAATGTATGTTAACTGTATGTACATATTGTTTTTGGTTTTGAGCAGTTGTAAATTAAAATTGTACATTGAAGTTGTAAAGTAAATTATGAGTTATTTTGACTTGTAAAAAAATTGTATTATATTTCTTGTATCTCAGTCTTTGAAAAATCACTGTGGATTTGAGTTGAGAAATATGTTGTGTTGAGAAATATGTTGGAGTTGAGATTTGGAAATATATTGAAGTGCTTTTTACAGGTTTTCTGAAGAACTGTTTTATCCAAAATACAGATGGCACTCTGCCAAAATTTTTACAGAAATTCCAAATAATTCAAATGTGTTAGTTCTATCACTTCAGTTCAAAAAGGTTTTTAACACCTGTAAATAGTGCTCACCACTGTAAAAGAAGTAAGGAAAGTTTTTAAAATCCCTTGTAGTGTATTTAATGGGTTATCAGTAGACGGAGTTGGTAATTCATTAGGTATACTACGGGATCATGTCATGCCTTACAGAGGGGTAGGGTGTGATAATTGTTCATTTTTATTTATTTATTTAGTTCCTGTGGGATTTAAATATAAGACAAGGAAAAACAATAAATTTATTATAGTATAAATTTATTAGATTCTTGAATTAAGAGTAATTTATGTAACACCCTCACATTGGACAGTTCCATACATTCTACTGTTTCGATGACTAAGGTCTATTTGGATAGCTAGAATGTTGAGAACCATAATTAAATTAAAGAGAAAAGTCATAAACTAAATTGATAAAGATAAAAAGAAGTTGGATAAAAATAAGAGAAACAAAGCACAATTGGTTAAATGAGTCGAAGGTCTCGGCAATGGGTGACCGACCCGGGAAGCGGCTGCGAACTCAGTTGCTACCCTAAATTCATATGGGACCTCATGAAATCTTTAGTTAAGGGATAATTATGAAATTATTGGGAACTAGAAAATCATGGAAATATAAAAGGAATAAGTATAATTAAGTGAATCAAGACTTTAGGACTCATCGGATATTATTAAAAGATGGGCTATAACCCGATGAGGGGCATTTTGGTCAATTCACTCTTAGAGGTGACTTTTGACCTAAATGTCCATTAAAATGCATGAGATTAAATTATTGAAAAAGAATTTAAAATAGGAAAGGTGTATGGAAAAAGAGAAAAGAAAGGAAAGGAATTTCCAATTTTAAAATTGATTTATGACATAAGAATGATACAAGCATGACACAATAAAAAAATTATCATTTTTATAAATTAAATTTTGATATTTAACTACATAAAAAGATGAAGACAAAAGAAATAATTAAACTAAAAATTGTCACCTTCTTCCTCCCATATGCCCGGCCACCATTACCGCCCTCTCTTCCTCCAATTTTCATGATCCTAAGCTTTGATGCCTCTACTTTCTCCCATAATTACCACTTAAAAATCCATAAAAACTCTAAGTTAGACCTTGATTATAAGATTGATAGCAAGAAAAGTTGAAGAAACTTGAAGATTATAAGAGTTGGAAAAGCTCCATTAAAGGTAAGTTTCTTCCCAAGTTAAATTAGTGTGTTGTCACTTAATTTGAGTTGAATTATGAAGAAATAGCATGTAGAATTGAAGAAATTATGCATGAGACTTAAGTGTGAATTTCAGCCAGCTGGGTAGGAGTAAGGTTTAATGTGTTTTGAATAAATTAAGGATGAATTCTAGTTTGTATGAGATGGTATATGTGATTAGCATAATAAAGTTGCATGGAACTGCATGAATTAGTAAGATGGAAAAATTAGGGTTTATGAAAATTAGGACTTTGGTGGTATGTTATGACATTGATGTTTATAAGGTTTAATTATGGTCATTTTATATGTTTTGATTGGGAATTTATGTGAATTGATCAAGGGAAAGAAAGGATTGGGGGTGTGTTGAATTGTAGGAATTCTGGACCTTAGAGTCTAGCAGCTTTGAATGGGTTTAACTTGAGCTACATAGCTCCAATTGGTGTGAGGCAAATTAGAGATGAAACCTAAGACATAATGCTCCAACTTTCATGAAGAAAGTCTGTCCAGAAATTGACCATAAGTTACCCTAAAATTTTCTTGAATCCAGATTATAATTCTGGACCTGACAAAAAAAAAACCAAATAAACAGTATATCTTTAATTAAGCATAACTCACTCTAGACACCTCCAAATTAGGTGATTCTTGAACCAATGGAAACTTAAAACATTGAAGAACAATTTATGAAGATCATAAACCCGAATTATGACCTTAACTTGGTCACATTGCTAAGCAAAATTAGTCCATCAAATTTGCTTGATTCTGGACTAACTTAGAAATCCTGGACAAATGGCCATCCAACCAATTTTGGAAAAATTGCCATAACTTGGGCTACAAAACTGCAAATGTAGTGATTCAAAAACCAAAATCTTCATAAGACCTAAAACTGCAGCTTTAATGTTTTGGCCAGAACCCAGATCCTAAAGGAACTTAGGGAAATTGTTAGGAAAATTCAAGAGCTCTAATCTTGGAATTCTTGCATTTGGAGTGATTAGCCATTTGACACCCGGATAGTAAATGAAACATAACTCCCCATAGAAAACTCCAATTGGGATGAGCCAAATTGATCTAGAAACTTAAGAAATAGAGATACAATTTTGGTCTAGAAACCCTACTCAAATTTTAGGTGTAAGACCCTTAAATATTAATTTGAAAGCTGACCTGAAACCAAGAATTCTGAAGTTATAGGATTTATGAGTCTAGGTTGGTTAATTAGTCATAACTTACCCTATACAGCTTCAAATTTAGTGATTCTTGAATCTATGTAATCATGAGACACAGGGGAACAAATCATATGAAGAACACCAAGCCAAATTATGACTGTAACTTGTCCAATTAGCTTGACAAAGTTAAGTTCAAGAATCTACCTTGTTCTGGAATAATGTTGGTCACTAGACTAGTACTTGATAAATTGACCATAACTAGAGCTATAAAACTCCAAATTAAGTGATTCAATTGGAAACTAAACCTAACACATAAAGGAACAACTTTCATTAAGATCACATCATCAAATTAGGACTAGAATTAAGTTGAATTTGGGTTCTAAAGTCAAGGTTCAAAACTGTCCAGAACCCAAAATCGACTAGAACTTGGGAATTCATTAGAATTTTGTTTAGTTAACTATAAATGGTACTTAGAATGAGTATTAAAGTTTGATAATTGTGTGATTTCAGTGGACAAAGAGACTTCCAAGAAAGGGAAGGCTTAGGACAAATAAAGATATCCATTTGAGGTTTGTGCACAATTAATACTAATTTAATAAATGGTTTGCATATTCCTATTGATTAAATGGTTTTATCATTACATGTTTTATATTCATCAAGTTATGATTTTACTCAACAACTATTTGAGTATTGTTATTGTTATAATGAATTTTATTTTGGAAAATTGTGATTTGAATTGTGGTTCGCATGGAAAGTATGGATTGCTAAGATTTGCAGGAAATAATTCTATATTGTGAATGCTCACAAAAATGGAAATGAGTTTTATGATGTTACTTTCATATCTCACAACTAATGCTTGGCATGGTTATTACCCGTCCTTCATTTGTTAAGGTGACACTAGTGTTTCTTTGTTTTGTTTTGGATACCATGGTATGTGCACATTGATATGATGTGATCTCTCTCATGTATGAGGTGAGATAATAGCTGAAGATGGCCCTTTCAGAATATATTTATTTATGGTGTTATGGATGGCATGTGCACTGTAACACCCTCTCGGTAGCAACTCCGTACATTCTACTGTTCCGGTGACCGGTGTCGGTCCGGACAGCTAGAACGTTTTTTAAAAATATTTAAACTAAAGTCAGGAACCATAATTAACTCAAATATTAATAAGAAAAATTTAGTAAAAATTTTAGAAATAAAATACAACCAAGTTAAACGAGCCGGTGCCCTAGCGATGGGTAACCAGAGTGAAGTTGCGGTTCTCGCAACGAGGAGCCCTAGACCCGGGGAAAAATTCATAAAATAATTTTTGGGACTCCAGGGAAGGGTCATTAAGGTTCCTATGGCATTAGAATGCCAAGAAAATACTTAGAAAAATTTTTCAATCGGTACAGACAATTTTGACCCGTTAAGCCAAACGGAGGGCATTTTGGTCATTTCGCCTTCAGAGATGATTTTTGGCCGACTTGTCCAGTTAAGTAAATAATTATTATGACATAAAATATGAATAAACATTACTAAAAATTAAATTGAAAATGAGTAGAGAAGAAAAGAAAAGAAAATCAATAAAATGCCAAATATGACATCATTATGATGTCACTTAAAAGCTTCCACCAATTATAACTAAACAACCAATTAATTAACCAATAAAAGAGATAAATATGACCAAAGAAATAAAAAAAAAATACAGCAGCCATCTTCTTCCTTACAACCAGCCAAAACCCATCTTCCTCTCCCTCCATTGAAGCTCTTGTTTCAAGCTTGATTCCCTTCACTCCCCACCATAAAATCCCTTCTTCTCTTCATTAAAATGTAACACCCCAAAGTTCGGTAGTGCGTTCTGCTGCTCCGGTGACCAGTGTTGTCCGGACAGCTAGGATACCTAGAACCGTACTTCGAAATGAGGGAGGAGACATAAAATAATAAAATACAAGAAAAGAAAATACAAGAAAAACAAAGGAAAAATAATAGCAAAGAAATGTAACCAAGTTAAGCGAGCCGGGAAACCTAACGATGGGTGACCGCACTAGGAAGTCACGGCGTGGACTGTTGACTAGCCCTGGACTGCGGGGAACCCTGGAAAAACATTTTTAGGACTTAAATAGAACCTTATTAAAGTATAAATATCATTAGAAATATCAAGGAGAAATTAAATAATTAGTACAAAGAAAAGTGAGAAATCGAAAAACAGACAAAACCCGGTGTTACCGAAAAATTGGGAACGTAACCCGAACAGGGGCATTATGGTCATTTGACATCCCGAATTGTCTTTTGACCTAAATGTCCATTAAAAATAAATAATATTACACTTAGAAAATAAAATGAAAAATTAATTTGGGGGTACCTAATACAAATAGCCAAAAGTGGAGTGAAAATGGTGTAAATAAAACATTTAACTTATTAAATGATTAAATTTGTGAGTGGACCACTAATGCATAAATTAAATACATAATAGGGCAGCTGTAACTCCACTAAACCAGCAGAAATAGTCATCTTCTCCAAAACAACCAAAGTTGCCGAATTGAGAGGAAATGAAAAAAAACCATGGCCATTTTTCATGCAAGCTCTCTTAACCTCCCATTTTCAACTCCAATCCTTTAAGTTCCTTCACAAAAAATGGTCTACACACCACAAGGAAGATATTGATACCAATTTTGAGAAGTTTGGTGAAGGTTTAGCAAGTTACAATTAAAGGTAAGTTTGCATTTTTGAGAAATTCTTTGTTAAAGTTTATGTTCATGTTATGGGTGTTAGATTGGTGAAGGAAAATTTTGAGTTTGAAGGGTTATTGTTGTTTTCATTTTGGACAGCCATGAGTCACGTTTTTGATGAGGTATTTGTGCATATAATTGATGAGAAATAATGTTAATCATGGTGATTTAGTAACTTAGTGAATTATTTCATGTTTATATGGTGAATTATGCACTTGGATGGGAATTGGTAAATTGTAGGGCACTTTGATGTTGAAGGACAATTTTCGGCAGCTTGGGAACACTTGAGTGAATGTATGTATTCATGGAAGTGTAGGCAGAATGTTGACATAGAAGGATTGATGGATATGTCTATGAAATTAACATTGTAAAGTGCATGTAAAGTTTGTAATGTTTAGGTGTGTTTGTAATGGTACTTAGAAATTGTAATTGTGAATGATATTTGGTGTGTTGAGGGTGATTGGAATCTGCCCAAAATAATGCTAATGTAATATAGAAAATGCTTTTGGTAATGTGCCAAAACAGTTTGGTAGGTAAGTAAACAAATGGCAAAGGTAAGTGTGTGTTTGAAGTAGGGTGTGAAATGCATATTGAGGGCAGTGTACATTTTAACCCATAACCTGAAATGTGTAACCTCAATTGGTATGAGACCAATTTGAGGTGAAACTAGGCACAAAATGTGCCAACTTTCATTGAGAAACCATACCAAAATTCTGCTTGCAAGGTGACCTAAGAAAATGACCAATTCGGATTAGGTGCAATTAGGACCTGAAAAATGACCAATTGGGCAGCAGTGAGTATTTAGGCCATAACTCACTCAAACCAGGTCCAATTGACCTGAAATTTTGACCAAGAATAGTTAAGACCCATACCTACAAGTCTTATGAAGACACCAAAGCCCAGAAATGACCATAAGCAAGTCAAACAACTTGCACAAGTTCGGGTCCAAAAACTGGCCGAACCAAAATTGACCAATTTGACCTAAAATTGACCTAAAATGGTACCACTTGACCAGCAATAGTGTAATGACCATAACGTGGTCTACTTAACTCGGATTGACCTGAAATTTTGCACCGCGTGCAATAAGACCTAGATCTACAAGTTTGTAGTTTCGACCGAGACCCGAAAACCGAGGGAACTAGATCGTCCGGTTAGGTCAAACCAGTGTTCCGGAATCCAGCAATTTGCATTAAAATGCACTAAGCAAGGAAATGACTTTGGTAAAACATACCAAACCTAAAACCCTATCGAGTGTGACATATTAACGACACTAAAACCTAATTTACCTAAAACGCAATGAGGGTTGGTATATTAGGTGATTAAGTGAATAATTGAGTTCAGTGCATTATTTACCAAACACCATCGATAGAGACAGTTTAATTTAGCACTGAAACACTTCAAATTGTGTTTCTCAGTTAGCAAGGACTCAGCAAAAGGGAAGGAAACACTGAGTCCAGATCAGGGAGACAGTCATCAGAGGTTTGTGCACAACTAGTTTTTAACTGATTTTGTTTTGAATATTTCATATGATTAAATGATATATTTTTCTTATGAATTATGTTTACCAAGCATTGGATTTAATTCAATGATTACTGAAATTGTTATAGTATGTATGAATTCAGCTTTGTGAAATGGTATTTCCACAAGTATTAAGCATTGTTATGGATTGAACAAATTATGTTTTGGAAAATTGTGATAGAACATGTTTTGAATTGTGATGGCAATTTTCATGGAAAAATGCAATTGTATGATTTGAATTGTGATGAGCATAAAACTTTATTGGATATTGAAATTGACTTTGAATCGAATTGTATTGTGATTTATGCTCACTAAAAGGATTGTGATATTGTTTTATATCTCACTATAGATGCTTGACTAGGTTATTACCCGTCTCTCTCATTTGTTGAGAAGACAATGGAGTGAGTTGTGTTTTGATTACCATGGTACGTGCACAGGCTTAGATTCTCCTCTGATTTGAGGTTAGATCTAAGTTTATTTTATCGTTATGGCCCTTACGGAAGATTCATTATTGTGATGGTATCAGGCACGATGATTCGACGCCCCGACCATAGGGAGTTAGAATCGATTCGACCTCCCCGACCATAGGGAGTTAGAATCACATCGAATATGGCCCTTTCGGATTAGTCTTGCATAGTTAGTGAGATAAAGATTGATTTTTGAGATACAACATGGTTTTTGAGATGCATAATGACTTTTGAGATACAAAGATGATTTTTGAGATACAAAATGATTTTGAGATACAGAATGGCTTTTGAATGGTAAGGAATGGTGATTTCAATTATGGTTTGTGTGTAATTGATTTTGTTGGAATTACTTAAATGGATAGTCAAGATTTGATAAATTGAATTTTGTGCTCCAAGTTATTTATACAAATGATTTACATTATTGGCAATGAATATTTTGAGTTGTGAAATTTGATCAGTATTCAGATTCTCAAATTATTTATCAGAAATTTGTCAATGTATATTGTACTATGTTTTAAATTATAGTTGTGCACCACTGAGTTCACCACTCAGCGATAGCTTTGCATGCTGTCGCAGGTAAGAAGAGTATAGAGCAGTGATTAAGTTGCTTTGAGGACACTTTCAGATAAGCTCCAGGTATATCATAGGTATACCCATGTACATAGGTTTTGATGTATGCATGTAATAATATGTATGTAAATTATTTGAGCAGTTGTATAAAAACTCTTGTAAAACATTTTGGTATGTAATTAAATGTAAATTATTATAAATGTAAATTTGAGATTTCATTTACTTGAATAGTTTTGTATTATATTTCCTTTATCTCAGTCTTCGAAAAATCACTATGGATTTGAGTTGAGAAAAATGTTGTGTTGAAAAATATGTTGGAGTTGAGATTTGCAAATACATATTGAAGTTCTTTTTACAGGTTTTCTGAAGAACTGTTTTGTCCAAAATGTAGATGGCACTCTGCCAAAATTTTTACAGAAATTCTAAATAAACCAAATGAGTTAGTTGTTTCACTTCAGTTCATCAAAGTCTTTAACACCTGTAAATAGTGCTCACCACTGTAAAAGAAGTAAGAAAAGTTTTGAAAATCCCTTGTAGTGTAGTTAATGGGTTATCAGTAGACGGAGTTGGTAATTCATTAGGTATACTACGGGATCATGTTATGCCTTACAGAGGGGTAGGGTGTGACATGTTTTAGTGGTATCAGAGCAATGGTTTTAAAGTGAATTTCGAATTGTGAATTTGAAATCTTTTTGTCGGTAACTACAACTGCTCAAATGTTTGATACATATAGTACATTTACATCATAAATGTGAACTAATGGAGAGGAATCTCCTTGTGTTGGTTGTACAGGATAGAAAATTCTGTGAGAAAAGATATGGAAGAGAAGAATGAGACAATAGAACAGTCTGTGATGGCAGGAGAACAAGTTGAGGCCCCAGCTCCACAAAATGTCGAAGGCCTGACTGTACCAGTTTTACCGGTACAAATTACTGCACAAATGGCCCAGCAAATGGCCACTTTCTTCCAACAAATGGCTGATAATCTGTCAGCCCAAGCCCAAGTACAGACCCAACCCCCACAAGGGCAGTGTGAAATAGAAAAGAGGGAGAAACCTATGGGTCAGAGCTCGAACAGTAATTTGAGAAAGAGAAAAGAATTTGAGGAACCCCGAGCTCAGGGATACGATAGAGGTGGATTATTAAGACAGAGACCACCAAGGTCCAATCGTCGAACAACTAGAAGTTCCTACCCTTCCCGCCAATGTGAAACTTGTAGAAGATATCATGGAGGTATTTGTCGTAAGGCCTCTGGAGCCTGTTACAATTGTGGAAAACTTGGACACTTTGCTAAAGATTGTGCTAAACCACCTCGATCTGCTCTCCGGAGTTCACAGACCGTCAGTCAGAGTCAAGATAGAAATAGAGTTGGTACTCCTCACCACTATAACACAGTGAATCAACCCGAATATAGTAGCGCACCAGTCGGAGTGTCCACTATGCGCCAAGTAAAAGGAGCAGAAACTTCAGATGTAGCTGCTGGTAAGTTTTTAATTTTTGAAAGAAACAATTAGTTATTATTTGATCCCAGCACTACTTAGTTGTGTGTTAGTGTCAGAACTATATGTTCTGTTGTCATTCCTTTACATGGGAACGAATTTTGATGTATTAGTGACTAGTCCTTTAGGATAATAACTATAATAACAAGTATGATTGACATTACTTTTGGAAGAATTGTTAGTTAAAAGTATTTTCTAACATACCATAAATTATAAAGTTAAATGGCGAGCCTACTTAATGTAAGGCAAGAGGACCTAAAAGTAAGTTACAGTAATAGAATTGCTCTAGATGAGGGCAAAGATGTTACTGTTAGTAATTGTCAAAGGAAATTGTAATCAGAATCGGTTTGGGATATTAGGGGATTCGAGAAAGATAAGATGTTAGAAAACCTAGTTCATGAGGTTATAACGTAGTGACTATATAATGTTCTCGATGTTTGTATTGTAAGCTACAGATTACAGTACCGATACGGGATTATTGTGTAGAGCTACGTGCTTCCTCGTGGTATAATAAATTAAGAATATTTGTAAGTAATCTATAAATTGATACAGTTGCACCGGAATAGAATACTATTACTGGAAATAAATATGAAAATTTTAGTCAGAAATTTAAGACTTCAGAACTAGCCTATCAAACGACTACACTTGTAAGGTAGCTAGAGTCAGTGACTCAGTTATATTAATGTGAATTACCTGTACCACAGTAATTGCTATAAGCTTAAAGATATCAGTACGACTTATCATCCTCAGACGGATGGACAGTCGAAACAAGTGATTCAGGTAAATTTTGAAAGTCATTGAGTTTCTATAAATAATGAAATGAAATGATAATAATAACCTGTAAAATGTAATAAACCCTCGAGAATATACTGAGAACTTCTGTCCTTGAATCTGAGGGAAAATGGGACAGATACCTTCCACTAACAGAATTTGTATACAATAATAAGTATCGAGCTAGCATACAAATGACACCCTATGAAACACTGTAAGGGAACGAATAACTATGGATTTTGTGATGAGACTTCTGAAGACACAGAATAGTCATGATGCAGTATGGGTTATAGTTGATAGACTAACCAAGTCTACTCACTTTTTGCCATTCTAAATGGACTATAGTTGGAGAGATTGGCCAGATTGTACATATATGAAATTGTAAAATTGCATGGAGTGCCAGTATCGATTATATCTTATAGAGATCCTTTGTTCACTTCTAGATTCTGGGGTAGTCTTCAGAGAGCCCTAGGAACTAGATTGAACTTCAGCACAGCATTCCATCCACAGACAGATGGCCAACCTCAAAGGGTTATTCAAATATTGGAGGATATGCTACGAGCTTGTGTGATTGAATTTGAAGGTAGTTGGGATACACACTTGCCTTTGATTGAGTTTGCTTATAACAACAGCTACCAATCAAGCATTGGGATGCCTCCATATGAAGCATTGTATGGCAGGAAGTGCAGAACTCCTTTATGTTGGGATGAAGTAGGTGAAAGGAAGATGATTGGGCCAGAGATTGTTCAGCAGACATAGGAAAAGATCAAATTGATCAGAGATAGACTCAAGGCTGCGTCAGACCGTCAGAAGTCTTATGTTGATCTGAAGAGAAGAGATATTGGATATGCAGTGGGTGATAAAGTATTCCTCAAAGTTTTTCCTTGGAAGAGGAATGTAAGATTTGGCAAAAATGGTAATATGAGTCCTCGTTTCATATTATCATATGAGTTTTTGGAAAGAGTGGGTCCTTTGGATTATCGTTTGGCATTACCTCCAGAGTTAGCAAGGATACACAATGTCTTCCATGTGTCCATGTTAAGGAGGTACAGATCAGACCCATCTCATGTACTATCGCTGAAGAGATTGAAGTAAATCCGCACTCTCATATGAGGAAGAACCCATAAAAATTCGCTTATGAGGTGAAGCGGTGAGGAACAAACAGATACCCCGGTTAAAGTCTTTGTGGAACCATCATTCGTGCCAGAAGCAACTTGGGAACGTGAAGAGGATATGAGGAGACAGACCCACACTGTTCAGAGACTAATGCTGTAAAATTTCGAGACGAAATTTATTTAAGGGGGAGAATTGTAACACCCCAAAGTTCTAGAGTGCGTTCACTGCCCGTGACTGTTGTTGTCCTGGACAGCTAGGATGCCTAGAACCGCATTTCGAAATGAGGAGGAGACATAAAATAATAAAATACAAGAAAAGAAAATACAAGAAAAACAAAGGAAAATAATAGCAAAGAAATGTAACCAAGTTAAGCGAGCCGAAACCTAACGATGGGTGACCGCACTAGGAAGTCACGTGGATCGTTGACTAGCTCTCGATCATGGGGAACCACGAAAACATTTTTAGGACTTAAATAGAACCTTATTAAAGTATAAATATCATTAGAAATATCAAGTAGAAATTAAATAATTAGTACAAAGAAAAGTGATAAATCGAAAAACAGACAAAACACGGTGATACAGAAAAATTGGGAACGAATCTAACAGGGGCATTATGGTCATTTGACATCCCGAATTGTCTTTTGACCTAAATGTACATTAAAAATAAATAATATTACACTTAGAAAATAAAATGAAAAATTAATTTGGGGGTACCTAATACAAATAGCCAAAAGTGGAGTGAAAATGGTGTAAATAAAACATTTAACTTATTAAATGATTAAATTTGTGAGTGGACCACTAATGCATAAATTAAATACATAATAGGGCAGCTGTAACTCCACTAAACCAGCAGAAATAGTCATCTTCTCCAAAACAACCAAAGTTGCCGAATTGAGAGGAAATGAAAAAAAACCATGGCCATTTTTCATGCAAGCTCTCTTAACCTCCCATTTTCAACTCCAATCCTTTAAGTTCCTTCACAAAAAATGGTCTACACACCACAAGGAAGATATTGATACCAATTTTGAGAAGTTTGGTGAAGGTTTAGCAAGTTACAATTAAAGGTAAGTTTGCATTTTTGAGAAATTCTTTGTTAAAGTTTATGTTCATGTTATGGGTGTTAGATTGGTGAAGGAAAATTTTGAGTTTGAAGGGTTATTGTTGTTTTCATTTTGGACAGCCATGAGTCACGTTTTTGATGAGGTATTTGTGCATATAATTGATGAGAAATAATGTTAATCATGGTGATTTAGTAACTTAGTGAATTATTTCATGTTTATATGGTGAATTATGCACTTGGATGGGAATTGGTAAATTGTAGGGCACTTTGATGTTGAAGGACAATTTTCGGCAGCTTGGGAACACTTGAGTGAATGTATGTATTCATGGAAGTGTAGGCAGAATGTTGACATAGAAGGATTGATGGATATGTCTATGAAATTAACATTGTAAAGTGCATGTAAAGTTTGTAATGTTTAGGTGTGTTTGTAATGGTACTTAGAAATTGTAATTGTGAATGATATTTGGTGTGTTGAGGGTGATTGGAATCTGCCCAAAATAATGCTAATGTAATATAGAAAATGCTTTTGGTAATGTGCCAAAACAGTTTGGTAGGTAAGTAAACAAATGGCAAAGGTAAGTGTGTGTTTGAAGTAGGGTGTGAAATGCATATTGAGGGCAGTGTACATTTTAACCCATAACCTGAAATGTGTAACCTCAATTGGTATGAGACCAATTTGAGGTGAAACTAGGCACAAAATGTGCCAACTTTCATTGAGAAACCATACCAAAATTCTGCTTGCAAGGTGACCTAAGAAAATGACCAATTCGGATTAGGTGCAATTAGGACCTGAAAAATGACCAATTGGGCAGCAGTGAGTATTTAGGCCATAACTCACTCAAACCAGGTCCAATTGACCTGAAATTTTGACCAAGAATAGTTAAGACCCATACCTACAAGTCTTATGAAGACACCAAAGCCCAGAAATGACCATAAGCAAGTCAAACAACTTGCACAAGTTCGGGTCCAAAAACTGGCCGAACCAAAATTGACCAATTTGACCTAAAATTGACCTAAAATGGTACCACTTGACCAGCAATAGTGTAATGACCATAACGTGGTCTACTTAACTCGGATTGACCTGAAATTTTGCACCGCGTGCAATAAGACCTAGATCTACAAGTTTGTAGTTTCGATCGAGACCAAAAACCGAGGAACTAGATCGTCCGGTTAGGTCAAACCAGTGTTCGGAATCCAAAGAATTTGCATTAAAATGCACTAAGCAAGGAAATGACTTTGGTAAAACATACCAAACCTAAAACCCTATCGAGTGTGACATATTAACGACACTAAAACCTAATTTACCTAAAACGCAATGAGGGTTGGTATATTAGGTGATTAAGTGAATAATTGAGTTCAGTGCATTATTTACCAAACACCATCGATAGAGACAGTTTAATTTAGCACTGAAACACTTCAAATTGTGTTTCTCAGTTAGCAAGGACTCAGCAAAAGGGACGGAAACACTGAGTCGGATCGTGAGACAACATCGAGGTTTGTGCACAACTAGTTTTTAACTGATTTTGTTTTGAATATTTCATATGATTAAATGATATATTTTTCTTATGAATTATGTTTACCAAGCATTGGATTTAATTCAATGATTACTGAAATTGTTATAGTATGTATGAATTCAGCTTTGTGAAATGGTATTTCCACAAGTATTAAGCATTGTTATGGATTGAACAAATTATGTTTTGGAAAATTGTGATAGAACATGTTTTGAATTGTGATGGCAATTTTCATGGAAAAATGCAATTGTATGATTTGAATTGTGATGAGCATAAAACTTTATTGGATATTGAAATTGACTTTGAATCGAATTGTATTGTGATTTATGCTCACTAAAAGGATTGTGATATTGTTTTATATCTCACTATAGATGCTTGACTAGGTTATTACCCGTCTCTCTCATTTGTTGAGAAGACAATGGAGTGAGTTGTGTTTTGATTACCATGGTAGTGCGTGCAGGGCTTAGATTCTCCTCGATTTGAGGTTAGATCTAAGTTTATTTTATCGTTATGGCCCTTACGGAAGATTCATTATTGTGATGGTATCAGGCACGATGATTCGACCTCCCGACCATAGGGAGTTAGAATCGGTCGACCTCCCGACCATAGGGAGTTAGAATCACATCGAATATGGCCCTTTCGGATTAGTCTTGCATAGTTAGTGAGATAAAGATTGATTTTGAGATACAACATGGTTTTTGAGATGCATAATGACTTTTGAGATCTGAGATGATTTTTGAGATACAAAATGATTTTGAGATCTGAATGGCTTTTGAATGGTAAGGAATGGTGATTTCAATTATGGTTTGTGTGTAATTGATTTTGTTGGAATTACTTAAATGGATAGTCAAGATTTGATAAATTGAATTTTGTGCTCCAAGTTATTTATACAAATGATTTACATTATTGGCAATGAATATTTTGAGTTGTGAAATTTGATCAGTATTCAGATTCTCAAATTATTTACTGTAAAATTTGTCAATGTATATTGTACTATGTTTTAAATTATAGTTGTGCACCACTGAGTTCACCACTCAGCGATAGCTTTGCATGCTGTCGCAGGTAAGAAGAGTATAGAGCAGTGATTAAGTTGCTTTGAGGACACTTTCAGATAAGCTCCAGGTATATCATAGGTATACCCATGTACATAGGTTTTGATGTATGCATGTAATAATATGTATGTAAATTATTTGAGCAGTTGTATAAAAACTCTTGTAAAACATTTTGGTATGTAATTAAATGTAAATTATTATAAATGTAAATTTGAGATTTCATTTACTTGAATAGTTTTGTATTATATTTCCTTTATCTCAGTCTTCGAAAAATCACTATGGATTTGAGTTGAGAAAAATGTTGTGTTGAAAAATATGTTGGAGTTGAGATTTTCAAATACATATTGAAGTTCTTTTTACAGGTTTTCTGAAGAACTGTTTTGTCCAAAATGTAGATGGCACTCTGCCAAAATTTTTACAGAAATTCTAAATAAACCAAATGAGTTAGTTGTTTCACTTCAGTTCATCAAAGTCTTTAACACCTGTAAATAGTGCTCACCACTGTAAAAGAAGTAAGAAAAGTTTTGAAAATCCCTTGTAGTGTAGTTAATGGGTTATCAGTAGACGGAGTTGGTAATTCATTAGGTATACTACGGGATCATGTTATGCCTTACAGAGGGGTAGGGTGTGACATAAAACTTGTCCACTCATCTTGGGAAAGTGTTTGAAAGCCTAGAAAAGGAAAGAAAGTGAAGTTTGAGCTTGGAAAAATCTGCCCTACAAGAGGTTAGTACACATATAAACCTTAAACTCTCTATTTCCATGTTAGAGACTTGAAATAGGTAAGAATTTGTGAATTAAATGAACCAAATATATGTGTATGTCCACCATGAATTTCGGCAGCCCTAAGGAAGGAACAATGATGGAGTGTTTTTGATGGTTTTAATGGACTTAAAATGAATTAGAGATTATGTTTAAGGTGTATATACACATATAGAATGAATGAAAGTGCTTAACTAGGTGTATGGGTGAATTGAAAGGGAAAATTAGGGTTTTGAGACTGAAAATTTGACTTGGCTTATGAAATGATTAAAGGACATTCTAATGGTCAATTAGTGACCATTTGAGGCAAGTTAATCATAATTTGAAGTGAGCTAATGCATGGCAAAGTGGAATGGTAGGCTGCCTAGGGACAGCAGCAAGGGTGGCTATGATTCCAGCCCACTTAGACAGCCATAACTTTGGCTGTGTAGGTCCAATTGGTGTTTGGCCAATTGGAAATGAAACTAGACTTATAATGGCACAATATTTCTGAAGAAACCATGCCCAAAAGACCAAAGCAAGTAGACCAAAAGTTGGCCCCAATCCGGATACCCTGCAATTCAATTTTGCAGAATGACCAAATGACCAGTAACTGTTCATTTGGCCATAACTCACTGTAGAAATGGTAAATTGACCTGAACTTTTTACAGCAAAAATTTAAGACATAGACAAACAACTTTCATGAAGAAACCTACCCCAAATTATGACCAGAACCTAACCCAAATGGCAGTGGCAGTCACTGTTCATGATAATGTAGATTTGGTAAATTCTGCAGAATTGAAATCCGGCCAGCTGTGGTTTTTGGACCATATCTGGAGCTACAAAACTCCAAATGGAGTGATTCAAAAAACGAAATTCAACTAGCCAAAATAAGGAACAACTTTTATGTTTACCAATTCCTCAAATTCCCACTGCAACAGTGCTTAATGGAACAGTAAAGTTAGGCTTCAAAAACTGAAAATTCTGCTTCCCTTGGTTTAAGTTTAGAAATGGTATTAATGCTTAATGCCAACAAGTTTTCAATGCAAAATGTGGTACATTGGGGGTGCTAAAACCAATGTACCTATTTTCTATCCAAAAGTCAACATTTTTGTTGACTAATGAGGTGAATAGTGACACCAAAACTTGAAATTCAAAATTTGAAATTAGAAATGCATCTAGGGGACTTTAAATTGCAATTGGCAATTAATACTAGCAAATGTAAAACTCAAAATGTGGGATCTTAGTGTAAATAGAATTAATATATCCACCAAGTATGAAAAAGTCAACATTTTAGTTGACTAGTAAGGTGAATAGTAATCAAAATGATTAGTAAATTAAGATGAAGACCTAGAACCAATTCTAAGCTTAAATGCTTAGAATTGTATGACAAATGTGGACTATGCATCCTAGTCAAAATTGTTAAAAAGAAATTAAGGCCATAAATTTGAAATCCATGAAATATTTATGGATTACTTGAAACATGAAAAATAAGTCATCTAATTGATGTAAATAGATAGTTAGGGCTTATATGCCCATTACAAATGGAATTCATAAAATATTAGTAACTCAACTTGAAATATAAAAATTTGTAATTACATAAGTAGATTTTTGAATGTATAAATGAGAAAGGAATGTATGAATCATAATTGAAATTTATCATGAAATAATGAAGTCATAAAACACAACATATTAATATTTAATGATATTATGTGCCCTTGTATTGCCTAGACATGTGTGTCAGATTGGATAGTTTGGCATGCCAATAGGGTATTGTTTTAGCAGTACTGCGAAAGGCTTTATGCCTGTATTCATGGCTTTATGCCTGCATTCATGGCTTTATGCCAACATTCATGGCTTTTATGCCTGATTATGTGTTATCATGGCTTTTTAGCCATACTGACTGCATACGTGGTTGACGCTCGCGTCCCATGGTATGATGACCGAGGCAATCATGGGTGTCCAAAGGCCAACGACCCGCTATCGCTTTAATCACTGTCAGAGGTTACTTGGGCAGTGTAATTTATTGAACTAAATTAAGACTGTTAGTAATTAAAAATATTAGAAATCAAATAAATGAGTTAATAAGACTTTAAAAGAATTAGTTACAATTATGAAATGATCCAAACCACATAAAAATTGTTAAGTAAAATGACAAAAGAGTTGCAAAAATAGGTATAACTTAACTAAATATTTTAAATGTACCTTCTCTTGCCATATGAATATAAATTGAGTATTTTTATTAATTCTGTATATTGTACATTATTACTGTGAATTTCGGAATTAAACGCTTCCAAAGCGAAACAAATGAGAACAAAAAATAATTAATATTAGACACATTGTATTAAATTAAATTGATTCTTAAATATTCAAATTATGCTTCGTTCTTTCTTTATTTGTATATTTTATTTTCTTGTTCTATTATTGCACCACTAAGCAGCAATGCTTAGCGATGGATTTGTTTCTCGCAGTACTTTGACTAAGATTTTTGGAGTCCAGATTCGTATGCTTGAAGTATTCAAGGTTGTCACCTCCTCAGTAATGCATGTAGATAGGGCCCATATAGATCATATTTTGTATTTAGTATAAAATGCTAGATATTGTATTATAATGTAGATTATGAGCAGGTAATTAATAGAAATGTAATGTAATTTAATAAATTAGCTTTTTCATATGTAATTAATTTATATATCACGTAAATTATGAAATTATGTAAATTAAAGAAATTTGAAAATTTTACTTATGTGATTTGAGCATGAATGAGATTGTATGGATTCGAAGACAGATTTGAAATATATAGATAATGCATGGAAATGAATGTGAAATTGAGATATATGAATGAGATGGTTATGAAAATAATTGATGAGATTTTATTTGTAAAATATTATTGAAATTTTCAAACAGGTAAATAGTAAAATACGTCAACTGGTAATAAAATAGGGGAAACTCCGCTGGTTTCTCCGTCAAAAAATAATTAATATTAAAATATAATGAGATCAAATTATGAAAGGAATAAAGTAAGATAAGATAGGGTGCTCCGGCACCGAATGTAGCATACTTTGTTCGGCTATACTGTAGTCGGGTGAGGGGTGTTACATTTATTGGTATCAAAGCGCGGTTTAGGCGTTCCTAGGCATAGATAGATAAAATAAGATTGTGTGCATGACATGCATTGCATTCACATGAGTCGAGGTGACACTAATGCAGATCTATTTTCTTGGTTATTTTAGGTTAAGGTATGGACTCAGAATCGCAGAGGGCAATAGAAGAAGAAGTAGTAAGCCGTATCCCGACTGGGAGTGATACTGGAAATCGAGGAAATCCTGCTCCACCAGTGCAAGAGGTGCCTGTACAACCCCAACAGGCCTTGTTTGAGCAGATGACTGAATTCTTTCAATAGATGACTGGGGTTATTTCACCATTGCTTCAGCGGAAATCACCTCTAGGAAAAATTAGGAAGTATGGAGCTGTAGATTTGAATGGCAGAAAGGAAGATGATTCTGCAGCGGCTGAGTATTGGTTAGAAAGGACTGAAAGAGTCTTGCAGCAGCTCCATTGCACACCAGAACAGAGTTTGGAGTGTGCAGTCTCATTGTTACAAGAAGTTGCATATCGATGGTGGGATGTCGTAACCAAGGTAGTTCCACCAGCCAACGTAACTTGGGAATTCTTTCTGATAGAGTTCAGAAAGAAATATATTAGCTGTGTTCATAAAGAGGAACAAAAGAGGAGTGGTGATCAGCAGAGGAAATTTGGACAATCTAGTAATAAGAGGCCGAGAGAATAGTTAAGTCAGACATCTGATCAAAGTAGGAGATCTAGACCCAGAAGAGATCAACCAGAAACACAAGTAGTGAGTGCGCTAGGATTAGCAAGAAAATGTGGCCATTGTAACAAGTGGCATAAAGGTGAATGTAGGAGATTGACTGGAGCCTGTTATAGATGTGGGGCCATAGACCATCGTCTGAAAGATTGTCCTAAGAAGAATTTACCACGGACCCAGACAGTGGTCGTGGAAGGACCAAGTACAACAGTAACACCACTTCCAAATGTTACCCAAGTCGGAGAGGAACAAGAAGCCCCAGATGTGAATTTGAGGTAAAGTATTTCCTTTATGATATGCCTAAGTGTATAATAATAGATTCAAAAAAAAAAAAAAAAAACTAAATAGTACCATATATATAAAAGAAATAGACAGATGGAGTAATAGAAAGGTAAAAGAATTATCTCAGAACCTAAAACACCCAGTAAATTTCGAGGATGAAATTTAAATTAGAGGGGAAGAGTTGTAACACCCTCTCGGTAGCAACTCCGTACATTCTATTGTTCCGGTGATCGGTGTCGGTCCAGACAGCTAGAACGTCCGGAAAAATATTTAAACTAAAGTCAGGAACCATAATTAACTCAAATATTAATAACAAAAATTTAGTAAAAATTTTAGAAATAAAATACAACCAAGTTAAACGAGCCGGTACCCTAGCGATGGGTAACCATAGTGAAGTTGCGGTTCTCGCAACGAGGAGCCCTAGACCCGGGGAAAAATTCATAAAATAATTTTTGGGACTCCAGAGAAGGGTCATTAAGGTTCCTATAGCATTAGAATGCCAAGAAAATACTTAGAAAAATTTTTCAATCGGTATAGACAATTTTGACCCGTTAAGCCAAACGGAGGGCATTTTGGTCATTTCGCCTTCAGAGACGATTTTTGGCCGACTTGTCCAGTTAAGTAAATAATTATTATGACATAAAATATGAATAAACATTACTAAAAATTAAATTGAAAATGAGTAGAGATGAAAACAAAAGGAAATCAATAAAATGCCAAATATGACATCATTATGATGTCACTTAAAAGCTTCCACCAATTATAACTAAACAACCAATTAATTAACCAATAAAAGAGATAAATATGACCAAAGAAATAAAAAAAAAATACAGCAGCCATCTTCTTCCTTACAACCAGCCAAAACCCATCTTCCTCTCCCTCCATTGAAGCTCTTGTTTCAAGCTTGATTCCCTTCACTCCCCACCATAAAATCCCTTCTTCTCTTCATTAAAACTTGTCCACTCATCTTGGGAAAGTGTTTGGCAGCCTAGAAAAGGAAAGAAAGTGAAGTTTGAGCTTGGAAAAATCTGCCCTACAAGAGGTTAGTGCACATATAAACCTTAAACTCTTTATTTCCATGTTAGAGACTTGAAATAGGTAAGAATTTGTGAATTAAATGAACCAAATGTATGTGTATGTCCACCATGAATTTCGGCAGCCCTAAGGAAGGAACAATGATGGAGTGTTTTTGATGGTTTTAATGGACTTAAAATGAATTAGAGATTATGTTTAAGGTGTATATACACATATAGAATGAATGAAAGTGCTTAACTAGGTGTATGGGTGAATTGAAAGGGAAAATTAGGGTTTTGAGAGTAAAAATTTGACTTGGCTTATGAAATGATTAAAGGACATTCTAATGGTCAATTAGTGACCATTTGAGGCAAGTTAATCATAATTTGAAGTGAGCTAATGCATGGCAAAGTGGAATGGTAGGCTGCCTAGGGACAGCAGCAAGGGTGGATGTGATTCCAGCCCACTTAGACAACCATAACTTTGGCTGTGTAGGTCCAATTGGTGTTTGGCCAATTGGAAATGAAACTAGACTTATAATGGCACAATATTTCTGAAGAAACCATGCCCAAAAGACCAAAGCAAGTAGACCAAAAGTTGGCCCCAATCCGGATACCATGCAATTCAATTCTGCAGAATGACCAAATGACCAGTAACTGTTCATTTGGCCATAACTCACTGTAGAAATGGTAAATTGACCTGAAATTTTTACAGAAACAAGTTAAGACATAGACAAATAACTTTCATGAAGAAACCTATCCCAAATTATGACCAGAACCTAACCCAAATGGCAGTGGCAGTCACTGTTCATGGTACTGTAGATTTGGTAAATTCTGCAGAATTGAAATCCGGCCAGCTGTGGTTTTTGGACCATATCTGGAGCTACAAAACTCCAAATGGAGTGATTCAAAAAACGAAATTCAACTAGACAAAATAAGGAACAACTTTTATGTTTACCAATTCCTCAAATTCCCACTGCAACAGTGCTTAATGGAACAGTAAAGTTAGGCTTCAAAAACTCAAAATGTGGGATCTTGGTGTAATTAGAATTAATATATCCACTAAGTATGAAAAAGTCAACATTTTAGTTGACTAGTAAGGTGAATAGTAATCAAAATGATTAGTAAATTAAGATGAAGACCTATAACCAATTCTAAGCTTAAATGCTTAGAATTGTATGACAAATGTGGACTATGCATCCTAGTCAAAATTGTTAAAAAGAAATTAAGGCCATAAATTTGAAATCCATGAAATATTTATGGATTACTTGAAACATGAAAAATAAGTCATCTAATTGATGTAAATAGATAGTTAGGGCTTATATGCCCATTACAAATGGAATTCATAAAATATTAGTAACTCAACTTGAAATATAAAAATTTGTAATTACATAAGTAGATTTTTGAATGTATAAATGAGAAAGGAATGTATGAATCATAATTGAAATTTATCATGAAATAATGAAGTCATAAAACACAACATATTAATATTTAATGATATTATGTGCCCTTGTATTGCCTAGACATGTGTGTCAGATTGGATAGTTTGACATGCCAATAGGGTATTGTTTTAGCGATCGCGAAAAGGCTTTATGCCTGTATTCATGGCTTTATGCCTGCATTCATGGCTTTATGCCAACATTCATGGCTTTTATGCCTGATTATGTGTTATCATGGATTTTTAGCCATACTGACTGCATACGTGGTTGACGTTCTGCGTCCCATGGTATGACGACCCGAGGCACCATGGTGTCCAGTGCCAACGACCCGCTATCCAGTTTAATCAGCCTGTCGTAGGTTACATGGGCAGTGTAATTTATTGAACTAAATTAAGACTATTAGTAATTAAAAATATTAGAAATCAAATAAATGAGTTAATAAGACTTTAAAAGAATTAGTTACAATTATGAAATGATCCAAACCACATAAAAATTGTTAAGTAAAATGACAACGGAGTTGCAAAAATAGGTATAACTTAACTAAATATTTTAAATGTACCTTCTCTTGCCATATGAATATAAATTGAGTATTTTTATTAATTCTGTATATCGTAAATTATTACTGTGAATTTCGGAATTAAACGCTTCCAAAGCGAAACAAATGAGAACAAAAGATAATTAATATTAGACACATTGTATTAAATTAAATTGATTCTTAAATATTCAAATTATGCTTCGTTCTTTCTTTATTTGTATATTTTATTTTCTTGTTCTATTATTGCATCACTAAGCAGCAATGCTTAGCGCGATGGATTTGTTTCCTCGTGCAGGTACTTTGACTAAGATTTTTGGAGTCCAGATCTGCAGAAGTGCTTGAAGTATTCAAGGTTGTCACCTCCTCAGTAATGCATGTAGATAGGGCCCATATAGATCATATTTTGTATTTAGTATAAAATGCTAGATATTGTATTATAATGTAGATTATGAGCAGGTAATTAATAGAAATGTAATGTAATTTAATAAATTAGCTTTTTCATATGTAATTAATTTATATATCATGTAAATTAGGAAATTATGTAAATTAAAGAAATTTGAAAATTTTACTTATGTGATTTGAGCATGAATGAGATTGTATGGATTCGAAGACAGATTTGAAATATATAGATAATGCATGGAAATGAATGTGAAATTGAGATATATGAATGAGATGGTTATGAAAATAATTGATGAGATTTTATTTGTAAAATATTATTGAAATTTTCAAACAGGTAAATAGTAAAATACATCAACTGGTAATAAAATAGGGGAAACTCCGCTGGTTTCTCCGTCGAAAAATAATTAATATTAAAATACAATGAGATCAAATTATGAAAGGAATAAAGTAAGATAAGATAGGGTGCTCCGGCACCGAATGTAGCACACTTTGCTCGGCTATACTGTAGTCGGGTGAGGGGTGTTACATGCACAGTGATTTGACTCTATCTCCCTCTGGTAAGAGGTGAGATGAAATCTGGAGATGACCCTTACGGATTAGTCTTGCATTAGGCCAGCAAGAATGAGAATGGATTTTGAAGTGAGCAAATGTACTTTAAAGATGATATTTTATGCATAAATGATCTAAAAGAAACTATTTACTACACTTGATTCATACTTTTATGTTTCCTTTTTAGTGGAGTTGAATATCTATTTCGATAATTTGTTGTGAATATTATAATTGCATCTTTTGATTTTTTTTTTTGATAAATCAAGTTTTATATTGAGTTTTAAATTCTTAGTTGTGCACCACTGAGTTCACCGCTCATCGATAGTTTTTGCATGTTGTCACAGGTGAAGGAAAAGATAGTGCAGTTGTGTGAGAGTACTTAGAGCTTTATTGGAGTTGCCTTTTGGAAAAGACATCGGGTATATTTAGTTTACCCTTCTATATTAGGTTTTGATATAATTATGTAACTATATGTATGTAAAGTTTATTTGAGCAGTTGTATAAAAAATTCTGTAATAAAACTTTGAGGTTGCAATATTGTTTTGAGATTTTATTTACATGTAAATTTTGTAATATTAAATTTGTTACTTCAATGTATGCAAATGTTTAAATTTCTTTCTAAGTCTTGTAAATAATGAATTATTTTTCTTATGATGAGATTGTTAAGAATGAAATGAGATAATTTGAGTTAATTGAGTTCTAGTTGAGCATGAGATATTCTTGTAAATTATTTTTCAACAGGTTTGAAGAACTATTTTTGAATAATTTTAGCCGTCACCACACAGATTTTTCGCAAAAATTATGACACCCCTCACCCGTCTACAGTGTAACTGAGCAAGGCATGCCACACAGTGTGTCAGAGCGTCTTAACTTATCCCATTAGATTCTTGGTTATCACATATAATTTTATTTAAATTCAAATCTAATTATTTTGTCGAAGAAACCTACGGAGTTTCCCCTCATTTCTTAATAAATTGACAATTTCTTACCAGTGTGAAATAATTATTTTTATATATATTTTCAAATTCGTTTTCTCATTCTGAACATCAATAAGTTTCACTCATATAATTACATAAGAAATTCAAATCATTTCCATACATACACAATTCAAATATGAAATTTCAAACTGCATTAATTTACATCATGTGCACATTTGTACAAAAATACATAATTTACATTACATATCAAAAATTTTATTACAATGATCAAAAATAAAATATGAGCTGGTGAACTCTACTAAATATGCACTGCTGAGGAGGTGACACCCGGGACCCAAATGCAGATCAAAACTTCTAACTCCTAGTCTATGGTCTACTGGGTTCTCTGGCCAAATCTCCGGTACCTACGCATTGTAAACAGTGATGTGCTAAGCATAAAGCTTAGTGGTGACAATATAAAATAAAAATAAACTAAAATAATTAAACATGCAGATATTATGTTGTTATTTTATGCAAACTAAGATTTTTGGTAATTGCTAACATTTTTGTGTATTTAGTACTTTTATGTTCATTATTTGATAATAATTTATTTAGATTTATTTTAGTTGCCTAAGTAACCTATACAAACTGACCAGACTGGATAAACGGGTAAACTGGCACTGGGTACTAAGTATGTACCACTTTCACTTTAAATAGTCTATACATTCTACTATTTCGATAACTAATGGCTGTCCGGACAGCTAGAATGTCTGGAATTATATGTAGACTAAAGTGAGGGTCATAAATAATTCAAATAATGGTAAAAAAAATCAAGGAAAAATTTTAGAAATAAAATACAATGAAGTTAAATGAGCCGGTGCCCTAGCGATGGGTGACCTAACGGGAAGTGACTATAAAGACAGTTGTCGATCCTATACTAGTAGGAAAACCCTGTGAAATAATTTTTGGGACTCCAGAGAAGAGTCATTGAGGTTTCAATGGCACTAGAATGCCAAGAAAATACTTAGAAAATTTTATCAATCGGTATAGACAGTTTTAGCTCAATAAGCTAAATAAAGGGCATTTTGGTTATTTCGCCTTCAGAGATGATTTTTGACTAACATATCCAATTGAGTAAATAAATTATATGACATAAAATGTGAATAAATATTTCTAAAAATTAAATTAAAAATTAGTAGAAAAGAAAAGAAAAGAAAAATGAAAGTAAATGAGACTTATTACATCATACATGTGTCACCATGATCCAATAAAAACCCCATAGCCAATCACAATCCAACAAGCACTCATAAATCAATTTAAAAAGAGATAAATGAAAAATAAATCTTCTTTTTAGCCATACAGACTGCGTAGTGGTTGACGTTTCGCATTTCACATCCCATGGTATGATGGCCCGAGACATCGCGGTGTCCAGTGCCAACGACCCGTTATCCAGTTTAGTCAGCCTGTCATAGGTTACTTGGGTAGTGAAATTTATTGAAATGAGTTAAGAATAATAGCAACTGAAAATATTAGAAATTAAATAAAAGGGTAAGAATATTTAAAATAAATTAAATTAGTTATTTAGTAGAAAGATTTGAAATGAATTGGAACGTTACTAAAATTTAATTATTATGAAATAATCTGCGATAACCTAGAAAGTATTGAATGAAATGATAAAAAGATTTGCAAAAAGAGATATAAGTATATTACTACTATGAATTTAGAAATAAATTACTTCTTAAGAGAAATAAATTAGAATGAAAGATAGTTGATACTAGAAGTATTACATAAAAGTAGATTAAATTCCAGAGTATCCAAAGTATAATCCATTTCTTTCTTTATTTGTAGACATTATATTCTTTGTTATATTATTACACCAATAAGCAGCAATGCTAAGCGCGATGAATTATTTTCTCACTCAGGTACTGAAGATAAAGCCCAATAGATACTAGACTGGGATTTTAGAGTTCTGATATGCAGAAGTGTCAGAAGTGCTCAAGGTTGTCACCTCCTCAACAATGCATGTAGATAGGGCTCACATTAGTCGTATTGTGTAATTTGTGCATTATAATTATTTATTATCTTGTAATGAAAATTAGGAAATTGTATGTAATATGCACCTGATGTAAATTATGAATTTATGCAATTAGTTTGCAAATTATGCAAACTAATGAAATTGAGAATTTTGATATTTGTAATAAGCATGAATGAATTTGTACAAATGAGTATGGATTTGAATTATATAATGATTTTTGAAATGATGATATGAGTATGGATAAATTATTGTATGGAAAATATTATTGAAAATTTCAAGCAGGTGAATAGTGAAACACGCTAACCAATAATAAAATAGGGAAAACTCCGTCAGTTTCTCCTTAGACCATAATTTATTTTAAAATATAAAGATTTCAAAATTATTAAAGGAATAAAGTAAGATAAGAAAGGGTGCTCTGGCACCGAGTGTGACATACCTTACTCGGCTACACTGTAGATGGGTGAGGGGTGTTACATTTAGTGGTATCAGAGCACGGTTTAGGCGTTCCTAGGCATCGATAGATAGAATAAGATGGTGTGCATAACATGCATTGCATTCATATGAGTCGAGATGACATTAATGCAGATCTTCGACTACGTACATCAGGTAAATTTCGAGGATGAAGTTTTTATTAGAGGGGAAGAATTGTAACGGCCTCACTTTTGATAGTCCATACGTTCTACTGTTTCGATAACCAATGGCTGTTCAAACAGCTAGAATGTCTAGAATTATATGTAGACTAAAGTGAGGGGTCATAAATAATTCAAATAATGGTAAAAAAAATCAAGGGAAAATTTTAGAAATAAAATACAATGAAGTTAAATGAGCCGATGCCCTAGCGATGGGTGACCTAACGGGAAGCGACTGTAAAGACAGTTGTCGATCCTATACCAGTAGGAAAACCCTGTGAAATAATTTTTGGGACTCCAGAGAAGAGTCATTGAGGTTTCGATGGCATTAGAATGCCAAGAAAATGTTTAGAAAATTTTATCAATCGGTACAGATAATTTTAGCTCAATAAGCTAAACGAAGGGCATTTTGGTCATTTCGCCTTCAGAGATGATTTTTGACCAACTTGTCCAATTGAGTAAATAAATTATATGACATAAAATGTGAATAAATTTTGCTTAAAATTAAATTAAAAATGAGTAGAAAAGAAAAGAAAAGAAAAATGAAAGTCAATGAGACCTATTACATCATACATGTGTCACCATGATGTAATAAAAACCCCATAGCCAATCACAACCCAACAAGAACTCATAAATCAATTTAAAAAGTGATAAATGAAAAATAAATTTGCTCATCTCCTCAACCAAATTCGGCTGCCACTCCCACCTCTCTTAACCTCCATTAAAACTCTCTAATCTCACTCTTCTAAGCCTTAATTTCTCACCATAAAACACTAAGTTTCTTTCATTAAACCTTGACAACTCCTCTTGGGCAAGTGTTTGGTAGCCTAGAGAAAGAAGGAAAGTGAAGGAAAATTTAAGATTAGCCAAGAAAATTTTGCTTACACAAGGTTAGTGCTACTTTTTTTCATTTCTCCTTACAATTGATGTTAGATGCATAAATTGAGTTAGAAACTTGAAAAATTTGAAAGAAAATAGTTAAGGATGGACTACTACTATTTTCGGCAGCCATGTTGAAGGGTGGGGTTTTGCTTGTTTCCTTTGAATAAATTTGGTATTTAGGCAGCCCTTGATGTGAATTGCATGGTTAAACTTGATTTAGTGGTTGAAATATAAGACTTCAAAATTTGGGAAATTTAGGGTTTTGAACAAATTAAGGTTTGCTTGAATTGATGCTTTATTGATATTTAATTGGTCAATTAATGATCAATTGGTGTAGTTTGGACAAGAATTTGAGTGAATTGTGACATGAGTTAGGGAAAAGATTAGGCTGCCTTAAGTGTGCATTATGGACCCTTTGAGTCCAGAGCACTCTTGGGGTTATAACTCAGACTAGGTAACTCTAATTGGTGCAAGGACAATTGAAGGTTAAACTAGACACAAAATGCAACAACTTCGATGGAGGAACCCTGCCTAGAAAACTACAATACCAAATCCGGGTAACACACATTCTGCCTGGGCAATATGACCAAATGAGCAGTGTTTATTCATTTAGTCATAACTCAGTGTAAAAACGTCTAATTGACCTAAAATTTATATCAATGAAAAGCTTAGACAAATTAGAACAACTTTTATGTAGAACAAAAACTCCAATTCTGAACTTAACTAAATGAAATTGCTAACCAAAATTGAGCTACTAAATCTGGCAGAACTAGAATTGCCCAGAAATTCTGGGTAAAAGTCCATCCGACCAGTTATGGTAAAATGGCTATAACTTGAGCTACAAAACTCCAAATGGAGTCATTCAAGAAGCAAATTAAAGAAGACATATAAAGGAACAACTTTGATGAAGAGAATTTTGTCAAATTTCCACTGTAATAATGACCAATAGAACAGTAAACTTAAGATATGAAATTTGAAAATTTTGAATAACATAAAATAAGCTTTGAAATGGTATTGGAAATCAATGCCAACAAAAATAAAATGAAAAATGTGGTATTTTGGTGAACTTAGGTTCAACAAATCTATTATGTATTAAAAATTCAACTTTTGTGTAGGAATAGTTAAGTGAATAGTAACCTCAAAGAAATGAATGCAAAGGACCAAAACTTAAATTGCTAATGATACCTCACTTAAATGATTTAAAGTTTGTTTAAATCATGTGATTAGTTTGATGGGATTTGTAGGCTCATCACAAATAGAACTTAGGAGAAATAGTTGATATAATTTGAAATGTGAATTGTAAATTACTATAAATGAAATATTAAAGGTATAAATGATGTGTAAATAATATTTGGGGACTTTCCCTTTTTATTAAATAAAAATGAAAATTTGCTTGAACCTAGGTACATGTGAATTAGTGTGATAGATTAGAGATGAAATTGTAATTGAACTATACAAATGAAAGTTATGAACATATGCATTAGATAAAAATGAATTTGGACATTGTATTCCCACTAGGAAATAAAATAAAACCTATTGACACTTAATGGTACATGAGTAAAATTTAGAGTAATCATAAATACTTAGTAAGAAAAAACATTCTTGAATTTCAAATGATAAATTATATAAATAGTATAATGAATAAATGAACCATATTAATGTATGAATGAGACATGAGTTCTCATTATTGTAGAAGGGAAAAATATTTTGAGTACAATGGTACATGAGAACCATTGTTTTGAATTATGATCATTATGGATAACATAATAAATATATAAATTATGATGAATGCATAAATTATGTAAATATTAGACTTAGAGATTTATGTTTCTATTATGAAAAAGATTAAAATGCTAGAAATTATAATTAGAACCTATACTGAAATAATGAAACTTATGAATACTAAATGGTACTATGTGCCCATGTATTGCCTAGATATGTGTGTCAGATTGGATAGATTGGCATGCCAATAGGTTATTATTTTAGCAATACTGCGTAAGGCTTTATGCCTGTATTCATGGCTTTATGCCCGCACTCATGGCTTTTATGCCCGATTACTTGTTGTCATGGTTTTTAGCCATACTGATATGTTATCATGGCTTTTTAGCCATACTGACTACATACGTAGTTGACGTTCCGCATTTCACGCCCCATGGTATGATGGCACGAGGCACCACGGTGTCCAGTGCCAACGACTCGTTATCCAGTTTAGTCAGCCTGTCATAGGTTACTTGGGCAGTGAAATTTATTGAAATGAGTCAAGAATAATAGCAACTGAAAATATTAGCAATTAAATAAAAGGGTAAGAATATTTAAAATAAATTGTATTAGTTATTTTGTAGAAAGAATTGAAATGAATTGTAACGATATTAAAATTTAATTATTATGAAATAATCTGCGATAACCTAGAAAGTATTGAATGAAATAATAAAAAGATTCGCAAAAAGAGATATAAGTATATTATTACTGTGAATTTAGGAATAAATTGCTTCTTAAGAGAAATAAATTAGAATGAAAGATAGAAATTAGAACGAAAGAGAGTTGATACTAGAAGTATTATATTAAAGTAGATTAAATTCCAGAGTATCCAAAGTATAATCCATTTCTTTCTTTATTTATATATATTATTTTCTTTGTTATATTATCGCACCACTAAGCAGCAATGCTTAGCGTGATGGATTATTTTCTCGCATAGGTACTGAAGATAAAGCCTAATGGATACTAGACTGGGATTTTAGAGTTCTGATATGCAGAAGTGTCAGAAGTGCTCAAGGTTGTCACCTCCTCAGCAATGCATGTAGATAGGGCTCACATTAGTGATATTGTGTAATTTGTGCATTATAATTATTTATTATGTTGTAATGAAAATTAGGAAATTATATGTAATATGCACCTGATGTAAATTATAAATTTATGCAATTAGTTTGCAAATTATGCAAACTAATGAAATTGAGAATTTTGATATTTGTAATAAGCATGAATGAATTTGTACAAATGAGTATGGATTTAAATTATATAATGATTTTTGAAATGATAATATGAGTATGGATGAATTATTGTATGGAAAATATTGTTGAAAATTTCAAGCAGGTGAATAGTGAAACACGCCAACCGATAATAAAACAGGGGAAACTTCGTCAGTTTCTCCTTAGACCATAATTTATTTTAAAATATAATGAGTTCAAAATTATTAAAGGAATAAAGTAAGATAAGAAAGGGTGCTCCGGCATCGAGTGTGACATGCCTTGCTCGGCTACACTGTAGACAGGTGAGGGGTGTTACAAAGTAGCTCGGGCCATCACACTATCAGTCATAAAGTGTCTCCAGGTGTGCAACAGAACAGCTAATGAGCTGTAATAATCATTGGGCATAAGGATAAGTGTATCAAGTATAGCAGAATGGCCATAGGCCATAATATCACAGAATGACACGAAATGCCATAAATCACAGAATGGCAAAATGCCATATGCAGTTCTGCTAATAGAACCCTATTGGCATGCCAACCTATCCAAATCAATCATACTAGGCATACTATGGCATGTTTTAGAATTTAATGGGTAATTCTTTGTATTTAGTATTCATTAGTTACTATTCACTTTGCTAGTCAACCAAAATGTTGACTTTTTCATACACAATAGGTAAGTTGGTTCTAATAACACCAACATATCACATTTTGCACTCTACACATGTTGGCATTTGTTGCAAATTCAATTTCAAAACTCATTTAATGTTATTTCAAATTTTCAGATTTCATGCCTTATGTTTACTGTTCCATTGGTCATTGCTATAGTAAAAATTTGACCAAACTCTCTTCATCAAAGTTGTTCCTTATTGTCTCTTATTTAATTTCTTTTAAATCACTCTATTTGGAGTTTTCTAGCTCAAGTTATGCTAATTTCTTTAAGACTGGCCGGATTAGTATCTACCCAAAATTTCTGGGCAAAAATGGTTTTAGCAGTTTTGATACCCTGACTTTGGTTAGCAATTCTGATGGGTTATGATCAGAATTTGATTTGGTGTTCTTCATAAAAGTTGTTCTAAATTGTCTAAGATTTTCATTTATGTAAAATTCAGGTCAATTGGACATTTCCACACTGAGTTATGACCATTTGAACAAAACACCGTTCATTTGATCATTTTCCAGGGATAGCTTGTGTGTTACCCAGATTGAAGCAACTTTTAGGTTAACCTAGGTGGGTTTTCTGGGAAGGGTTTCTTCACCAAAAATGTTGCATTATGTGTCTAATTTCACCTCCAAATGGATTTGCACCAATTGGGGCAACATTTCTCAAGATATAACCCCATGAACACACTGGACTCAAAGGGTCCAGAATTCAAACCATGAGGCAGCCTAATCATTCCCCCATTTAATGTCACAATTCACTCCAAATTTAGTTCAAACTATACCAAATGGTCACTAATTGACTATTAAAACATCAATCCATCCTCAATTGCATAAATCCCCCAATTTTTGGTACAAAACCCTAACCCTAAATTCCCAATTGTACAACACACATACAATCCATGTGATTTCCCACTTTAACTCCAACATACACTTCATGGGGCATTAGTATACATGTTAAATTCAATCAAAATCATCATATCCTAAATTCTTCATAGCTGCCGAAAATGGAGAGTTGCCCTAACATGCACATATTTGTTCAATTTCTCAATTTCCTAGCATAATTCATGTTACTAACACAAAATCTAAAGAAAAGGAGAAGAAATAGGCACTAACCTTTGTGTGAGCAATTCCCTAGCTTACAAAACTTCTTGATTTTTCTTTCTTTTTATTGCCTTAAGCTTGCTTTAGTTGCAAGGAGGAGTTTTAGTGAAAGGAGCAAGTGATTTTAGGGGGTGTTTATAAGGAAAGTTTAGTGAGAAGGGAAGTCATCAATGGAGTTCTCTCTCTCTCAAGCAATTCGGCTAGCTGAAGATGAAAAAGGAAATTTGATTTTTTTTTGTTTAATTTTTATCTCTTTTAATTGTTTTAAGATGGCTTGTTGCATTGTGATTGGTGGGAGCCTTTTAAATGACATCATTATGATGTCATAATTAGGTATTTAATTCATTTTCTTTCTCTTTCTTTTCTATTCATTTTTAATTAAATTTTTAGCAATATTTATTCACATTTTATGTGTCATATAATTTATTTACTTAATTGGACAAGTTGATAAAAAATCATCTCTAAAGGTGAAATGACCAAAATGCCCTTCGTTTAGCTTGTTGATCTAAAATTGTCTGTATCGATTAATAAAATTCTATGAGCATTTTCTTGGCATTCTAATGCCATCGAAGGCTCAATAACTCTTCATTGGAGTCTCCAAAATTATTTCACAGGGTTTTCCCATGGGTATAGGGTTGCTAGCTGTCTTTAGAGTAGCTTCCCGTTAGGGTCACCAATTGCTGGGACTATAGCTCATTTAACTTCATTGCATTTCTTTTCTTAAAATTTTCCTAAATTTTTCTTACCATTATTTGGTTTATTTATGACTCTTCACTCTAATTTACATATAGTTTCAGACATTCTAGCTGTCCAGATAGACATCAGTCACTGGAACAGTAGAATGTACCGACTAGCTAAAGTGAGGACGTTACAAAAATTTTAAAAATGCTAATTTATTTCTGAGTCAATTTTATAACATGCACTTGAACTGAAAATATTTAAATTAAATTTTTATCACCATGCCAAACTCTAAAATGAAATTGTTTTGCCAAAATCTCGTGTAGTATATTTAATAGATTATTGAAAGACAAAGTTCGGTAATTTATTAGGTATACTACAGGATCATATCACATCTTACGGAGGGATAAGATGTGAAAATTTAAGAATAAAAGATTAATAGATTTATTATAGTATAAATTTATTAAGTTCTTAGATTAAAAATAATCTAAGAATATTATCTTTTATAATTAATTATGTTATTTTTATCATATATTAGGACCTTAAAGGATGAATGGGAACACAAGTGAACTTTTGATTTTAAACCTAATGTAAGATAAATATTAGCATAATTAGTTAGTGTAAAGATAGATGCATGTGTATTATTAAGTGCTAATAAATGTATATAAAATATCCTAAACAAAAAAACGTCGCTAGCTATTAAGAACATTGCAGCCGAGCTAAATAAGGGTGAGAAGCGTAACGGCAACAATTATGAAATCTAGAGCATGAAAATCTAGTATGTTCTTAAGGAACAAAAAGCTTAAGAGGTTTTTAGCCTAGTCATAGAAGTACCGAAGAGGGCAACATAGCCTAGCATAAGCAGGACCATGAGTCGTGCGAAGCCTGGAAAAAGAAAAACTCCATTGCTTGCATTACGTTGCTAAGTAGTAAAATGATGATGTTATGTGAGAATTCTGGAACTATGATAGGGCTAAGGACATGTGGTCTGCTCTCAAGGAAAAGTTTGGAGGTATTTCGGTTATCAAACTTAGGGCTCTAACTATCAAATTTAACACTCATGAGAATCGTCCTGATCATGACGTGAAAAAACTTCTAAGGGTTATGAATAACATGGTCAATGAGCTCAAAGATGTAGGTCATATTTTGACTGATGAACAACAAATCCAGGCAATCGTACGCTCTTTGCCAAGCAACTGGGAGAATATGAAGATGCACTTAATCCACAACACCCATATCAAGACTTTGGAGGATGCTACGTGTCACCTTCAAATGAAGGAAGAGTGCCTCCATTTTAGCAAGCTAAGTACAAATGTGTACATGGCTGGTTCAAGTTCCTAAGGGGGGAAAAGGATGCAAACGCAAGAATTGAGGTGGGAACCAGCAAGGCATGGGAAAGGTTGAAACAAATAAGAAACAAAAAACTGGGAAAGGGAAAAGCTCCTCCCAAAAAGAAAAAGAATAACATTTCAAAAGTGAAGTGTTCCAACTACGGCAACAAGGGATGTAACACCCTCACATTAGGTAGTTCCGTACATTCTACTATTCCGATGATTAATGTCCATTCGTACAGTTAGAATGTCTAGAACCATACTTAAAACACAGAGAGAAACCATAAACTAAATTAATAAAGATCAAATGAGGTTGGAGGAAAATAAGAAAAATGGAGTACAAATCGGTTAAATGAGCTTAAGTCCTGACGATGTTGACCTATCTGGGAACCGACTGTTAGTTCAGTTACTACCCTAAATTCGTGTGGAACCCTACAGAATCCCTAATTAAGGATTAATTGAGAAATTATTGGGAATCTATAAATCAAAGAAATAAAAAGGGAATGAGCATAAATAAGTGAATCAAAACCTGAGGGCTCATCAGGTATTATGGAAAAAGATAGACTATAACCCGATGAAGGGCATTTTGGTCAATTCACTTCAAGAGTTAACTTTTGACCTAAGTGTCCATTGAAATAAGTGAGATGAACACATTGAAGTAGGAATCAATTAAGTAATTGGTGTGTGAAAATTAAATGGGACATAGAAGTAAATAATTAATTTGTTATAAATATAATAATTGTAATTAAAATTAAATAATATATATATATATATATATATATATATATATATATATATATATATATATATATATATATATATATATATATATATATATAGGATTTTTGGAAAATAAGACAAAAGGCATTAATTAAGTCATCTTCATCTTCCTCTCTCTCTCTCTGTCCTTGCGGTCCAAGGCCCTCACTCCAAACCTCCATTGTTGATCAATTTCAAAGCTTTGAAACCCCATTTTCTTTTTTAAATTTTCATATCAAATTACTAGAAAACTTTAAATTAACCCTAGATTGGAAGAAAGGAAGTAAGAGAATCAAGAAAATTGAAAAATTTGGAAGATTGGAAAATTGCCATTTAAGGTAAGTGGTCATCCAAGCTTAATTTGCTTTATATTCTTTGAATTTAAGGTTGGTTATATGGAAATAACATGAGAAATGATCATAATTGAAGGGTGAAATTCAGTCAAGAGGGTAGAATTAGGGTTTTTGAGTTTTGATGAATTTAAATTGGTTTCTATACATGAATTGAAGTTATGTGCATGAATTATTTATTGAATTTGATTGGAATTGGAAGATGAGAATTAAGGGTTTTGCAAAATTATGGTTTTTGTGGTATGAAGCTCAATTAGTGTTCTTGATGTTATATTATGGTCAATTAATGTTCATTGAATGAGAAATGATGTTAGTTTGGTGAAGGAATTAATGGAAGTGCAATTGAACCTTAGGTTTTGAATCTGGATAGTTGTAGTCTAGTGTGTTTAGATGCTCATAAGTTGAGCTACATAGCTCCAATTGGTGTGAAACTAGTGGGAGATGTTTCTTAGACAAAATGCTAACACTTTCATGTTGGACATTTGCCCAGAAAATGACCATAGGATACCTCAATTAGGGCTTGAATCCGGATTGGTAAATTTGGACCAGGAAAAATTGATCAAATGAATAGTACATACTTAATAGACATAACTCACTCTAGAAAACTCCAAATTGGGTAATTCTTGAATCTGTGTAATCTTGAGACATAGGGGAACAATTCATATGAGGACCGTGAAGCCAAATTATGACCATAACTTACCTAAATTGCTTGAACAAAATGAGTCCAGAAATCTGCCCTTATTCTGGACTGGACCTGAATTCTGGGAAAATTTAGGCATCCTACCAGTTTTAGTAAAATGACCATAACTCCAGCTATACAACATAAAATTGAGTGATTCCAAAGCCAAAATACTCATAAGACATAGAACTACAAATTTCATATTTTGACCTAGACCTAGTTCTTACGGCAAAGTAGGGGAAATGTTGAGTAAAATAGGAATTCAAAATCTGAAATTCCTGTACTTCAGCAGTTTTGCCCTTTGACCTCCGGATAGTAATTAGAACATAACTTCCTCTTCATGACTCCAATTTAAGTGATTCAAAATGATTTGGAAACTTAAGACAAAGGCCTAAAGCTTTGTTTTAGGGACTAGTTCAAATTCTGAGCATAAGGTGCTTGGATATTGAATGCAAAATTAGGTGAAAATCTAGAAAATTATAAAAGTACAGGGTTAAGTACCTAGGAGCAGTATCTAGTTTTTTTTGTCATAACTAGAGATCCAGAACTTCAAATTGAGTGATTGAAAAAGATAATTAAAGCTAAGACATAGGGGACAAATTCCATAAAGATTACCTTATCAAATTTTTACTAGAACCAGGTTGAAAATGGGTTATAAGCTCAGGTCCTAAACTTGCCCTGAACCCAGAGTTTGTTAAATTATATGGTTAACTTAGGAACTTATTTGATTAGCTATTGGTGAAGGTTAGACTAAGTATTGAGACTTTATAATTGTGTAATTTTAGTGGAAAAAGAGACTTTCAAGAAAGGGAAAAACTAAGACAAGAAGAGGGAATTGAAAGAAGGTTTGTGCACAACTTGATTTCTTTTTGTTTTTAAATTTGCAAAGGAAGTGAATGAACTTTATTTGAGCCAATTATGATTTTCTTTTGCATTTATGAATTGATTATACTATCTTGAGCAAACTTGAATCTTGAAATAAATTTATAACTGTGGAAAGGCAGATGTTCGCTATTTGATTTCATTGTAGCAAGGGGGTGAGCCAGTTTGAATAAATTTAGAAGTATTTTGAGAACTTGATGTGTTGCCAACCCTATATGGGGATTCATGATGAATGAAATGTGATTATTTGATTTGGAAACATGATTATTTGAATGGAAATCCTTTGAAATTGTTTTGAAACCACAGTTGACATGATAGTCCCTAACAGTATTCCCCATTAGTAATGGCTAATTGGGGTATGATATGTGATTATATGACTTTCCTCTCTGGCTTGCCAGTTGAGGTTGAAATTGGATGAGTACTCATATTGCTAGCTAGCCTTTGTCCCCCTTTAGTCTCGGTTATTGGGGTGAGATTGTTTTGTCGTAGTGTATAACGCGGCGTTGATTGGAAATTTTATGTCATGGTGTAAACTGTGTGAATGTTGGCAACACTTGTGATTTGTGATTGCTTAAATAAATTGTGATTAAAAATAAATGATTTGGTATTGATTTAAAGATATTGTGTTGTTTTCATGGTTAAAAAAAAAAAATTTACAAATGCCTCATTATGATTTGGCAAATGTGTTGGCATTGAGTTTCTTTTAAAATTATTCGTTGTGCACTACTGAGTATCATTACTCAGCGATAGCTTTTGTATGCTGTCGCAGGTAAAAGGAAGGATAAAGTAGTCAAGTGAGCTTCCTTAAAGCTGTGTTTTGGAGCTGAGTTGAATTGTCTTCTTGTATATCCTAGGTATACCCTTTTAAATTTTCTTTTGATGTAAATTAGAACTATATGTATTTAAAAGACAATTGAGCAGTTGTATAAAAAGAATTACAATAATATTTTTGTAACCTTGAAGATTGTAAATTTGTAGTTAATTATCTTTTTAAGTTGTAAATTATAAATGAATGTTTCTTTTGGATTGTAAATAAATGAGATGTTTTGTTTTCTCAATGTTGAATGAATTAAAGGAATCACTTGAGTATTGATTGATTTAAATTTTTGCATACTATAAATTGTCACAGGTTCATTTTTAACAGGTTTAAAAATTTGGTTTTATGAAATTATAACCGTCACCATGCTGTTTTTCCGAAAAATAAAATTCTTAATTTGTAAACATTTAATTTAATTCTTAATGATTTTCCCGACTTTTCAATAATAATTTAACTTAAAAATAAATTTGATTCACTTAAAATCCCTTATAGTATATTTAATGGATTATCGGTAAGTGGAGTTTGGTAATTCATTAGGTATACTATGGGATTATGTCATATCTTACAGAGGGGTAAGGTGTGACATGTTTTAGTGGTATCAGAGCAAGTTTTTATTTCAAGTTTTGAATTGCATGTTTGAAATAGTTTTTGATAAGTACAACTGCTCAAATGTTATGGATTGATACATATAGTATGTTTACAAGATGATAATGAATTAATGGGAAAAAAATTTTCCTGTATTGGTTGTTCAGGAGGTAGAAATCATTGTAATTTGATAAGGAAGAGGGGGATCATTCTAAGGAACAATCCGTTGCAGCTGAAGCTCAAGGAGAGGCCACAAGCCTTCAGGGTGTAAGAGGGCCGACTGCACAGATTCCTCCCATACAGTTTCCTATCCAATTTGCATAGCAGATGGCTGCACTCTTTCAGCAGATGGCTAGTAACATACAAGTACAACCACCTGTACAAGCCCAACCCCCAGCAAGACAGTATGAAAAGTTGATGATGTATGGGGCTTTAGAATTCAAAGGCACTATAGATCCATTAGAAGCATAGCAGTGGCTAGAACGAATGGAAAGAGTCTTTAAGAAGCTACAGTGTACTGAAGTATTGAAATTGGAATATGCAGTTTCTCTATTGCAAGGGGATGCTTATGAATGGTGGAAGACCATCCATAATAGCCTGTTGGAGCCTCCAATCCTTGCATAGGGCAATTTCCTTAGGAAATTCAAGCAAAAATACACCCCAGACACATATGTGGGCATGAAGCTTCAAGAGTTCTTGAGTTTGAAGCAGTGAAACAGAATAGTGGCCGAGTATGAGATGGAATTCTCCCGTTTAAGCCACTATGCAGGGGGTCTACTTACCACTAGTAGAGATCGATGCAAGACATTTGAAGCTAGTTTGAGGCCTAGCCTGAGGCTGCAAGTAGTTGGCTTCCGGCATGAGAACTCTTTCGCTGGTTTTACAACCCTACAAGTGCATGGATCACTGACAAGTAAAAAAGTAATGAGTAAAGTATTATTCCCACGAGGAATTTGATTAGTAAGTACTAATCTACACAGTAATTTTGACTGTTTAGGCTATAGAATACTGAGGGAAGGAAGGTTGTTTATTTTAAACACTAGAATGATAAACTTAAAACGAAATAATCTAATTTGAAACAATTCTGGAATTAAGATTTTGCACTTGAATCTTACTATGGATGTTATCTTGTTTATTTACTGGATTAAGAATCGTTTGCCTTGATGGAAATTAATCCTAAGGTATCCTAAGTCTTCTCTCAAGGCACCTAGGGTGTATTTTAATTAACTTAAACTTACTTTCATGGCGATCAAATTAATTAAAACCCTTTAAGGTCTTTGACCAATTTTGAAATTCCACAAAAGTATCAGCCTATGTCTGGGTCAGAATTCCTAGGTTCAAAATCTTGATTTTCTACTGTTAATCTTCACCTTTCAGTCCTTCAATTAATATCTACAATCAATACTAAGTGGGTACCAGCACATAGCATGCATTAAGATCACAAGAAATTAAATCAAGGAACAAATTTCAAATCCAATAAATAAAACTTAATGTTTATCCATAACAATGATTGCAAGCATTACTCTCCCAATTCCAGAATATGAAAACTACTCACTCATAGTGAGTTCAACAAACATCATGATAAAAAGGTAAAGACAGTAAAAAGAAATCATCTAAAAGAAATAAAACAATAAAAATCAGTTTAAGGAGATGGAATAAAAGAATCGAAGAAGGTTTACAGCTTTGATCTTGTGGAACTTCGGCTAAAAAACTCCTCTTGATACTGATATTCTTCTCCTCAAGACGGTTGGAGAGAGTGCAGAAGTGAGTCTCTTTTAAACTCCTAAAAAGTGCTATAAAAGGATTGATCTCCCGCTTCTTGATGTTTTCTGCTTCTATTTATATTAGCTGTTCTAGGGTTAAGTTATTTTTTAGTTTAAAAGGCCTTAGGAGTCTTATTTGAATGTGTAAACAAGAGCGGGAATTTGGGTTAGAACATTGGCTGCCGCATGGTACACGGCCCGTGTGTCACTATACGGCCGCGGGCCGTGTAACTTACTGGAGCGAAATTACGGAGTCTTGCATTGGCAAACAGACTTACACGGGTCTGTGTTGGCTACACGTTCCTGGTTACACGGACTATGTACTTTTGTTCTCAAAAAATTATTCAAGCTTGTGCCCGGCAGAGACTTACATGGGTCTCTACAGATTACACCGGTCCAATTACACAACCCGTGTACTTTTGTTCCTCCATTAGCTCTCTTGCTTTCGTATGGTAGAAAGTTACACGGGTTTGTGGCTTTGCTTACACGACCCGTTCACTTTGTATCAGCAACAATTCTCAGTCTTTTGATCTCTCCAAGCTTCCCTTTGCACTCCTATGCTCTGGGGCTTCACTCAAACACCTGAAATAATGTAAAAAACATGGAATTAAGAGCTTGACAATAGAAATTACAAAAACTAATGAAATCAACTATTATGCATGAGATTACTTAACTAAATTCCATCAGATAATATACAAATATGCTTAAAAACATCTATACAATTTAAGTGTATCAAATACCCCTAAACTCAAACTTTTGCTTGTCCTCAAGCAAAATAAAACTCTGTTTTAAAATGCATTTCAGGGGATAACTTAGGAATGTAACCAATAATTCAATAAGCACATAATTGAACTCCTCCAATCCTTCATGCCATTTACCCTCTTTCAAGACATAAGGGTTCTAATAGCTGCCTGTTTGGATCTTCACCTCCTTTCATGGTGTTTCAACTAATTATTCCTCTATAGAAGGCCATTAATAAGTCACAAATAACCTATTTTTTTAGGATAGACTTGAGAAACACTTACTCTCCCAAATTTGCCTCTACTGTGTATAATTGTGATGAAGTAACTCAATTCCAACTCCATAGGCATACCTCAATTTTTTATCTCCACTAATGTAGCATACACTTTTCAAAAGATCAAAAGGTCTTAAAAAGGGTTGTAATGGGGCTAAGAGATAATGACTAGGTTGCCAATGAAAGGTTTTTAGGGAATGCAAATATGAGGATAACATTTATGCATAAAATACCAAGTATACTAAGTTTATTCTATTGATTTTCTTTGGAGAGGAGGGGCTTTTAGCTTTTATAGTGCCAAGCATGCTTCCATGGTTCTTGGGACTTCCTCTCTCTTTCTTTTTTTTTTTTTTAATTTTTTTTATTTATGTCCCTTTTGTCTTCTCCCCCAAACTCATTGCTTTTGCTGGGTTAGGAAGGTAAATTTTTCTTTAGTTTTTTCTCGAGTCTGTCACCCTCTCTCCACTTTCCTTTTTGTACTTAATATACTTTTTACTTATGCATTTAGCTTCCTCAAAAGAGTAGGTATGTGTTTAGGCTAGGGGCTAGGTAAATATTATGGTAAGCAAGGAAAATCATATAGGTAAAAATATAGGCTCAAGTTGGGTGCACGGGACATATTATGACTAGGGGTGGCTAAGGCTTAATTAGGCTATAGGAAAGAATGCCTTAATCATTTATTCATCAAGTATATGCTAGGATTTCGCCTTGATAGGTCTAAGAGATATGTTCTAGAGCTAGTGAGGCATTTTCAGGTTTGTTTATATTTTAAGAAATTTCTCCTAACTTCACAAGTTCGATGTGACAAATTAATAATTATGAAGGAGTTTAACTAGTCTAGTTCCACTAAAGAGATTAGGTTTTTCACAGTCAACATGTTAAAATCCCTTTTCGCCTATCTAGATACGTTCATTCCTTTATCCCGTGGAGTCCAATTATTAGCTTACTAGAAACTGATTGTAGTTATAAGTTTCACAATTCAAAGTTTAAAATTTTCAAAAATTGTTTTTCAATATTTTTCTAGAATTTTGATACACAAGGATAATATATCTGAAATTAAGCAATGTAATGATATGTAAGACATGAAATGCATTTGTAACCCCCCTCCCCCCCCCCCCCCCCCAAACTCAAATTGGACATTGTCTTCGATGTCAACATAATATGCAAAATTATAGAAAATGTAAAAATAATAATAATAATAAAGCATATTATTTATTAAGCATGGAAAAGTTTGGACAAAAAGCAAATAAAAGAGACCTATGTTTGCAGTTTAGGACTAAGGTATGCAAGATTTTATAATAAAGAACCTATCCTATAGTCCTAGCTCTAAAAGGTCTCTGATAGTGATGATGGCGACGCTGGCTCCTCTTCATCGAGCCTCTCCATTAACATGTCTAGCTTGTTGTGGGCTTCCTGGAGGCTATCCTCGATTGCTCGCATCCTGTTATTGATGGTGGTCTCCATGCGCTATAGCTATGCGACGACCGGGTCTGTGGGTGGTGGTGTGTATGGAGGCACTCAAGTGGGGGACTCACGAAACAGTGGCTCTTAGGCTTTTGCCTGTGGCTGCGAGGTCTTGCTAGGTCCTTCTTATACTTCGTCTCTCTAAGGGATAGCATTCCCTTTGACATCAAGTAGGTAGTAGGTGTTGCTCACCTTCTTACATATCCCCATAGGTATGCAGATGGTTTGATCGATTCTTGATGTTCTGTTGATGGAGCATAGCCTATGATGTCCTGGGACAAATCTGAAGTGGAGAGCGATGGTTGTGATGAAGCCACCAAGCACGATATGCTCAGTAGGCTGATGACAGAATCGACGCAGGTGGTTGCACAAAAAGAAACTAGTGCTGCAGTGCTGTCCAATGACCATACACCACAGGAAAAAGAGCTTGTTGGTGTTTACCATGCTAAGGCTGTCACCACGGCCCATGATGGTGTGGGCGGCTAACTGGTGCATGCAGCGCAGGGCTAGATTTGTGATACCTGAGGATTTGGACTTGTTGGAGTTATATGGCTCCGTGTTTGGGGAAATGGAACTCCAAAAGTTGATGCTGTTATAGAGCATGCAGTTCTGAGGGATCTCTTTGTGGCCGGTGCTGTCGAAGCCGAAAATGGTATTGAACTTATCCATATTCATCACTCGGTCGACACCAAGAAGGTGAAATTCTATTCTGCCTCTATCTTCCCTGTTGGTAGGCCATAAGGTAGCCTTGAAACTGCCCAAAAACTCCAGTGTGGTGTCCCGATATGCAGGGAATTGGAGTTGGGCAAACCTTGTCCACCCGATGCTATCGAGCAGTCCATTGATCTCATCTTGCAGCCCAATTTGGTCCAGTAGCGCGAAATCCATGTATTTTGTAGAGTTAATTTTTTGGGTGTGAAGCTAGGTGCACATTGCCTGTCACACCCTACCCCTCTGTAAGGCATGACATGATCCCATAGTATACCTAATGAATTACCAACTTCATCTACTGATAACCCATTAAATACACTACAAGGGATTTTAAAACTTTTCTTACTTCTTTTTACAGTGGTGAGCACTATTTACAGGTGTTAAAAAAAAATTTGAACTTAAGTGAAACAGCTAACACATTTGAATTATTATTAATTTCTGTAAAAATTTTGGCGGAGTGCCATCTGTATTTTGAATAAAACAGTTCTTCAAAAACCTGTAAAAAGCACTTCAAATATATTTCTCAATCTCAAACTTCAACATTTAGTCAACTCAAATCCACAATAATTTTTTTAATATTTTCAAAGGCTGAGATAAAAGAAATAGAGTACAAATTTTACAAGCCAAAATAATTCACAATTTATTTTACAACTTCAATGTATAATTTTAATTTACAGCTGCTCAAAACTAAGAACACTATATACATACAGTGAACGTATATTACAATACAAAATGCAAACTATGGTATACTCAATATACCCGATGATCTCTCAGTGTAGTACTAGCAGCCTAGTCTGCTGCCCTGTTAGTCTATCTACCTGCGACAGCAATGAAAAGCTATCACTGAGTAAAATTTACTCAGTGGTGCACAATAACAATTTGAAATGCGATATATAAATCTTTTATTAACAATTCACAGATCAAACACTTCACAATTCCATTTCACAATTTACAAAGTTCATATAACACAAATTTGATCAAATAACTGAATAATATAGTTTTGCCAATCAATAATATCATTTGATCAAATAACTGAATAATACAGTTTTGCCAATCAATAATACCATTTGATCAAATAACTGAATAATACAGTTTTGCAAATCAATAACACAATTTAAATGCTGCACAATTACATTTCACAAATAGTCAAAGCTCATTATAGAAAATTTTTAAGTCAAATAATTTAATAAGCACAGTGTTGCCAATTCATACACAACTTAAGCCATGACACAAAATTTCCAATCAATGCCATGTTGTACACCACGACAAAGCAATCTACAACCCCACTAATCGAAATTGATGAGGGAGGTGGCTAGCTAGCTAATGAGTACTCATCCAATCTACAACCTCAACTGGTAAACCAGAGAGGGAGGAAAATAATCACAGTCACCCCAGACTGATAAGTCAAAGAGGGAGGAATATAATCACACTCACCCCATAAATGGAGGAGGAACATAGTAACAGTGTCATGCCAAGTGTGAATCAAAATAATTCCAAATCATAATATTTAAATATTTCATACAAACCACAAATCATATTTTATCTCAAAATTTCCATTTGCAAAGTAGGCAACACAATAATTTTCAAATAAGATTCTCAAAGCCAAAACAATAAAAAATTATTCATAACTCATTTCTCTAAATAAATTTGCTAGTAAAAGCAGTGAATATAAAAGTATTTAGCACAGACACAATTTAAAATATAATGTTCAAATAAATTTTTAAGTAGAAAATGAGAAGTCAAAATTATTGTGCACAAACAAAATTTAAAACAATAACATACAAATAATCATAATTTATTTCAATTGAAAAATTCAAAAGAAATAACTATTATGCACAAACCTCTAATAACTATCTCTTGGCTCTAACTCAGTGTTTCCTTCCCTTTCCCTGAGTCCTTGCTAATTGAGAAACACAATTTGAAGTTTTTCAGTGCTCATTTAAACTGTCTCTAATGATAATGCTTAATAATTAATTCATTGAGTTCTATTATTTCCTTAGTCAACCTAAGATGTCGACCCTCGATGCATTCTAGGTGAATTAGGTTTTAATGTTACCAATATGTCACATTCAATAGTCTTTTAGGGTTGGTACATGTTACCCAATTCATTTCTATGTATATTGCGTTTTCTTGCAATTTGCTGGATTCTAGGATACTAGTTTGACCTAGCCGGACAACCTAGTTTCCTCGGTTTTCAGGTTTCGGTCAAAACTACAAACTTGTAGATCTATGTCTTATTGCACGCGGGGAAAAATTTCAGATCATTCTGAGTTTAATAGACCAAGTTATGGTCATTTTACTATTACTGGTCAAAATGCATCAAAATTGGTCACTTTAGGTCATTTTAGGTCATTTTAGGTTTGGCCAGTTTTTGGACCCAAACTTGTACAAGCTGTTTGACTTGCTTATGGTCATTTATGGGATTTAGTGTCTTCATAAGACTTGTATATATATGTCTTAACTATTCATGGTCAAAATTTCAGGTCAATTGGACCTGTTTTGAGTGAGTTATGAGCAAAACACTAACTGCTGCCCAAATGGTAAATTTTCAGGCCTTAATTGCACTAATCCGGATTTAGTCATTTTTCAAGTTACCTTACAAGCAGAATTTTGGTAAGCTTCCTTCATGAAAGTTGGCACATTTTGTGCCTAGTTTCACCTCCAATTGGTCTCATACCAATTGGAGCCACACACTTAAGGTTTTAGGCCCATAACATAAACTGCCCTATTGCATTTTATTCATTACTCATCAAAGGACACTTTTAACACTTACCAAACTACACATTCATGCCAATTCTGGTTTGTAACATAACCTAAACACATTTCACAATATATTGAAGGTCATTTTAGTAGCTTCTAATCACACTCAATATGCACCATATAGTACAGAATTTTTCAAGCTCAAATTACAATAATTCAATCACCTAACCTAGCTCATTTACATGTCCAACCTCACACCATCATACATATACACAAGCTGCCATAACAAGTACTACAATTGAACATTAATATTCCATAAACCAAACATGAAATAACAATTTTATGGTTCACCATTCAAGCTGCCGATTCATACACGTCTCTCCATTAATGTCCAAGCTTCCAAATTCAAGTATACATTCACAATATACTTAGTATACATCACCTAATTTATTCCTATACATATAAAAACATAATCAACCCTTTAATCTACCATTTACAAGTAAGAATAAACTGTCCTTAAGGAGTTTCCATGGCTGCCAAAAATAAACATATCCCTTAGAACATTAAACTCCAAAATTCTTTCCACAATTCAAGTACCCATAACCTCCTCACAAACTTTAATGAAGCAATAACCAAAAACACAAACTTACCACTTTGGAAACTCTTCAAAACCTCTCCAAAACTTGGTCTTCTTGCTGCCTATCTACTGCCCATGGTGTGGTGGTCAAGTTTAATGAAGAAACCTTAACCATTGGGAGCTTGGATCATGGATGCATGGAGGTTGGAGCTTGGACGGCCATGGGAGAGTTTGGGAGCTTTTTGGTTTGGCCATGGGGAGAATTTGAGGAAGAAGAAGGTTTGCAGAAGTTAGTGGAGAGTGACAGAATTTTTATTGATTTCCCAAGTGTTTAGTGTGTAACACCCCAAAGTTCGATAGTGCGTTCTGCTGCTCCGGTGACCAGTGTTGTCCGGACAGCTAGGATGCCTAGAACCGTACCTCAATATGAGTGAGGAGACATAAAATAATGAAATACAAGAAAAGAAAAACAAAGGAAAAATCATAGCAAAGAAATGTAACCGAGTAAGTGAGCCAGGAAACCTAGCGATGGGTGACCGCACCGGGAAGTCACGGCGTGGACCGTTGACTAGCCCTGGACTGCTGGGAACCCTGGAAAACATTTTTAGGACATAAATAGACCCTTATTGAAGTATAAATCTCATTAGAAAGATTAAAAAAAAATTAAATAATTAGTACAAAGAAAAGTGAGAAATCGAAAAACAGACAAAATACTTGTTATTCAGAAAAATCGAATGCAACCCGAACAGGGGCATTATAGTCATTTGACATCCCGAAGTGTCTTTTGACCTAAATGTCCATTAAAAATAAATAGTATTACACTTAGAAAATAAAATAAAAAATTAAATTGGTGGTACCCAAAGTAAATAGCTAAAATAATGGGTTAAATGTGGATTAAGTGAAAGTTAACTTATAATATGTTTTAATTTTAGTTAGTGGACCACTATAGGATTAATTAAACATAAAGTATGGCAGGTGTAAGTCCACTAAACCCATCAGATAGTTCATCTTCTCCAACTTACAAAGTTGCCGAATTTAAAGAAAGGAGAAAGCCACCATTAACGTTTTTCTTCAAAGCTCCATGCACTCCCCATTTTCAACTCCAATCACTTTGATAGCTTCATGAAAAATGGTCTACACACCACAAGGAAGATATTGATACCAATTTTGAGAAGTTTAGTGAAGGTTTAGCAAGTTACAATTAAAGGTAAGTTTGCATTTTTGAGAAATTCTTTGTTAAAGTTTATGTTCATGTTATGGGTGTTAGATTGGTGAAGGAAAATTTTGAGTTTGAAGGGTTATTGTTGTTTTCATTTTGGACAGCCATGAGTCACATTTTTGATGAGGTATTTGTGCATATAATTGATGAGAAATAATGTTAATCATGGTGATTTAGTAACTTAGGGAATTATTTCATGTTTATATGGTGAATTATGCACTTTGATGGAAATTGGTATATGGGACGGCAATGTGATGTTGAAGAATGGTTTGTGGCAGCTTGTGGACACTTGAGGAATGGTATATATTGAAGGAAGTGTGGGCAAAATATTGACCTAGAAGGATTGATGATATGTATGTAAATTAACATTGTAAAGTGTATGTAAAGTTTGTAATGTTTAGGTGTGTTTGTAATGGTACTTAGAAATTGTAATTGTGAATGATATTTGGTGTGTTGAGGGTGATTAGAATCTGCCCAAAATAATGCTAATGTAATGTAGAAAATGCTTTTGGTAATGTGCCAAAACAGTTTGGTAGGTAAGTAAACAAATGGCAAAGGTAAGTGTGTGTTTGAAGTTGGGGTGTGAAATGCATATTGAGGGCAGTGTATATTTTAGCCTATAACCTTGAATGTGTAACCTCAATTGGTATGAGACCAATTTGATGTGAAACTAGGCACAAAATGTGCCAACTTTCATTGAGAAACCATGCCAAAATTCTGCTTGCAAGGTGACCTAAAAAAATGACCAATTCGGATTAGGTACACTTGAGACCTAAAAACTGACCATTTGGGCAGCAGTGAGTGTTTAGGCCATAACTCACTCAAACCAGGTCCAATTGACCTGAAATTTTGACCAAGAATAGTTAAGACCCATACCTACAAGTCTTATGAAGACACCAAAGCCCAGAAATGACCATAAGCAAGTCAAACAACTTGCACAAGTTCGGGTCCAAAAACTGGCCGAACCAGAATTGACCAATTTGACCTAAAATTGACCTAAAATGGTACCACTTGACCAGCAATAGTGTAATGACCATAACTTGGTCTACTTAACTCGGATTGACCTGAAATTTTGCACCGCGTGCAATAAGACCTAGATCTACAAGTTTGTAGTTTCGACCGAGACCCAAAAACCGAGGGAACTAGATCGTCCGGTTAGGTCAAACCAGTGTTCCGGAATCCAGCAATTTGCATTAAAATGCACTAAACAAGGAAATGACTTTGGTAAAACGTACCAAACCTAAAACCCTATCGAATGTGACATATTAATGACACTAAAACCTAATTTACCTAAAACGCAATGAGGGTCGGTATATTAGGTGATTAAGTGAATAATTGAGTTCAGTGCATTATTTACCAAACACCATCGATAGAGACAGTTTAATTTAGTACTGAAACACTTCAAATTGTGTTTCTCAGTTAACAAGGACTCAGCAAAAGGGAAGGAAACACTGAGTCCAGATCAGGGAGACAGTCATCAGAGGTTTGTGCACAACGGCTATTTCTTTTGAAATTTTCAATTGAAATGAATTATGACTATTGTACATTATTGTTTTAAATTGTGTTTGTGCACAACTAGTTTTTAACTGATTTTGTTTTGAATATTTCATATGATTAAATGACATATTTTTCTTATGTATTATGTTTAACAAGCATTGGATTTAATTCAATGATTATTGAAAATTGTTATAGTATGTATGAATTCAGCTTTGTGAAATGGTATTTCCACAAGTATTAAGCATTGTTATGGATTGAATAAATTATGTTTTAGAAAATTTTGATAGAACATGTTTTGAATTGTGATGGCAATTTTCATGGAAAAATGCAATTGTATGATTGAATTGTGATGAGCATAAAACTTTATTGGATATTGAAATTGACTTTGAATCGAATTGTATTGTGATTTATGCTCACTAAATGGATTGTGATATTGTTTTATATCTCACTATAGATGCTTGACTAGGTTATTACCCGTCTCTCTCATTTGTTGAGAAGACAATGGAGTGAGTTGTGTTTTGATTACCATGGTGCACAAAGCTTAGATTCTCCTCCGATTTGAGGTTAGATCTAAGTTTATTTTATCGTTATGGCCCTTACGGAAGATTCATTATTGTGATGGTACTGCACGATGATTCGACCTACCCGACCATAGGGAGTTAGAATCAGATTCGACCTCCCCGACCATAGGGAGTTAGAATCACATCGAATATGGCCCTTTCGGATTAGTCTTGCATAGTTAGTGAGATAAAGATTGATTTTTGAGATACAACATGGTTTTTGAGATGCATAATGACTTTTGAGATACAGTATGATTTTTGAGATACAAAATGATTTTGAGATACGTAATGGCTTTTGAATGGTAAGGAATGGTGATTTCAATTATGGTTTGTGTGTAATTGATTTTGTTGGAATTACTTAAATGGATAGTCAAGATTTGATAAATTGAATTTTGTGCTCCAAGTTATTTATACAAATGATTTACATTATTGGCAATGAATATTTTGAGTTGTGAAATTTGATCAGTATTCAGATTCTCAAATTATTTATCAGAAATTTGTCAATGTATATTGTACTATGTTTTAAATTATAGTTGTGCACCAGAAGTTCACCACTCAGCGATAGCTTTGTATGCTGTCGCAGGTAAGCAGAGCATAGAGCAGTGATTAAGTTGCTTTGAGGATACATTCAGATCAGCTCCAGGTATATCATAGATATACCCATGTACATAGGTTTTGATGTAAGCATGTAATAATATGTATGTAAATTATTTGAGCAGTTGTATAAAAACTCTTGTAAAACATTTTGGTATGTAATTAAATGTAAATTATTGTAAATGTAAATTTGAGATTTCATTTACTTAAATAGTTTTGTATTATATTTCCTTTATCTCAGTCTTCGAAAAATCACTATGGATTGAGTTGAGAAATATATTGGAGTTGAGATTTGCAAATACATATTGAAGTGCTTTTTACAGGTTTTCTGAAGAACTGTTTTATCCAAAATACAGATGGCACTCTGCCAAAATTTTTACAGAAACTCCAATTAAGTCAAATGTGTCAGTTTTATCACTTCAGTTCAAAAAGGTTTTTAACACCTGTAAATAGTGCTCACCACTGTAAAAGAAGTAAGAAAAGTTTTGAAAATCCCTTGTAGTGTATTTAATGGGTTATCAGTAGACGGAGTTGGTAATTCATTAGGTATACTACGGGATCATGTTATGCCTTACAGAGGGGTAGGGTGTGACATGTTTTAGTGGTATCAGAGCAATGGTTTTAAAGTAAATTTCGAACTGTGAATTTGAAATCTTTTTGTCGGTAACTACAACTGCTCAAATGTTTGATACATATAGTATATTTACATCGTAAATGTGAACTAATGGAGAGGAATCTCCTTGTGTTGGTTGTACAGGATAGAAAATTCTGTGAGAAAAATGGAAGAGAAGAATGAGATAATAGAACAGTCTGTGATGGCAGAAGAACAAGTTGAGGCCCCAGCTCCACAAAATGTCGAAGGCCTGACTGTACCAGTTTTACCGGTACAAATTACTGCACAAATGGCCCAGCAAATGGCCACTTTCTTTCAACAAATGGCTGATAATCTGTCAGCCCAAGCCCAAGTACAGACCCAACCCCCACAAGGGCAGTGTGAAATGGAAAAGAGGGAGAAACCTATGGGTCAGAGCTCGAACAGTAATTTGAGAAAGAGAAAAGAATTTGAGGAACCCCGAGCTCAGGGATACGATAGAGGTGGATTATTAAGACAGAGACCACCAAGGTCCAGTCGTCGAACAACTAGAAGTTCCTACCCTTCCCGCCAATGTGAAACTTGTGGAAAATATCATGGTGGGATATGCTATAAGACCTCTGGAGCCTGCTACAATTGTGGAAAACTTGGACACTTTGCTAAAAATTGTACTAAACCACCTCGATCTGCTCTCCGGATTTCACAGACCGTCAGTCAGAGTCAAGATAGAAATAGAGTTGGTACTCCTCACCACTATAACACAGTGAATCAACCCGAATATAGTAGCGCACCAGTCCGAGCGTCCACTATGCGCCAAGGAGAAAGAGCAGAAACTTGGATGTAGGCTGTAAGTTCTTAATTTTTGAAAGAAACAATTAGTTATTATTTGATCCCAGCACTACTTAATTGTGTGTTAGAGTCAGAACTATATGTTCTGTTGCTATTCCCTTATAGGAGAATAAATTTGATGCGTTAGTGACTAGTCTTTTAGGATCAAAACTACAATAACAAGTATGATTGACACTAATTTTGGAAGAATTGTTAACTAAAAGAATTGGGATATTGTAATCAGAATCGGTTTAGGATATTAGTGGATTCGAGAAAGATAAGATGTTAGGAAACCTAGTCCATGAGGTTATAACATAGTGACTATATAATGCTCTCAATGTTTGTATTGTAAGCTGCAGATTCTGATGCACGGATTATTGTGTAGAGCTACGTGCTTCCTCGTGGTACAATAAATTAAGAATATTTGTAAGTAATCTATAAATTGATATAGTTGCACCTGAATAGAGTACTAGTACTGGAAATAAATGTGAAAATTTTAGTCAGAAATTTAAGACTTCAGAACTAGCCTATCAAACGACTACACTTGTAAGGTAGCTAGAGTCAGTGACTCGGTTACATTAATGTGAATTACCCGACTTCAAGAATTGCTATAAGCTTAGAGATATCAAGACGACTTATCATCCTCGATGGATGGGCAAATAAACAAGTGATTCAGGTAAATTTTAAAACTCATTGAGTTCCTGTAAATAATGAAATGAAATGATAATAATAACCTGTAAAATGGAATAAACCCTCGAGAATATACTGAGAACTTCTGTCCTTGAATCCGAGGGAGATGAGACAGATAAATCCCACTAATAGAATTTGTATACATTAATAAGTGTCAAGCTAGCATACAAGTGGCACCCTATGAAGACATTATAAGGGAATAGATAACTATGGATTTTGGGATGAAACTTCTGAGGACACAGAATAGTCATGATGCAGTATAGGTTATAATTGACAGACTAACCAAGTCTTCTCACTTTTTGCCAGTCCGGATGGACTATAGCCTAGAAGGATTGGCCAGATTGTACATATATGAAATTGTAAAATTGCATGGAATGCCAGTATCGATTGTATCTGATAGAGATCCTAGGTTCACTTCTAGATTCTTGGGTAGTCTTCAGAGAGCCCTAAGAACTAGATTGAACTTCAAAGACAAAGATTCCACCCACGCATGCATGGCCACCGAAAGGGTTATTCAGATATTGGAGGATATGCTACAGGCTTGTGTGATTGAGTTGAAGGTAGTTGGGATACACACTTGCCTTTGATTGAGTTTGCTTATAACAACAGCTACCAATCAAGCATTGGGATGCCTCCATATGAAGCTTTGTATGGCAAAAAGTGCAGAACTCCCCTATGTTGGGATGAAATTGGTGAAAGAAAGATGATTGGGCCAGAAATTGTTCAGCAGACATAGGAAAAGATCAAATTGATCAGAGATAGACTCAAGGCCGCGTCAGACCATCAGAAGTCCTATGTTGATCTGAAGAGAAGAGATATTGAGTATGCAATGGGTGATAAGGTAGTCCTCAAAGTTTCTCCTTGGAAAAGGATTATGAGATTTGGCAGAAAGGGGAAACTGAGTCCTCGTTTCATCGGATCATATGAAGTTCTGGAAAGAGTGGGTCCTTTGGCATATCGGTTGGCATTACCTCCAGAGCTAGCAAGGATACACAGTGTCTTCCATGTGTCTATGTTAAGGAGGTACAGATCAGACCCATCTCATGTACTATCAGTTGAAGAGATCGAGGTAAATCCAGACCTCTCATATGAGGAAGAACCCATAAAAATTCTGGCATATGAGGTGAAGCAGCTGAGGAACAAACAGATACACCTGGTTAAAGTGCTGTGGAACCATCATTCAGGCCAGGATGCTACGTGGGAAGGTGAAGAGGATTTGAGGAGACAGACCCACAAATTGTTCAGAGACTAATGCCAGGTAAAATTTCGAGACGAAATTTATTTAAGGGGGGGAGAATTGTAACACCCCAAAGTTCGGTAGTGCGTTCTGCTGCTCCGGTGACCAGTGTTGTCCAGACAGCTAGGATGCCTAGAACTACACTTCAATATGAGTGGAGAGACATAAAATAATGAAATACAAGAAAAGAAAAACAAAGGAAAAATCATAGCAAAGAAATGTAACCGAGTAAGTGAGCTGGAAACCTAGCGATGGTGATCATGAGGGAAGTCACGGCGTGGACCGTTGACTAGCTCTGGATCATGGAACCACGGAAAACATTTTTAGGACATAAATAGACCCTTATTGAAGTATAAATCTCATTAGAAAGATTAAAAAAAAATTAAATAATTAGTACAAAGAAAAGTGAGAAATCGAAAAACAGACAAAATACGGTGTTACCGAAAAATTGTTAATGCAACCCGAACAGGGGCATTATAGTCATTTGACATTCCGAAGTGTCTTTTGACCTAAATGTCCATTAAAAATAAATAGTATTACACTTAGAAAATAAAATGAAAAATTAAATTGGTGGTACCCAAAGTAAATAGCTAAAATAATGGGTTAAATGTGGATTAAGTGAAAGTTAACTTATAATATGTTTTAATTTTAGTTAGTGGACCACTATAGGATTAATTAAACATAAAGTATGGCAGGTGTAAGTCCACTAAACCCATCAGATAGTTCATCTTCTCCAACTTACAAAGTTGCCAAATTTAAAGAAAGGAGAAAGCCACCATTAACGTTTTTCTTCAAAGCTCCATGCACTCCCCATTTTCAACTCCAATCACTTTGATAGCTTCATGAAAAATGGTCTACACACCACAAGGAAGATATTGATACCAATTTTGAGAAGTTTGGTGAAGGTTTAGCAAGTTACAATTAAAGGTAAGTTTGCATTTTTGAGAAATTCTTTGTTAAAGTTTATGTTCATGTTATGGGTGTTAGATTGGTGAAGGAAAATTTTGAGTTTGAAGGGTTATTGTTGTTTTCATTTTGGACAGCCATGAGTCACGTTTTTGATGAGGTATTTGTGCATATAATTGATGAGAAATAATGTTAATCATGGTGATTTAGTAACTTAGGGAATTATTTCATGTTTATATGGTGAATTATGCACTTTGATGGAAATTGGTATATGGGACGGCAATGTGATGTTGAAGAATGGTTTGTGGCAGCTTGTGGACACTTGAAGAATGGTATATATTGAAGGAAGTGTGGGCAGAATATTGACCTAGAAGGATTGATGATATGTATGTAAATTAACATTGTAAAGTGTATGTAAAGTTTGTAATGTTTAGGTGTGTTTGTAATGGTACTTAGAAATTGTAATTATGAATGATATTTGGTGTGTTGAGGGTGATTAGAATCTGCCCAAAATAATGCTAATGTAATGTAGAAAATGCTTTTGGTAATGTGCCAAAACAGTTTGGTAGGTAAGTAAACAAATGGCAAAGGTAAGTGTGTGTTTGAAGTTGGGGTGTGAAATGCATATTGAGGGCAGTGTATATTTTAGCCTATAACCTTGAATGTGTAACCTCAATTGGTATGAGACCAATTTGAGGTGAAACTAGGCACAAAATGTGCCAACTTTCATTGAGAAACCATGCCAAAATTCTGCTTGCAAGGTGACCTAAAAAAATGACCAATTCGGATTAGGTACACTTGAGACCTAAAAACTGACCATTTGGGCAGCAGTGAGTGTTTAGGCCATAACTCACTCAAACCAGGTCCAATTGACCTGAAATTTTGACCAAGAATAGTTAAGACCCATACCTACAAGTCTTATGAAGACACCAAAGCCCAGAAATGACCATAAGCAAGTCAAACAACTTGCACAAGTTCGGGTCCAAAAACTGGCCGAACCAGAATTGACCAATTTGACCTAAAATTGACCTAAAATGGTACCACTTGACCAGCAATAGTGTAATGACCATAACTTGGTCTACTTAACTCGGATTGACCTGAAATTTTGCACCGCATGCAATAAGACCTAGATCTACAAGTTTGTAGTTTCGACCGAGACCCGAAAACCGAGGGAACTAGATCGTCCGGTTAGGTCAAACCAGTGTTCCGGAATCCAACAATTTGCATTAAAATGCACTAAACAAGGAAATGACTTTGGTAAAACGTACCAAACCTAAAACCCTATCGAATGTGACATATTAATGACACTAAAACCTAATTTACCTAAAACGCAATGAGGGTCGGTATATTAGGTGATTAAGTGAATAATTGAGTTCAGTGCATTATTTACCAAACACCATCGATAGAGACAGTTTAATTTAGTACTGAAATACTTCAAATTGTGTTTCTCAGTTAACAAGGACTCAGCAAAAGGGAAGGAAACACTGAGTCCAGATCAGGGAGACAGTCATCAGAGGTTTGTGCACAACGGCTATTTCTTTTGAAATTTTCAATTGAAATGAATTATGACTATTGTACATTATTGTTTTAAATTGTGTTTGTGCACAACTAGTTTTTAACTGATTTTGTTTTGAATATTTCATATGATTAAATGACATATTTTTCTTATGTATTATGTTTAACAAGCATTGGATTTAATTCAATGATTATTGAAAATTGTTATAGTATGTATGAATTCAGCTTTGTGAAATAGTATTTCCACAAGTATTAAGCATTGTTATGGATTGAATAAATTATGTTTTAGAAAATTTTGATAGAACATGTTTTGAATTGTGATGGCAATTTTCATGGAAAAATGCAATTGTATGATTGAATTGTGATGAGCATAAAACTTTATTGGATATTGAAATTGACTTTGAATCGAATTGTATTGTGATTTATGCTCACTAAATGGATTGTGATATTGTTTTATATCTCACTATAGATGCTTGACTAGGTTATTACCCGTCTCTCTCATTTGTTGAGAAGACAATGGAGTGAGTTGTGTTTTGATTACCATGGTACGTGCACAGGCTTAGATTCTCCTCTGATTTGAGGTTAGATCTAAGTTTATTTTATCGTTATGGCCCTTACGGAAGATTCATTATTGTGATGGTACTGTGCACGATGATTCGACCTCCCCGACCATAGGGAGTTAGAATCGATTCGACCTCCCGACCATAGGGAGTTAGAATCACATCGAATATGGCCCTTCGGATTAGTCTTGCATAGTTAGTGAGATAAAGATTGATTTTTGAGATACAACATGGTTTTGAGATGCATAATGACTTTTGAGATACTGATTTTTGAGATACAAAATGATTTTGAGATACAGAATGGCTTTTGAATGGTAAGGTATGGTGATTTCAATTATGGTTTGTGTGTAATTGATTTTGTTGGAATTACTTAAATGGATAGTCAAGATTTGATAAATTGAATTTTGTGCTCCAAGTTATTTTTTCATATGATTTTCATTATTGGCAATGAATATTTTTAGTTTTGGAATTTGATCGATTTGATTCTCAAATTATTTATTGTAAATTTGTCAATGTATATTGTACTATGTTTTAAATTATAGTTGTGCACCATCGAGTTCACCACTCAATGATAGCTTTGTATCTGTCGCAGTAAGCGAGCATAGAGCGTTGATTAAGTTGCTTTGAGGATACATTCAGATCACCTCGGGTATATCATAGATATACCCATGTACATAGGTTTTGATGTAAGCATGTAATAATATGTATGTAAATTATTTGAGCAGTTGTATAAAAACTCTTGTAAAACATTTTGGTATGTAATTAAATGTAAATTATTGTAAATGTAAATTTGAGATTTCATTTACTTAAATAGTTTTGTATTATATTTCCTTTATCTCAGTCTTCGAAAAATCACTATGGATTGAGTTGAGAAATATATTGGAGTTGAGATTTGCAAATACATATTGAAGTGCTTTTTACAGGTTTTCTGAAGAACTGTTTTATCCAAAATACAGATGGCACTCTGCCAAAATTTTTACAGAAACTCCAATTAAGTCAAATGTGTCAGTTTTATCACTTCAGTTCAAAAAGGTTTTTAACACCTGTAAATAGTGCTCACCACTGTAAAAGAAGTAAGAAAAGTTTTGAAAATCCCTTGTAGTGTATTTAATGGGTTATCAGTAGACGGAGTTGGTAATTCATTAGGTATACTACGGGATCATGTTATGCCTTACAGAGGGGTAGGGTGTGACATAGTGGTCCACTAATGTAAGAATATTATTACTTTAATTCAACTTTCTGTTATTCAACATTAAACCCCTTTTCTTTCACTATTTAAACTATGGACCACCATTTTAATTTTCATGACATTTTCCAAGTGTAATATCATTTATTTTTAATGGAAATTTAGATCAAAAGACAACTCGGGGTGTCAAATTGCCACAATGCCCCTGTTCGGGTTGCATTCCCAATTTTTCGATAACACCGAGTTTTGTCCGTTTTTCGATTTCTCACTTTTCTTTGTAGTAATTAATTAATTTTTCTTTGACATTTCTAATGGTATTTATACTTCAATAGGTGTCTATTTAAGTCCTAAAAATATTTTCCAGGGTTCCTCGCGGTCCAGGGCTAGTCAACGGTCCACGCCGCGACTTCCTGGTGCGGTCACCCAAAGCTAGGGTTCTCGGCTCGCTTAACTTGGTTACATTTCTTTGCTATTATGTTTCCTTTGTTTTTGTTGTATTTTCTTTTCTTGTATTTCATTATTTTATGTCTCCTCACTCATATCGAAGTGTAGTTCTAGGCATTCTAGCTGTCCGGACAACACTGATCACTGGAATAGTAGAACGTACTACCGAACATAGGGGTGTTACATTGCCTTGTGGGCATCATCACGGAATCCCCAAGGAATGGAGATTTTGGGTTGTGGTGCGGCTTGTGGTTGAGGAGGGGCTGGTTGAAGAGAGGCTGCCCTTGTTCTTGGGTGATAGGGTGTCGGCTGAGGGGGAAAAGGTGAGGATTCTCCTCCTTGCCTTGAGGAAGAGTCCATTCTTCCCACAGATCACTTTGCAGGAGCTATTGATTAGTTTTGGGAAGGAAAAGACTAGGGTTTGGTGAATGGAGAAGAGATTTAAGGGGTTTTTATAGACTAGGAGGGGTGGAGATGAATGGTTTTGTCTTTATGAATGGGTTTAAGGCAAGGGGTGCATTTAAAGAGCTATTGGGACTCATCATTTACCGCTTTTCGCGCCCCAAGAGTCCTGTCTGCGATGAGATACACGGGTCGTGTATCACTACATGGGTCCCGACATGTAGGGCCTTGTAAATTTCTGCTCAAAAATTTCAAATTTTGTCATAGTACATGACCCGTGTAAATGAGCTCTGGGACCCGTGTAACTTACTGTCTCTCGAATTGCTTTTCTGAACATGGTACATGGCCCATGTCAATTACAAAGGGGACCTGTGTAACTTTCTGTCCTCAAGTTATTATGCTAGCAACATTACACGGCCTGTGTAAATTACAAAGGGGACCCATGTAACTTTCTGTCTCCCTCAGAGTTAAAATTTTCAAGAGTTTTACGGTCTTCCAGAAAGTTACACGGGGCATGTGTAATTTTTTTATTCTTAAAAATTTTTCCATATGAAAATTTTTATCACCACAATGCATGAAATGGATGCAAAGGTTAGCAACAGAGCTACTTTCCCGGTTTTGCTTAATTCTCACTTATTTGGTTTTGACTTGATGATTCCTCTCCTCTCTTGTTCTCTACTCCCCCTTGCTTTTTTGGATTTGAGATCTTTTGGGATTCCTACAAAAGAAAATGTGAACAAATATTAACAAAATTAAAATAAAAAAGAAAGAAAGAAAAATTAGAAATTTTGGGTTGCCTCCCAAAAAGCACTTGTTTATAGTCTTTAGTTGGACTTTGCTTTCATCTTTTATGGTCTGTCAGGACGGTTTTCGAAGGTGCAATTGACTCCCTTCTCTATGGGTTCTCCTTGAAAGTAAGGCTTTAGCCTCTGCCCATTGACTTTAAATGCTCCAGAGGTTTCGCTCCACACTTCTACTGCTCTATGTGGGAAGACTTGGGTTACCTTAAAAAGTCCTGACCATTTTGATTTCAGCTTCCTTGGAAAGAGTTTCAATCTGGAGTTGAACAACAGGACAAGGCCTCCTTCTTTTATTTCTTTTCTTGCTATGCTCCTATCATGTCATCTTTTGGTTTTATCTTTGAAGATTTTGTCATTTTTGTATGCATCTTGTCGGATTTCTTCCAACTCATTCAGTTGTAGGAGCCTTTTTTCACCAGCAGCTTTGAGGTCAAAGTTTAGGATCTGAATTTCCTAGTAAGCTTTGTGTTCAAGTTTAACAGGGAGATGGCATGATTTTTCCATAAACCAGTCGGAAGGGTGTTGTGCCAATTGGGGTTTTATATGCAGTGCGGTATGCCCACAGTGCATCATCTAGCTTCATGCACTAGTCCTTCTTGGATCGGTTTATAGTTTTCTCTAGAACCCGTTTCAGTTCCCTGTTTGAGATTTCTACTTGGCCGCTGATTTGAGGATGATAAGGTGTGGCCACCTTGTGAGTCACTCCATACTTTTTCAATAGTGTTTCGAAGTGACTTCCTCCATCGCTGATTATTGCTCGTGGTGTGCCAAATCTTGTGAAGATATTATTCTTAAGGAACCTTATGACCACTCTAGCATCGTTGGTTGTTGTGGCTATTGCTTCTACTCATTTTGACACTTAATCAACACCAACCAGAATATACTTATTTCCATGGGAAAAGGGGAATGGGCCCATGAAGTCTATCCCCCATACATCAAACAATTCTACCTCAAGTATACCATGTAGTGGCATTTTCATTCCTTCTTGAAGTGTTACCTGTTCTTTGGCATTGGTCACAAGCTAGCACAAAGGATCTCACATCCTTAAACAAATGTGGCCAGTAAAACCCTGCTTGCAAGATCTTGGTTGCTATTTTTGAGGTGCCAAAGTGTCCCCCGTATAATGATGAGTGGTAGTGGTATAGAATGCTCTCTATTTCCTCTTCCAGTATGCACCTTTTTATCAGCCCATCATTACATCTCTTGTACTGCAGAGGTTCCTCCCATGTATAGAACCGCATATCATGCAAAAATTTCTTCTTTTGCTGATAAGTCATGTTTAGAGGCAATACCCTGCATACAAGAAAATTAACAAAGTCAGCATACCATGGAGCTTGGGAGAATGCTGGTAATTGCTCATCAAGAAATGAATCATCAATTGGCAAATCCTCGAAGTCTCCTGTATACTCCAATTTTAGCCTGGAAAGATGGTCAGCTACTATATTTTCGGATCCCTTTTTGTCCTTGATTTCAAGTTCAAATTCTTGCAGGAGTAAAATCCATTGAATTAGCCTTAGTTTCACCTTTTTCTTGCTTAAAAGGTACCATATGGCAGCATAATCCGTGAATACAATGACTTTTGACACAATTAGGTAAGATCTGAATTTTTCCATTGCAAACACCACTGCTAGGAATTCCTTCTCTGTGGTAGCATAATTTATTTGTGGTCATCAAGTGTCTTACTGGCATAATAAATGGCATGAAGCTTTTTATCTTTTCTTTGCCCGTGCACCGCTGTAACTACAAAGTCACTTGCATTGCACATCACCTCGAATGGTAGCTCCCAATTTGGTGGCTGCATTATTGGTGCTAAGATCAGGGCTTCTTTGATCCTGTTCAAAGAGACAAGGCAATTTTCATCAAAATTAAAGGGAACATCTTGACTTAACAGGTTGGTAAGTGGCTTAGCTATTTTGGAAAAATCTTTAATGAATCTTCTGTAGAACCCTGCATGTCCCAAAAAGCTTCACACTCCCTTGACTGATGTTGGTGGTGGCATGTTTTCAATGATCTCAATTTTTTCCTTATCAACCTCGATTCCTCTTTTCGATATCAAATGTTCCAGAACTATACCTTCCCTTACCATGAAGTGGCATTTTTCCCAATTTAGGACCAGGTTTGGTTCTTCACATCTTTGCAACACCTTAGATAAATTAACTAGGCAATCATCAAAAGTAGTTCCATAGATAGAAAAATAATCCATAAAAACTTCCATGATAATTTCAATATAATCAGAAAAAATAGCTATCATGCATCTTTGAAAGGTAACAGGGGCATTACAAATACTAAAAGGAATTCTCCTATATGCAAATGTTCCATAAGGGCAAGTGAATGTGGTATTTTCTTGGTCTTCTGGGTGAATAGGAATTTGAAAGAACCCTGAGTACCCATTTAGATAACAGAAGTAAGAGTGTTTCACTAACCTCTCTAACATTTGGTCAATGAAACGGAGAGGAAAATGGTATTTTCTAGTGGCACTGTTCAATTTCCTATAATCTATGCACATTCGCCAACCAGTGACTACCCTAGTAGGGATCAGTTCATTGTTTGCATTTTGAATAACAGTTGTCCTACCCTTCTTAGGAATTACATGTATTGGACTAACCCATTTACTATCAGAAATTGGGTATATGATACCTGCATCTAATAGTTTCAAAATTTCTTTCTTGACTACTTCTTTCATGTTCGGGTTAAGTCTTCTTTGATGCTCGATAGTGGGTTTATTGTTTTCTTCCATAGGTATCCTATGCAACCAAATCGAGGGGTAAATCCCTTTTAGGTCTTCTATTTTATACCCTATGGCCTTGTTATGGATCCTAAGTTCTCTTAGCAATTTTTCTCTTCTATCTTAGACAGGCTAGCATTGATTATAATAGGATATTTAGAGTTTGAGTCTAGAAATGCATACCTTAATGAGGAGGGGAGAGGTTTTAGTTCTACCTATTTTGCGTTCTCCTGGAGCTTGTCCTTGGGTTGTTCCTCCTTCAACTTCTCCATCTCGGAAGCTTGAGCTAAGGGTAGGGGTGGATGAGCTACCAACTGTTGTGCATAGGCTGCTATTTCTATGTTTTCATTATTTGCTGTGTAGCTGTGCACAATGCATGCTTCAAGAGGATCTTTAGGATGTATCTCATGAAATTCTTCTTCAACTTGTTTGTCAATTATGTCAATCTTGAATCATTCGTCAGGTTCGAATTTGTGTTTTATTGTGTCGAACAAGTTGAATTCCACTTCTTCTTCTCCTACCTTGAGGGTTAGTCGCCCATTTTTGATGTCTATGATTGCTTTAGCGGTTGCCAAGAATGGTCTTCCCAAGATGATAGGGATCTGAACATCTTCTTCCATTTCAAGGACAACAAAGTCTACTAGAATGAAGAATTTGCCCACTTTGATGGGGATGTTCTCAAGTATGCCTACAGGATATTTAACAGATCGATATGCCAATTGTAGTGAAATTGTCATGGGCTTTAATTCTTCGATCTCTAGCTTTTTGCATATTGATAGAGGCATTAAACTCACACTTGCCCCAAGATCGCAGAAGGCCTTGTTTATTTTCTTGTTGCCAATAAGGCATGGTATGGAGAAGCTTCCTGGATCTTTCAACTTTGGAAGCAGTTTGTTTTGCAATATGGCACTGCATTCCTCTATTAGAGCTACTGTCTCATAGTCTTCCAGCTTTTTTTTCTTTGACAGAATTTCCTTAAGAAATTTGGCATAGGATGACATCTGAGAGAGTGCTTATGTGAAGGGAATGTTGATGCAAAGTTTCTGTAAAACTTTTAAAAACTTCCCAAACTGCTTATCCAATTTGGCTTTTTGAAATCTCTGAGGAAAAGGTAGGGAAGGCTGGTATGGCTCTGGTAACTTCTTTTTCTTCCCTACTTCCTCTTCCTGATCTTTCTTGGCTTCATCCACCTTTTTCTCTACTTGGGTTTCAGATTTTTATGAGGTTTCCTCTGTTAGTTCTTCCTCTGGTTGTAATAGAGTTCTCCCACTCCTCAATTTAACTGCCTTATAATGCTCCCTTGGGTTCATCTCTGGTTGACTAGGCAGTTTACCAGTAGCATTACTTGAAGAACCTGCTTGCTGAGCAATTTAATTCTCTAGCATCTTATTATGGGTAGCAAGTTGGTCCATTCTGGAAGTTAGCTGTTTAATCAATTCATTTTATTATTATTGAGCTACTAGGAAACCTTCCATCATGGATTCCATGGTCATCTTCGATTTAGGTTGCTGAGGTTGAGGGGGCGACGGTGGCTGCGCAAAGTTTTGGCCTCTATTCTAAAATCCAGGGGGTGCTGGTGGTTTGTACCCCTATTTTTTGTTTATCGGTTGATTCTGCTAATTGGACCATGAGAAATTTGGGTGGTTTCTCCATCCAGGGTTGTAAGTGTTTGAATATGGATTGTTGGCCTGCCTCTGATTAAAGTTTCCCTCGTTATTGACATAGTTCATCTGTTTTGTGGGAGGTTCATTGAAGCTGTTATATTCTAAACTCATGTATCCTCCTCCATAGCTATCCTTATGATGACTATTTATACCAACTGTGTTGGCTTGCATTCTATCAAGTTTCTTTGTGAGCTGATCAAATTGAGCATTTATCATGCTTAGGGCATCCACTTCCAGGACTCCTGCTGTTCTCCTTGCATTTCCTCTTTCATTTGACCACTCATAATTATGATATGCAACCCTCTCTAGAAGTTCAAGTGCTTGTGTCACTGTTTTCTCCATTAGGTCACCTTCTGCAGTCGAATCTACTATGCTCCTTGTAGAGGGTACTAACCCATTATAGAAATTTTGCACTAGGAGCCAATCCTCTATGCCATGGTGTGGACATTCCCTCTGCAGGTCCTTATATATTTCCCATGCATCATAGAGTGATTCACCTTCCTTTTGTCTAAAGGTGTTGAGCTCAAGCCTCAATCTTGTAGTCTTTGTAGGTGGGAAATACCTTGCTAGAAAAGCTTGTGAGAGGTTTTCCCAAGTGGCGAACATTCCAGCTAGTTAAGAAAGTAACCACTTCCTTGCTTTGTCTCGAAGAGAGAATGGGAATGCTCTGAGTCTTATGGCTTGATCAGAAACTTCATTCATCTTGAATGTGTCACAAAGGGCAAGAAAGCACTGGAGGTGATAGTGTGGATCTTCTATTGGTGAACCTCCAAACTGGGTTTGTTGAATTATTTGAAGCTATGCTAGTTTTAACTCAAAGTTATTGGCTTCCACTGTGGGTCTTGTGACACTGGGCTAAAATCCTTGGACAGATGGAGCTCCATAGTCTCTTAAGAGTCTTGGCCTGCCATTATTATTGACCATGGTTGGAATTTCAGGATCTTCTTGATTGTGCTCTTAGTGTTTCCTTTCCCTCCTAATGGCTCTCAGATTTTTATCTATCTCTGGATCGCAGTCCAAGATTTCTTCTTCTAGCCTTATTCTGGTCATATACCAGGTTAGGCACCTGAGAGAAAAGAAAAGAAATAAAACAAATCAAATAAAATTGGATAATAAATGTAATTGCCTAAATCAACTAAATTGCCTATCGTTCTATATTACTAAAGCCAAAAATCCCCGGTAATGACGCCAAAAACTTGTTTCGCTGGTTTTACAATCCTACAAGTGCACGGATTGCTAACAAGTAGTAAAGTGATGAGTGAAGTATTGTTCCCATAGGGAATTTGATTAGTAAGTACCAATCTACACATTAATTTTGACTGTTTAGGCTATCGAATACTGAGGGAATGAAGGTTGTTTATTTTAAAAACTAGAATGATAAACTTAAAACGAAATAATCTAATTTGAAACAATTTCGAAATTAAGATTTCACACTAGAATCTTACTATGGATGTTATCTTGTTTATTTACTAGATTGAGAATCATTTGCCTTGATGGAAATTAATCCTAAGGTATCCTAAGTCCTCTCTCAAGGCACTTAGGGTGTATTTTAATTAACTTAAACGCAACTTTTATGGCAATCAAATTAATTAAAACCCTTTAAGGTCTTTGACCAATTTTGAAATTCCACAAAGGCATCGCCCTATGTCTAGGTCAGAATTCCTAGGTTAAAAATCTTGATTTTTTAATATTAATCTTCACCTTTCAGTCCTTCAATTAATATCTTCAATCAATACTAAGTGGGTACCAGCACATAGCATTAAGATCACAAGAAATTAAATCAAGGAATAAATCTCAAATCCAATAAATAAAACTTAATGTTTATCCATAACAATGATTACAAGCATTACTCTCCCAATTCCAGAATATGAAAACAACTCACTCATGGTGAGTTCAGCAAACATCATGATAAAAAGGTAAAGACAGTAAAAAGAAATCATCTAGAAGAAATAAAACAACAAAAATCCATTTAAGGAGATGGAATGAAAGAACCGAAGAGGGTTTGCAGCTTTGATCTTGTGAAACTTCGGCTGGAAAACTTCTCTTGATACTAATATTCTTCTCCTCAAGACGGTTGGAGAGAGTGCAGAAGCGAGTCTCTTTAAACTCCTAAAAAGTGCTATAAAAGGATTGATCTCCCTCTTCTTGATGTTTTCTACTTCTATTTATATTAGCTGTTCTAGGGTTAGGTCATTTTTTAGTCCAAAAAGCCTTAGGAGTTTGATTTGAATGTGTAAACAGGAGCGGGAATTCGGGTTAGAAAACTGGCTGCCGCATGGTACACGACCCGTGTGTCACTACATAGCCCCAGGCTGTGTAATTTACTGGAGCAAAATTATGGAGTCTTGCATTAGCACAGAGACTTACACGAGTCTGCATTGGCTACACGGGCCTGGTTACACGAGCCGCATACTTTTGTTTTTAGAAAATTCTTCAAGCTTGTGTCCGACAGAGACTTACACGGGTCTCTACAAATTACACGGGTCCAATTACATGACCTGTGTACTTTTGTTACTTCATTGGCTCTCTGGCTTTCGTCTGGCAGAAAGTTACACGGGTTTGTGGCTTTGCTTAAACGACCCGTGCACTTTGTATCAGCAGCAATTTTCAGTTTTTTTATATCTCCAAGCTTCCCTTTGCACTCCTATGCTCTGTTGCTTCACTCAAACACCTGAAATGATGCAGAAAACATGAAATTAAGAGCTTGATAATAGAAATTACAAAAACTAATGAAATCAACTACTATGCATGAGATTACTTAACTAAATGCCATGAGATAGTATACAAATGTGCTTAAAAATATCTATTCAATTCAAGTGTATTAAGAACTTCTCAGAATTGATCTCATAGGCCCTTGAATTGGAAAGAATAGAGTTAGAAGGGACAGCTAAGAAGGGAGAGAAAGAGAAGAGTATGAAAACTCCGAGCCAGAGTTCAGGTAGTGGTTTGGGAAGGAGAAAGAATTTTGGGGGACCCCGTACTCACAGATATAGCAGAGGTAGATCTTCAGTACATAGGCCACCTAGATTTAGCCAGCAGGGGACCAGAGGGACATCATTAGTTCGTACCTGTGAAACTTGTAGTAAGGTGCATGGAGGGATATGTTTTAGAGCCATTGGAACTTGGTTATAACTGTGGTAGAACTGGGCATTTCGCCAAGGATTGCACCAATTCACGCTGACCTGTGTCATATACCATAGTAAAAGGATTAGTCTAGGGTTCTACCCCAAGAGGTTCACAGACAGTCAGCAGAGGTAGAGGCAGAGGCAGAGGCAGTACTACTGGCAGTCAGGGCACAGTGAACCAGCTTGAGCAAAGTGTTGCAGCAGCTAAGGTGTACACTATGGGCCAGAGGGAAGAAGCAGAGACCTTCGATGTAGTAGCTGGTACATTCTCAATCTTTGAACGAGATGTCTATGTGTTGTTTGATCTCAGCTTTACTCATTCATATGTTAATGCTAGAATTGTCTATTCAACTGTTATTTCTTGCATGAAAATGTATTTTAATGTGCTAGTGACTAGTCCTTTAGGGCAAGAAGTGAAGGTAAATAGATTATATGAGAATTGTCCTTTGGTGATTCAAGGGCACACACTTTTGTCAGATTTGATTGAAATGCCCTTCAGAGACTATGATATTATTTTGGGCATAGATTAGCTAGCTAGGCACCATGCAATGATTGACTGTAAATTGAAGATAGTCACTTTTGGCCTTCTCAAATACACAGATGTGGTAATACATGGAGAGAGGTAGTTATTGCCATCTAATCTCATTTCAGCTGCACTTGCTAGAAGGATGATTCGAAAGGGGTGTGAAGCTTACCTGGCTCATGTGATAGACTCCCAGGTAGGGAGTCCAGATCTTAAGGATATCCCTACAGTGTGTGATTTTTCAGATGTTTTTCTTGATAAATTACCAGGATTACTCCTGGAAAGAGAGGTGTAATTTGAGATAAAGGTGATGCTGGGTGTGGAGCTAATCTGTATCACTCTATATAGGATTGCGCTTGCTGAATTAAAAGAATTGAAGGTGCAGTTACAGGAGTTGCTAGATAAAAGGTTCATATGCCCTAGTGTGTCACCATGGGGAGCACTAGTGTTATTTGTTAAAAAGAAAGATGGTACTCTCTGTCTGTATATAGATTACAGATAGCTGAACAAGGTAACAGTGAAGAATAGGTATCCTCTGCCAAGGATAAATGATTTATTTGATCAACTAAAAGATGAAATGGTGTTCTCCAAGATAGATATGAGATCGAGATACTACCAGTTGAGGTTGCAGGAGCAAAGCATTCCCAAAACTGCATTTAGGACTTAGTATGGCTACTATGAATATTTGGTGATGTCATTCGAGTTGACTAATGCTCCAGTTGCATTTATAGACCTAATGAAGACAATCTTCAGGCTATATCTTGACTAGTTTTTGGTAGTGTTTATTGATGATATTCTGGTGTATTCGAAGAATGTAGAAGAGTGTAATAGGCACCTGAGAATTGTATTGCAGACTTTGAGGGAGAAACAATTGTATGCCAAACTATCCAAATGCGAGTTTTGACTAAAGGTGATTGCCTTTTTAGGGCATATTATATCAGCAAAGGGTATTAAGGTGGATCCTAGCAAGTTAGAAGCTATTCTCAATTGGAAGCTGCCCAAAAATGTTACAGAAGTTCGTAGTTTCCTCAGTTTAGCCGGTTATTATCACAGATTTGTGAAGGGATTCTCTATGATAGCTTCCCCTTTAACTAAATTGCTACGAAAGGGTGTTAGATTTGGATGGACTGATAGGTGTCAAGAGAGCTTTGATAGGTTGAAGAAGTATTTAACTGAAGCTTCAGTTTTGACTTTACCTACACTGGGTAAAGAATACACCATCTACAGTGATGCTTCTCATAATGGATTAGGCTGTGTGTTGATGCAAGATAGGAATGTCATTGCCTATGCTTCACGCCAGCTTAAGCCACATGAGAGGAATTATCCTACTCATGATTTGGAGCTGGCAGCTATTGTCTTTGCTTTGAAAATCTGGAGACATTACCTATATGGGGAAAAGTGCTATATTTATATAGATCATAGAAGTTTGAAGTATTTGGGCACTCAAAAGGAGTTGAATTTGAGGCAAAGGAGATGGCTAGAATTGATAAAAGATTATGACTATTTAATTGACTATCAACCTGGATAGCTAAAGTAGTAGCAGATGCCTTAAGTCATAAGACCATAGCTAGCTTGAGAGTTTCACCTTTGTCTATAGTGCATGACTTAAAGGCATTACATATAAATTTGGAGATAGATAATGATAAGCAGATGATGGCTACTTGGCAAGTGAAGCTAATGTTGATTGAACAGATTAAAGCAATAGCTCAGAATGATGATAAGCATCTGAATTTAGTAGAAGAGGCTTGGGATGGCAAGAAATCAGAATTTTTAGTAAATGATGTGGATGGTGGTAGTGTGGGAAGGTGGTATTGGGAGTGTTGTTCTTGTGTAGGGAATTTTGGACCTATGAGTCCAGCATGTTTAAATAACCATAAGTAGAGCTAGACAACTCTAATTGGTGTGAGGCTAATTGGGGATGAAATTTAAGACCTTAAGCCACATTTTTCATGAAGAAACCCTGTCCAGAAAACCAACTTAAGTTGACTTAAAAATTGCCTCAATCCAAGTAACACACAAGCTGTCCCTGGAAAATGACTAAATGAACAGTGTTTGTTCAAATGGTCATAACTCAGTGTAGAAATGTCCAATTGAATTGAATTTTATATCAATAGAAATCTTAGACAATTTAGAACAACTTTCATGGAGAACATAACTCCAAATTTTGACCATAACGTAATGAAATTGTCTATTAAAGTCATGACACCAAAACTGCCAGAATTGGTTTCTGCCCAAAAATTCTGGGTAGATACCAATCTGGCCAGCCTTGCTAAAATTAGCATATCTTGAGCTTGAAAACTCCAAATGGAATGATTTAAAAAGGAAATTAAAGAAGACACATAAAGGAACAACTTTCATGAAGAACGTTTAGTCAAATTTTTACTGTAGCCAGGTCCAATGGAATGGTGAATTTGGACCTCAAATTCTGAAAATTTGAAATAAAACCTAAGAGGCTAGGAATTGAGTTTGGCAATCAATGCCAACAACAATAAAATGCAAAATGTGATATTTTGGTGAACTTAGGCTTAAAAAATCTATTATGAATTAAAAAGTCAACCTTTGAAGGGAAATGGTGAAGTGAATAGTAACCCAAATGATATAGGAAATGGTATACTAAATTAGAAAAACTATTAGATGGTTAATATAGATAATGTGATTAATGAATTTAAATTCTTGAAGTTGAGTAACTCTAGGATTTAAGGAAAATTTAGTTAAATTTGAAATCCATGAAATGTTCATGGATTATTTGGAATATGAATGATAATTTATATACATAGTATAATTAATAAATAAATATATGATTGAGACTTTAGTTCTCATTGTCACACCCTATGCCTAAGTAAGATGTAACATGATCCCGTAGTATACCTGATGAATTACCAAACTTCGTCTACTGATAACCCATTAAATACACTACAAGGGATTTTAAACATTTTCTTATTTCTTTTTACAGTGGTGAGTACTTTTGACAGGTGTTAAAAGTTTTTTTAATCGAAGTTAAATCACATATTAGGTTTATAAAAATTTCAGCAGAGTGCCGTCTGTATTTGGAGCAAAACAGTTCTTCAAAAACCTATAGAAAACACTTCCAATATATTTGTTTTAGTCCCAAACTCCAATATGGCTCAACACAAATCAATTTTCTCAAACATAAGTCAAACTCAATTCAACATCACTTTCAGTAGTTTCAAAAATAGAATGCAAAATGAGTAAGTATTTCAAAGCTGAGATAAGAAAATTATAGTACAACATTTTTACAGGCCAAAATAATTTATAACTTTAGTTTACAACTGCTCAAGGCCAAGTACAATATATACATACAGTGCACATACATTACAATAATATTTATAAGGAAGTGGTATACTTAATATACCCGATAAAATCCCAAATTGTAGCACAAGCAGCCTACTCTGCTACTTTGTCTATCTGTCTACCTGCGACAACAATGAAAAAGCTATCGCTGAGTAAAATTTACTCAGTGGTGCACAATAACCATTTAAAATGCGATATATAAAACATTTATCGACAATTCACAATTCAAATGATTTACAATTTCATGTCACAATTTTCAAAGCTCATATAATACAAATTTGATCAAACAATTGAATAACACAGTGTTGCCAATCAATAACACAATTTAGGTCATGAGACAAAAATTTCCAAACATGCCGTGTTGTACACCACGACAAGGCAAACTCACCCTACTAATCGAAATCAATGAGGGAGGTGGCTAGCTAGCTAATGAGAACTCATCCATACTCACCTCTGATTGGCAAGTCAAAGAGGAAGGAATATAGTGTACCTATCAGAGCACTTGCAGGCATTAGGTATCGCCATCCCTGCAAGCTCATGGGTTCACGCGTGAGAGTTCCTAGGAATCATAGGCGTTACGTATCGCCATCCCTACTTTACTCCGATACCACTAAACACAATTTATCTCAAAATTTTCATTTGCAAAGTAGGCAACACAATAATTTCCAAATAAAATTCCCAAAGCCAAAACAATAAAAAATTATTCATAACTCATTTCTCCAAATAAAGTTTCTAGTAAAAGCAGTAAATATAAAAAGTATTGTGCACAGACCTGGTTTGAGTCTCCTCTAGGCCTTGACTCAATGTTTCTTATGCTTTTCAATATCCTTTTCAACTGAAACACACAATTTAAAGTGTTTCAATACTCAGTTAAATTATTTCTAACAATAAAATCTAATATCTAAATTTTCTTAGTACTATTCCCTTCAATTCATTTCATTAGTCAACCTATAATGTTGACCTTTGATGCACTCTAAGTGAATAAATTTTAATGTTACCAATATGTCACATTTTGCATTTCAATATGCTACAAATATAGTACAATTTACCATTTTTACAAGTTAACATTCATTGCCAAATTATTTCAAGCCTCATTGTATGTAAATGTCAAGTTCTCAATTTTTGTGTGCTAGATTGATCTAGCTTAAAGTCCTACTTCTCTTGGTTTTTAGCTTCTGGTCAAAGAAGAAAACTTGTAGCTCTATATCTTATTGCACTCGGGGTAAAATTTCAGGTCATTCTGAGTTGTATAGGCCAAGATATGGTCAATTTACTAAAGCTGGACAGATTGCATCTTTAGTGCAAAATTTGGTTAATTTTAGGTCACTTTTAGTTCTGGCAGTTTTGGTACCCGAACTTGTGCAAGCTATTTGACTTGGTTCTGGCCATTTATGTGTAACATCCCTATGTTCGGTAGTGTGTTCTACTGTTCTGGTGACCAGTGTTGTCCGGACAGCTAGGATGCCTAGAACTACACTTAGATATGAGTGAGGAAATATAAAATAACAAAATACAAGAAAAGAAAATACAAGAAAAACAAAGGAAAATAATAGCAATGAAATGTAACCAAGTTAAACGAGCCGAGAACCCTAGCGATGGGTGACCGCACTGGGAAGTTACGGCGTGGATCGTTGACTAGCCCTGGACCGCAGGAAACCCTGGAAAATATTTTTAAGACTTAAATAGAAATCTATTGAAGTATAAATATCATTAGAAATATCAAAGAAAAATTAATTAATTAGTACAAAGAAAAACGGGAAATCGAGAAAACGACAAAACTCGGTGTTACCGAAAAATCGGGAATGTAACCCGAATAGGGGCATTGTGGTTATTTGACACCCCGAGTTGTCTTTTGACCTAAATGTCCATTAAAAATAAATGATATTACACTTGGAAAATGTCATGAAAAATTAAATTGGTGGTACCTAATTTAAATAGCAAAAGATAGGAGTTAAATGTGATAATTTGGGAACTTTAGAATAAATAAACATTAAAATGGGTGATGGTGCTCCACTAACTTCACTTAAGTGGACCACTAAGCATATTTTGAACAGAAATAATTCATCTTCTTCAACCTACCAAAACCAGCCGAAATCTCCTGAAGAAGTTCCTCCATGGCTGAACTTGAAGGACCTTCATGCAACCATGAATTCCACGTCCATTCCATTTGATTCCTTTACTAAAGTTGTTCTAACAACTTGGGCAGTAGATAGGCAGCAAGAAATTTAAGTTTTGGTGAGGTTTTGAAGAATTTCAAAAGTGGTATGTATTTTTTATTCTTGTTTCATTAAACCTTGAATGGATGTTATGGATAGTTGTTTTGTGGAAGAATTTTTGAAGTTTGATGTTTTAAGGGAGATGTACATTTTGGTAGCCATTGAACCTCAATAAGAATAGTTTATACTTGCATTAAAAGTGGTTTGAATGATGATTTATAGGTTTGATTGTATGGTACTTGAATTCCATGTGTAAGGTATGATTTTGGAAGCTTGGAAACTAATTGAAAGAGATGTACAAATCGGCAACTTTGGAGTGTAGATCAAAATGTGTTGTTTCATGGTTTGGTTTATGGAATTATATTGCTGAATTATGGTGCTTGTTATGGCAGCATGTATATGTGTATAAAGGTTTGAGTTTGGACATGTAAATAAGCTATGTCATGTGGTTAAATTATTTGTAATTGGACTTGGAAAATTCTGTACTATAATGTGCATATTGAGAATGGTTATAAGCTACCAAAATGACCAAAAATGAGTTGCTAATGTGTTTATATTATGGTACAAACCAGAAATGACATGGAAGAGTGACTTGGTAAGCATAGGATGTGTAATTGGTAAAGGGTGAATAATGTACAATAGGACAGTGTATGTTTTGGGCTTAGAACCTTAAATGTGTGACTCCAATTGGTATGAGACCAATTGGAGGTGAAACGAGGCACAAAATGTGCCCACTTTCATGAAGGAAGCCTACCAAAATTCTACTTAGAAGGTGACTTGAAAAATGACAAAATCCGAATTAGTATATTGAAAGCCTGAAAATTGACCATTTGGGCAGTAGTTAGTATTTTGGCCATAACTCACTCAAAACAGATCCAATTGACCTGAAATTTTTACCATGAATATTTGAGACATATTTCTACAATTATTAAGAAGACACCAAAGCCTAGAAATGGCCAAAACCAAGCCAAATATCTTGCACAAGTTCAGGTCCAAAAACCGGTCGAACCAAAAGTGACCTAAAAATGACCTAAAGTGACCATTTTGATACATTCTGTCCAGCATTGGTAAATTGACCATAACTTGGTCTAAACAATCAGAATGACCTGAAATTTTGCCCTACGTGCAATTAGACATAGACCTACAAGTTTGTAGTTTTGACTGAAACCCGAAAACTAAGGAAACTAGGTCATCCGGTTAGGTCAAATTAGTATACCGAAATTCGGCAAATTGCAATAAAATGCAATATACTTGAAAATGAATTGGGTAACATTTACCAACACTAAAAGGCTATAAAATGTGACACATTGGTAACATTAAAACCTAATTCACCTAGACTGCATCGAGGGTCAACATCTTAGGTTGACTAAGGAAATAATAGAATTCAATAAATTAAGTATTAAGCCTTATTGTTAGAGATGGTTTAAATGAGTACTAAAACACTTCAAATTGTGTGTTTCAGTTAGCAAAGACTCAGGGAAGGGGAAGGAAACATTGAGTCAGAGCCAAGAGACAGTTATCAGAGGTTTGTGCACAACAGTTATTTCTTTTGAATTTTTCAATTGAAATAAATTATGACTATTTGTATATTATTATTTTAAATTGTGAGAAATTGTTTGAATGATATTTGATGGATACTTATTGATTGAAAAGCATTGTAAATGGTTTGAAACCACAGCTATCATGTATATTGATTAAATTCCTCGCTAGCTTGTCCAGTGGGATGAATTGAATTCCCTCTCTGGCTAAAGTGTTGAGGTGTGTGCCTGTTGAGGACGAATAGAATGAGTACTCATATTTTTGCTATCTAGCTATGGTATTCCTCATTAGCCATCAGCTTTTGGGATGAATTGAATTCCTCACTAGCTATCGGCTTTTGGGACGAATTGAACTTTGAAACATGATTAAGCTGTGTGTGATTTATTGATAATTATTGTGATATTGTGAAATGGAGTTTAAATTCTTATTGACATTCACTGTCTTTTGAATTTAACTATGGTTTTAAGTATCCACTATTTATATGACTTATGATTTGTGATTTAAAGTTGTATTTGGTTAATGTTGTGCACCACTGAGACATTGGCTCAGCGATAGCTTTTCATTGCTGTCGCAGGTACACAGACTGACAAGGCAGCAGACTAGACTGCTAGTGCTTCATTGAGAGATCATCGGGTATATTGAGTATACCATATTTTGCATTTTGTATTGTAATGTATGTTCACTGTATGTATATAGTGTTCTTAGTTTTGAGCAGTTGTAAATTAAAATTGTACATTGAAGTTGTAAACTAAATTTGTAAATTATTTTTGTTCGTAAATATTGTGGTATATATCTTTTATCACAGGCTTTGAAAACACTAAAAAAATTATTGTGGATTTTAGTTAACAAATGTTGAGAACCATATTGTGTTGATTAAATGTTGGAGTTTGAGATTAAGAAATATATTTGAAGTGCTTTTTTTACAGGTTTTTGAAGAACTGTTTTATCCAAAATACAGATGGCACACGTAATAATTTTACAAAAATTACTAATAATTCAAATGTGTTTGCTGTTTCACTTCAGTTCAAAAAATTTTTAACACCTGTAAATAGTGCTCACCACTGTAAAAAGAAGTAAGAAAAGTTTTAAAATCCCTTGTATTGTATTTAATAGATGAAGTTGGTAATTCATTATGTATACTACGGGATCATGTTATGCCTTACAGAGGGGTAGGGTGTGACATGTTTAAGTGGCATCAGAGCTAGTTTTTAAATTTTGTTTTCACCTGTAATTTAAATATTCTTTCTTCATAGTACAACTGCTCAATGTCATTATTTGATACATAAATATGCACTAACAGGAGAAAATCTCCTTGTGTTATTGTTCAGGAGGTCTAAGATCCTCGAATTGACTATGGAAGAGGGTGATCGTTCATTCAATCAATCTATAGAGGCTGACGTGCAGGGAGATGCCCCAGCCCTACACAATGTCAGTGGATCAGCCGCACCAACCCCCTCAATACCGCAGTTTCCTACTCAGTTCGCTTAGCAGATGGCTGTAATGTTTTAACAGATGGCTGGTAATATGCCTACTCAAGTCCCACTACAGACACCAGTGGTACAACCACAGTCTTCTACTAGGCAGTATGACAAATTGATGAAATATGGGGCTACTGAGTTCAAGGGGACAGTAGATCCTCTAGAGGCAGAACAATGGTTAAAGAGAATGGATAGGGTATTCAAGAAGCTACATTGTACAGAGGAGCTCAGATTTGAATATTCAGTATCGCTGCTACAGGGGGATGCATATGATTGGTGGAAAACCATTCCCCACAGCCTGGTAGAACCTTCAGTGCTAACATGGAATGATTTTCTGCAGGAGTTCAGACAAAAATATGTCCTTGATGCTTATGTGGACCAAAAGCTGCAAGAGTTCCTAAGTCTGAAACAGAGGAGTAGATTAGTGGCTGAATATGAAAGGGAATTTTCCCGCCTAAGCCATTATGCAGTAAGTCTACTTGCTACCAGCAGGGAGAGCTGTAAGAGGTTTGAAACTGGCTTGAAGCCCAGTATGAGATTATAAGTGGTCGGATTCAAACATACTAACTTCTCTGAACTTATTTCTCAAGCACTAGAGTTCAAAAGAATTGAATCTGAAGTGGCCCCAGAGAAAAAGAAATTAGAGAAGTCAGAAAAAGAGGGAAAGTCAGTAGAACAGAGTTTCAGTGGTCCTACTGGAAAGAGGAAGAACCATGGGGGACAGAGTAGAGGTGGTAAGAAGTCCGGTAGGGGAAGATATTCTGGACAGAAACCTCCTCTATCTGGTCAGCAGAGTACCAGAAGTTCCTACCCTCCCTGCCAATGTGAAACTTGTGGAAGAAATCATGGTGGGGTGTGCCACAAGGCCATAGGAACCTGTTATAACTGTGGAGGCACAGGGCACTTTGCTAAAGACTGCACCAGTACTCGTAGAGTTGGACCACCTCCTACTACTGCAGAAGGGTCAGTTCAGAGCCCTGTCACCAAAGGTTCACAACTGCCTAGCAGAGGTAGAGGCAGGGGTAGAGGTAACTCAGCAGGCAGCCAAGGCACAGTGAATCAATCAGAGTAAGGCAGTGCTCCAGTCAGAGTCTATGCAATGATACAGAGAGAGGAGGCCGAGACATCTGATATTGTGGTAGGTACACAGACTGACGGGGCAGCAGACTAGGCTGCTAGTGCTTCACTGAGAGATCATATTTTACATTTTGTATTATAATGTATGTTCACTGTATGTATATAGTGTTCTTGGTTTTGAGCAGTTGTAAATTAAAATTGTACATTGAAGCTGTAAACTAAATTTGTAAATTATTTTGGTTTGTAAATATTGTGGTATATTTCTTTTATCTCAGCCTTTGAAAACACTAAAAAAATTATTGTGGATTTGAGTTGACAAATGTTGAGAAACATATTGTGTTGATTAAATGTTGGAGTTTGAGATTGAGAAATATATTTAAAGTCCTTTTTTCTATAGGTTTTTGAAGAACTGTTTTATTCAAAATACAGATGGCACTCCGCCAAAAGTTTTACAGAAATTACTAATAATTCAAATGTGTTAGCTGTTTCACTTCAGTTTAAAAAAATTTTAACACCTGTAAATAGTGCTCACCACTGTAAAAAGAAGTAAGACAAGTTTTAAAATCCCTTGTAGTGTATTTAATGGGTTATCAGTAGACGAAGTTGGTAATTCATTAGGTATACTACGGGATCATGTTATGCCTTACAGAGGGGTAGGGTGTGACATTCTGGGCTTTGGTGTCTTCATACGAATTGTAGCTCCAGGTCTAAGCTATTCATGGTAAAACTTTCAGGTCAATTGGACCTGTTTTGAGTGAGTTATGGTCATCCCAATGACTATTGTTCATATGGTCAAAAATCTGGGTTTGCAAGGTTGCCATTCCGGATTTGGTCATTTTTAAGGTCAATTTTTAGGCAGAATTTTGGCAACATTTCTCCATGAAAGTTGGCCTATTTTATGTCTAGTTTCACCTTCAATTGGCCTCATACCAATTGGAGTCACACAAATTCACTTATAACCTACAATACATACTGCCCTTACTAACCACACTTTGCATTAAAATTTTACATTTCTAATGAACACCATACACATTGTATCTAGGTCAATTGTCCAACAATACTTTAATACAACCAATATCCAGCCACAATATACTTAATCAAGTGTCCAGAAATTTAATCAATGTCCAAATACCAATTCAACTCAAGTAAGTCTCCATCACATTCAATTAATCAAATCCATATCTAACAACAATTCAATTGCTCAAACCTAATCCAACTAACCAAGATCAATAACATACAGTCCATTGTTCTTAAATCAACATTAAATAAACATGAAATTAAGGTCTTCTTAAGCATATCAAGGCTGTCCCATGGCTGTCCAAATTTACACATATACATCAGCTTCCAATTTCAATTCACAACCTCACTTCACATACACAATTCAAACTATACCTATGGTAATCAAACTCTTATACATTTAAACACTCTAATCAACATCATTCCCCAACAAATACATGTAAAAACAAACCAAACTCCTTTAATCCCCATGGCTACTGAAATTGGAGTCCACCAATTACCCATCCAATTTTTCAAATTTCTCCATAAATCAACTCATTGCAACATTAACTCAAAGATTAATTAAGAAAGGGAAGGAAAATTAACACTTACCTTGATTTGAGCTTGACAAAACTTCACCAAATCCTCTCCTTCTTGCTGCCTATCCCTTTCCCATGTTGTGTAGACAAACTTTAGTGAGGAAATCAAGTGGAAAAAGGGGCTCACTTCATGGTTGCATGGAGGTCCATTCATTCGGCCATGGAGTTTCTTCAATGGAGGCTCACGGCTGGTTTTTTCCTAAGGTAGAAGATGATTGTTTCTGCTGTCCCAAGTGGTTTTATAGGTGTCCAAGGATTGAGTTAGTGGAGCACTAACTTATTTTTATTGATTCAAGCTTTTATAAATTACATTTTATGCACCAAACTTTCATCATTTATATTATGTATCACAATTTTAATTTTCATGACATTTTCAAAGTTTAATATCATTTATTTTTAATGAAAATTTAGGTCAAAAGACAACTCAGGGTGTCAATTTACCAAAATGCCCCTATTCGGGTTGTATTCCCGATTTTTTAGAAACATCAATTTTTGTCAGTTTCTCAATTTCTCGTTTTTATTTGTACTAATTAATTAATTTTTCTTTGAAATTTCTAATGTCATTTATACTTTAATAAGTCTTTAATTATGTCTCGAAACTAAATTCCGAGGGTTCCTTGCAGTCCTAGGGTCGGCTATTGCCTGCGCCGTAACTTCCCCGTACGGTCACCCATCACTGCAGTGCTGGCTCGTTTAACTTAGTTTCATTTCATTGCTATTATTTTTCTTTTGTTTTTCTTGTATTTTCCTTTCTTGTATTTTATTATTTTATGTCTCCTCACAAATATTTAAATTTAGTTCTAGGCATCTTAGCTGTTCGGACAGACACTGGTCACCGGAACAGTAGAACGTATTACCGAACATAAGGGTGTTACACTCATTATTGGAGAAAGGATAAGGAAAAATGCTTTGAGCACAATTACACATGAAAATATTTGTTATAAATTGTGATCAATATGAATGACATAATGAATGAATAAAATGATGAATGCATAATTTAGGTAGAATTGTATTTTAGACATTTATACTTCTGCTAGTAATAAAAAAATTAAAACGTTATGAATTATAATTGGAACATATAATGGAATAATGATACTTATGAACCCTTAAAGGTACTAATGTGCCCATGTATTGGATAGATTAGCATGCCAATAGGGTATTGTTTTAGCAGTATTGCGTAAGGCTTTATGCCCGCACTCATGGCTTTTATGCCTGATTACTTGTTATCATGGCTTTTAGCCATACTGATATGTTATCATGGCTTTTTAGCCATACTGACTACATATGTGGATGACGTACTGAGCTTACATGTCCCATGGTATGACGGCCCGAGGCATTGCAGTGTCCAGTGCCAACGACCCGCTTATCTAGTTTAGTCAGCCTGTCATAGGTTACTTGCGCAGTGAAATTTATTAAGAATAATATGAATTAAATGAATGAATAAGAAAGAAACTAGAATTAGTTTTGAAAATTTTATTTACTATGCAATGATTCAAAATACTTAAAAATAAATTAGTGAAATGATAAGAAGATTTGCAAAAGAATTATAACGTAAATAAATTTTACAAATGCGTATCTCATAATAAATTAAAACAAAATTTAATATTGTTAAATAATTGAATGTTATATATATTATTACTGTCAAGTTTATACACTAAGCATTTTCAAAGAAGGACAAATTAGGATAACCGAAAATTAATACTAGTAATCTCACACGAAATTAAATTAATTCTTGAGCATCTAAATATTGTTTCATTTTTATCTTTATCGTATATTATTTTCTTTGTTATATTATTGCACCACTAAGCAGCAATGCTTAGCGCGATGGATTTATTTCCTCGAGCAGGTACTAAAGGTAAAGCCCAGCGGATATTAAACTGGGATTTTAGAGATCGAATCTGCAAAGTGTTTAAGGTTGTCACCTCCTCAGCAATGCATGTAGATAGGGCTCACATTAGTCATTTTATGTATTTTGTATAGTATAAATATTTCTTATGTTGTATTGTAAACTAGAAAATTATGATTAATATTTATGTGTTATAAATTAATAAATCGGTTAGTTCATATGTGATTAAATTGTATATCATGTAAATTAATGAAGATTGAAAATTTTCACATATGAGTTAAGAATGAATGGGAATGTATGGAAATGAATATAAAATTGAATTATATAGATGATATTCGAATTAATGAGATAATTATGATTAGTATGGATGAGATTTTATTGTGAAAATATTATTGAATTTTCAAGCAGGTAAATAACGAGACACGCCAAATAGTATTAGAATAGGGGAACTCCATCAATTTCTCCTAAAAAAAATTGATATTAAAAGATAATGAGTTTAAAATAATTAAAGGAATAAAGTAAGATAAGTTAAGATGCTCCAGCACCGAGTGTGACATGCCTTGCTTGCCTACAATGTAGACGAGTAAGAGGTGTCACATTTAGTGGTATCATAGCACTGTTTAGGCATTCCTAGGCATCGATAGATAGAATAAGATTGTGTGCATAACATGCATTACATTCATATGAGTCAAGGTGACACTAATATAGATATGTTTTCTCTGGTAAGGTGAAGAAGCAAGGAGATAGCAGCTCCCCGATTACTTAAGTCAGGTAAATTTTGAGAATGAAATTTAAAATAGAGGGGAAGAGTTGTAACGCCCTCACTTTAGCAAGTCCGTGCATTCAACTGTTCCGGTGATTAATGTCTAACCGGACAGCTAAAATGTCTAGAACTATAATTAAACTAGAGTGAGGAGTCATAAATAGACCAAATAATAGTAAGAAAAATTAAGGAAAAATTTTATAAATGAAATAAAACAAAGTTAAATGAGCCGGTGCCCTAGCGATGGGTGACCAAACGAGAAGTTGCTGTCTTCACAACTAGTAGCCCTAAACCCTAGGGAAATCCCGTGAAATAATTTCTGGGATTCCAAAGAATAGTTACGGTGCCCTAGGTAGCATTAGAATGCCCAGAAAAGGTTAGGAGAATTTTTAAGATCGGTACAAACAGTTTTGGCTCCTTAAGCTAAACGAAGGGTATTTTGATCATTTCGCCTTCAGAGATGATTTTTTACTAACTTATCCATTTAAGTAAGTGAATTATATGATACAAAATGTAAATAAATATTGATGAAAAATTAATTAAAAATAAACAAAAGAGAGAAGAAAGAAAATAAAAAGCAAAGAAAAACAAGTTCTAATTATGATGTCATAATTCACTAATTATAATTTCTATCCAATTGGAATTTAACAAGCACTCCTACAAGAGATAAAAGGATAAAGATAAGGGAAAAATAAAGTCATCTTCTTTCTCCTTATGGCTGGCCGAACCAGCTTCCATGAGAGCTCCACCGTTTTTCCTCCAACAAAGCTTCCTTTCCCACTTAAACTCACCATAAAAACCCTACCTCTCTTCAATAAAATTTAACCTTACACTTTGTGTAACATCCTCATTTTCATAGTTTGTACGTCCTACTGTTCCGACGGCTAGTGCCTACCCCGAAAAGTCGAAATGTCTGGAACTACACTTAATTGATAGTGAGGAAGCATAAAATAATGAAATATGTGATGAGAAAAATTAAGGAAAAATAAAAGAGATAAAATGTGAATAAGTTAAATGAGCCGAACCCATAGCGATGGGTGACCGTGTTGTGTTGAAAATAGTAGATAAATTAAGCCATAAATAAAAATGTGTGATCCCAATTGGTATGAGGCCAATTGGAGGTAAAATTAGACTTGTAAAGGACCAATTTTCATGTAGAAGTTATGCCAAAATTCTGCCTAGAAATGACCTAAAGAAATGACCAAATCCGGATTTGCAACCTTGCAAACCTGAAAACTGACCATTTAAACAGTAGCTAGTATTTTGGCCATAACTCACTCAAAACAGGTCCAAATGACCTGAAATTTATATCATGGAAAGCTTAGACATAGAGCTACAACTTTGGTGAAGATCACAGAATCCAAAAATGTCATTTACTAAGTCAAATTGCTTGCACAAGTTAAGGTAACAAAACTGTCCAGAACCATTGCAATCCAGAATTTGACTATATGAATAGTAGTCACTAAAATGATCATAACTCACTCAAAACAGGTCCAAATGATCTGAAATTTATATCATGGAAAGCTTAGACATAGAGCTACAACTTTGGTGAAGATCACAAAACCCAGAAATGTCATTTACTAAGTCAAATTGCTTGCACAAGTTGAGGCAACAAAACTATCAAGAATCATTGCAACCCAGAATTTGACCATATGAACAGTAGTCACCAAAATGACCATAACTCACTCAAAACAGGTCCAAATGGCCTGAAATATATACCATAGAAAGCTTAGACATAGAGCTACAATTCTTATGAAGACACCAAAGCCCAGAAATGACTAGAACCAAGTCAAATTGCTTGCCCAAGTTAGGGTACCAAAACTGCCAGAATTGAATTTGACCCAAAATTGACCAAATTTTGCACTAAAGATGCAATCTGTCCAGCTTTAGTAAATTGACCATATCTTGGTCTATACAACTCAGAATGACTTGAAATTTGTGCCAAAAGTTCAATAAGACATAAGCCTACAATATTGAAATTTTTACTAGAACCCAAAAATCAAGGGAACTAGGCCAATTAAGTTAATTAAGTGGACACACTAAATCTGGAATTAGTACAATTGACCATTAAGTCCAAAAAATTCAAATAGGTATATCTCCCACAAGAAGTCTCCAAATGTAATGAGCCATACCAATCTGGAAAGCTAAGAAAGAGACTTATTACTTTGTTTTAGGCAACTTTGTCAAATTATAACTGTATAAGGCCAGACTTTAAGGTCAAAGCCATTGACCTGATTGAGGACCATGCCAAAATAGGACCTTTGAGTCCAAGTAAACAATTTGACTTTAAATAATTCTATAAGACTTGACAAATTACCAGTAAAATTTCTAAATGAGTATAAGACATAGGGCAACAAATCCTATGAAGCACATGAGGCCTAAATGTCATTATAAGCAGTCCAAATAAATTAGTAAAGTCCAAAATCAAAATGACTACTAAGGGAAACAAAATTCAGATTTGACCTAGTTATGGTTAATTGACCATAACTTGAGTTATACAACTCAAAATGGAGTAATTCAAAAAGAGAATTAAAGAAGACACAATAAGAAACAATTTGATGAAGAGAATTTTGCTAATTTCACCCTATAGCCTGACCCAATGGAATAGTAACCATTGGCCATGAAATCTAAAAATTTAGAATCACTTATAATTAGCCTTGAATTAAGTTTGGGAATCAATGCCAACGAGTATAAACTCAAAATGAGGAATCCTAGTGTAACTAGAACCAACATATCTGTTCAGTATGGAAAAGTCAACATTTATGTTTGACTAGTAATGTGAATAAGAAACATAATGACTTAATAAATCACATGAGTGTATGAATGGGACATTAGTCCTTATTATCAGAGACAGGAAAAATGCTTTGAGCACAATGATAATTTAGAACAATTGATACGAAATATGATCTGTCTGATGATCTACTGAATAATTGTGACATGTTGATACTAGAATCAACCTATCCATGATATATAAAAAGGTCAACAATTTTATTGACCAGTGAAAGGCATAATGACCTATAAAACCTAAAAATAAAAAAATTAAATATTTAATCTTGTAATATGCCCTAGTTTGCCTAGTTGACTAGTTTGGATAGGTTGGCATGCCAATAGGATTCTGACAGCTGTTCTGTAAATGGCTTCACGACGTACTGTGTTTTCTGGCTTATTATGCTATAATGTGATTTTAATAGCCTATGGCTATACAGATTGTGTTATTATACTCGGCTTAATGCCAGATTGATTATATGGCTTTTTAGCCACACTATTTGCACACCGGGAGATACATTGTGACCGATGGTATGATGGCCCGAGGTACTAGGTACCCAGTGCTAGTATATCCATTTATCCAGTCTGGTCAGTGTATAGGCTACATGGGCAGTCAATTAAAACATTACTCAATTTAGGCAGTTAAGTTAAGTTAAGTATACGAAAATTTTAGTACAATTAAATTAAGCATTGAATGAAATGAGTTAAAGAGATTAGCAATAGAAACATAACAAAAATACTATTTGCAGAACCGTAGAGACTTAAAATATAATACAGTTAGAATAATTGATTCCTGGATATCTGAATTATGATTTATTTCTTTCTTTATTTGTATATATTATTTCTTGTTATACTATTGCACCACTAAGTAGAAATGCTTAGCGCGATGGAATTGCTTCCTTGCGCAGGTCCTAAAGATAAAACCAGTAGACTGTAGATTGAGATTTTTGGAGTCCAGCTTTGCAGAAGTGTCAGAAGAATTCAAGGTTGTCACCTCCTCAGCAATGCATATAGATAGGGCTCATAATTACACATGTTATGTATTTTGTTCATTTTAAGTATATTGTAAATTATTTGAATATCCTGTACTTGACAAACTTATGTAATTTAGTTGACAAATTATATAAGTTAATGAAATATAAGAATTCTGATATTTGAATTGATTATCTAATCATAATGATTCTGAATGAGATTGAGTTTGAGAAATTTTAAGATTGAATCTGAGTTTGAGAAACTGTTGAGAATACTTTGAGATAATACGAGTTATTAATTTGAGTATATATTGGAATTATTTTTGGCAGGTTCAGAAGAACTGTTAGTCCAAATTATAGCCGGCACTCTTCCAGATTGTCGTTCAAATTCTTGACATTTCCAAATTAGTCAGATTTTGATAAACAGTAAAAATTGCCTAAACCTTAGATAAAGTTTTTGAACAAGTAAATCAAGAACTGTAATGAAATCATATAAAATCAGGTGCTCCGGCAGTCCGTGTGACACACCTTGCTCGGCTACACTGTAGACGGGTGAGGGGTGTTACACTTTGGGAAAAAGCTAGAAGCAGCAAAAATAATTGGAAATCAAGAAGTTTTGAAAGTTGAGAATTACACACTAAAAGGGTAGTGCTAGCTTCTCTCTTCTTTTCCCTTTTAATGTTGAAATCAAGGTTAAGTATGAGTGAATTACATGGGAAAAGTTGAAATCCATGCATGAAAAGAAAGACCTAGATTTCGACAGCCTTGGGGAAAGGTTAGGATTTGATAAATTGTCTGAATTAAATTGCTTAGATGTAGTTTATGATGAGTTTATTTGAGTTGGATGTTAGTTAGCATGTGTTTCATGAGATCACCAAATTAATAAGCTAGGGTTTGATATAAAAATTAGGAATTTAATGATATGTTGATAAATTGTTGATGTTGAGACCAATTATGGACTAATTGAAGTGCATGGAATGTGAATTGCGGATGGTGGTAGTGTGGGAAGGTGGTATTTGGAGTGTTGTACTTGTGCAGGGAATTCTGGACCTATGAGTCCAGTGTATTTAAATGAGCATAAGTAGAGCTAGACAGCTCCAATTTGTATGAGGCCAATTAGAGATGAAATTTAAGACCTTAAGCCACATTTTTCATGAAGAAACCCTGTCCAGAAAACTAACTTAAGTTGACCTAAAAATTGCCTCAATCCAAGTAGCACACAAGCTATCCCTGGAAAATGACCAAATGAATAGTGTTTGTTCAAATGGTCATAACTCAGTGTAGAAATATCCAATTGACCTGAATTTTATATCAATAAAAAGCTTAGACAATTTAGAACAACTTTCATGAAGAACATAACTCCAAATTTTGACTATAACGTAATGAAATTGTCTATCAAAATCAGGACACCAAAACTGCTAAAATTGGTTTCTGCCCAAAAATTCTGGGTAGATACTAATTCGGCCAGCCTTGTTAAAATTAGCATATCTTGAGATAGAAAACTCCAAATGGAGTGATTCAAAAAAAGGGAATTAAAGAAAACACATAAAGGAACAACTTTTATGAAGAAAGTTTTATCAAATTTTTACTATAGCTAGGTTCAATGGAACAATGAATTTGGATATCAAATTCTTAAAATTTGAAATAAAACCTAGGAAGCTAGGAATTGAGTTTGGCAATTAATACCAACAAAAATAAAATGCAAAATGTGGTATTTTGGTGAACTTAGTCTTAACAATCTATTATGAATTAAAAAGTCAACCTTTGAAGGGAAATGGTCAAGTGAATAGTAACCCCAATGATATAGGAAATGGTATACTAAATTAGAAAAACTATTAGGATGGTTAATATAGATAATGTGATTAATGAATTTAAATTCTTGAAGTTGAGTGACTCTAGGATTTAGGAAAAATTTAGTTAAATTTGAAATCCATGAAATATTCATGGATTACTTGGAATATAAATAATAATTTATATACATAGTGTAATGAATAAATGAATATATGAATGAGACTTTAGTTCTCATTATTGGAGAAAGGATAAGGAAAAATGCTTTGAGCATAATTACACATGAAAATAATTGTTATAAATTATGTTCAATATGAAAGACATAATGAATGTATAAAATGATGAATGCATAATTTAGGTAGAATTGTATTTTAGACATTTATACATTTGCTAGTAATAAAAAAATTAAAATGTTATAAATTATAATTGGAACATATAATGAAATAATGATACATATGAGCCCTTAAAGGTACTAATGTGCCCATGTATTTCCTAGACACGTGTGTCAGATTGGATAGATTGCCATGCCAATAGGGTATTGTTTTAGCAGTACTGCGTAAGGCTTTATGGCTATATTCATAGCTTTATGTCCGCACTCATGGCTTTTATACTTGATTACTTGTTATCATGGCTTTTAGCCATACTAATATGTTATCATGGCTTTTTAGCCATACTGACTGCATACATGGTTGACCTACTAAGCTTACACATCACATGGTATGATAGCCCAAGACACTATGGTGTCCAGTGCCAATGACCCACTTATCTAGTTTAGTCAGCCTGTCATAGGTTAGTTGGGCAGTAAAATTTATTAAGAATAATGTGAATTAAATGAATGAATAAGAAAGAAACTAGAATTAGTTTTAAAAATTTTATTTACTATGCAATGATTCAAAATACTTAGAAATAAATTAGTGAAATGATTGAAGGAGCGGAAGCATGAATATTGTTAGATTAGAACATTGAATTCAAAAATTTTCTTTTAGGGTTTCATGCATCATGCCACATCTATTATGTGCCTAATTGATTTTAATGTTCAATTGCATATTAAAACACTTTTAATATGTATTAGGATCTACATTTGCCACTTAAGATTTTTGAATTAACAAATAAATTCATTTGAACCCTAGATTGATAAAAGAATATATGCACTAACCTTTTGATGCACTGTAGATATAATTGGTACCTTTGTGAAGCACCTAGGACCCCAAGAATTGTCCCTCTAGCTTTTTCATACCAAGATCACTAATGGCAGCCCCTAAACTAACTTCTCAAGCCTTGCCAATCAATTAGAAATTAGGTATTTGCCTTTAGAGAGGTTGTAGATGTGTATAGGTGAAGGAGTAGAAGCATGAAAACTATAATTTTAGAACATTGAATTCAAAAATTTTCTTCTAGGGTCTCATGCATCATGCAAGATTCATTATTTACCTAATTGATTTCAATGTTAAACAGCATATTAAAACACTTTTAATATGTTTTTGGATCTACATTTGCCATTTAAGATTTTAGAATTAACAGATTAATTCATTAGAACCCTAGATTAATTCAAGAACATGTGCACTAACCATTTGATGCACTGTAGTTGTGTTTGGTACCCTTAGGATGCACCTAGGACACCAGACGTTGTCCCTCTAGCTTGTCCACACCAAGATCACCAATGGCAGCCCCTTGAACAGCTTCTCAAGCCTTTCAAATCAATTAGAAATTCAGATTTTGCCTTTAGAGAGATTACAGATGTATATCGAACACTAGAAATGATTTCTAGCAATTTTTATTCAAGAGAATGTTGGCAATTCTCTTTGAATTGATGAGAGATGAAGAAGAAGAGAGGGGAGAGGTTCTTTGAGTGGCGGCACAAAAGAAAGAATGGCAAATTATTATATTGTTCTTTCATCCTTTCCCTTATATAGCTAGGTTATCACTTAAAACCCTTGCCACATGTCACCTTTTGATTGGCTCTTAGTTTAATTGACCCAATCACATTGTGCCAAGTGTCAAACTTAGATTTAATCTTGACTTTGATCATCTTACATGATTAAAAGACAAATGGCAAGCTTATGTGTAGTGCCATGTGTCACCATCTCATGGTGCCACATGTCACCCTGTGAAATGACCAAAGTACCCTTATGTCTTAATTTTGAGTTCTCAACCCAAAATAATTATTTCTCTTCTTCTAATCAATTTATATCAAATATAAATTAATTAATTAATCTCTATTAAATAATTTCTCATAATTAAATTCATATTTAAACACTTTAAATATAAAATTAACTTATACTATACATCCAATAGTCTAGATTTGGTTTCAAGCCATGCTAGGGAATTTACAATCTAATTGCAAATCAAACCCATTTAATTAATCAATTAAACTCTTTAGCTAATTAATTAAATCACATTTAACTTGGTGATTACTTGTGCATGTGTGTGATTCACTAGGCTCATCACTAATTGGTAATGAGATATGATATCAACTCTTAATATCATTAGAACTCTTTCTTACCATAATTGATTTCTCTAAATCATTTTATGCACCTTATAGACCATGGTTAACATCTAGCATAGCATGCCATGGCCACCTAATCAGTAATAAGGTTTACTTTAAATGAACCTATAATCATATGTTACCATGCACTATAATCTCTCTGTTACAAAATCCCAATTCGAGTTGCAATCATGGTTTATGTCAAACCCCATTTGCTATGAATATTATGTTCTCTTTTAATTCCAGTTCTTGATTAAAAAGATTTTCTCATCAAAAATTCTTTTCTGATTAAATCTATATGTCCTGGCCAGGAACTCGAAACATCAAGAACAATTAAAAATTCATAGGATTTTATCCCTATTTACTTAAGGTAATAGATTCCATCTTGATCAATACCTACCTCCATATATAACTAGTAGGAGCCAACACATGCCCATATACCCATACACAGTAGAAGTATGAAAGCAATATCAAACTCAAACCACCTATATACAAGATAACTATGCTATCTCAGGTCTAAAGATTATATGCACTAATATGATTTATGACAATGCATTGACAAGAGTAAACTCCATGTGCTTGTCATAAATGTCACTGGTTCGGCCTACTTATCATGCATAAGTGCCTATCATGTTTTTTATATGGCATGAGACTCACTATTCCATCTTATTTATATCTCATATAAATACATTGGGAACAAACATGAATACAATCTTTCTGGATAAGTCATGTCCTGTGTGAAGTATCCTCGATTGTGAACCAATTTATGATACTTTGTACTAGAAATATTGTCACTCATATTCTTAACTACTTAAGAATAGAATTTCTAATAAAATATCAATGGACCTTTTCCATTACACATAAATATATTATGTAAACGGAAAAGTAAAATTGCCTTTTTATTAATGAATTATGTACAAGATACATACTAAATGATATGCTCAAGGGCATACTACTAACAATCTCCCACTAGCACTAGAGCCATTCATTACAATGCCTTAAACCCATCTTCTCAAGATGTCGATCTAACTGAGCTTGTGACATAGGCTTAGGGAATGGATCAGCTGGATTTTTAGCTGATGCTTTTTTTTGTATGGCTACATCGCCTCACCCAACTATCTCTCTGATAATGTGGTAGCACATTTCTATGTGTTTGGATTTCTGCTGAGATCGGGGTTCCTTATATCCAAACAGCTTCTTTTGCAGCATCTGATGCAGCAATATACTCGGCCTCTGTAGTGGAATCTGCAGTATTACTCTGTTTGGAACTCTTCCAATTGACTGCACCTCCATTACAAATGAACACATACCCAGAGGTAGACTTTCTATCATTGAAATCTAATTGGAAATCAGAATCAGTATAACAATCCAATTGCAAATCAACACCTCCATATATCAAGAATAAATCCTTAGTTCGTCTCAAGTACTTAAGGATATTCTTAACAGCTATCCAGTGTTCCAAACCTTGATTGGATCGATGCTTGCTAGTCAAACTAACAGCATATGTGATATCCGGCCTAGTATACAATATTGCATACATCAAACTTCCAATAGCCGAAGCATATAGAATCCTGGCCATTTTATCTCTTTCTTCAGGTGTCATTGGAGACATCACTTTAGAAAGGTGGATACCATGTCTCACTGGTAACAATCCTCTCTTGGAATCAAGCATGTTAAACCTCTTTAACACCTTTTCCAAGTATAGATGTAACACCCCTCACCCGTCTATAGTATAGCTAAGCAAGGCGTACTACACGGCGTGCCGAAACACCTAGCCTGTGATTATTTCATTTTCTAAACTCAATTTGATTTTAAGAAGCCTTTTATGTAATATTCATATCACGCTGATACTATTTTCATACTTTGATAAAATCAGTGTTTAAAAAAAATGGTAATAAAAATTTGGCAAGGTGCTGTCTGTATTTCGGATAAACTGTCCTTCTAAACCTGTTGAAAATAGTTTAATATGATAATATCAAAATCTCAAATATTTCGCAGTCTTTATTTCTTAGTAAAGTCAATAGACTTTTACAGTCATTGAACAGTTCCATAATACAGTCCACAATAATTTAAATATATCCAGAAAATCTTCATGTTATTTAATATGTACAAAATATTACAAACTTTAGAGCTTTCATAGCATTACAAAATACAGGGTCAAATTTAAAAAATATAACAAAAGTACAAAATACAAGGTATCCTAAGTCCTACCATGTATGCAATGCAGTGCAGATGACTCTGGACTCCTATGCAGATCTGATGTCTCACCTAGTCGTTGGTCTGCTGGGCTCTCCAGCTGTGTCTCCAATACTTATGCATTACAAAAGCAATGCGCTAAGCAATTTTGCTTAGTGGTGTCAAATATAAAGAAATATATACTAAAATAAAGTAAATGAATTTATGACATCGGTATTCTTTACAATTGTAGATTCTACTTTTATTTGCTAACATTTCAATATCTACTAATTATGGTGTATTGTATGTCAAAAGACTGGATTTAGATATTTGAATTTAATAGTACTTGAATTACTGCCCGTGTAGCCTATATACTGACCAGACTGGATAAACGGATATACTGGGACTGGGTACCTAGTACCTCAGGCCGTCACACCATCGATCACAAAGTGTCTCTCGGTGTACAAATAGCGTGGCTAAAAAGCCATATAGTCAATCTGGCTATAAGCCAATAATAAATACACAATATGTATAGCCGTAGGCTATTAAAGTCACAGTGCAGCATAATAAGCCGTAAAAACACAGTATGGCATGAAGCCATTTACAGAACAGCTGTCAGAATCCTATTGGCATGCCACCCTATCCAAACTAGTCAACTAAGCAAACTAGGGCATATTATAAATTAATTGTTTAATTCAATAATTTTTTTGAGTTTACTAGCTATTATGTAATTCAAAAGTCAATGCATATGTTGACCTTTTTAGGTGCTATGGATAAGTTGTTTATGGCATCAACATGTCACAAATTGTAATTCAACATGCTGCCAATATAATGCAATTTACCATTTTTACAAGTTGGCATTTATTACCAAATTGCTTCAAGCATCATTGTATGTAAATGTCAAATTCTCAATTTTTGGTGTGCTAGATTGGTCTAGCTTAAAGTCCTATTTCTCTTGGTTTTTAGCTTCTAGTCAAAGAAGCAAAATTGTAGCTCTATGTCTTATTGCATGCGGGGTAAAATTTCAGGTCATTATGAGTTCTATAGACTAAGATATAGTCAATTTACTAAAGCTGGACAGATTGCACCTTTAGTGCAAAATTTGGTCAATTTTAGGTCACTTTTAGTTCTGGCAATTTTGGTACCCGAATTTGTGCAAGCTATTTGACTTGGTTTTGTCAATTTCTGGGCTTTGGTTTCTTCATAAGAATTGTAAATATATATCTAAGCTATCCATGGTAAAAATTTCAGGTCAATTGGACCTGTTTTGAGTGAGTTATGGTCATCCTAATGGTTACTGTTCATATGGTAAAAAATCTGGGTTGCAAGGTTGCTATTCTGGATTTGGTCATTTTTAAGGTCAGTTTCTAGGCAGAATTTTGGCAACCTTTCTACATGAAAGTTGGCCTATTTGGTGTTTAGTTTCACCCTCCATTGGCCTCATACCAATTGGGTTCACAGTTTGGCACTTATGACCTAATTAAGGTACTGCCATCAATACACAACCTGCACAAACACATACACTTCCAATTTGATATTCCTTCTCCTCATCATTACTTTAATATTCAATCAATGAAACTTCCATATATATATTGTACACAATTCTAGCAAACAATTTTGGGCAGAACATTCAAGTGCTCAATGCACAACATTCACTTCCACCAAAATTCAACATATCTCAATGTCAAAATGGTGGCTTGATCATGCACCCATGAATATTGCATGTGGGGCAGCCATGGTGGTTTCCATGGTGAGTTTCATTTTGGAAAGGTGAAGTGGGATGAAGAAGAAGATGACTCAACTGTCCCAAGGCGTAGATAAGTGTCCCATGGCTGGAGTTAGTGGAGCACTAGGTAATAGTTTAATGGTTAAATAATTAAAGTTTTCTTATTTGCTCATTTCGCTCCATTCTTTTACTATTTACACATTGTATCCTATTTTAATTTTTCATGTCATTTCTAAAGTGTAATATCATTTATTCTTAATGGACATTGAGGTTAAAAGGTAGCTCTTAGTGTCAAATGACCAAAATGCCCCACTTCGGGTTATATTCCCGATTTTTCGGTAACACCGATTTTTGTCTGTTTCTCGATTTTTCTTTTTTTTTTGTACTAATTTATTAATTTTTCTTTAATATGTCTAGTGTCAATTAAATTTTAATAAACCTTTATTTATGTATCAAAATTTAATTTCGAGGGTTCCCTGAGGTCCTGGGGTCGGTAATGGCCTTCTCGGTGCGGTCACCCATCACTGCAGTGCCGGCTCGTTTAACTTATCTTGATTTTCTCTCTTTCACTTTTCTTTGATTTTTCTTGTATTTTCTTTTTATTTATTTTATCACTATATGTCTGTTCACTATCACCGAAGTGTAGTTCCAGACATCCTGACTTGCCTGGACTATTATTTGGCCACTGGAGCAATAGAACGTACAGAATACATACGGTGGGGATGTTACAATAGACTTTGGGATAAACCAATTATTGTTTTCACTCTATCTCTATAGATGCGAATCCTAAAAATATAGGTTGCCTCCCCTAAGTCTTTCATGGAGAATGTATTTGACAACCATACCTTTACAGTTGTCAACATACCTGTGTCATTACCTATCAACAGAATATTATCCACATATAAGACAATAAAAGTGATAGCACTATCATTAACCTTCTTATATACACATGGCTCATCCTCATTTTTTATAAAACCAAATGACTTAATGGCTTCATCAAAATGGATGTTCCAACTCCTCGAATCATGTTTCAACCCATAAATGGATTGTTTTAGCTTACGCACTTTGGAACCATCTTGGGATTCAAAACCCTAAGGTTGTTCCATGAAAATATTTTCTTCAATGTATCCATTGAGAAAAGCTGTTTTGACATCTATCTATTAAATCTCATAATCATAGTATGCAGCTATTGCTAATAGAATCCTAATTGATTTAAGCATGGCAACATGCGAGAAAGTCTCCTTACAGTCAATTCCTTGCCTTTGGCGAAACCATTTCACTACTAGCCTTGCTTTATAGGTCTCTACCTTTCCATCGGAACCAATTTTCTTCTTGAAAATCCATTTTTTCCCTATATGTATAATACCTTCAGGTGGGTCAACAAGATCCCAAACCTGATTCTTATACATGGAATCAATCTTGGATTTCATAACATCAATCCATTTTGAAGAGTCTATATCTGATATAGTTTCTTCATAGGTAAGTGGATCATCTCCATGATCTACTTCATGAGTAGATAACTCTTGTTCTTCTTCATGAAGAAAATCATATCTCACTGGTGGGTTAGATATCCTGGTTGATCTACGAGGAACAGCTGTAGATGTTTCATCAATAGGTGTAGGTTGACTATATGGATCTATATCCATCTGATCTATTGGTTGGTCAGAATTCTCCAATTCTAACTCTATTTACCTTTCCTTTGCCCCCTTTTTGAACAAACTGTTGTTCAAGAAATTTGGCATCTCTACTTACCACAACCTTTTATGATGTAGGAAAATAAAAATAATATCCAAAACTCTCTTTTGGATATCCAACAAATCGACCCTTTTCTAATTTGGTTTTCAATTTATCAGTGTTCAGCTTTTTGATATAAGTTGGACAGCCCCAAATCTTAACATGCTTAAGACTTGGTTTTCTTCCATGCCATATCTCATAAGGTGTGGAAAATACTGATTCTGATGGAATCCTATTCAGAATATGTAAAGCTGATTCTAATGCAAATCCCCAAAAAGAGATTGGCATATCAGTATTGCTCATCATAATATATACCATATCTAATAGGGTATGATTTCTTCTTTTCAAATACACCATTCAGTTGTGGTGTTCTTGGAGGAGTCAGCTGGGAAACAATGCCATGCTCTTTCAAGTATTCATTAAATTCAGTACTCAAGTATTCACCTCCACGATCTGATCAAAGAGCTTTAATACTTTTTCCTGTTTGATTTTCTACTTCATATTTAAATTCTTTAAACTTTTCAAAGGATTCATGTTTGTATTTCATCAAATACAAATACCCAAACCTTGATTTATCATCAGTAAAGGTAATTAAGTAATGAAAACCATCTCTAGGCATTTCCTTAAATGGACCACATACATTACTATGTATTAAATCCAAAATATTTTTTAGCTCTTAGACCTTGTCCAACAAAGGGTGATCTAGTCATTTTGCCTTGAATGCAGGATTCACAAGTTGGAGTAGGTCCAAAACCCAATGAGGATAAAATCCTCATTTTCTCTAGCTTTGCAATCCTATCTTCTGCAACATGACCTAACCTTAAGTGCCAAATATATTTTGAACTTGAGTTGATTTTCACCATGGCATTGCATTCTTTTAGATTGCTATACTCTAGGCAGTTCCTTTTCTAGTGCCCATCCTGCTGGCAGTGGAAGCACTTTCCTTTGCCTCTATCAACTTTAGTCTTCCCTTTCTGTTTAGCTATTTTCTTGGAAGGACCAGGAATTAGAGTTTTCTTTTTCTTATTGCCCTTCTTCTTATTGGACTTTCTAGGAGAAGAAGATGCAATCAAAGCTACCTCTTTTTTCCTTTATTACCCGGCATATTCTTTTGAGCAATAACCAGCATGTTAAGTAAACCAACCAAGGTGCATTCCTACTTAGTCATATGAAAATTTGTCACAAAATTCCCAAATGACTTAGGAAGGGACTGAAGGATCAAATCCATTTGCAGTTGGAAATCCATGTTAAAGTCAAGATGTTCCAGCTGCTCAATCAGCTGAATCATCTTGTGGACATGATCTCCAACATTCTGTCCCTCAGACATCCTCATGCGGAATAGCTGTCTAGATATCTCATACCTAGCATTCCTGTTGTGCTCACCATACAACTCCTGTAGGTGAAGGAGGATCTCACTCGCATTCTGCATGTTCTCATGCTACTTCTGTAACTCATTACTCAGAAGCAAGCATGTAACACTTGGCTCTCATATCATGCTCCTTCCACTTATCCAAAGTTGCATATTCCTCTTGTGTGGCCTCTGGAGGTAAGGAACCAGGAACATTTGAGTTTAATACATATCCTATATGTCCAAGGTTCAGGACAAGTTTCAAATTTCTTAGCCAATCAAAGAGATTAGGTCTTGTCAACCTATTGCGATCAAGTATGCTTGCAAGGATATTGGATGGTGGTGGTTGTGGTGTGCTCATTATTATCAGAAAATTAACTGCGAAAAATAATCAGATTAATTAGTAAATGTATCATGTATTTAACTAAAATGATTATGATCTTTTAATCAAATTGGTCCTCCCACTAACTTAGCGAATTCTACACTTCCACAGTAAGAAACGGAAATCCTAGTTGGATGGATTTCTAGTGGGTGATTGAATTCTTATAGTCTTATTGATCATCCTCAGGCACATCCATTATTGGAATTACAATAAACTATAAGTGAGCAACTCCTTGCCCATCACATCTCATGTGAGGTTCAATCCTTTATCTAACCCCTAATGGTCAAAATCTCAGGCACATCCATTATTGACTTATCTTGCATTAGTTAAGTTGATCCCATTGAGCCAGTAAACATGCAAATAATTTTAATATCCTTAGGCACATCCATTATTGGCCACCAAACCATTTACATATTTACAACATCCCATGCTTAACAATTATTCTTAAGAAAATCTCTTAAATTAATTGCATCATATGCAAGTATTTAAAATTTTTAAAATAAATGCCTCAATGGAGGGCCTATGTTATAATTACTTTAAGTATACCATTACCAACTTAATCATTTGTTTGGAAGATTTTGTAGTCGTCCTAATTACTATTATGGTCTCACTTTACACATTATCCATTTAGTATGCATTTATCATAGACTTGCATACAATCCCATACATCTCATGCATTCATGGATAAAAAATAAATATGGTATGATCATGGACTTTCTAAGGGATTCAATTATGAGCCACCAAGAATTAAATCAGGGCATTCCTATGTGCATTTCATTAATTCATATTACAAGAGTTGCTGAAAGAGTACATAATCAACACTTGATCTTGAATTTCTCTCACTGGTCTCACCAATGCTATTAACCTCCTTAATCTTCTTGCAATCCAATTACGTAGTAATCCTTGGCATACCAAGGCAAATTTACAAGAACCAAATAAATGAAATTACAACTCAAAAATATTACAACCTTTATAATACATGCCACCAAAATAAATTAAAATAAATAAATTAATTTACAACCTAAAGAAACATAAAAGAAATAAATCCAATCACATTGGTCTTTTATTGTCCATGATCATCCATCATGTATATCACTATTTAACAATTAAATAAAAGATACATACTTAAATTAAATTGAATATCTCATATTCAACTTAAAAATCCAGATTTGAATCTCATTCAAACAAACTTCAAAATTTATATTTGAATCACATTCAAACAAATTTAAAAATTCAGATTTGAATCTCATTCAACCAAATTTAAAAAATTCATATTTGAATCTCATTCAACCAAATTTAAAAAAATTCAGATTTGAATCTCATTCAAACAAATTTAAAAATTCAGATTTGAATCTCATTCAACCAAATTTAAAAATTCAGATTTAAATCTCATTCAAACAATTTTAAAAATTTAGATTTGAATCTCATTCAAACAAATGAATTAAAATTTATTTGTGTGATTAAAACTCCTAATTAAACATTTTAATTAGTCATGGGCTTAATTATGGGCTTTAAAATGTACAACAATTCCACAACTTGGCACATAACCATGTGCACAAACATCAAACACTCGCATGGGGTGTTCATCTTCTTCATGGCGCAACCATGGTGAGCACCCACACACATGCCACCACATTGATGAATGCAACTAGATTTGAATCACTCAAAACTTGATCAAATCACACAATTAAATCTCATATTAAACAATCTAAATGGCAACTATAGTGGCTCTGATACCAATTTTAGGAGCGGAAGCATGAAAAATATAAGTTTAGAACATTGAATTTAAAAATTTTCTTCTAGAGTCTCATGCATCATGCAAGATTCATTATTTACCTAATTGATTTCAATGTTAAACAACATATTAAAACACTTTTAATATTTTTTTGGATCTACATTTTTCATTTAAGATTTTAGAATTAATAGATTAATTCATTAGAATTCTAGATTAATTCAAGAACATGTGCACTAACCTTTTGATGCATTGTAGTTGTGTTTGGTACCTTTGGGATGCACCTAGGACACTAGATGTTATCCCTCTAGCTTGTCCACACCAAGATCACCAATGGAAGCCCCTTGAACAGCTTCTCAAGCCTTTTAAATTAATTAGAAATTCAAGTTTTGCCTTTAGAGAGATTACAGATGTATATCGGACACTAGAAACGATTTCTAGCAATTTAAATTCAAGAGAATGTTGGATTTTCTCTTTGAATTGATGAGAGATGAAGAAGAAGAGAGGGGAGAAGTTCTTTGGGTGGTGGCACAAAAGAAAGAATGGCAGATTATTATTTTGTTCTTTAATCCATTCTCTTAAATAGCTAGGTCATCACTTAAAACCCTTGCCACATGTCACCTTCTGATTGGCTCATAGTTTAATTGACCCAATCACATTGTGCCAAGTGTCAAGCTTAGATTTAGTCTTGAATTTGATCATCTTACATGATTGAAAGACAAATGGCAAGCTTATATGTACTGCCATGTGTCACCATCTCATGGTGCCACATATCACCCTGTGAAATGACCAAAATACCCTTGTGTCTTAATTTTGAGTTCTCAACCCAAAATAATTATTTCTCTTCTTCTAATCAATTTATATCAAATATAAATTAATTAATTATTCTCTATTAATTAATTTTTCATAATTAAATTCATATTTAAACACTTTAAATATAAATTTAACTTATACTATACATCCAATAATCTAGATTTGATTTCAAGCCATGCTAGGGACTTTGCAATCTTATTGCAAACCAAACTTATTTAATTAATCAACTAAACTCTTTAACTAATTAATTGAATCACATTTAACTTGGTGATTACTTGTGTATGTGTGTGACTCACTAGGCTCATCACTAATTGACAATGAGATATGATATTAACTATTAATATCATCAGAACTCTTTCTTACCATAAATGATTTCTCTAAATTATTTTATGCACCTCATAGACCATGGTTAACACCTAGCATAGCATGCCGTGGCCACCCAATCAGTAATAAGGTTTACCTTAAATGAACCTATAATCATATGTTACCATGCACTATGATTTCTTTGTTACAAAATCCCAATTCGAGCTGGAGTCATGGTTTATGTCAATGAAGGAACGGAAGCGTGAAAAACACAAGATTATACTATTGAATTCAAAAATTTTCACCTAGGGTCACATGCACCATGCAAGATTTATTTTTATCTATTTGATTTCAATGATAAACAACATATTAAAACTCTTTTAATATGTTTTTTGGATCTGTATTTGCTATTTAAGATTTTAAAATTAATCATATTAATTTTAGAACCCTAGATTAAATCAAGAACGATTACACTAACCTCTTGATGTGCTGCAGCGTGTCTGCGCCTTTGAGATTCGTCTTCAGGACACCAGATGTTGTCCCTCTAGCTTGTCCACACCAAGAACACCTATGGCAGCCCTTGAACAGCTTCTAAAGCCTTTTCTATTAATTAGAAATTCAAGTTCTGCCTTTTAAGAGATTAGAGATGTAAACAGGACACTAGAAACAATTTCTAGTGTTCTTAATTCAAGAGATTGATGGCTAATCTCTTTGAATTGATGAGAGATGAAGAGAAATAGCTGGAGAGGCTCAAAATGGCGTGACAATTGAGAGGAGAGGCTGCTGGTTGTGTTTTCTTTTCATAACCACACTTAAATAGCTAGGTTAACACATTAAACCCTAGCCACATGTCACCTTTTGATTAGCTCTAGGTTTAAGTGACCCAATCACATTGTGCCAAGTGTCAAACCTATATTTAATCTTGATTTTAATCATCTTACATGATTAAAAAAAAAAACATTTGGCAAGCTTATGTGTTATGCCATGTGTCACCATCTCATGGTGCCACGTGTCACAATCGTGAAATGACCAAAATGCCTGTGTCTTAATTTTGAGTTCTTAACCCAAAATAATTATTTTCTTCTTCTAATTAATTTATATCAAATATAAATTAATTAATTAATCTCTATTAATTAATTTGTCATCAATTAAATTCATATTTAAACACTTTAAATATAAATTTAATTTATACTACACATCCAATAATCTAGATTTGGTTTCAAGTCATGCTAGGGACTTTGCAATTTAATTGCAAACCAAATCTATTTAATTAATCAATTAAACTCTTTAATTAATTAATTAAATCATATTTAAATAGGTGATAACTTGTGTATGTGTGTGACTTACTAGGCTCATCACTAATTGGCAATGAGACATGATATCAACTCTTAATATCATTAGAACTCTTTCTTACCATAAATGATTTCTCTAAATCATTTTATGAACCTCATAGACCATGGTTAACACCTAGCATAGCATGCCATGGCC